>NC_090024.1:7954228-8584228 GCF_037176765.1 Anolis sagrei | reverse complement strand
TTTATAAAGATGTTGAACTTTACCTTTACTTGACTTAATCAAGGAAGCCATAGCCCTGATTTTGCAAGACATGAGCAGGATCATTGATAACAGGGTAACGTTGAAGGCTCTCATTCATAAGGTAGTCACAAGCTGAGGTTGAGATGAGGGCAATTAACAACAACAGATTCTTGGCTCCATAGACATATGGATCTATACATTCTAGCAGTTATCATAGCCAATGAGGAATGCTGAGAGCTACATTATAACAACTTTCTTAGGCCCTCAAGATATCCACCATAGATCTACACTGTCTATACTTAAATATATGATACCCTCCACACCCAAATAAGTAAATTATAATCCATGTGCTGGTATAGCTGTACCAGGACCTCCAACTTCTTTTTCTTTCTTTGAGTGTTTGCATGTATTCCAAGGTTCCCTGCATTTTGCAATAAGGTGGCTTCCCTTAGTTTGCAATCATAGGGCCAATGACCCATCAATTATCATTATGTTCTTTAGTTCCGCCCCTTTTTCTGGGTTAAGGAGGGAAAAGGGGGACCTCTAGTTCAGTTCACACAGAGAAGTCTTTCGTACAGGACGTGAATCAGTTCCACCTGTAGAAAGCTTCATCTTTTACAGTTTTTGCTGGGGGAATCCAGTCCCACAGCTTTACAGCTCTTTTGCTGGGGGGGAATTCAGTCGCACAGCGCTACAGAGAAGCATAGCCTTTGCTGGGGGGATCCAGTCCCACAGCTTTACAGCCAGCCTTTGCTGGGAATTGAAGACCTTCTTTCCTCTTGGAAATCTACAAAAGGACTCTGTTTGGTAAGGACCACGCGTGGCAGCCATAACACAATTTGGAACTGGGTGTAGGGGCCCACGCCAGCAGAGCCTAAGACAGATTGCCCAGGTAGAGGTCAAGGATTTCCCTGATAGTGAAGAAACAGTTCATGAAGATAGTTGCCTGTCCCTTGTGGACAAGATTAAGAAAGCCACCAGTTGATTCAACGCCTTGAAGTATTTGTTTGATTTATTGAAGACCTAAGCACTAATAAAGAACTTTGTTAAACTTTCCAAGTTTCTAAAGACTTTGTTTAGGGAAATCTAAAGGGCCTCTCATCCGAGGCACCCCCGGCGTCCCGTTGAGCATACAGAACATGTCCTGTCTACAGACCTTTTCACAGGCTCAGCGTGTGACAGCACAATCCACAATGGCTATGCTGTAATGTGTGTGTATGTGTGTGTCTGTTAACTTTGCCTTTTTTTCCCTTGTAAGAGTCAACTGATAAAATCACCACCAAACAGAGAATTTGTCCACCTCACTTTGCCAGAAAAGGTATAAGGAAAGAATAAACTAAGCTCTAAGAAAGCTTCATTAGTCCTTACAATATTTAGGATAGAGAATTACGAAGGTCCAACTCCAACAAAACATGCTTATTGGTTCAACAACACTAAGCAAAAATGATTTAAAGGGCTGGAGGGGGTGGGATTTACATGGGCTGGGGGAACTAAGCAATTTTAGACCTAAAGGATGCATTTTTTTTTTACAAAAAAAGAGGAAACTTCTGTCCAAAACATGACATTGCTTGTATCCTTGATCTCAGAAAAAATTAAGGTTCTCTTCTTTTGAAATACAAATATGTTCATTGTCATGTTGCTGGAAAATGCATGTACAGCATTGCAGAGAGCTTCTGCCAAACGCACACAGATAAAAGCATTCCACGTGACCCTCTTGAGCTTGAAAGAAGATTAACAAACCACAACTTTGCTTTCACCGGAATAATAAACTTGTCAATTCAGAGTTAATATGGATGAAATTGCCAGTATACTGCCTCATTGGATCAAATTTGCACACACATAAGCATATCTGTGTTTTGCCAGGAGTGCTCCTATACACAATTGGCTGCCCTGTTTCAACCACGGGCCATTTTCAACAACATTAACTTTCAGGTTTAGATTTAAATACAACCAATTAGTTCATATCATCAACTCTTCTTGCCTCGTGGGGTACACAGTATGTCATTAGGTATTAACTCAATGACACACACAGAGAGAGAGATAGTTATGCACCCTTTGGGAAAAGCCCAAAAATTCTTAACAAATCTGGAAAGTCGGAAATGTAGATTGACTCTCAACTAAACAGCAATCTATATGCCTTGTTTAGAAGGGATGATAGCTCTGGACAACAGAAAATATTTATCTTTTATGCTTTTCTGGTCTCATGGTTTGTCTTTTCTTGTCTCAACAGGGTTTCTCAAAACCCGCAGGTATCAACAAGTTGTAAATGTATAATATAGTGCATGTCTTATAAAAGAAGCGTTGTGAAAATCCACAAATTTTATCTCATCAAAGTTACCATTCTATTACTAGCTGGCAAAAATAAAATTTCCTTGCCATTACCTTAGGGTTTTCCACAGATCCTCTTGGCCCAAAACTCTTCCACAACCTGCAATGTAAGAAGGAGTCACTGTTGAGATCTTAAGAAACCCTTGTTTTTTTATTATTATTATTATTATTATTATTATTATTTCTACAACCCAAAGAAAGTTTTGTTATTCAACCAGGATATCTCGTGCAATCCCCAGAGACCTCTAAGAGAACCCAAAGGTTTAGGGGAATCCCAACGAAAAAGCCCTACTCCTGATCAATGCCTGTCAGCCAGTAGAGTGTGACCTCACAGGATGCTTATCAGGATTTGGAGAGTGACATATTTCCTCAGAGGAAGAGGAGGAGGAGGAGGAGATGACGGCGAAATACACAAGCATGTGGACAACCCTGCTATATGCCTGCAAAACGTGGACTGTCTACAGACGTCACATGCAACTCCTGGAATGATTCCATCAGCGTTGTTTCCGGAAAATCCTGCAAATCTCTTGGGAAGACAAGCAGACAAATGTCAGCATGCTGGAAGAAGTAAAGACCACCAGCATTAAAGCAATGGTCCTCCACCATCAACTCCACTGGACCGGCCACGTTGTCCAGAGGCCCGAACACCATCTCCCAAAGCGAACTCATGAACGGAAAATGGAATGTGGATTGGCAGGAGAAGAGATTTAAAGATGGGTTCAAAGCCAACCTTATGAACTCTGGTAAGCCCTTGCCCTTGAGCGCTCCATCTGGAGGTCAGCTGTGACCAGCAGTGCTGTAGAATTTGAAGAGGCACGAATGGAGGGTAAAAGAGAGAAACGTGCCAAGAGGAAGGCGTGTCAAGCCAACCCTGACCGGGATCGCCTTCCACCTGGAAACCAATGCCCTCACTGCAGGAGAAGATGCAGATCAAGAATAGGGCTCCACAGTCACCCACCGCCACTACACTGATCTTGGAAGACAATCCTACTTGGACAACTAGGGATCGCCTAAGTAAAGTAAGTAACAAGAAGTGCAGCTTGTTTTGTTTACAATATTCAGATCCCCAAGCTGTATATTGTTTAAAACTCTGTAGTTGTGTGTTTTTATTCACATTTCATACCAATGTTTAAGTCTTTGAGTTTTGTCCTTCTCCTTATCTAGGGAAGTAAACCTTCATAAATTTCATTCCCACAGGCAAGAATTAATAAGTTTACCATTTATCTCCTCACCAGGAGAAAAAACATTGAAAATCACACAACTTGATAAATTATCGGCATATATATTACCAGCCATCCCCTGCCATGTGTTGCTGTGGCCCAGTCTGTGAATATGTGTTTTGTATGTGTAAATATGTGTGCATATGTGTATATATGTGTGTATGTGTGTATATATGGGGTTTTGTGCATGCATTGAAATGTTTTTTCTTTTGCTTTTTAAGTCTCTTCTGCTGTGTTTTTCAGTGTTTTTATGAGTGATGGTCACTTGTTGGCCTGATAGGTGTATTGTGTCCAAATTTGGTGTCAATTTGTCCAGTGGTTTTGGAGTTATGTTAATCCCACAAATGAACATTACATTTCTATTTATATAGATTGATTAAATATTTCTCTGTGTGTATATGTGCCAGAATTGATCAGTTAATTTAATCATTCCAAAGAGCTACCCAGCTGTTCTTCTCTCCAGTGGAAGCATGAACAGACCTCACTACCTCTGAGGATGCTTGCCATAGATGCAGGCGAAACGTCAGGAGAAATGCCTCTAGAACATGGCTCTATAGCCCGAAAAAACCCACAAGAACCTAATTTAATCATTGATATGCTAAACAAAAAAGAACTTAATTCTATTTTCAACAGAGGGGAAAATTTAGTAATTAATTTTACATTAAACTATTATTTAAATTTATGTTAAATGTCTGCACTAAAAGCATTACTGGAATATCTGTGGGAAAATACTATACAGTATGATCCTTTTTTTTTTTTTTTTGATAGACTCAATATCCATGAATCCACTTACCCACACTCCAAACAATATTCCCCTCCAAAGCATCTGTGGACCTCTACAGGTCCTTCAGTAATATTCTATAGTCAAAATATAGTCTCGCTATTATCTTTGGCTTCAAGTGTCAATGGTGAGAGATCCTCTAACACAGTGCTTCTCAACCTGGGGTCCCCAGATGTTTTTGACCTTCAACTCCCAGAAAACCTAACAGCTGGTAAACTGGCTGGGATTTCTGGGAGTTGTAGGCCAAAAACATCTGGGGACCCCCGGTTGAGAACCACTGCCATTCCACATGTATATGAAGATATCACTCTCAAACAATCTCAAAGAGTTGTTTCTAATTTAAGAGAAATGAATACATCACCTGTGACGGAGCGAGTAGCGCCAACTATGTATAGAACTGTTAGTTGTAAGATTTAAACTGTTGTTTCATGCTTAATCCTGCCCCCTTTTACCCTGCTTATGTATAGTTGTATGGATTGGTTGCTTGTAGCTGTCAATCAGTACTGTTTGGCTCCACCTCTTCCTGCAAGAGGGGAGAACTTCTTTTTTCTTCTTCATTCTGCCATCAGAGTTCCTATGATATGGAAGTGAGTAAAAGACTTGATTCTAAAGGACCCTGATTTAAGTTACCTCTTGGCACCAGTTCTGAGGTTTTTTACCCCTGGGACTCATGCTTTATGTCCAGATCGTCCTGGAGAATTATTGAGGAGACCCAGGCGCCTTCAAGCCAGTTCTTTTGGCACCAAAGGAAGATCCTGAATCTTCAAAACATAGGCCAAACTGAACTGGGCTGGCATTCACAGCCATTGAGGAAAGAGGAAACTTGGTGAGGCTTCTCAGCTTCAAACCCCTTGGACCCAGGACTAATTGAGACCGTAACGTATGTTTTCCTTCACCCCTCTAAAGTTTTCCAGCTCATTGCTTTGAAGAAATGACTTTGTGATAAATAAAACTTATTTTGAGCTGTTTACAGCGTTTTGGGTTTTTGGGAGTTCCAGTTTCCTATAGGAGGGCAAGAAGCAATCCCCTGGGGGAAAGATGCCACGTCCATCCCTCCTTTATTGAGAATAATAGCCCCCAGTCGCGAAGGCACATCACCATACATTAAAAAACATATTTTTCACTGTAGTATTTGAGAGGGCCTGATCGGTCACCCCAAGCATCTATCGTCCTTGTGGACTGCAGGATTCCTGGAGCTATGGAGTAAAGGAGGAACTGCCAAGCCTGAGTATTAATCAATTCACGAAGTATACAAACAAACAGTGCCTCTTAGCTTCCAGCCCTTCAAATTAATCATTAAAGGCTTTAATAGATTAATCCACCCATTAAGCCAATTAAGTCTTGCAAATGTTAATTGTTATTAGTGTTCCCAGCTCCAAAGAGTTTGAACAGGTAAGTTCTTCAGAGGAGGAGATACAGATAGAGATAAATAATTTCCTTAAAATCTGCACCAGTTAAATTAAAAAATGCTTATATTATTTTGAAAGGATTTGCAGATCTTTGGAGGTCTCTTACTCCTTGCTTTGGCAAAAGATGTGATAGTTGGGGACTTCAAGGTCAGTGTTCAAACCACTTCAAGTTTTGGCCCAATTTCTACCACTCAAAATGTTAGTATCCACAGGACAGCTCATGCATGGTTCAGTCTTAAACCCACAAGTTATTTGCCAGTTCTCCAGCAAGGTAGCTGTGCAGGTACAGCTGTACCAGGAGCTCCAATTTTGTTTGCTTTGCATTTAATGTTTGTTATAGTCCTAAGTTTCAGGGACTCCGCAGATAGGTGGCTTCTTTTGGCTGCAATCATAGGGCAAGCCACCTGTCAATTATAGTTAGGTTCCCTGGTCCCGCCCCCTTTTTGGGTTTTTAGAGGGAATAGGAGCCATTTTGGGCTCAGTTCACACAGAGAAGCTTTTCATGCAGGACATAACTCCAAGAGCTCCTGTAGAAAGCTTTGTCTACTACGGCTTGGCCGGGGAGATATACAGCCTACAGCTTGGCCGGGGAGAAAAGGTCCCACAGCTTGGCCGAGGATTTTGCAGCTACATAGCTCCTTTGCTGAGGGGATCCGGTCCCACAGCACTTCAGCCAGCCATCACTGAAACCTGAACTCCTTCTTTTCCCCTGGAAGTCTACAAAGCTCTGCTTGGTAAGGGTCACTCGTGGAAGCCAGAAGTAGTTGGTACCGGGTGCAGGGGCTCCACGCCAACAGAGGCAAAGACAGACTGCCCAGATTAGAAGTTAAGGATTTTCCCATTAGTTAATTACAGTTAAGAAGATAGTGCCTGTTCCTTGTGGACAAGATTGAGAGAGAGCCAATAGACTGTTAAGAAAGCCTTAAAGTACCTGTTTGTTTTCATTAATAAAGAACTTTGTTGGACTTACTTTAAGCCTCTACAGAACTTTGTGTAAGGAAATCCAAAGGCCTTTAATCTGAGGCAGCCCTGGCATCCTGTTGGGCACACAGAATTTATGTCCTGTCTACAGTCTGATGCACAGGCCCAGCGTGCAACAACACAGTAGCTACCAACTATCCTGGGCAAAAAAAGAGAAATTTCTGAGACACATTCCCAGGAAGTGTCTTCCACTCTTGAACACCTCTTACAGTCAGGGCATTCTTCCTTATGTTTAGGTGGAATCTCGTTCCGACCATTTGAATCAGTTGTTTTGTGTCCTAGTTTCTAAAGCAGCAGGATCTAACCTGGCTTCTTCCTCAATATGACATCCTTTAAAATAGTCAAACATGGTTCTCATGTCCCCTCTTAGCTTTGTTTCTCTTCTCCAGGCTAAATATACCCAGCTCCCTAAGTCACTCCTCACAAGGATTCATGGTTTCAAGACATTTGTCTATTCAGGAAACCCTCCTCTATCATATACACAAATGTAATTCTATGCTGCTTCATCTACAACAGTTTTCTCCAAAATCATAGCTTTTTGCATGTTTAGGGAGGAGATAAAATTCTATCTCAAATGCAACAAATTATTAATGCATCTCTCAGGAAGGGGAACTTTCCATCCTGTTTAAAAGAAGCTGAAAAAGCCTTCCCTAGATCCCCTGGAAATTAATAATTACAGATCAACAATATAACCTTCCTTTTTTGGGTGAAGTATTTGAAAATAGGGCTGGGTAACCACGGAAAAATTTGTTTCTAAACTCGATTCATTTTTAGGGGGTATTTGCGTTTCGTTTTTTAAAAGAATTCTGAAATTTTTCTTTAAAAAAGTTCAAAATATACGAAATTTTGTAAATTACGAAACAATTACGAAACAATAACGAATCGATTCGTTAATGGCGGACGCGATTGCGCAATATGCAAAAAAAACCCTCCAAATGGGACAGGGGGAACTTCTGAAGCTTCCCTCTCCCTCTGTTGTTGACTGTTGGTGTGATAATTTATTTTTTATCACTGATAAAACAAACAACAACCCTAAAACTTGCACCAGACATACGGAAACAATTACGAAACAATTTCGAAACAATTACGAAACAATTTCGAAACAATTACGAAACAATTACGAAATAAATTGAAAAATTTGTTTCGATTTTTAATTGCTCCTGCAAGGCTCAATATCAGATCGTAAGCTAATTTAAATACGAATTAATAACGAATTATGAAATTAATGAATGAAACCGCCCAGCCCTATTTGAAAAGGCAGTTGCCCTCCAACTCCAGGCTGTCTTGGATGACACACATATGCTTGATCCATTTCAAACCAGCTTCAGAGCAGCATACGGAGTTGAGACTGCTATGGTTGCCTTAATGGATGATCTCTGTCTCAACACCAAGCCCGGGGGGGGGGGGGGTGTCCCTGTTGGTGCTTCTAGACCTCTCAGTGAGCCTCAATACCATCAACCATCATATCCATCTGGAACCATGGAAAGGCTGAAAATTGGTGACACCGTGCTGCAGTGGTTCTGGTTGTCCCTCTTAGGAAGGTTGCAGATGGTGGTGCTTGGGAATAGTTGCTCCTCAAAAAGGAGCTATTATGCAGTATCCCACAAGGTGTCATTCCATCCCCAATACTTTTTAATATTTACATGAAACTACCGAGGGAGATAATCCGTAAGAATTGGGTGGGGAATTATCAGCATGCTGATGACACCCAAATATGTATCTCCATGCCTTCAAAAACAACTTCTGTGCTGTCGCACACTGGGCCTGTGCATCAGACTGTAGACAGGACATACATCCTGTGTGCCCAACGGGATGCCGGGGCTGCCTCAGATTAAAGGCCTTTGGATTTCCTTAAAACAGAGTCTTTAGATTGCTTAAAGGTTCAACAAAGTTCTTTATTAATGAAAACAAACAGGTACTTTAAGGCTTTCTTAACACTCTATTGGCTCTCTCTCTCAATCTTGTCCACAGGGAACAGGCACTATCTTCATAATTGTAACTAATAGGTAAATCCTTAACTTCTAATCTGGGCAGTCTGTCTTTGCCTTTGTTGGCGTGGAGCCCCTGAACCCGGTACCAACTGCTTCTGGCTTCCGCGAGTGACCCTTACCAAGCCGAGCTTTGTAGACTTCCAGGGGAAAAAGAATTCAGGTTTCCGTGATGGCTGACTGAAGTCCTTCAGCAAAGGAGCTGTAAGGCTGTATAACCCCGGCCAAGCTGTGGGCTGTATATCTCCCCGGCCAAGCCGTAGAAGACGAAGCTTTCTACAGGAGCTCTTGGTATTATGTCCTGCATGAAAGGCTTCTCTGTGTGGACTGAACCCAAACTGGCTCCTATTCCCTCCAAAACCCAAAAAAGGGGACGGGACCAGGGAACCTAACAATACTCGACAGGTGGCTTGCCCTATGATTGCAGCCAAAAGAAGCCACCTATGTGCAGCATCCCTGAAACTTAGGACTACAACAAACATTCAGTGAAAAGCAAACAAAATTGGAGCTCCTGGTACAGCTGTACCTGCACAACTTCACATTGCTGCCCTGAGTCCCCCTCTGGGGGTTGAGAACGGTGGCGTACAAATATTTGAAATGAAATAAATAAATTCAGTGTGTCTCCTCTGAATGAATGCCTGGAGGAGATAATGGGCCGGATGAGAAAAAACAAATTGACACTGAATCAAGGATCATCTGGAGATGGAGGTGTTGTCTTGTTGTCAACCAGTCCTGGATGGGTTACATTCCCCCTGAAAGAATGTATACATAGCTTGGGAGTGCTCCTGGACTCCTCTCTCCAAATGTCAGTGGCATCCCTCACAAGTAGATGCCTGTGTCAGTCTCTGCAGAATCTAGCCAGGAACAAAGACAACCCACAAAAAGGTTCTTTTGGAATTGGCTTTTATTGCTCCTGAACAGCCTGACTGCCCTCACAAGACAGTTGTGAGACACAGCAACAGAGAAAGAAGATTTAAGAAAAGGTGATCTATAGACTAGCAAACACAGCTCCAGTTTCTGATCTCCTGTTTTGGTCTTCCACCAGCGTGGTCCCACCACTAATGCAGTAGAGAGGCATCCGCATGGGCCCAGGTCAAGCATTTAATGCAAAGATCAGCCAGCCTCTCCCAGTAATAGGAAAACATGGTGAGATGCTCTTAGCAGCTTAATTGCCACTTGTCCAATGTTGCTGTGGCTCCTGACTGTCATTTGTGGCCTTAATATGCATCCAAGCAGAAATAACCCCTCTTAAACTCTCCCGTCACTATGCAAATGGAATATAATATAATTAGCAAGGAACGAAAGCCAGGGTCAACTACATGGAGGGATTAGGATTTTTTTTCCAAAATAAAAATCTGTCATGAGAATCTCTAATACATTCTAAGCCATCAAAGGTACTTTTGCAAAACTTTTTTCTCTTGAATATAGAATACTCCTAAGGTGACAAGACTGCAAAATTCAAAGTGTTGGAAAGGAGCAGGAGGAAAGATACTATATATATGCATGTATAAATTGACTTCATGTATAAATCGAAGAAAGATTTTTTGGCCAAAATTATGAGTTTTGGATAAATTCCAGATGCCGCACCATAGCAAAGGCAGTAGAGGGGTTGGTGCTTCTTTTAGACTCTCCCAGCTCTCACTTTTCACAAGGCTACTCACAAATGGATCCTTTTTTTTTTATAAGAGTTAAGATATAGTACTTACATTATCCCATGAATACGTCCACTAATGTTTGGGGATTGATTTTTTCACTAAAATTTCTAGACTTCTACATGAATATATATGGCTATTTGACAAACCACAAACAACTGCACTGCATCCTGTCAAATCCCAAAATCTGGAGGAAAGCAAGAGTCATTGCCATCTTGAAGCCAGGCAAAGACCGGAATGACCCAAAAAGCTACAGACCAATCTCCCTGTTGTGCCACCTCTACAAAGTTCTGGAGAGACTTATTTTGCATAGAATTACAGAAAAAATAGACCCATGTCTAAAAGGAGCTGTCTTCATAGACCTGTCAGCAGCCTATGATACTGTGAACCACCGCCTCCTCCTGAGAAAAATGTATAATATCACAAAGGACCACCACCTCACCCGCCTCATAGGAAACCTGCTACAAAACAGGAGCTTTTTTGTTGAGTTCCAGGGCCAGAGAAGCAGATGGCGGAAACAGAAGAACAGCCTGCCTCAGGGGAGCGTGCTTGCTCCATCCGTGTTCAACATCTACACAAATGACCAGACACTGCCAGAAGGGACAAAGAGTTTCATCTATGCTGATGATCATGCCATTACTGCTCAAGCAGGGAGCTTTGAGATGGTAGAACAGAAGCTTTCCGAAGCTCTAGGTGCTCTTACTGCCTATTACAGGGAAAACCAGCTGATCCTCAACCCATCCAAAACACAGACATGTGCCTTTCATCTCAAGAACAGAGAAGCATCCCAAGCTCTGAAGATCACCTGGGAAGGAATTCCACTGGAGCATTGCAGTGCACCCAAATACCTAGGAGTCACTCTGGACTGTGCTCTTACCTACAAGAAGCACTGCCTGAACATCAAGCAAAAAGTGGGTGCTAGAAACAACATCATACGAAAGCTGACTGGCACAACCTGGGGATCACAACCAGATACAGTGAAGACATCTGCCCTTGCACTGTGCTACTCTGCTGCTGAGTATGCATGCCCAGTGTGGAACACATCTCACCACACTAAAACAGTGGATGTGGCTCTTAATGAGACATGCCGCATTATCGCGGGGTGTCTGCGCTCTACACCACTGGAGAAATTACACTGCTTAGCCGGTATTGCACCACCTGACATCCGCCGGGAAGTAGCACCCAATAGTGAAAGGACCAAGACAGTGACATCTCCAGCTCATTCCCTGTTTGGGTATCAGCCACCACGTCAACAACTTAAATCTAGAAATAGTTTTCTAAGATCTACAGAGACACTCGCTGGAACACCTCAGCAAGCGAGAGTCCAAAAGTGGCAGGCTCAAACCCAGAACCTCAACCAATGACTGGAGTCCACAGCATGCGAGTGTGGAGAAGAGCAAACCACTGACCACCTGCTGCAATGCACCCTGAGCCCTGCCACATGCACCATGGAGGACCTTCTTGCAGCAACACCAGAAGCACTCCAAGTGGCCAGATACTGGTCAAAGGACATTTAATCAGCTACCAAACTCACAAATTTTGTATTTTGTCTGTTTGTTTGCTTTGTTCTGTTAGAAATGTAATATTAGCCCCTTCGCTAATGGTGTTTCGAAGAAAATTAAAAATTTGGCTGTTTGAACGGGCATTCGGATAAACAGTGCAATGAATATGATGAGTACAGGAACGGAATTACGGACGACGAATTGGATCACTATTCTAGTTACGAGATGTTATTGAGTTGTTATTGATGTGTCATTATTTTGTATACTATGTTCTTAATGGTTTTAAATTGTATATTGTCTTGATTGACGTTTTACCCTTGTTGTAAACCGTGTTGAGTCACCTGTTGTGCTGAGAAACTGCGGTATACAAGCAAAGTAAATAAATAAATAAATACATAATTTGACTGGTTGTCCTGACATGACAAATAAAACAAACCACATCTCCCACTATAGACCAACTTAGACACTATGGTCATCACGGGAGGCCCTGCTCTTGGTACCACCCCCATCCCAAGCACAGCTGGTGAGAACAAGAAAAAGGGCCTTGTCCGTGCCCCCCTCCACCTCTAGAACTCCCTTCCTAAGGAGTTAAAGATGGCCCCCTCCCTCATCACTTTCAAGAAACAGCTAAAGACGTACCTTTACTCACTGGCCTACAAGGAGAGAAGTTGGTAATACCACCATTATACCTCTGATTAATAGACACCTTCCATATCCGCACCCTGTTCACCCCACCAGCTCAATAGATACCTTGAGTAATGATCAATCAATTTGCCCCCAAGGTACTGGGAAATTGATCCTTCTGTTAGATGTTTGATGTTTTGTCGTATGTCTGATATAACAGGCTGCATTTTTATTTAATTTTAGGTGTTAAGTTATAATTTGTGTTTATGCATTAGGTTGCTAAATTTTGTTATTATGGATGTATTGTTGTTGTATTTGGGCATTGAATGTCTGCCTTTTATGTTTGGAATCCGCCATGAGTCTCTCCGGGGAGATAGGGTAGAATATAAATAAAGTTTTATATTATTATTATTATTATTATTATTATTATTATTATTATTATTATTTGAAACACACAAGATGAGTCCAGAGCAGGCACAAGTCAGACACTTCCCAAGTTTCAAGAACTGTGTGATGTATCGGCAAATAATGCGTGCAGATCCCAGTAAGGTGGCCTTATGCAGCTGGCACATGGTAATTTTGTCGGTACCGATTGTGTTTAAGTGCAGGCCAAGGTCTTTAGGCACTGCACCCAGTGTGCCGATCACCACTGGGACCACCTTGACTGGCTTGTGTCAGAGTCTTTGTAGTTCGATCTTTAAATCCTCATATTGTGTCAGTTTTTCCAGTTGTTTCTCTTCAATCTTGCTGTCGCCTGGGATTGCAACATCGACAATGTAATGTTCGTTTGTGGGATTAACAGAACTCAAAAACTACTGGACTAATTGACACCAAATTTGGACACAAGACACCTAACAACCCAATGTATGCCCTTCACTAAAAAAAATGATTTTGTCATTTGGGAATTGTAGTTGCTGGGATTTATAGTTCACCTACAATCAAAAAGCATTCTGAAACCCACCTACGATGCACTTGAACCAAACTTGGCACACAGTTCTCCCATGACCAACAGAAAATACTGGAAGGGTTTGGTGGACAGTGTCCTTTGGTTTTGGAGTTGTAGTTCACCTACATCCTGCCATGCATTGCTGTGGCCCAGTCTGTGTAGATGTGTTTAGTGTGTATATATATTTGTGTATAAAAATGTGTGTTTGAGTATATATTTGGTTTTGTGCATGAATTATATTTTTTTTTTTTGGTTTTGTTTTATGGCTTTTTGGGTCCCTTCTGCTGTGTTTTTCAGTGTTTTTATGAGTGATGGTCACTTGTTGGCCTGATGCGTGTATTGTGTCCAAATGTGGAGTCAGTTCGTCCAGTGGTTTTTGAGTTATGCTAATCCCACAAACTAACATTACATTTTTATTTATATAGATGTGTCTTTCGGTTACTATGATCTAATTCAACATATAGGGAGAAGCAGGTAACAAATGCATTTATCCTCCATATGCATGGATTCTTCATCCGTGGAGTCAACCATCATCAGCTTGAAAATAGTTTTTTAAATTAATTCCAAAGAGTAAAGCTTGATTCCATAATTCATCATTCTAAATAATGGGTACCATTTTATGACAACATGGTCTATATAATGGAACGCAAACACCTACAGATTTTGGTTTCCATGGGGATTCCTGTAACAAAAACACAGTAGATACCAAAAGCCCACTGTATTTGGAAGAAAATGAAGTACTAAATAGAGAGAGCATGCAAAAAATGATTACATTCAGAGTACATAATTGCTTAGCTTCACCATTATTTGCTTGATCTGTTGGATGATGAGGAAGAGATGGGTCACATGTATCTATTCACAATTTGTTGATCTGCATGTGTGAAAGAACCACAAACATCTGGGTTGAATGTACTTTAGTGACGAAGTTGTTGTTGGTATGTCAGTGATGACATGTTTAGGTGGTTATGAAAGTGGTTCTTCCTATATCAGTGGTTCTCAACCTGGGGTACCCAGATGTTTTTGGCCTTCAACTCCCAGAAACCCTAACAGCTGGTAAACTGGCTGGGATTTCTGGGAGTTGTAGGCCAAAAACATCTGGGGACCCCAGGTTGAGAACCACTGTCCTATATATTCATGCAAACAAGGAAGCAAAACAACCAACGGTCCTTTTCAGGACCAACCATGACAATAATCGCAATCAACATCGAAGGCATGTCAGCTGCCAAAGAACAACTGCTCTATGAACTGTGCTGAGATAAGAAATGTGACGTGCTGTGTGTCCAAGAAACACACAGGGATGAACGACAGAAACGACCCAAAGTTCCAGGAATGATCCTAGTAGCGGAAAGACCACATGCGCAGTATGGAAGTGCTGTCTTTGTCAAACCAGGCCTCCAAGTCAGCAGTGCCCACAACACTGAAGAAAACAATATCGAGGTTATAACAGTAGAGCTTAATAACATCACCATCACCTCTGTGTACAAGCCCCCAAATGAAGATTTCTGCTTCTCCTCCCCCGAGAACTTTGACAGGCACCAAAGGGCGGTAGTAATTGGTGACTTCAACAGCCATAGCCATGTATGGGGCTATGCCCAAGAGGACAGAAATGGAGAGGCTGTCCTGTCCTGGTCTGAACTGCACAAACTATCACTCATCCATGATAGCAAGCTCCCACCATCCTACAACAGCGGGAGATGGCACCGAGGTTACAACCCAGACCTCTTATTTGTGAGCGACAGCATCGTACAGCAATGCACCAAATCAGTGGGACCACCAATCCCAAACACACAGCACCGACCAATAATATGCCAACTGTTCCCAACAATAAGGCCTCAGGAAGTTCGATTTAAACGAAGATACAACTTCAGAAAGGCAGATTGGACTAAATTCTCAGACATGTTAGACGACATGATCACATCGGTCGCGCCAGTCCCTGAGGAATACGAACATTTTATTGAAATAGTGAAAACCTGCTCACGGGCCTCCATACCGAGAGGCTGCAGAATCCACTACCTCCAGGGCATTACTCCTGAAACAGCTGCCTTGTTGGAAAACTATTACAGGCTCCACAACGAAGACCCATTCAGTGAGCAGACTCTTCAGGCAGCGCAGAGCATTGTGTCCTCCATCTCTGAAGCCAAGAAAGAACAGTGGATCAAGTTGATCACAGAGGTCGACATGGGCAGGAGCAGCCAGAAGGCGTGGAGGCTGCTGAGACGGCTGAGCAACGATCCCTCACAAACTAATACCCATGCCAACATAAAGGCAGATCAGATAGCACACCAACTCTTGAAGAATGGGAAACCCAACCTTGCCACCAAAGTAGGAAAGAAACCAATAGCCAGACAACCAGAGATTGAGAACAACAACCTCCATGAACCCTTTACATCTACTGAATTGGACATGGCTCTCAACAAATGTAAGAATGGCAAAGCAGCTGGCTTGGATGACCTACGGATGGAACAAATCAAGAACTTTGGTCCCAAAGCAAGGCGCTGGCTGCTGGAGCTGATGAACAACTGCACTGCATCCTGTCAGATCCCCAAAATCTGGAGGAAAGCAAGAGTCATCGCCATCTTGAAGCCAGGCAAAGACCGTAATGACCCAAAAAGCTACAGACCAATCTCCCTGTTGTGCCACCTCTACAAAGTTCTGGAGAGACTTATTTTGCATAGAATTATGGAAAATATAGACCCCTGTCTGATCCCACAGCAAGCTGGCTTCAGAAAAGGCAAAAGCTGCACATCGCAAGTGCTGAACCTGACCCAGCACATAGAAGATGGCTTTGAAAGGCAGCAGATCACAGGAGCTGTCTTCATAGACTTGTCAGCAGCCTATGATACTGTGAACCACCGCCTCCTCCTGAGAAAAATGTATAATATCACAAAGGACTACCACCTCACCTGCCTCATAGGAAACCTGCTACAAAACAGGAGCTTTTTTGTTGAGTTCCAGGGCCAGAGAAGCAGATGGCGGAAACAGAAGAACGGCCTGCCTCAGGGGAGCGTGCTTGCTCCATCCATGTTCAACATCTACACAAATGACCAGCCACTGCCAGAAGGGACAGAGAGTTTCATCTATGCTGACGATCGTGCCATTACTGCTCAAGCAGGGAGCTTTGAGATGGTAGAACAGAAGCTCTCCGAAGCTCTAGGTGCTCTTACTGCCTATTACAGGGAAAACCATCTGATCCCTAATCCATCTAAAACACAGACATGCGCCTTTCACCTTAAGAACAGACAAGCATCCCGAGCTCTGAGGATTACCTGGGAAGGAATCCCACTGGAGCATTGCAGCGCACCCAAATACCTGGGAGTCACTTTGGACCGTGCTCTGACGTACAAGAAGCACTGCCTGAACATCAAACAAAAAGTGGGCGCTAGAAACAACATCATACGAAAGCTGACTGGCACAACCTGGGGATCACAACCAGACACAGTGAAGACATCTGCCCTTGCGCTATGCTACTCTGCTGCTGAGTATGCATGCCCAGTGTGGAACACATCTCATCACACTAAAACAGTGGATGTGGCTCTTAATGAGACATGCCGCATTATCACGGGGTGTCTGCGACCCACACCACTGGAGAAATTACACTGCTTAGCCGGTATTGCACCACCTGACATCCGCCGGGAAGTAGCAGCCAATAGTGAAAGGACCAAGGCAGAGACATCTCCAGCTCATCCCCTGTTTGGGTATCAGCCAGCACGTCAACGACTTAAATCAAGACATAGTTTTCTTAGAACTACAGAGACACTCGCTGGAACACCCCAGCAAGCGAGAGTCCAAAAGTGGCAGGCCCAAACCCAGCACCTCAATTCATGGGTGATACCAGATGAGAGACTCCCCCCTGGGCACTCAGAAGACTGGGCGACTTGGAAGGCGCTGAACAGATTGCGCTCTGGCACCACGAGATGCAGAGCCAATCTTAAGAAATGGGGCTACAGGGTGGAATCCTCGGCATGCGAGTGCGGAGAAGAACAAACCACTGACCACCTGCTGCAATGCACCCTGAGCCCTGCCACATGCACAATGGAGGACCTTCTTGCGGCAACCCCAGAGGCACTCCAAGTGGCCAGATACTGGTCAAAGGACATTTAACCAAATACCAAATTTACAAAATCTGTGTGGGTTTTTTTTCTTTTTCTTTTTCTTTTTAATCTCTGTGTTTGTTTTGCTCTGTTAGAATTGTAATACAATGGTTGCTGATGACACGATAAATAAATAAATATAAATATATTCATGTGTATGGGTCTAGATATTTTCGTCAATAAAAGATCACTCAAAACTTGGGTCAACATCTCCATGGGTCAGTTTGAGTACTGTACTTGTGCATTTCGGCTAAACCTCAATCCGTTTCTGCTGACCGGATACCGGTAGACCCCCATATCCGTTTCCGCACACCTCCCGAAAATAGACACGAAGCCAGATAGAGTTTTTGGACCGCAGTCAAAAAATATGGATAGCTCTGGCTCATTGGTGGCAATGGGGGGGGGGGGGCTCCCCGGGCTCCCCTTCCCATCATTTTAGGCAATGGCATTGTTTGTCCTTATATCCTTCATTAAGACCTGGATTAAAAGGCATCAGAATTAAAATACCACTTTTTCTGCAATCCTTTTCCTTAAGTCTGTAGAGGAAACCTGGGTTTAATGCTTCGTTAATGCTGTTTCTACTATAGAGGAGACCTGCATGCAGCTTTCCATTAAGGCATTTTAAGGAGGCTTCCCACTTCCCACTGGGAAGAGTGATGACCTGGAGCTATCCTACCCTGGGCTTCCTTTAAAAAGCCCTCTCTTTTTTCTTGATTTGCATTGCCTTTCCCCCCTCATGCCTTTCTGCTTTGGGTTTAATGCTTCTTTAAATCTGTTTCTACTTTCTACTCTAGAGGAGTGGTAACTAGGTGACAGTTTTCTGAAAATGAGTCTTTACTTTTTCTTTGCTGGGATTACTATTATTATTATTAATAATTATTATTATCTTTTAAAAGCATTCTATGGAGGAGAGGAGGGGAGGAGAAAAAGAAGCTAAAAGGGTGACTCTCCAAGCCCCCAAATTTGCACACACACCCAACCGATCCGTTTCACACATTCCCAACTCCGAGTCAGTTCCACTAAATAAAAATAATTAAAGGAAATAAAGGAAAATCAAAAGGATTCAAGGGAGAGGCCAAGCCAGAAGCCAAGCCAAAATACACTGAAGTGTCATGTATCATGTTCTGCAGTTGATGGTATTTGGTGGTGGTAGGCCTAGCAGTTGGTGATGGAAGGGTTAATGTAAGTCTTAGTTCTAAAGGGTTGAGTCGTCTGTAAGTAAGAGTTCATGGGTAAAAGCAATTAAGGGTGGAGGTATGCAAGAGATGGGTTGCAGCTGGGTGTTTCTGGATATAAGGAGTTAGCCTTGGGACTGATCTTTAGGAGAAAAGTATTTGTCTTATATTGGTGGTAGATGCTGCTGGTTTTCCCCCACGTTTGTTAGATTTTCAGTATCCTGACCTGTCTCCTGTAATCTTGGAACACTGGAACCTTGAACTGGCTTTTGGCTATGGTATAGACTCTTGATCCCTGGACTTTATTGAACTATCAGCGTTTGATCACTGGAATGGATCCTTTCGATTTGCTATCAGTTTTTCTTTATTCTGTGGCTGAGTGCAATCTTTATGTTTTATATTTTGGACTATTGAAACAGCCAGAAAGTAAGTACTGTTTTAATTAAATTGTTTAACACAAACTGGGTGTTTGTTTGATTCACCTCTGCTGGAAATAACAGCAGAGCCCTGGTATCATGACATGAAGCCAGGACACAACTGTGATTCCGAATAGTGAAGGAGGAGCCATGATCAGCTGCCACGTGATCCTATTACGAATGGGAAAATGTGATGGCTGGGCCCTTGCCATTATGGCCACCCAGTAGAGCTAAAGAAGCCAGTTTGGCTGAAATAAAATAGCTAAAATGAATCCATGCTAAAATGGACAAATCTTATTGTGCTGGTACAGTTGTACCAGGAGCTCCAATTCTGTTTGCTTTGCATTAAATGTTTGTTTGCAATCCCAGGCTTGGGATTTTGCAGCAGGGTGGCTTCCTGCTATAGTTTGCAATCATAGGGCAAGCCACCTGTCAGTTATAGTTAGGTTCCCTGGTCCTGCCCCTTTTTGAGTTTTGCAGGGAATAGGAGCCTTTTTGAGTTAGTTCTCACAGAGAAGCCTTTTGCACAGGACATAAAATGAAGAGCTCCTGTAGAAAGCTTCGTCTTCTACAGCTTGGCCGGGGAGGAAAGGCTCTACAGCTTGGCCAAGGTTTTACAGCCCACAGCTTGGCCAAGAATCATACACCATTACAGCTCCTTTGCTGAGGGACTTCAGCCAGCCATCACTGAAACCTGAACTCCTCCTTTTCCCCTGGAAGTCTACAAAGCTCTGCTTGGTAAGGGTCGCTCGTGGAAGCCAGATGCAGTTGGTACCGGGTGCAGGGGCTCCACGCCAACAGAGGCAAGTACAGACTGCCGAGATTAGAAGTTAAGGATTTCCCCGTTAGTTAGTTATAGTTACGAAGATAGTGCCTGTTCCCAGTGAACAAGATTGCAAGAGCCAATAGACTGTTAAGAAAGCTTGAAAGTACCTGTTTGTTTTCATCAATAAAGAACTTTGTTGGATTTACTTTAAGCAATCTAAAGACTCTGTTTGGGGGAATCTAAGGGCCTTTAATCTGAGGCAGCCCCGGCATCCCGTTGGGCACACAGAATTTATGTCCTGTCTACAGTCTAATGCACAGGCCCAGCATGCGACAGCACACTTATCAAAAAAGGAACCATCCCCTTCTCTGGAAGGCAAGATAATAACCCATTCTTAGGAGAACCTTAAAAACCATCAACTCACTATCATGGCACTGCTGCTGGCTTTTTGAATGCCTGGATGGGGAAATGGCAGTTTTCCAAACATGTACTCAAATACCTTTTCTCTGGAGACCACAAAACCATCCCGAAATTTGCCCATGACACATGACTAGTCTAGTAAGAGTTCAGGCAGAAGGATGGCAACCACAAGATCCAATCTAGCTACCAAGATCTATCTAAACCTGAAGATCTTCCGTGCCCTCACTCCTGTAGGACACACAAAGGTACAATGATGATCCTTCACCAAAACAGGAGAAGGTTTTGGCGCAACCCGCGTGGAAGCTTGCAAGCTGCAGAACCCAACACCTCAACAGATTGTTGAAGAAATTACATGAATCACAGTGTTGTTATAGCAACGTCGTCACTTGCATCAGATCTCAAATCCCAGCACCGTTCATAATAAAAAAGCATTAGGTAAAAAGGAAGAAGAAGAAGAAGAAAAAGAAGAATATATAACGAGTTAAAAATGGATTGGCTCAACCTTGCAGCGACACCCACGCTTCCCTTTCCAGTAACACCACTTTGGAAGAATCTTTTCTGGTATTTAAATTGGGCAAAAAGAAACATGGGAGAAGAACCAACAGGGGAGGTGAAAATAGTAATTTCACAAGAAGGACACACCGGGTTTCCAAACCCTCACAGTTACTTAAATGTGAATATTTCCGGTGAAGTTGTGGAAAGAAAACAGACCTTGGCCACATGGAAGGGGGATGATTTGGATCACAACACTGGAGCGCTACCGTTTCGGAAAACTGGAGCTCAACAGGTGAATTTCTATAATGGCTTTTTCATATATTACACAAATATATATGAAAAATATATTTCCCTCCTCCCTATGACTTCCCCTCACAGGCCCTATGAGAAGCGGTTTAAGGAGCTGGGCATGTTTAGTCTGAAGAAGAGAAGGCTGAGAGGAGATATGATAGCCATGTATAAATATGTGAGAGGAAGCCACAGGGAGGAGGGAGCAAGCTTGTTTTCTGCTTCCATGGAGACTAGGACGCGGAACAATGGTTTCAAACTACAAGAGAGGAGATTCCATCTGAACACGAGGAAGAACTTCCTGACTGTGAGAGCCGTTCAGCAGTGGAACTCACTGCCCCGGAGTGTGGTGGAGGCTCCTTCTTTAGAAGCTTTTAAACAGAGGCTGGATGGCCATCTGTCAGGGGTGATTTGAATGCAATATTCCTGCTTCTTGGCAGGGGGTTGGACTGGATGGCCCATGAGGTCTCTTCCAATTCTTTGATTCTATGATTCTATGATTTATACACGGCTATCATGTCTCCTCTCAGCCTTCTCTTCTTCAGGCTAAACATGCCCAGCTCTTTAAGCCACTCCTTATAGGGCTTGTTCACATTGTCACACTGCAGAGGGGCAAGCTTGTTTTCTGCTGCCCTGGAGACTAGGACGTGGAGCAATCGATTCAAATTCAGGAAAAGAGATTAGGAAGAACTTCCTGGTGGTCAGAGCAATGAAATATGCCCTTGGTGACTAGTGCAGTCTTCTTTTCTAGAGGCCTTTGAACAGAGGCTGGATGGCCACCTCTTGGGAGTGTTTTGGCTGTGTCCTACTGCCTGGCAGGATGGGGTTGGATGGGATGGTCTCTGTAGTGTCTTCCAACTGTGATTTTAGGATTCTATGACAGTTAAATAGACTGCTCCGTAGGGCAGTGGACTTTCCCTCTTTGGAGGTCTTTCAACCAAGGTTGGATGGCCACTGATGATATTCCTATACTACAGGAGGATAGAATCATAGAATCATAGAATCAAAGAGTTGGAAGAGACCTCATGGGCCATCCAGTCCAACCCCCTGCCAAGAAGCAGGAATATTGCATTCAAATCACTCCTGACAGATGGCCATCCAGCCTCTGTTTAAAAGCTTCCAAAGAAGGAGCCTCCACCGCACTCTGGGGCAGAGAGTTCCACTGCTGAATGGCTCTCACAGTCAGGAAGTTCTTCCTCATGTTCAGATGGAATCTCCTTTCTTGTAGTTTGAAGCCATTGTTCCATTGTGTCCTAGTCTCCAAGGAAGCAGAAAACAAGCTTGCTCCCTCCTCCCTGGGGCTTCCTCTCACATATTTATACATGGCTATCATATCTCCTCTCAGCCTTCTCTTCTTCAGGCTAAACATGCCCAGCTCCTTAAGCCGCTCCTCATAGGGCTTGTTCTCCAGACCTTTTATAATTTTAGTCGCCCTCCTCTGGACACATTCCAGCTTGTCAATATCTCTCTTGAATTGTGGTGCCCAGAACTGGACACAATATTCCAGTTCCAGCCCCAATTTGAATACTAGTGGGTTTTGGGGGAGGATGGACCAGATCGCCTTTGAGGTCCTTTCCAACTCCGTGACTCCGCATCTTATCTACATTGGTTCTATATATTCCATGTGCGTACACTTTTCCCTTCTCTTTTTAAAACATTTGCAATTGAAAATTATTTTTAATAAAAAAAGTAAAGGGGAAGAACCCAACCATATAAACACCGCAATCACAATAATACAGCCATCCAAGCAACGGTGATAAGATAAATGCGGCTGTTCCAATGAGTTCAATGCAAAATAAAGAAAAGCCACCGCATTTAAATGCAAGACACACAGCTGGTGCTCCGGGGGAAATGTACAAGCCTTACAGATCGCATCTCGTTAATTTCCTTGTGAAAAACTGATCAAAGAAAGTTCTTTCTTGCTACTTTGCTGTCTGTGCTGTCAACTGTACCCTCTTCAACTAAAAGATCAATTCCTGGAACAAAACAGAAGGCAAAAACCATGCACTTTCCAGCAGAACAAATATATATTCTGCATTCTTTTATTCTCTTAAAGAAAGCATGGAATAATGCTTGGAAGACAGATGTTTAAATAATGTTGGAAGCCACTTACTAGGAAGACTAGTACAAATTCCTCCAAGAACCTTAAAGAAAGGACATCTCCAACCATAGTTAGATAGAGCCAATGTGGCAAAGTGGTTTGATGAGGTGCATCTACACTGTGGAATTAATGCAATTTGACACCACTTTACTGCAATGGCTCAATGCTATGGAGTCCTGGAAGTTGTAGTTTTAAAAGATTTTGATTTGGTGTCCATGCATGTTGGTGTGTTGGACTGGTTGGCGCATGTGGTCCTGTTCTGTCTTCCAGGAGTATAGTTTGCATTACCTTTTAGTTGCATGGGATAGCATTCTTTTGCATTTCCCCAGGGCTGCTACATACCCAGCAGCACCCTGGAAGTTAAACAGTATCAGAGTCTGCAAAGCCAGCCTGCAGGCCCTTTATAGCTATTGGTTTAGGAAAGTATCTCTTTGGATTTAGAGACCACCCTTTTTCCTAGGGTTTGAGGTCTCCATTTTGGAATCTTCCCTGCCTCCTTCACTGTAGAGCAGTGGTTCTCAACCTGGGGTCTCCAGATGTTTTTTGCCTTCAACTCCCAGAAGTCCTAACAGCTGGTAAACTGGCTGCGATTTCTGGGAGTTGTAGGCCAAAAACAT
The DNA here is from genome assembly GCF_037176765.1 of Anolis sagrei. NCBI lineage: Eukaryota > Metazoa > Chordata > Lepidosauria > Squamata > Anolidae > Anolis > Anolis sagrei. Next base: position 8,560,428 of record NC_090024.1, on the reverse strand, counting down.
CTGGGGACCCCAGGTTGAGAACCACTGCTGTAGAGAAAGAAAGCTTCAGATGTGCTGTTGGTTAGGCAGGTAGCTCTGAAAAAATCATTGTAAGTACGATTGAGTTATATAGATAAAGAAGCTAACTGAGATAGATAGATAGATAGATAGATAGATAGATAGATAGATGATAGAATAGCAATTGAGATATAATTGAGTTATAGATAGCAACTGCGATATAGAAAAGTTAATTGAGTAACTAAGTCATATAGATAGAAAGATAGATAGAGAAGCTTATTGAGTCATAGATAGATATTGAGTTATTGAATATTATTGAGCATTACTTCATCGCCAAAGCTAACCTTGAGCTATAGATAGGGAAAAACCTGTTTTTTCTAACCATAGCAGCTCAGGGTTAGGGTGAAAAGATCCTAGGATATTTTCTACCATTTGGGGAAGAGTTACCTCAGTAACTGAAGGAAAAAGAAAGAAAGATCATCTCTATGGTTTCACCAATAGACTGTTTTGTTTGTAACTTTGACAAGCTGTGCCAAGTCTGCAAGGACTTTGAGAAATAAATATTCTGTTTTGATGTTCCAAACCAGAAGTGGCCTCAGTTGCTGAGAATTTTTGAGCTTCTAAAGAAAGACATCCGCGGTCCGCTCAGACAAAGAGAGAAGCACATCTTAGTTTTAATTTTATAGGACCTGGGTATGACGGCACAGGTCCCTTCCAACGTCAGGATTCTATGATTCTAAGGCAGTGTTTCACAATCTTCCTAATGCCTCGACCCTTTAATACAGTTCCTCATGCTGTGCTGACCCCCAACCCTAACATTATTTTAGTTGCTACTTCATAACTATAATTTTGCTACTGTTATGAATCGTAATGTAAATATCTGATATGCAGGATGTAGTTTCATTCACTGGACCAAATTTGGCACAAATATCCAATATGCCCAAATTTGAATACTGGTGGGTTTCAGGGTAGGGACTGGTTTTGTCATTTGGGAGTTGTTGTTGCTGGGATTTATAGTTCACCTACAATCAACGAACATTCTGAACTCCACCAACAATGGAAGTGAACCACACTTAGCACACACAACTACCATGACCGACAAAAATATTGGAAGGGTTTAGTGGGCACTGACCTTAAGTTTTGGAGTTGTAGTTCACCTACATCCAGAGAGTACTGGACTCAAACAATGATGGATCTGGACCAAACTTGGCACAAATACTCAGTATGTCCAACAGTGAACAATGGTAGATTTTGGGGGAAACAGACTTGACATTTGTAGTTGTAATTGCTGGGATTTATAGTTCACCTGCAATCAGCGAGCATTCTGAACTCCACCAAACAATGGAATTGAACCAAACTTGGTGCATAGAACTCCAACGGCCAACAGAAAATACTGGAAGGGTTTAGTGGGCATTGACCTTATGTTTTGGAGTTGTAGTTCACCTACATCCAGAGAGCAGTGGACTCAAACAATGATGGATCTGGCCTAAACTTGGCACAAATACTCAATATGCCCAAGTGTGAACAATGGTAGATTTTGGGGAAAACGGACTTGACATTTGTAGTTGTAATTGCTGGGATTTATAGTTCACCTACAATCAAAGAGCACTCTGAACCCAGCCAACAATGGATCTGCACCAAACTTAGCACACTTCCTACATGGCCAACACTGAATACTGCTGAGGTTGGGGGAAGGGGCTGTTTTTGAATGCTAGGAGTAGTAGTTCAACACCAAAAAGAAAGAGAATGACAAGCTGAGTGATCTTTAGCTTTCCCTGCCAAGGGGGTTCCTAAGACCATCAGAAAATTGTGTTTTCTAATGGTCTTTGGCAAGCCCTCTGAGACCTCCCCTCATGCCCCCCCCCCCCCCCAGGGGTCCCAACCTCCAGGCTGAGAAACATTGTTCTAAGATCTGTATTTGCCCAAGAAAGCAGCTGCCTCAACAAACTACAACTCCCAGGATTCCATGACATTGAGCCATGGAAGTTAAAGTGGTGTCAAACTGCATTAATTCCGCAGTGCACCTTGGACTTTGGCAGACCAGGGTTCAAATCTCCACTCAACCATGAAAATTCACGGTTCAACCCTTGGATAGATCATGCCCTCTGAGTCAAGCGTGATATGAAAATCCCATTATAGGTTCCTTTTAACTCTCTCACTGCACTTCACAAGTGCTGTCAAACTGCAATAATTGTGCAATATGGATAGGCTTTTGATCAGCAAAGCCCTTCCATGTAGGAAGAAAGGCAGCAGGGAATTGCTGAGACATAACTTTCAAAGGACGACGCAGACGATGAACTTCGGTTTAAAGCTGCCAGCTGCCGAACACAGTTTTCTAAGTGGGAGAGCCAAGAAATAGGGAAGCATCCTTGGCAGGGATCCAGGCCTCCCTTTCGATGAAACTTCCCCTTCATTAAGCCTCTCCTCGCACCTTTTAACTAGCATGTAGGATGGTCCAATGAGTCACTTTGCCACACGCTGCTGTCAAGGAAGAAAATATGAACACTTCGGTGACACCTGTTTCCCCTCCTACCCAAAGAAGGGTGCCATGTTCTAATTAAGCCAGGATTTGGGCAATGCCACTTTGGGCTGCAGGTGGGGAGAATGCGATTCATAGAATCATAGAATCATGGAATCATAGAATCAAAGAGTTGGAAGAGACCTCATGGGCCATCCAGTCCAACCCCCTGCCAAGAAGCAGGAATATTGCATTCAAATCACCCCTGACAGATGGCCATCCAGCCTCTGTTTAAAAGCTTCCAAAGAACGAGCCTCCACCGCACTCTGGGGCAGAGAGTTCCACTGCTGAACGGCTCTCACAGTCAGGAAGTTCTTCCTCGTGTTCAGATGGAATCTCCTCTCTTGTAGTTTGAAGCCATTGTTCCGCGTCCTAGTCTCCAGGGAAGCAGAAAACAAGCTTGCTCCCTCCTCCCTGTGGCTTCCTCTCACATATTTATACATGGCTATCATATCCCCTCTCAGCCTTCTCTTCTTCAGGCTAAACATGCCCAGCTCCTTAAGCCGCACCTCATAGGGCTTGTTCTCCAGACCTTTTTATCATTTTAGTCACTCTCCTCGGGACACATTCCAGCTTGTCAATATCTCTCATGAATTGTGGTGCCTAGAATTGGACACAATATTCCAGATGTGGTCTAACCAAAACAGAATAGAGGGGTAGCATTACTTCCCTAGATCTAGACACTATGCTCCTCTTGATGCAGGCCAAAATCCCATTGGCTTTTTTTGCCGCCACATCACATTGTTGGCTCATGTTTAACTTGTTGTCCACGAGGACTCCAAGATCTTTTTCACACATACTGCTCTCGAGCCAGGCGTTGTCCCCCATTCTGTATCTTTGCATTTCGTTTTTCCTGCCAAAGTGGAGTATCTTGCATTTGTCACTGTTGAACTTCATTTTGTTAGTTTTGGCCGATCATCTCTCTAATCTGTCAAGATTGTTTTGAATCCTGCTCCTGTCCTCTGGAGTATTGGCTATCCCTCCCAATTTGGTGTCGTCTGCAAACTTGATGATCCTGCCTTCTAACTCCTCTGTGCCATGAAATGCCCTGTATCAAGAGAAGTAGAGCTCGACCTAGCATTCAGCAGTAGATTCCTGGAGATAGCAGTAAACAGTAACTGTAACCAGCAGTTACTAACTGGAGCGACTTACTGGGAGTGGTCACCCCCCCCCCCCCCGGTCCCAATTCAAGGTGCAGGTCCTTACCTACAAAGCCCTGAACGGTTTGGGACCCGCCTACCTGCGTGACCGTATTTCTGTTTACGAACCCACGCTATCACTTTGAGCATCTGGAGAGCCCCTTTCGTAGGTGCGGGTATCCGCGGGTCAATGGATCGCTTCAAAAATGGTGTCATTCTTCTCCTGGGAGAATTCTAAGACTAATGGCTATCTTGGTTTCACTCCGCAGCCCTCTCCGCCCCAGGAGTAATATTTTTTTGTCCCCAAAACCACCACTTGGAGTCCAGCTGTTCTTCCAAAGATGTTGCCTCATTGCCACCATTTTGTGGATGTCCAAGGAGCCTGCTGATCCTGGGGAACTGTCACGGTCAACCCATAGGATCCCCAAGATGTCGAGGGGCCGCCTTGGTCGTTGGTTATGTAGGGATCTGGAGTTCTCGCCATGGATCCCAATCTTCAATGTTGGAAGTCGGCCCATAAGGACTCTGTGGGCACTGGGACACCTTTCCCCACTTGCCCTATCTGGATTTTACAACTTTGATCAACTTTCCCAAACTTTCAAGGACTTTTGAAAACTTTAAGGAGCTCCATTGGCTGCCGTTCATTTACCGGTCCCAATTCAAGGTACAGGTTCTTACCTACAAAGCCCTGAACGGTTTGGGACCCGCCTACCTACGTGACCGCATTTCTGTTTACAAACCCACACGATCTCTTTGATCATCTGGAGAGGCCCTGCTCTTGCTCCCGCCACCTTCACAGGCGAGATTGGTGGGGACGAGGGAGAGGGCCTTCTCGATGGTGGCCCCCCCGACTCTGGAACTCACTCCCCAAGGATATCAGACAAGCTCCCACATTGGCAGTCTTTAGGAGGAGCCTGAAAACATGTCTTTTTCAGTGTGCCTTCCCTGAATAAAGGAAACAATGCCCTGCTCTGATTAATTCTCTGTGTTTGTAATCTGAAGCACTTTAACGACCTGTTGGGTTGGTCTCCCTACATTATCTTTTAAAACCCTCCTGCTTAGATACATCCTACCTCTGTTCATGCTCAGTGATTATTTTAAAATTTAAAAGATTGGACTACAAAGACTCTGGCACAATCCAGTCAAGGTGGTCCCAGTGGTGATTGGCACACTGGGTGCAGTGCCTAAGGACCTTGGCCTGCACTTAAACACAATCGGCGCTGACAAAATAACCATCCAGCTGCAAAAGGCCAGCCTACTGGGATCTGCATGCATTATTCACCAATACATCACACAGTCCTAGACACTTGAGAAGAGTCCAACATGTGATCCAATACAACAGCCAGTGGAGTGATCTTGTCTGCTGTGGACTCATCCTGATGTGTTTCAAATAATAATAATAATAATAATAATAATAATAATAATAATAATTTATTTATATTCCGCCCTATCTACCTGAGGGACTCAGGGTAGACTCCAACAAACAAAAAAGGCACACATTCAGTGCCTCAGTACAACAAGAGATACAAACATAATAGCCCAAAATAGTCCCGCATATGAAAACAACTTATAATACGACATCTATAAATTAAATAAAACAAAACCTACCAAAAATATATCTAACAAAAAACCTAAACATATAACACCCACATTAATTTACAGGAGCCAATGAAGGTTCACTAAGATATATGAGTCGATTGTGTGGCCAGCGATGTTAACTGGGTTAACATAGCCTAAGAAAACCCAAATACAATAATAGTTTTCAATCAGAGGTCTAGCAGCAGTCCCACATCATCTAATGGCTAATTCACTTGTTTTCCTGGCCTCGAACATGCTTCAGACCTGTCAATCTAATCATATGCATAGAGAAACCTGATCGTCCCAAACTGTTTCTAAACTGACCTAAATGGTCAGTGTGGATGAGTAATCAGTGAAAGTGGAACTCCTTCTGACAAGAAAGTAGCCTTGCCTGTGCTGGTACGGCTGTACTAGAAGCTCCAACTTTATTTTCTTTCTGTTATCTGTTTTGCAGTCATAGGGCAGGCTTCCTGTCCATCATAATTAAGCTTTGGTTCCGCCCCTTGTTCTGGGCTCTGGGAGGGAAAGGAGCCATTTTTGGGCAGTCTCACACAAGGTAGCTAAGCTATAGGACGTAGACCAGTTCGTCCCGTAGAAAAGCTTCCTTTCTCAATAACCATCCAGGGAAAAATAACCATCCAGGGAAAAAGGAGCTTCCAGGGAAAAGGAAATTCTAGGATAAAGGTCCCAAAAGCTCTGGCTGAGAGCTCACAGCCTCACAGCATCAGAGGGGACAGCCCTGAAGTTTCTACGAATTCTCAGAGGGAGAACACCATTACAGATCCACAGAACTCCAGCTGAAATATCTTCAAACCTTGGCTGGTAGGTCTACTTGATACCCAGACGCATTTGGAATCGGTAGTAGGTCCCACACCGATGAGGCATAGATAGAAAGCAGCCTGGGAGAGGTTAAAAAGGGTTTTTCCTACAGAGAAAGTTTAGTTAATCAGAGTCGGGTACCAGTCCATTGAGGACTAGACTAAGAAAGCCTTGAAGTGTTGTTTGAACCATTGAAGATTTGTTGTTTGTTCTATAATACTTTGTTGCATTATCAAAGACTCTAAAGACCATCACTTCAGAAAAATCCCTGAGAACCTCTCTTTGAGGCGCCCCTGGCTTCCCGCTGGGCTTAAAGTATACGTCCTATAGAAAAGTACAGCTGTTACAGGCCAAGCGCGTGACAGAACATTGCTCCATTCAACTCTCCTTCCACTAATAGGTAAACACTTTCTTTTAGGTTGCTTTTGGCTATTAACAGTTTGCCGCAGAAGCATCTTTTAATCAGAGCCAAGGGTGATATTGTACTTTTATTTTCCATGTTTGGGTTGAGATGCATATCAGCTATTTTAAATCAGTGCTGTTTTTTTAAAAAGCCAACTTATTTAACTGTTTTTTTCTTAGTTTGTGGAATGACCTGCCGGAAGAGTTGAATATACTGTCTGGATTTAAAGCAGAATTAAATGTCAGTCTCTTCCGGCAGGTCTATCCAGTTTGTTTTAAAATTATGAAGGTTAAATTATTAATGTAACCAATGTACTGACTGCTTTAATATGCATTCGTCTTATATATTCTTTTGAACTGATACTAATTAATAAGAACATCAGCCCTGGCCTTGTCTTACTCAACTGCTAAGTATGACTGCCCTGTTTGGCACAAGTCTGCCCACGCAAAGCAGGTGAACATAGCACTGAGCAAAACATGTAGAATAATCACAGGATGTCTCAAACCTACACCTGTTGATAAACTCTACAAGCTAGCTGGCATGGCCTCTCCTGATGTTCGATGGGAAGTTGCTGTCCATTGCAAGAGAAATAAGGTTGAACATTGTGAAAGCCACCCACTGCATGGCTAAGCCTCCTCTGACACAGCCTCCTCTGACACAGCCTCCTCCCAGCAGACTCAAATCAAGGAAAAGCTTCATGAGAACCACCACTCCTCTGAGTGTTCCCACAGCAATAGTGAGAGCATCCCTCTGGGCAGCTAAACAAGGATGGTCCCCATCAGGGTCTTCCTCCAGGGGCAAACCAAGAATGGGCAACTTGGAAGTCCCGGAACAGACTCAGAAGCAGAGTGGGAAGATCAAAAGACAATCTGGAAAAATGGCACAACCTAGAAGAATCCTCCACCGAGTGTGACTGGAGCAGACAGGCCTGTAGCCAGGGGGCGGGTTTAGGGGTTCAACACCCCCCCCCCCAATTTTTCAGGTTAAAAAAAACCTGGTTTATTCATGTATTTTAACTGGTTAAACAAATCCCCATGCTAAGTCTATGAGATGCAAAAAATTAAAGAACTGCAGAACTGCAAGCACTATCTCAAGCAAATATTGACAATTTATTCAACTGTCATTACTTGCAGCAATAGCCGATGTAGCGAAGCAACCAAGTTGTGGTGGTGGTGTTGAATGCTCTCATTAAGGAGGCCAGACTTGGTGGAGGTGGTTGACAGGGGCGGAGCTGCAGGCTATTGAAGGCTGCTCTGCCACCTGCTGTGCTCTTTGCTTCAGCGTGACCCTACCCCCCCCCCCCAAATTTTCAAAACCCCCCCCTGAAATTTTCAACCCTCCCTGATTTTTTTTTCTGGCTACGGCCGTGGGAGCAGAACAAACAACTCAGCATCTGTATGCTTGCCCACAATGCCCTGCCTCATGCACAGAGGAAGAACTGTTTGAAGCCACAATGTGGTCGCTGTTGCCTGTTTTTGGTCTAAAATTATTTAGCCACTTGTGCTTCCTCTATTTTATCAGTTTTACACTTATTTATGCAATGCTTTTAACACAATATCTATATCTAATCTATATATCTATTATCTATCTATCTATCTATCTATCTATCTATAATAATAATAATAATAAAAGAGAATTGTTTGTATGTGTGTATTATATGGCAGTTTTCTGATTGATGCCACTTTCACAGGCCACTGTGACCTGCACGAGCGATGGACCTGGACCAAACATAACCCACTCTATATCCTGGTGCAGTTTGGAGGAGGATGGACCATGGATGATGGGTCTTGAAGTACCTTCATTCACTTCCCGAGATCGCTGCAACCCTCATCCAATGACTGATCAAGACCAAAATTGGCACACAGAGCTCCCATGACCCACTCTACAGCCTGGTGCTGTTTGGAGGAGGATGGACCATGGACGATGGGACTCGCAGTACCTTCACTAATTTCCTGAGACCACTGCAAGCCACATAAATAACTGATAAAGACCAACCTTGGCACACAATGTCTATCTCAAATAATCCGGGAACCGCCGAGTCCCCAAGCTAGTAATAAATAAATAAAAATAAAAAAACAAAAAACGGATACTAAGTGTTTTAACTGGCTTATGTGCTTTTATCTGATGGTATTTGTCAGCCTCTCCATATCCATAGATCATGTACACACAGATTCAACCGTCCATGCCATCCATGGTTGACTTGGGTTTTATATATATATATACACACACATATACACATATGTCCTTGAGAGACTGATAAAGTGAGAGGGCAGCACAACATCTCAAACAACAAAATAGAAAAGACTACCTTATGTGTATTGTTCTTTGGATTTTTCTCACTAAAGTTTTCTTTTAAATGTTCCTTCATTCCATCCCACCTGCAGTTCAAAATGATATAGCCCAAAACTAGTTTTTTAGTAGAGTGGTTTTGGCCCCAGGAAGAAGCCTTGGAGAACACAGCATGGATCCTGACTTCTAATCAAACACCTTCCTTTTGTGACAATAGTTATATCGGGTCAAGACTTGCTCCCTTGCAGCGCTTGAAGCGGAAAGTCCATGCATACAACTCAGCTAGCTACATATGGCTTGGCTGTCTCGCTGTTTCTACGAAATGATGGAGACAGTGAATGAGAGGGATGAAAGGCCAGTTGTGTTTTCCCCATAAGGAATAACAGATTTCCTGTGTTACCTGGCTTGAAATGCCTCTTACAAGATAACATAGCAAAGTCTAAGGACACTTCGACATTTCTGACACTAGCGTTCAAGTAGTCCATCTATTGGTTTACCTTATCTATGTTAGGCCCACAAAGAGTATCCCCAAGTATTGTCGAAGGCTTTCATGGCTGGAATCATTGCATTGTTGTAGGTTTTTCGGGCTATATGGCCATGTTCTAGAAGCATTCTCTCCTGATGTTTTGCCTGCATCTATGGAAAGCATCCTCAGAAGTTGTGAGGTCACTTACAACAACCCAGTATCCCCAAAGGTGCAGCTACACTGGGACAAATGTAAGATATTCTACTTAGGCAGAATAAATGAAATGCAAAGATACAGAATGGGGGACGCATGGCTCGAGAGCAGTACATGTGAAAAAGATCTTGGCGTCCACATGGACAGGAAGGTGACCATGAGCCAACAATGTCAGGCGGTGGCAAAAAAAGCCAATGGGTTTTTGGTCTGCCTCAATAGGAGTCTAGTGTCTAGATCCAGGGAAGTCATGCTCCCCATGCTCTATTCGGCCTTGGTCAGACCAAACCTGGAATACTGTGTCCAATTCTGGGCACCACAATTGAAGAGAGATATTGACAAGCTGGAATGTGTCCAGAGGAGGGTGACTAAAATGATCAAGGGTCTGGAGAACAAGCCCTATGAGGAGTGGCTTCAAGAGCTGGGCATGTTTAGCCTGCAAAAGAGAAGGCTGAGAGGAGGCATGATAAGTTGTTGTTTGTTGTTTATTCGTTCAGTCATCTCCAACTCTTTGTGACCAAACTGTGGAAAATCTTGAACTATTTCAGTATGTTCTTTATCTACTTTAAAATTATGTAAACCAGTTTATGTTGTTGTTTATTCATTCAGTCGCTTCCGACTCTTTGTGACCTCATGGACCAGCCCACGCCAGACCTCCCTGTCGGCCGTCACCACCCCCAGCTGCTTCAAGGTCAATCCAGTCACTTCAAGGATACCATGCATCCATCTTGCCCTTGGTCGGCCCCTCTTCCTTTTTTCTTCAATTTTCCCCAGCATAATTGTCTTCTCCAAGCTTTCCTATCTTCTCATGATGTGGCCAAAGGACTTCATCTTGGCCTCTACTATCCTTCTCTCCAATGAGAAGTCGGGCTTTATTTCCTAAAGAATGGACTGGTTGGATCTTCTCATGGTCCAAGGCACTCTCAGAACTTTCTTCTAGCACTACAGATCAAAAGTATCTATCTTCCTTCATTCAGCCTTCCCTAAGGTCCAGCTCTCACATCCGTAGGTGACTACGGGGAATACCATTGCTTTCACTGTGTGGATCTTCATTGCCAGTGTGATGTCTCTACTCTTCACTATCTTAGCGAGATTAGACATTGCTCTCCTCCCAAGAAGTAAGTGTCTCCTGATTTCCTGGCCACAGTCTGCATCTGCAGTCATCTTTGCACCTAGAAATACAAAGTCTGTCATGGCCTCCACTTTTTCTCCCTCTATTTCCCAGTTGTCAGTCATTCTTGTTGTCATAATCTTGGTTTTCTTGATGTTTAGCTGCAACCCAGCTTTTGCGGTTTCTTCTTTCACCTTGATTAGAAGGCTCCTCAGCTCCTCCTTGCTTTCGGTCATCAAAGTGGTGTCATCCGCATATCTGAGGTTGTTAATGTTTCTTCCAGCAATTTTCACCCCAGCTTTGCATTCGTCAAGCCTCGCACATTGCATGATGTGTTCTGCATACAAGTTGAATAGGTTGGGTGAGAGTATACAACCCTACCGTATGCCTTTCCCAATCTTGAACCGTCTGTTGTTCCATGGTTGGTTCTTATGATGAGAGCCATGTATAAATATGCACACTGCATGATGTGTTGTGCATACAAGTTGAATAGGTTGGGTGAGAGTATACAACCCTACCATACGCCTTTCCCAATCTTGAACTGTCTGTTGTTCCATGGTCAGTTCTCATGATGACAGCCATGTTTAAATATATGAGGGGAAATCATGTTTTCTGCTGCCCTGGAGACTAGGACGTGGAAGAACAGCTTCAAACTACAGGAAAGGAGATTCCATCTGAACATGAGGAAGGACTTCCTGACTGTGAGAGCTGTTCAGCAGTGGGACTCTCTGCCCCAGAGTGTCGTGGAGGCTCCTTCTTTGGAGACTTTTAAACAGAGGCTGGATGGCCATCTGTCCGGGGTGTTTTGAATGCAATTTTCCTGCTCCTTGGTGGGGGGTTGGACTGGATGGCCCATGAGGTCTCTTCCAACTGTAGGATTCTATAACTGTCATGGCTGTTATGTGAAATCCCGAGAGTTGTAGTGTCACAAGGTATGGCAACTCTTCATGGTTCTACATCCTCAATGTCAATAAGCACATCAGAGAGCTTTCATAAACATGGAGATCCAATACATTTCCTGGTGTTGTCTGACTCAAATCTTAACCAGACCTGACCCAGCTTAGCTTCTGAAATTTTCACTCTGGAACTCAAAAAAAGTATTTTTAAAGCAAATGGCTTTGGGGTCCTGTTCACGAGATTGCCTGGGTATTTTCTATTCGCGATACTTATTCTCATCACTTATTCATCTCGCTGCATAGCTGAAGGGACTCACTTGCAGAAGGGAACCGCAAAGGGACCAAAATTCAATGACAGCTTCCTCCGTTAAGTAAAAAAAGGCATTTGAATATTTAACATGGGACAACCCTTGGAGGGGGAAAGGCAAAGGACTTACGCAGTTCCATCAGTCATTTTCTCTCCGCATTCCCCTACCTCTGAAGGCAGGGAGGTTGAATTAACAAAGTGTCCTCCAGCCACTGGCAAGGCAGACATCACAAACAACTCTCTTTTCCTTACAGAGCACAAGTCAAAGATATTTTTAGCTACCCTGAATTTAACTCCAGGAAAGGATCTTCCAATTTGATTATTCTTATTGCCATCTAACAACCTTCTTACAACCTTGCAAAGGGCCTCCATGTTCTTTTCCAGAAGAATTTCAGCAACAGAAAGCGGGTTCTTCTTCAGAAGAACTTGGTAAACCATTAAAATTGTGATGATTCTTCTAGTTCAGGGGTGAGAAAATGAAGGAAATGAAGGTGGCTGCATTGACCCCTTTCACATCCAAAACAACAACAAATTGCTCCCTCCATGTCCTCTATGGATGAGGGTAATTTCTGCCATGCTTTAGAGGCTCTGGGCCATTTTAGACCCATGAGGTGCCTTTTTACCAACAATTATCATTACCATTTGAAACACAACAAGATGAGTCCACAGCAAACAAGATCACTCTGCTGGCTGTTGTATTGGATCACACGTCCCAAGTGTCTAGGACTGTGTGATGTATCAGCGAATAATGTGTGCAGATCCCAGTAAGGTGGCCTTTTGCAGTTTGCAGATGGTAATTTTGTCAGCACCAATTGTATTTAAGTGTAGGCCAAGGTGTGTCCAGAGGAGGGCGACTAAAATGATCAAGGGTCTGGAGAACAAGCCCTATGAGGAGCGGCTTAAGGAGCTGGGTATGTTTATCCTGAAGAAGAGAAGGCTGAGAGGAGATATGATAGCCATGTATAAATATGTGAGAGGAAGCCACGGGGAGGAGGGAGCAAGCTTCCTTTCTGCTGCTCTGGAGACTAGGACGTGGGACAATGGCTTCAAACTACAAGAGAGGAGAATCCATCTGAACATAAGGAAGGGGTGATTTGAATGCAATATTCCTGCTTCTTGGCAGGGGGTTGGGCTGGATGGCCCATGAGGTCTCTTCCAACTCTTTGATTCTATGATTCTATGCACCCAGTGTGCCAATCACCACTGGGACCCCCTTGACTGGCTTGTGCCAGAGTCTTTATTATTTATTTCTTAATTGAAACACAACAAGATGAGTCCACAGCAGACAAGATCACTCTGCTGGCTGTTGTATTGGCTCACACATCGGACACTTCCCAAGTGTCTAGGACTGTGTGATGTATCGGTGAATAATGCCTGCAGATCCCAGTAAGGTGGCCTTTTGCAGCTGGCAGATGGTTATTTTGTCAGTTCCGATTGTGTTTAAGTGCAGGCCAAGATCTTTAGGCACTACACCCCGTGTGCCAATCACCACTGGGACCACCTTTACTGGATTGTGCCAGAGTCTTTGAAGTTTGATCTTTAAATCCTAATATTGTGTCAGCTTTTCCTGTTGTTTCTCTTCAATCCTGCTGTCACCTGGGATTGCACCAGTGACAATCCATACTTTGTTTGTTAACACGATTGTGAGGTTAGGAGTATTGTGCTCCAAAACTCTGTCTGAATTCAAGTCCCAGAGTAGCTTGAAGTCCCAGAGTAGCTTTCTGTAACTTTTTCCGGCTTGTAATCCCACCAGCTCTTAGTTGCAGGAAGATGGTATCTGTGCACAAGTTCCATTGGATCATCTGAGCAACGGTGTTATGCCTCTGCTTGTAGTCTGTTTGAGCAATCTTCTTGCAGCAGCTGAGGATGTGATCTATTGTTTCATCTGCTTCCTTGCAGAGTTACATTTGGGATCTGTTGCCGAATTTTCAATCCTTGCATCATTTATTATTATTATTATTATTATTATTATTATTATTATCCTATCCAATCGCATCTCTGCCTATGAACCCACTAGGACTTTGAGATCGTCCGGGGAGGCCCTGCTCTCGATCCCGCCTGCAACACAGGCACGGTTGGCAGGGACGAGAGATAGGGCCTTCTCGGTGGTGGCTCCTCGGCTGTGGAACGCCCTTCCCACGGACATCAGATCGGGCCCCATCACTAATGGTATTCCGGAGAAAAGTGAAAACCTGGTTATTTGAACAGGCGTTTGAATAGATAGTGCAATGAGTGTAATGAACATAGGAATGGAACAATGGATGACGAATTTGGATCATGTTTTTAGTTATGACACGCCAGTGGATGGTTATTGTTGTTAACTGTATAGTGTGTCTATGATGTCAATTGTTTTAAATACTGAGTTGTTGTTTGCTGTTCCTGTTGTTAACCACTGTGAGTCGCCTAAGGGCTGAGAACCGCGGTATACAAATAAAGTAAATTATTATTATTATTATTATTATTATTATTATTATTATTATTTGACACACAACCAGCCATCTTTATTGGTTTGTGCCAGAGTCATCATTATTATTATTATTATTATTATTATTATTATTATTATTACCCTGCTCAGAAGTCTCAGAAGTCACTATGCGATTTTCCTGCTTCTTGGCAGAAGGTTGGACTGGATAGCTCATCTTCTGTTTCAGAAGAAAGTCTCTTCACCTAAAATGACCTGGATTGGTTGAGCTGTGGGGAAAATGTCCCTAATAATCATTTGAGGCTGTATTTGGGGGCAATATTTTTCAGTATATTTTTTTATCAATGGGACACACAAAATAGTCCTGGTGCCAAATGCAGTCCAGAGGCCACGTTGAGTTGAACCCAGGTTCTAATTACAACTAACCTATAGAATGGCTATTGATATGGGTTCTGCAATTCCGGGAGTCTCATTGTACTTCCAAAATCTCGTAATATTTATGGGAAATGAATTAATTTTCCAAAGTAACCTTCCAAACTGTGCCCTATGTCCCCAGAAATACCTGATCTTTTAGTATCCTATACTTCTTTCAAGGTGGAGCAAAATTTGACCATGGTTTTGAGTAGATGAAGCGATTTTTCTTCTGAAAAAGCTCCAAAAACAGTAGATTTCCACCACATCCTGAGACAACTTGATCTTTGCAAGCTGATCTTGTCTTCCTGTAATCTTTTATGAGGCCTGAAGGCACATGAAACAGAGATCTTATTCAGAAATGTCCTCAGGCTGTGCGTGTATTCTGTTTCCATGCCTTAAAGGTCTCCAAGACCAAAACGGAGAGATGCATAAATCTCTGAATACAAACTCAACTGTGGGTTTCTGCCAGAACTTACCAGAAGAACTCTATCTTGTTGCTTTCCCCTCCAAATAGTGTCTTTTCTTTCAACATAATGACAATCCAACTGAAGCACAGGCAAAATTTCAGGGAGTTTGTTTATTCATTGCAGAAAAGAGAAAAAGTGGTGACAGGAATTTGGGAGGAGTCTGAAATTATGAACATGGGGAAAGTACCTGAGATCCCAGAACTGCCTGTGATTGAAGGGAAACTCATAAAATGAAGCATCTCAGGTTAAGCATTAAAGCACTGAGATGAACAGTTTAGCAGGTGAATAAATGAAGCACTTGGGATGGTGGTGCATCACAACAATAACACCAAGGTAGTTATCTCCACCACCACTATCCTCAAAAAGGCTTATACATTTCCAAGTATGAAAACTGAAAGAAATGAGAATAATTATGGTATAGTGGTTTGCAACTTGGACAAGAAATCTGGTGAGCACAGTTATCCCTTCACCTTCTCAAGAGTTACCAGAGCAGCTCTCCTACAAAACTGGAAAAACTTTGAAAATAGTTCGGGGAAACACTACTAGTGTGGTCACCAGGGGGAAGAGGACAAAGAGCAGTCTTGCATGCCACTTCATCTTCCCTACAGATACTGGTTCCTTTTATTCTTCCTGCATAATATAATGGTACATTTTGCCAAGCAAAGGAAGGGAGATACAGAGATATGGATTTACGTCAATAGGCTAGCAAGCCCTTTTAGCTCATAGGAACGACTGTGCTTTTAATCTAATGTTCACAGTTTTATTGTTACTTGATTGTGCTGTATTCTGTAATTAATTGTTTATTCCATTTTATGTATTTTACTGTATTGCACTTTACTATATTATTTACGTTGTAAGCTGCCCCAAGTCCCCTGGGGAGGGGATATAAATAAACTTTTACTACTACTACTACTACTACTACTATTACTTCTACTGGGCAGAAGAGAAATAAATGACAAACATATGTTTTTCTTTTCCGAAAGGTCAGGAGGAAGGGGGGTGATCTAATATCCCCAGGAAGGGAGTTCCACAGCTGAGGGGCCACCACTGAGAAGGCCCTGTCTCTCGTCCCTGCCAAGCATGCCTGTGAAGAAGGCGGGATCGAGAGAAGGGCCTTCTCAGACGATCTTACATTCCTGTATGGTTCATAAGGAGAGATACGTTCAGACAGGTAAGCTGGGCTGGAACCATTTAGAGCTTTATAGGCTAAAGCTAGCACTTTGAATTGTGCCTGGTAGCAGGCTGGCAGCCAATGGAGCTAGTGCAACGGAAGAGTTGTATGCTCCCAGAGCCGTGCTCCTGTTAGCAACTTGGCTTCCGCCTGATGAACCATTTGAAGCTTCTGTACAGTCTTCAAAGGCAACCCCACGTATAGCGGGTTGCAGTAGTCTATACGGGATGTAACCAGAGTGCAGCTTCCATATGGATGCTCCTCTGATACTGGCATATTTGTTTTTGGCTGCTTCAATAGCCAATGGCCAAGTCAGACTTCCCAAGGTATGGGCGCAGCTGGCACACACGCTTTAACTGTGCAAATGCTCCTCTGGTCACCACCGAAACTTGGGGTTCCAGGCTCAGCGATGGGTCCAGGATCACACCCAAGCTGCAAACATGCGTCTTCAGGGGGAGTGTAACCCCATCCAACACAGGTTGTAACCCTATGCCTTGTTTGGCCTTGCAACTGACCAGGAGTACCTCTATCTTGTCTGGATTCAATTTGAATTTGTTCAACCTCTTCCAGGCTGTCACAGCGGCCAAGCATCAGTTCAGGACCTGAACAGCCTCCTTAGTAGCAGGTAGGAAGGAGTAACAGAGTTGAACGTCATCTGCATACAGGTGACACCACACCCCGAAACTCCAGATGATCTTCCCCAGCAGTTTCATGTAGATGTTAAACAACATGGGATACAATACTGAGCCCTGCGGGACCCCACAGGACAATGGCTGTGGGTTCGAGCAGGTGTCTCCATGTTTATGCTGGAAAACTGTGCCATAATTTTCCAGCAAACTTCCCTAGAGACATATTTTCATGGAATATTTGTAGATGCAAACACTGCTTTCTCACTATTGAAGCAGCCAAAAACAAATATGCCAGTATCAGAGGAGCATCCATATGGAAGCTGCAGGTGCATCCACAGGGCAACCTCACATTTTGCAACCCAAATGATGCTGTGACAAAGCCTCACATTTATACCTCAATGTACAGATGAATAATGGAGTTCAGAAATTATGTGAAATCACTCTGATGCAAAGTAAACCATCTAGCTTTTGGATCTAGAAAGACCATACAGTGGAATTCAATCTCTCAGCAACAGCTGGGAAGAGAGAGAGAGAGCAAAAACCTAAGGTGAGATAAGTTAAGAGGTTCGCAAGTGGTTCTGCGCATAAATAAAACACAAATGTCTTCAAAATTCACAAGAAAGGAGGCACATACTGCTTTCAAAAAGAGCAGTTGTCGTCATCTGCTGCAGCAAAAGCTACTAAAAGAGCCCTTTGACACGTATATGCTTAACAAATTGGTTATGGCTGCAACACTCAAGTGGCTGAGCTCATTTTGCCTTGAACAGAGATGCACATTTTATTACTTTTCTACAAAAAAAATGTAGTAGGTGCATTAAAATGGAGGTGTTTCTGAGCAAAACTCAATTTGTGCTAGATGTCGTCCTGAACATACTGTAGAAACAGGAAAGTGTGGATAATAACAAGCCCTATTGAAAAGAATAACTTCTGCTACAAGTTACTTTAGAGTTGCTTTAATGCAGTGTTTCTCAACTTTCTGGTGCCGCAACCCCTTAATCCAGTTCTTCATGTTGTGGTGACCCCCAACCATAACATTATTTTCGTTGCTATTTCATAACTGTCATTTTGCTACTGTTAGGAATCATAATGTAAACATCTGATATGCAGGATGTATTTTCATTCACTGGACCAAATTTGGCACAGATACCGAATAAGCCCAAATTTGAATGCTGGTGGGATTGGAGGGATTGATTTTATTATTTGGGAGTTGTAGTTGCTGGGAGCCCCCGGTGGCGCAGTGGGTTAAACCCCTGTGCTGTCAGGACTGAAGACCGACAGGTTGCAGGTTCGAATCCGGGGAGAGGCGGACTCCAAATAAAAGAACACTTCAAAAAAGACTCTAACCTAGGTTTCGAAGAAAACACATCCCTATGGCAAAAAATTTACGAAGGCAAAAAGAAAGTAATAACAAAAATATATCAACAACTACTGCTATGGAACACAGAGAGAGAGCAGATAAAAAACTGCATGATAAGATGGGCCAAAAACCTAAAAAGATCTGTCCTCATAGAGGAGTGGGAGGCACTATGGACCATAAAACTAAACTTCATGTATGCATACGACTTCAAGGAAAACCTAATAAAGATGTTCCATCAGTGGCACATGACCCCAGACAAAATTGTTTGGTTCAGCAAAAACAGCAGTGATAGATGCTGGAAATGTGGAAAGCACAAGGGGACCTTCATACACACATGGTGGCACTGCAAGACAGCAAAAGCCTTCTGGAAAGAAATCCACACCATGTTTCAGGAAGTACTGAAAAAAAACCTCCCCTTTAAACCAGAAAACTATCTGCTGAGCTTCACAACAGACCAGTGGAGTGTGAATGAGGAAAAAATCTTTGTGTACATTACCACGGCAGCTCGATTGAGCTATGCAAGAGTATGGAAGCAGAAAACAAGACCTTCCAAAGGAGAGTGGACAAAGTAATTATTTGACACAATGAACATGGACAAACTAACATCCCTATTAGCTAAAGGACAGAACAAACCAAGAAGAATGACAGACTGGTCAGCAGTAAAAATATGGATGAAAGAAAATAAAGTAAAGGTACTAGTTTAAAAGAAACAAAGACAGAACAATAGCAAAGGACTCAAAAACAGATCCCTCTAAGAAACCTCGAAGAGATAACATGGAATTGGAAGGGGAAAAAAAGCATAGAAAATCTCACACAGATGAGTAACGGAAGAAGACATCCCCCCCACCCCCCCTCTACTCCACCCCCCCTCACCCAAACCTCAACCCCCCCTACCCTACCCCACCCCCCTCTCACCCAAACCCCCACCCCCCCTCCTTTCCCCTATCCCCCCTATCCCCCCTAGCTCCCCCCCAAAAAAAACCACCCCCCCTTTTTTCCCTGACTTTTTTAAACATTGTATTTATAGAAAATTTTGCAAATAAAAATTTATTATAAAAAAAAACCCCTGTGCTGTCAGGACTGAAGACCAACAGGTTGCAGGTTCGAATCCGGGGAGAGGCGGATGAGCTCCCTCTATCAGCTCCAGCTCCTCATGCGGGGACATGAGAGAAGCCTCCCACAAGGATGATAAAAACATCAAAATCATCCGGGCGTCCCCTGGGCAACGTCCTTGCAGACGGCCAATTCTCTCACACCAGAAGCGACTTGCAGTTTCTCAAGTCGCTCCTGACACAATAAAAAAAGTTGCTGGGATTTATAGTTCACCAACAATCAAAGAGCATTCTGAACTCCCTCAATGATGGAACTGAACCAAACTTGGCACACAGAACTCCCATGACCAACAGAAAATACTGGAAGGGTTTGGTGGGCATTGATCTTAAGATTTGGAGTTGTAGTTCCCATGACCAACACAAAATACTGGAAGGATTTGATGGGCATTGACCTTAAGTTTGGGAGTTGTAGTTCACCTACATCCAGAGAGCACTATGGACTCAAACAATGATGGATGTGGCCCAAACCTGGCATGAATACTCAACATGCCCAAATGTGAGTACTGGTGCAGTTTGGGGAAAATAGACCTTGACATTTGGGAGTTGTAGTTGCTGGGATTTATAGTTCACCTACAATCAAAGAGCAATCTGAACTGCACAAATGATGGGACTGAACCAAACTTGGAACAAAGAACTCCCATGACCAACACAAAATACTGGAAGGATTTGATGGGCATTGACCTTAAGTTTGGGAGTTGTAGTTCACCTACATCCAGAGAGCACTATGAACTCAAACAATTATGGATGTGGACCAAACCTGGCATGAATACTCAGTATGCCCAAATGTCAGCACTGGTGCAGTTTGGAGAAAATAGTCCTTGACATTTCGGAGTTGTAGTTGCTGGGACTTATAGTTCACTTACAATCAAAGAACATTCTGAACTCCCCCAATGATGGAACTGAACCAAACTTGGCACACAGAACTCCCATGACCAAGAGAAAATACTGGAAGGGTTTGGTGAGCATTGATCTCAAGATTTGGAGTTGTAGTTCACCTGCATCCAGAGAGCACTATGGACTCAAACAATTATGGATCTGGACCAAACATGGCACACAGAACTCCCATGACCAACATGAAATACTGGAAGGGTTTGATGGGCATTGACCTTAAGTTTTGGAGTTGTAGTTCATCTACATCCAAAAAGCAGTGTGTACTCAAACAATGATGGATGTGGACCAAACCTGGCATGAATACTCAGTATGCCCGAATGTTAACACTGGTGCAGTTTGGGGGAAATAGACCTTGACATTTGGGAGTTGTAGTTGCTGGGATTTATAGTTAACCTACAATCAAAGGTCATTCTGAACTCCACCAATGATGGAATTGAACCAAACTTTGTACACAGAACTCCCATAACCAACACAAAATACTGGGTTTGATGGACCTTAAGTTTTGGAGTTGTAGTTCACCTACATCCAGAGAGCACTGTGGACTCAAACAATGATGGGTGTGGACCAATCCTGGCATGAATACTCAGTATGCCCAAATGTGAGCACTGATGCAGTTTGGGGAAAATAGACCTTGACATTTGAGAGTTGTAGTTGCTGGGATTAATACTCAACATGCCCAAAATGTGAACACTGGTGGGATTTGGGGAAAATAGACCTCGACACTTGGGAGTTATGGTTTTTCAAAAAGGTTATGAATCCCATTTCCAAAATGGTTAGGGAGATTCATATTTTCCAAAATGTGTTTCAAGTTGGGATTTTTATTTTTGGTTTTTAGACAAATAAATAGACAAATGGATGCAGAATTGGGTCACCACACACTTGAGATGGAAGCCACCCCCAATGGGGATCTGCACTTGCAGGCTTGTCGTAAGTGGTCTTGGTTGTTTTTAAAGTGAAGCCAAATCCATGCAGAATTAAACAATGTATTAAATACCTTTTCCCCCTCCCTTGCTGCTGGAAGCCTGCAATGATAACTTCCAGTGGATTTTGCACACAGCAGGCTCTGATAAGCAATTGTTTGAAGTGGAGAAAAGAGAAGAGAGCTGCTCCAAAATTGTGGGTGAAAAAAAGTCCACAGCAAGAGAGCAAACTACTGAAATAATCTCTCTGGAGGAGGGGAAAGGGAGATTTCTCAAGACGTTTCCCAGAAACGTGCAAAAAGAATAGTAACTGCTGAGCACTCTTTGTACAGCAGTTGTTTTCCTTTGCCGGAGAAAAAAGAATCCCTAACAGCGTAGGAGGCGAGGTCACAGAGGGAAAACCCATATATGTAAGTGACAAAAATTTGCATCCATCTGAAAATGCTATAGCCCATTCCTTGAGATGTCCGGCCCAGCGTATCTATCCAAACGCAGCTCTCCCTGTGAATCTTCCAGGAAGTTAAGATGTCTAAGGAGGCCATGCTTTCGATACCGCCTGCTTCACAGCATGCCTGGCAGGGACGAGAGACAGAGCCTTCTCAGTGGTGGCCCCTTGGCTGTGGAACTCCCTGCCTAGGGATATTAGATTGGCCCCTTCCCTCCTGACCTTTCGAAAAAGAGTGAAAACCTTTGAGCAAGGGTTTGGAACTTCAGCATAAGAAACTCAAATTGGAATATGAACTAGGAACGGCTAAGACGATGGAACAGTTGAGGATTTGAACAAGACGCAGTTTTTATCTTTTCTATTGTTATTGCTTTTACAGTTTTTATATGTATTGTAATGTGATTTTTTTTTTGCTTCTAACCGATATATGTATTTTTATATGGCATCTAATTGTGCCAATTTGTACGCTGCTCTGAGTTGCCTTCGGGCTGATATGGGTGGGATAAAAGTGATGTAAATGCGAGGGGTATTTTTTAAGTAAGGTCCGTTGGAACATAAGTACACAACGAAAGTTTATTTCAAAAAAGTAAATTTATTTTCAGAAAGTACATACTTCACTCTATTTTTCAACATAGTTGCCAAGTTTGTTCAAACACTTATCATAACTCTGAACCAATTTTAAAATACCCTCTTCATAAATCCTCGCTTCAACTGAAGCCACCAAATCGTCTGTAATCAAAGAAGTGCGACCGGAGCGGTCCTCATCATAGACGTTGTCACGGCCATCTTTGAATTGTCGTACCCACTTACGCACTTTGCTTTCACTCATAACAGTATCGCCGTACACTTCACAAATCTGTCAATGAATTTCTGCAGTAGGCAGGTTCCTTGCTGACAAAAACCGTATCACTGAGCGAACTTCACATGCGGAGGGTGAGTTGATAGTCTTAAACATTTTTAAAGCACAGACAGAACCGTACAGGTGAGCTACAGAGCGGAAACTGAGCACAGTTGTTCCCGAGGCATGCCGGTACGCAACGCACACGCTCATTGCGGTATGGGCGTGAACTACTAGTGTCTATAACAAAACGGACCTTACTTAAAAAATACCCCTCGTAAATAAATGTCAGATTGATTCAACCAAGGAAGCCACTACCCAGAATTTGCAAGACGTGAGCAAATGTTTTTGCATGCATCTTTCCCTAATGCATGGATTTTGCAAGGAGTTTCCCCTTGCATTGCACTAGCTACTGAGTACATTTCTATCCAACAAAACTCCACACTGAATCGAGAATTGCATTGAGAAAAGACCATCATGATATGGTTTGCATATCATGATCAATAAACAAGTTATTAATATTCTATCAAAACGAGAAATGAGGAAGATTTCCTTCAATTCCTAGTTGATATATCATGGCTCAAGAAGTCCCTTGCAAAACTAGGGATTCACTTTTCCACCTTTTTTTTTAGGAAAAAGTGTGATATTCAAGATGACCAGTAGGGGGAGTGAATGACTACAGCTTTGAGACAATCAAGTTGGGAAAATGTTTTGTTACTTCCTTGAATCAGGGAGAAAAATACTGAATTGTCTTCCATTTCGGATACAAGGCTTTGTGAGAAGACCACAGGGGAATCATTCAATGGAGACGTAGTGAAAGTCCAAACTGAACTGGGGCAGTAGATTTTCTTTTTATTGTTGAAGGCTTTCATGGCCAGAATCACTGGGTTGTTGTAGGTTTTTTCGAGCTATATGGCCATGTTCTAGAGGCATTCTCTCCTGACGTTTCGCCTGCATCTATGGCAAGCATCCTCAGAGGTAGTGAGGATACCTCACTACCTCTGAGGATGCTTGCCATAGATGCAGGCGAAACGTCAGGAGAGAATGCCTCTAGAACATGGCCATATCTATGAATGCCTCTAGAACATGGCCTGCATCTATGGCAAGCATCCTCAGAGGTAGTGAGGATGCTTGTCATAGATGCAGGCAAAACGTCAGGAGAGAATGCCTGTAGGACATGGCCATATAGCCCGAAAAAACCTACAACAATCCAGATTTACTTTTATTTATTTCATACATTTCTACCCCACCCTTCAAAGCTATTCAAGGGTGCATATTCTACACTGTGGAATGAAGGCAGTTTGACACCAGTTGAACTGCTATGCCTTAATGCTAAGGAATCACTGGAGTCTTCTTCATCCTGGAAAGAAGTGACGAGCGGAGTGCCGCAGAGTCCATCCTGGGCCCGGTCCTGTTCAACATCTTTATTAATGACTTAGAGATGAAGGGTTAGAAGGCATCAGGCCCATAGCCAGGATTTTGTTTCGGGGGGGGGGGGTACACTTTTTTCAGGGAGGGATTCGGGGGGGGGGGCTGAGTTTCGGGGGGGGGCTGAGTCTGAGTGAAAGAGGGTCTAGCCTAGCAAACCTTTTGTATCATTACCCCAATACCCCCATGCATATGGGATATATTGAGTATGGTGATCAGATCATGATATGAATAAACATAACAATTTAAATAATGTACCAGTAAGGCCTTTTCGCAAACCACCATGAGTATTTCGGGGGGGGGGGGGGGGGCTGAAGCCCCTCAAGCTCCCCCCCCCCCCCCCCCCCCCCCCCGGCTACATGCCTGGAAGGCATGATCATCAAGTTTGGAGATGACACCAAATTGGGAGGGATAGCCAATACTGCAGAGGGCAGGAGCCGGATTCCAAACGATCTTGACAGATTAAAGAGATGATTGGCCAAAACTAACAAAATGAAGTTCAACAGTGACAAATGCGAGATACTCCACTTTGGCAGGAAAAACGAAATGCAAAGATACAGAATGGGGGACGATGCCTGGCTCAAGAGCAGTATGTGTGAAAAAAGATCTTGGAGTCCTCGTGGACAATAAGTTAAACATGAGCCAACAATGTGATGTACAGCAAAAAAAAGCCAATGGGATTTTGGCCTGCATCAATAGGAGCATAGTGTCTAGATCTAGGGAAGTCATGCTCCCCATGCTCTATTCTGCCTTAGTTAGACTATATCTGGAATACTGTGTCCAATTCTGGGCACCACAATTGAAGAGAGATATTGACAAGCTGGAATGTGTCCAAAGGAGGGTGACTAAAATGATCAAGGTTCTGGAGAACAAGCCCTATGAGGAGCGGCTTAAAGAGCTGGGCATGAAGAAGACAAGGCTGAGAGGAGACATGATACCCTTATATAAATATGTGAGAAGAAGTCACAGGGAGGAGGTAGCAAGCTTCCTTTCTGCTGCCCTGGAGACTAGGATGCAATGGAACAATGTCTTCAAACTACAAGAAAGGAGATTCCATCTGAACATGAGGAAGAACTTCCTGACTGTGAGAGCTGTTCAGCAGTGGAACTCTCTGCCCCGGAGTGTGGTGGAGGCTCCTTCTTTGGAAGCTTTTAAACAGAGGCTGGATGGTCATCTGTCGAGGGTGCTTTGAATGTAATTTTCTTGCTTCTTGGCAGAATTGGGTTGGACTGGATGGCCCAACTCTAGGATTCTACGATTCTATGAGTGTGAGATGTACAAGAGTGCGAGATGGAAGTCTGACTTGGCCATCGTGGTCCACGCTCTTGAAGCAAATGAAGACAAAAAACCCATGATAGTCATTTTGTGGTTGCCATAGGTCTGAAATACCTTGAAGGCACACAACCATAATTACATAATTTTATACTTCTATTTTATACTTAAATATATGCTACGCCTAATGAATCACTGGTGCTGATGAAATACATCATGCTACAATTTTACTACAGTACATCTGTCACTAATTAATTTCCATTATGCCAATTATGGAGGAATCAGATAGCAGAACAACAGAGTCAAAGCTGAAGATCTGGAATATCAACTCTGCAATCTTGGGCATATTTTTGAATAAAAGGCTTGACCTGGAATCTAATTGAAAACATTCAAAATGTATTTCTCAGCTCTTTGGCCAAATATCTCCATCCAGACTCCCACGTTTAATTCCATTGATTTCCTGGGCCAGGTAATTGCCAAAATTGGACAGGGTCGTGATGAGCTGCAGCTATTTCAGTTGCGAAGAAGGAATGACCAGTAATTGTATATTCTTTCTGGGTAGACGCTCTGCCTGCCAGATTGGAGGCTCTTCCTGCCAAAAACTGCTCGAGAACCTAATAAGCACTTTACGTCATAAAAGTAATTAAAATTAATAATAATAAATTGTACCAACACAATGAAGATATTTGGAAGAGGAGGGGGAGGAATCAAATGCATTCAGATGCAGACTGAATGTTAAACAGCCTTTTAAGGCAGTGTTTCTCACCTGGGGGTTGGGACCCGGGGGGGGGGGGGTCACGTGGGATCACCAAAGACCATCAGAAAAAGTGTATTTCTCATGGTCAGAGGAACCCCTTTGATAGAGAAGGCTGAAGATCTCTCTGCCTATCCTTCTCTCCCTTTTTGGTGTTGGTGAACTACAGCTCCCAGAATTCAGAAGCAGCCCCAACCCCCCGAACCCCACAAGGATTCAATGTTGGCCATGTAGGTAGTGAGCCAATTTTGGTGCACATCCATTGTGGGCTGGGTTCAGAGTACTCTTTGATTGTAGGTTAACTATAAATCCCAGCAATTACAACTC
Organism: Anolis sagrei; assembly: GCF_037176765.1. Classification (NCBI taxonomy): domain Eukaryota; kingdom Metazoa; phylum Chordata; class Lepidosauria; order Squamata; family Anolidae; genus Anolis; species Anolis sagrei. The sequence continues at coordinate 8,534,248 of NC_090024.1, read as the reverse complement.
CCAAAAGTCAAGGTCTACATTCTCCAAATTCCAGTGGTGTTCACATCTGGACATATTGAGTATTGGTGCCAAGATTGGTGGCAGTGCTCTCTGGAGGTAAGTGAAGTGCAACTTCGAAACTCAAGGTCAATGCCCACCAAACCCTTCCAGTATTTTCTGTTGGTCATGGAAGTTATGTGTCCCAAGTTTGGTTCACTTCCATTGTTCAGAATGCTCTTTGATTGCAGGTTAACTATAAATCCCAGCACATACAATTCCCAAATGCCAAAAGTAGCAACGAAAATAATATTATGGTTGGGTGTCACCACAACATGAGGACCTGTATTTGGGCATACTGAGTATTTGCGCCAAGTTTGGTCCAGATCCATCATTGTTTGAATCCACACTGCTCTCTGAATGTAGGCAAACTACAACTCCAACAGTCAAGGTCCAATGCCCACCAAACTATTCCAGTATTTTCTGTTGGTCATGGGAATTCTGTGTGCCAAGTTTAGTTCAATTCCATCGTTGGTGGAGTTCAGAATGCTCTTTTATTTCAGGTAAACTATAAATCCCAGCAACTACAACTCCCAAATGACAAAATTAACCCCCTCCCCCCCCCCAACCCCACCAGTATTCAAATTTGGCGTATTGGGTATTTGTGCCAAATTTGATCCAGTAAATGAAACTACATCCTGCATATCAGATATTTACATTAGGATTCATAACAATAGCAAAATTACAATTATGAAGTAGCAGCTAAAATAATTTTATAGTTGGGAGTCACCACAACCTGGGGAACTGTATTAAGGGGTCGTTTTTATTGGTTTTGTATGGTTTTATATTTTATATGCTAATGTTTTAAATTGTATTTTATGTTGTTGGGAGCATTGAATTGTGCCAACTGTAAACCACCTTGAACCGCCTTCGGGCTGAGAAAAGCGATATATAAATACGGTAAATAAATACATAAAGAAGTTGAATAGGATTGGGCCCAGGACCAAACCCTCTTTATGGGACTCCACTAGCCACTCCTTTCCAGGATGAACCATTGGGAAGAATCACCTTTTGGGTTTGGTCGCTTAACCCATTCACCAGCTGGTTTCATGTTTTTCAGCCCATTCACTTGTTGGCATATTCCATCGAGTTGACTCCTTATTATGGCAACCCAATGAATGAAAGACCTCCAATTCACTCTGTTATCTGTCTTGCATATTTGGGACTCTTGCTTTCCTGATTGAGTCAGGAAAAAAGATCTTGGAGTCCTCATGGACAACAAGTTAAACATGAGCCAACAATGTGATGTGGCGGCAAAAAAAGCCAATGGGATTTTGGCCTGCATCAATAGGAGCATAGTGTCTAGGTCCAGGGAAGTCATGCTCCCCATGCTCTATTCTGCTTTGGTTAGACTACACCTGGAATATTGTGTCCAATTCTGGGCACCAAAATTCAAGAGAGATATTGGCAAGCTGGAATGTGTCCAGAGGAGGGCGACTAAAATGATCAAAGGTCTGGAGAACAAGCCCTATGAGGAGCGGCTTGAGGAGCTGACCATGTTCAGCCTGAAGAAGAGAAGGCTGAGAGGAGATATGATAGCCATGTATAAATATTTGAGAGGAAGCCACAGGGAGGAGGGAGCAAGCTTGTTTTCTGCTTCCTTGGAGACTAGGACAAGGAACAATGGCTTCAAATTACAAGAGAGGAGATTCCATCTGAACATGAGGAAGAACTTCCTGACTGTGAGAGCCGTTCAGCAGTGGAACTCTCTGCCCCGGAGGGTGGTGGAGGCTCCTTCTTTGGAAGCTTTTAAACAGAGGCTGGATGGCCATCTGTCAGGGGTGATTTTTTAATGCAATATTCCTGCTTCTTGGCAGAATGGGGTTGGACTGGATGGCCCATGAGGTCTCTTCCAACTCTTTGATTCTATGATTCGATGAGTCTATCCATCTGGAATGCGGTCTTCTTCTTTCCCTACTGCCTTGCCAGCCACTTTTGTTGTTTTCTTCTCTAATGAATTATGTCTCCTCATAATAAGTCTCAGCTAAGTCATCTTGGCTTTTAGGGGAAGTTCAAGCTTGATTTACTCTAAGACCCATTCATTTGTCTTTTTGGCAGTCCACAGTGTCTGCAGAAATCTCCTCCAGCACATTTCAAATGAGTTGATTTCCTTCCTGTAAACTTATTCCTCTGTCCGGTTTTTACAACCATACACAGAAATTGGAAATATGATGCATGGACAGCCCCTAACTTTAGCCTTCAATAAAGTATCTTTACAGTCCAGGAGCTTACAAAATTATGAGTCATGCAGTGTGAATAGATGCACAGGCAAATAGGTTGTGCACTTGGCTGGCCATTTAGGGCTGTGGTGCACTTGCGTATCATTGTTATCTGACACAAGACTTAAGTAGCAAAATTGATGTGCAACTTTACATTAAGTTCAGTGACATCTCCAACTCATCCCTTGTTTGGGTATCAGCCAGCACGTCAACGACTTAAATCAAGAAATAGTTTTCTAAGATCTACAGAGACACTCGCTGGAACACCCCAGCAAGCAAGAGTCGAAAAGTAGCAGGCTCAAACCCAGCACTTCAATCCGTAGGTGATACCAGATGAGAGACTCCCTCCTGGGCACTCAGAAGACTGGGCGACTTGGAAGGTGCTGAACAGACTGCGCTCTGGCACCACGAGATGCAGAGCCAATCTTGAGAAATGGGGCTACAAAGTGGAATCCACGACATGCGAGTGCGGAGCAGAGCAAACCACTGACCACCTGCTGCAATGCACCCTGAGCCCTGCCACATGCACAATGGAGGACCTTCTTGCGGCAACACCAGAGGCACTCCAAGTGGCCAGATACTGGTCAAAGGACATTTAATCAGCTACCAAGTTTGCAAACTTTGTGTTTTGTCTGTTTGTTTTGTTAAAAATGTAATACACCTGCCTGGTTGCTGATGACACGATAAATAAATAAATAAGGGTCAAATTATTTTATTTATGTGATTTGAATGGCAAAGTAACGAGCTTGCTTCCCATGATATCTGTTAGGATTTGAAAAGAGACGCCCTTATGTAATGGGTTAGCTGGAAAGGGATGTGTCAGTAGCTGATAGGCTGAGCATGCCAGGAGCCAGGATTCTGATTGGCTGCTGCCTCTGGCCAGCTGCTAAGACCAACGGTTCTAACTGTCATTTTGCCTTTTCACTTTGGACAGTGAAGAGATAAGTGTTGGCTGCCAACTATCTTAAAGGCTGATTGTTTTAAGGCAGGGGTCCTCAAACTACGGCCCAGGGGCCAGATACGGCCCTCCTAGGTCATTTACCCGGCCCTCGCTTAGGGTCAACCTAAGTCTGAAACTACTTGAAAGCACACAACAACAACAACAACAACAACAATCCTATCTCATCAGCCAAAAGCAGGCCCACACTTCCCATTGAAATACTAATAAGTTTATATTTGTTAAAGTTGTTCTTCATTTTAATTATTGTATTGTTTGTTTTAAAGTGTTTTTGCACTACAAATAAAATATGTGCAGTGTGCATAGGAATTCGTTCATGTTTTTTCAAATTATAATCCAGCCCTCCAACAGTTTGAGGGACTGTGATCTGGCCCTCTGTTTAAAAAGTTTGAAGACCCCTGTTTTAAGGCATGATGCTTATTTTAAAGACTATTTAAAAGGACTATTGTATTCCTCTAATCTCTGCCTGAATTCAAAGAGACTGAAATATACATTGTTACCCTGTTTGAACCTTTGAACTAAAGATTCTGTTACTTGTTACACAAGCCTGAGTGACATTTTATTATACAGCAGGGTATATCTTGGTTTAAACACTATGGTAAAGTTTCTGCTTATTCACATTTATCAACACTCACAATATTTAAGTAAGTTCTGGCCCTTTTTGCTCATATTAGAAAATGGATATTTTATGTAGATATCTGGTTCCCAAACATGGTGTGTTTGTATGAGCTGAGAGTGTCTACTTATACAGCGCAACGTGGTTGCTGTGGGTATCAAGTCCCAAACAGACAAAGAAAATAAGCTAGTTATTACTGAGAGGTGTTTTTCACTCTTCGCTTCCCACCCACCCCCTATTGCTCCAAAAAGTTTTTCCTTGATGGCTGATTCAAGACGGGGTTTCTGACGGAACTGATGCATCTTCCCACAGTGCTTGCAACCAAATATAGCATTATTGCACAGCCACACAGAGAGGGAGAACAGGAGAGGGGAAAAAGTGATGAGAAACATAAGGGAATCTGAGTGGCATATTGTAATTTTCCACTCTGAGACATGGAGAAAGTAAACAGCATCTCTCGTTAAGAGGTTTAAATTTGGTGGTGCTAATGTATACGAAGGGAGAGAGAAGTTAGGCTTAAAACTGAGTGCCCTTCCCCTCCCCAAATTGTAAATCAAAAGATGTTACCTTTTTATGGCAGAGTTAGGGAATCTTAGACTTTGACAAGACCCCATTACAGCTCTTTTCTGCCATGCAGGAAGGTACAATCGAAGCATTCTTGACAGATGACCATTTAAATTCTGTTCAGAGAAGGAAACTTCACCATGCCAGAAAACAGCTTATTTGACTACCCAAAGGGTCTTAGCACCAGAAAGATACCAAGTTTTCCTGGACTACATTTCCCATCAGCCCTAGCTGTGACTTTCAACAACATTGGTAGGTCCAAGTTTTCCTCAGTTCTGATCCATAATATGTGAAGAAGACAAGGAAACTGTTGAGCTAGACATCCTGAGTATCATTGGTTAGATTTGTAAAAGGATTCTGCCTAAATCACTCTGACCAAAAGGTCATGAGTTCGAAGCCAGCCTGGGTTGGAGTGGGTTTCCAACCAATTGTGTGTAGCCTGTTGTTGACCTTTGCAACCCGAAAGACAGTTGCATCTGTCAAGTAGGAAAATAAGGTACCACCTTAAAGTGTGGGGAGGCTAAATTAACTAATTTATGAGGCCATAAAGAAGACTCCAGCAAAGCATTTCAGCGGGGAAGCATGCGGGAATGTGGAAGTGCTTCATCAGCATCGCAGATGGACGATGAAAGCGACAGCTCCCCGGCGGCCAGAAAAAGTTAAAAATAGCTTCTGTGTATGTCTGTATATGTTTGTATGTCAAAACTAGCATTGAATGTTTGCCATATATGTGTACACTGTAATCCGCCCTGAGTCCCCTGTGCGGTGAGAAGGGCGGAATATAAAAGCTGTAAATAAATAAATAAATAAAACCTTAGAGATCAATTATTAGCAGTGTTTACATTATTAAGGTAGATGGATCAAAATTCTGACACAGTATAAACTGGTTTGCTGGGCTTAAAATTGCTGGAAGAAACATTAACAACCTTAGATATGCAGATGATACTACTTTGATGGCCGAAAGAGAGGAGGAGCTGAGGAGCCTTCTATGCAAGGTGAAACAATTAAGAGCAAAAGCTGGGTTGCAGTTAAATATAAAAAAAACCCAAGATTATGGCAACTGGACTGATTGATAACTGGCAAATAGAGGGAGAAAATGTGGAGGCAGTGACAGACTTTGTATTTCTAGGTGCAAAGATTAGTGCAGATGCAGATTGCAGCCAGGAAATCAGGAGACGCTTACTTCTCGGGAGGAGAGCAAGGACCAATCTCGATAGAATAGTGAAGAGTAGAGACTTCACATTGGCAATGAAGATCCGTATAGTTAAAGCAATGGTATTCCCTGTAGTCACCTATGGATGTGAGAGCTGGACTACAAGGAAGGCTGAGCGAAGGAAGATAGATGCTTTTGAACTGTGGTGCTGAAGGAAAGTTCTGAGAGTGCCTTGGACCATGAGAAGATCCAACCAGTCCATACCTCAGGAAATAAAGCTCGATTGCTCATTGGAGGGAAGGATATTAGAGGCAAAGATGAAGTACATTGGGCACATCATGAGAAGACAGGAAAGCTTGGAGAAGACAATGATGCTGAGGGAAATGGAAAGAAAAAGGAAGAGGGCAAGATGGATGGATGGTATCCTTGAAGTGTCTGGCTTGACTCTGAAGGAGCTGGGGGTGGTGACAGCCAACAGGGAGCTCTGGTGTGGGCTGGTCCATGAGGTCACAAAGAGTCAGAAGCGACTGAACAAATAAACATCTATCTATCTATCTATCTATCTATCTATCTATCTATCTATCTATCTATCTATCTATCTATCTCTATATCTACCTCTACCTCTACCTCTATCTATCTCTATCTCTACCTTCACTTCACTTCACTTCACTTTATTTCTTAATTAGTCGCTCTCCACCAAGGTGCTCCGAGCGACTTGCAGTCTAAAATAGCATTTACACAATATAAAAACATTCAACATAAAAACATTCAACAGTGACTATTTGGCAAATTAGATCTGATTACTTAAATGCGCAACCAAACGGCCAAGTCTTGAGTGCCTTTACAAAAGGTCGCAACTCCGACATTGCTCTAATGTATGGAGGCAAAGAGTTCCACAGAATTGGAGCATAGGTCGAAAAAGCTCTACGCCTTGTACCTCTATCTCTACCTCTACTCTATCTCTATCTACTATCATCCAACTATTCCCCTTGGTCAGGACATAGAACAGTTCACAATGAATGCAATAATTCTTACCACAGACATTTACTCTTGACACAAAAGCCACCATTGGCACTGAAATACAACTCCGCCTGAGCTCTACAAGTGCAGCATTTTTCCGAATGAAGTAGAGAGTGTTTGAGGACCGGAACATCCGTAGGGATATCAAGGTGCTTGTTTACAAAGCTATTGTCTTCCTAACCCTGCTATATGCCTGCGAAATGTGGACTATCTACACATTGGCTGGTCCATGAGGTCACGAAGAGTCGGAAGCAACCAAATGAATAAACAACAACAACATAAACTGGTTTACACGACTTTAAAGTACACAAAGAAGACACTGAAATAGTTCAAGATTTTCGACAGCTTGGCTCAATCAGAGCGGAGACTACAGTCATGAAATGAGAAGGCTCAGACTTGGAAAGGTAGCTATGAAGACATTAGGCTGATCCTGAAGTGTGAAGATACATCATAGAATACTAAAGTTTGTTCTTTCCAAATGCTATAACTGGTTGTGAAAGCTTGACAATGAAGAAAGCTGATAGGAAGAAATCCAACTCACTTGAGATGATGGGCTAGAGGAGATGCCATGGACTGCCCCAAAGGACAAGTGAAAGGTGCTTGAAGCAAAGCAAGCTTGAACTTTTCCTAGAAGCCAAGATGATTAAGCTGAAGTTATCATACTTTGGGCAGATCATGAGATATGAGAAGACACAATGCTTTTTATGGTAGTCAGCAGTAGTTAAAAAAGAAAATCATATTCCAGATGGATAGATTCACTGAAGGAAGCCACAGATAACCCGAGTCTGCAAGATCTGAGCAGGACTATTGAGGATACCATGACTTGGAGGTCTCTCATTCATGTTCCCATTCGTCAAGGTCAGTTTGCAGGCAGTTAACAATAACCTAAGCCATTTCCTTTTGCCTACAGCTTGACTTTTCCCCATCACACACACTCCCTCCCTTTCTCTCTGAACATATACATACATTTCTCTGTATCTGTCTGCATAGCTATAGCTGTCTGTCTGTTTGTGTGTACGAGCAAGGCTTCGAGTTCCATCAAAGTCTTTGTGATTTGTGGCTTTAAAAAATACAGGCAGGCATGCAAGACTAACTTACACCTAAAGGATAAACTGCAGCCTTCTCTCTCTGAATTGGAGCAGTTGCAGAGATTGCATTATCTTGTTGTGTCAATGCTAATCTAAAGCTTTCCACAGGGTAGATACATCCTGGCCCTTCTCACCAAGCAGTCAGTACAGAAGGCCAAATGAAAATAGGACAACCCTATTTGTCCTCAGGGCAAGCGAGACAGAGAGCGACGATTCCAAGCCTACACATCTATTGTCCTGTTGTGCTAAAGGCAAAAAGCACAGAAGGAGGCGGTTTCATTCTGTATTTTACCTAGCAAATGTTACAGGAGGGTTGATCTTTTGTCTCTTACAAACTAAGAGGCTGGATTCTGATGCTCATATCATTACTTTTTCTGTGGCACAACAAGCTCTAAAACCAAAGGGAAATACCCTCTCCCATTCTTTCTTTCTTGTTATTATTGTGTTCCCCCAATTTATTTATTTATTTATTTATTTATTTATTTATTGTATCAGGAGTGAACCAAGGGCACAGCTGTAATGGATTTAAGAAACACAAAGTTTTAAAACTTGGCATTCTATTAAATGCCCTTTTATCAGTAGCTGGCCACTTGGAATGCCTCTGGTGTCCACTTCTAAAGCCCCATTTCTAAAGGTTGGCTCTGCATCTCATGATGCCAGAGCGCAGTCTATTCAGCACCTTCAAAGTCACCTAGTCTTCGATGTACCCAGGAGGGAGTCTCTCATTTGGTATCAGCCACTGATTGAGGTTCTGGGTTTGAGCCTGCCTCTTCTGGACTCTCTACAGATCTACAGAGACACTCGCTGGAACACCCCAGCAAGCGAGAGTCCAAAAGTGGCAGGCTCAAACCCAGAACCTCAATCAATGGCTGATACCAAATGAGAGACTCCCCCCTGGGCACACAGAGGACTGGGCGACTTGGAAGGTGCTGAACAGACTGCGCTCTGGCACCACGAGATGCAGAGCCAACCTTAAGAAATGGGGCTACAAAGTGGAATCCACGACATGCGAGTGTGGAGAAGAGCAGACCACAGACCACCTGCTACAATGCAACCTGAACCCTGCTAGATGCACAATGGAGGACCTTCTTGCAGCAACACCTGAGGCACTCCAAGTGGCCAGATACTGGTCAAAGGACATTTAATCAACTACCAAGCTTGCAAACTTTGTGTTTTGTCTGTCTGTCTGTTTGTTTTGTTAAAAATGTAATACAACTGTCTGGTTGCTCCTCACACGATAAATATATAAGCTCCCTGCTTGAGCGGTGATGATCATTTATTTTTGGTTTATGGAGATCCTAAAGGAAACCAGTCATGGATTTTTCTGGAGCTGATAGTATGTGACTTGCTAAAGATGAGATACTTCAGCACTGTGGACAGCTCCAAGGAAATATATTGTCGAAGGCTTTCATGGCTGGAATCACTCAGTTCTTGTGGGTTTTTTTGGGCTATATGGCCATGTTCTAGAGGCCTCTAGAACATGGCCGCATAGCCCGAAAAAACCCACAAGAACTGAGCTCCAAGGAAACTTTCTGGAACAACTCACCCTTTAGAAGCAAGCCTATATTGCAAAGCAGATTCTTTATTATTGTTGCTGTTGCTTCTGACTTACAACAATCATAAAAGCATTGAAAGCTGTGTAGAACTGGCTTGGAAGATGAGAGATGGTTATAGACCTACTGCCTGCTTCCATTGGACCAATTGTTAGCTTCCTTTTTTCACCATTATGGAATTTCTCCAAGGATAGGTTTCCTGGTGGCATCCTATGCAACCCATTCTAGGAGAGCAAGTTAATAGAAGCAATGAACACATAATGCCAGCCAAGCTGTCACCACAGATTTTTCACACACTTCTACCAAAAACCTTGGGAAGTGTGTGCCTGGTGTTGATGGATAAGTGACACTCACTTCTGTACCTTACATATTTGGGCTAATTGCACCTACCAATGAAATGTTTGGAAGACTGAGTGTTAAAGCAGGATCTTGACAGCCCTTCGTTAGATTTCGTATGTCACTCAAGTTGGAGAGTGTGGGGGAACCTAAACGCTTCCTTCACTTCCTCTTCCCAGCCAGTTTTTTTCCTAATGATGTCTCTTGTTGACAACCATAGCAACGAAACACAGTTTGCCTCTCACGTAACAGTTTGACATTCCACTACACATTGAATACCTTGTGTATCGTGGAAGTTTAAGAGCATTGCTAGCATCCTCTGGTTGAGGTCACACATTCTGCTTACAAAAGAGAAAGAAATCTGTTCAGATTTGTCATTATCTAATTTGCACCTCCTCTACTAATAAGTGAACCATAATACATTAACTGAACTACAGGGTCCAGAACAAGAGAAGTAAAGGAACAATGGGTTGTTGCAGGTTTTTTCGGGCTATATGGCCATGTTCTAGAGGAATTCTCTTCTGACGTTTCGCCTGCATCTATGGCAAGCATCCTCAGAGGTAGTGAGGTCTGTTGGAACTAGGAAAAGGGGTTTATATATCTGTAGTCTGCAGTGCCTTTCATGTTCCTTGCTGCATGTCTGGGCAATGCTGCTGCATTGGTGGTCCCTATGTAGACTTCTCCACAGCTGCATGGTACATGGTAGACTCCTGTAGAAGTGAGAAGATCCCTCTTGTCCTTTGCTGAACGAAGCATTTGTTGGATATTCTTGGTGGGTCTGTAGATAGTGTGTATGTTGTGTTTCCTCATCAGCTTCCCTATGTGGTCAGTGGTTCACAGGGTGTCTGCGTCCCACACCACTGGAGAAATTACACTGTTTAGCCGGTATTGCACCACCTGACATCCGCCGGGAAGTAGCACCCAATAGTGAAAGGACCAAGGCAGAGACATCTCCAGCTTATCCCTTGTTTGAGTATCAGCCAGCACGTCAATGACATAAATCAAGACATAGTTTTCTTAGATCTACAGAGACACTCGCTGGAACACCCCAGCAAGCGAGAGTCCAAAAGTGGCAGGCCCAAACCCAGCACCTCAATCCATGGGTGATACCAGATGAGAGACTCCCCCCTGGGCACTCAGAAGACTGGGGAACTTGGAAGGCGCTGAACAGACTGCGCTCTGGCACCACGAGATGCAGAGCCAACCTTAAGAAATGGGGCTATAAAGTGGAATCCACGCCATGAGAGTGTGGAGTAGAGCAAACTACAGACCGCATAAAGATGATAATAATGATATAGCAAATACTATAGCATGGATGATTCTGACTTTAGTATTCACTGGCACATGTACAATAAATGGTTTCATGGGTGTACTGGGGATACAACTCCCATGTTACGCCAGCTCCACTGGCTGCCAGTTTGCTATCAGGCACAATTGAAAGTGCTGGCTTTGGCCTATAAAGCCTAAATGGCCCTGGCCCAAATTACCTGTCTGAATGCATCTCCGCCTATGAACCATCACGTAGATTAAGATCCTCCAGGGAGGCCCTGCTTTCCATCCTGCCATTGTCACAGGCACGATTGGTGGGGACGAGAGACAGGGCCTTCTCGGTGATTGCTCCCCGGCTATGGAACTCCCTTCCTTGTGAGATCAGGTCGCCCCCCTCCCTCCTTTCTTTAGAAGGATGGTAAAAACTTGGCTGTGGGACCAAGCTTTCGGGACAGGGCAATGAAGCGGCAATGGGAAAGATGGCAGGGCCAGTTGGATTTGATGCGGATGGCTAGGACGGTTTTAAATGATGTATTTTAATATTTTGTTGTTTTTTTAATGTTTATGTATTGCTTCCAGGCATTGAATGTTTGCCGTGTATATGCTGAGTCCCCTTCGAGGTGAGAAGGGCGGAATATAAATGTTTTAAATAATAAATAAATAAACTTGCTTTAAAATATTACATTTCAGATGGTAACTTTTGAATTACTTTCTAAGATAGTGGCTTGAATTGGTTTCAGTGCACACAGTTCTAAAATGCTCAGATGAAAGGCAGGAAAAATAATCAGTAAGTCTGGGTTGTTGTAGGTTTTTCCGGGTTATATGGCCATGTTCTAGAGGCATTTTCTCCTGACGTTTCGCCTGCATCTATGGCAAGCATCCTCAGAGGTAGTGAGTAAGTCTTCTGCAAGTTGCCTGTACCTCAAGATTCAGTCCCGTTCTGCAGACCTCAGCCATACAACCAGGAAGGCATTTCTTCCATCAGCCTGTTTACATACCCACAGAGACACCATTCGTTTGTTTAAACTTCTCAGATGCACAGCAAGTGGTTTGCTGCAAGGATCCTTCTAACAAAAGTGTCCCCGTCGCGAGAGGCACACCACCTGCCTGGTTGCACATCTTGGAACAAGGTATAATTTTTTCGCTTACAGCTGGAAGCATTAGCATAAACTTCACTCTCCAAACAGGGATTGAACATGAGTGCCTTGCTGTTAACAGACACCCAAAAGTTTGTTTTCATTACCGTCAACACGGATCAGCAAGAAACGAGACAATGCTTCCCAAACCAGCATGACACCTTTTTAGCATGCCGGTTTTCTACACTATACTGATATTAGCAACCAGATCATACGAACCTGAGTAGTACCAAAAGTGAAGAAAACAACAACCAAACACAGAAATTTGGCCCTTGTCAAGAGAACTACAGAACTACGAAATGTGCCCTTAACTCAGGTCAGCTTGCTAACCCTTCAACTATCTTATGACAACGTACTGCTCTCAATCCAGGCATCCCCCATTCTGTATCTTTGCATTTTGTTTTTCCTGCAAGATACTCCACTTTGACAGGAAAAACAAAATGCAAAGATACAGAATGGGGGACAATGCCTGGCTCGAGAGCAGTACATGTGAAAAAGATCTTGGAGTCCCCGTGGACAACAAGTTAAACATGAGCCAACAATGTGACGTGGCGGCAAAAAAAGCCAATGGGATTTTGGCCTTCATCATTAGGAGCATAGGGTCTAGATCTAGGGAAGTCATGCTCCCCATGCACTCTTCTGCTCTGGTTAGACCACATCTGGAATATTGTGTCCAATTCTGGGCACCACAATTCAAGAGAGATATTGACAAGCTGGAATGTGTCCACAGGAGGGTGACTAAAATGATAAAAGGTCTGGAGAACAAGCCCTATGAGGAACGGCTTAAGGAGCTGGGCATGTTTAGCCTGAAGAAGAGAAGGCTGAGAGGGGATATGATAGCCATGTATAAATATGTGAGAGGAAGCCACAGGGAGGAGGGAGCAAGCTTGTTTTCTGCTTCCTTGGAGACGAGGACGCAGAACAATGGCTTCAAACTACAAGAGAGGAGATTCCATCTCAACATGAGGAAGAACTTCCTGACTGTGAGAGCCGTTCAGCAGTGGAACTCTCTGCCCCAGAGTGTGGTGGAGGCTCCTTCTTTGGAAGCTTTTAAACAGGGGCTGGATGGCCATCTGTCAGGGGTGATTTGAATGCAATATTCCTGCTTCTTGGCAGAATGGGGTTGGACTGGATGGCCCATGAGGCCTCTTCCAACTCTTTGATTCTATGATTCTGTGATTCTATGAAGGCTTTTGGCCGGAATCACTGGATTGTTGTATGATTTTTCGGGCTATATGGCCATGTTCTAGAGGCATTCTCTCCTGACGTTTGGCCTGCATCTATGGCAAGCATCCTCAGAGGTAGTGAGGTCTGTTGGAACTAGGAAAAAGGGTTTATATATCTGTGGAATGACCAGGGTGGAACAAAGGACTTTTGTCTGCTGGAGCTAGGTGTGAATGTTTCATCTGACCACCTTGATTAGCATTTGATTGCCTGGCAGTGCCTGGAGCAATCTTTTGTTGAGAGGTGATTGGATGTCGCTGTTTGTTTCCTCTCTGTTGTTGTGCTGTTCTAATTTTAGAGTTTTTTTAATACTGGTAGCCAGATTTTGTTCACTTTCATGGTTTCCTCCTTTCTGTTGAAATTGTCCACCTGCTTGTGGATTTCAATGGCTTCTCTGTGTAGTCTGACATGGTGGTTGTTGGAGTGATCCAGCATTTCTGTGACAAACCACTCACATGCACAAGCAAGGCCATCCAGCATAAAGATGGCAAAACCTTTAATGCCAAGCAATTGCAAGCAGTGTATAGATTTATGTGGTTGTCTAGGGGAGAAAAACCTTGACACAAGTAGCCTATGGCCTTAATCGAGTCTCCAAAAAACCAGGGTTCACATTCCCACTCAAACATTGAAGCCTGCTGGGTGGCTCAAAGCAAGTCACACTCTCCGTCTGAGAAGATAACTATGGCCAACCCACCCAAACAAATCTTGTCAAGAAAACCTCGTCATATCTTGGGGTTGCCATAAATTACTACTCATAACTACTGAAGACATCCCCTCCTTCCCACAGAAACACACACAACCAATGATCTTAAAGGGAATTGCAAAACCAATCATAATCATCCACATCTGAACAGCTGTATATCCTAGAGATTCCTAGTAGGTAAAGGTAAAGGTTTCCCTCTGACATTAAGTCCAGGCATGTGCGACTCTGAGGGTTGGTGCTCATCTCCATTTCTAAGCTGAATAATCAGCGTTGTCCATAAACACCTTAAGGTCATGTGGCCTGCATCTTGTAATGGCACCGAATGCTTGCCATAGATGCAGGCAAAACGTCAGGAGAGAATGTTTCTATAACATGGCCATATAGCCCAGAAAAACCTACAACAACCCATTGTACACAATCATAGAATCATAGAATCATAGAATCAAAGAGTTGGAAGAGACCTCATGGGCCATCCAGTCCAACCCCCTGCCAAGAAGCAGGAATGTTGCATTCAAATCACCCCTGACAGACAGCCATCCAGCCTCTGTTTAAAAGCTTCCAAGGAAGGAGCCTCCACCACACTCCGGGACAGAGAGTTCCACTGCTGAACGGCTCTCACAGTCAGGAAGTTCTTCCTCATGTTCAGATGGAATCTCCTCTCTTGTAGTTTGAAGCCATTGTTCCACGTCCTTGTCTCCAAGGAAGCAGAAAACAAGCTTGCTCCCTCCTCCCTGTGGCTTCCTCTCACATACTTATACATGGCTATCATGTCTCCTCTCAGCCTTCTCTTCTTTGGGCTAAACATGCCCAGCTCCTTAAGCCGCTCCTCATAGGGCTTGTTCTCCAGACCCTTCATCATTTTAGTCGCCCTCCTCTGGACACATTCCAGCTTGTCAATATCTCTCTTGAATTGTGGTGCCCAGAATTGGACACAATATTCCAGGTATGGTCTAACCAAAGCGGAATAGAGGGGTAGCATTACTTCCCTAGATCTAGATCATTTGCACCTTGTTGTTATTCAGCACGAAGTGAAACCACTGTGTAAGAGCCAAGTTACACTATGGAAGTATGATGTAAGATGTTGCCGACTGTCTTTCCCCCTGCCATGAAAACCTGCACAAAATAATTGTATGACAAAGTAATACTATAAAAAGTTACAAATGTGCATTTGAGCGCAGGCATTGTTCATCTATTATAAAAAGTAACTTTATAAACCCAATTGATCAAAGATTATAGGCAGGTGAATGGGTCATAAATAGCAAGCAGAAGGACAGAGGGAGAAGAAGGGGAGGGAAAACAGCCAGGCACAGCATTTTGTTAAATGGGATCATTGGTAGCCAATGTGTCAGCAAAGTTCCCTTTCATCTGCATTTCCCCCTTGTGAAAAAGGTGTGAGCTTTGACTCTGTGACTTATGACAGAGACTTAAATCTGAAACCAGCTTAATCATTCGGCTGCTCTGACTGCAACCAACAGCAATTATCAGAGATGTCCTCCACCGGAAGACCTGACCTGGACCCAGAGCCTGTGATCAAAATGATCTAAGCTGCCTTTTCCGTCATTAACTTTGCATCTATCCTTCTGAACAATGAGCACGCACAAATTCAAGAGAATGAAATGCTCACTGTTTACACAAAATCCTGCTTGGAAGCTAGCTGACCATCTCCGACACCCACAATCTCAATAGGGATCAAGCAATGTTGGGTTGTTGTAGGTTTTTCGGGTTCTATGGCCATGTTTCAGAAGCATTCTCTCCTGAAGTTTTGCCTGCAACTATGGCAGGAATCCTCAGAGGTTGTGAAGTCAGACCTCCCAACCTCTGAAGATGCCTGCCACAGATGCAGGCAAAACGTTAGGAGAGAATGCTTCTAGAACATGGCCATACAGCCCGAAAAACCTACAACAACCCAATGATTCTGGCCATGAAAGCCTTCAACCATACAATCCTCCTGATGTTGTTGGACTCTGTAAGGGAGATTAAGGGACGAGGGGTCCCTTAACGCCCGTGTGACAGGAATTTGCGTGAGGGAATGACTAATGGTGTGAGAGACCGATTATACTGGTAGATTTTTGCCGCCACCACCTCAATTTTACTGTTTGAGGAAACAAAGGTGTGAATATATTCTAAGTAATATGCACCCAGGCTTCAGGTTCTTCTTTTTGGGCTCCTTTGCTTGCTGACTGGACTATAAAGAGATTTAGGTTGTCTTGGTTTCACTAAGTATGACAGACCGAGGCAGACACCAGTTAAAGATGAACTAATAACAGAAGATGACAACTCATAAAATGAGAGGTACACACGCGTATCTTGATTACTGAGGCTTAGGCTTACTAGACATAAAGTTTCTACAGAAGGTGTAACTTTTGCTTGAAGTGAGTTCCCTTCTTCACACTATTCAACTCTTTAAAACAGTGTGTTTCTATAGAATCATAGAATCATAGAATCAAAGAGTTGGAAGAGACCTCATGGGCCATCCAGTCCAACCCCCTGCCAAGAAGCAGGAATATTGCATTCAAATCACCCCTGACAAATGGCCATCCAGCCTCTGTTTAAAAGCTTCCAAAGAAGGAGCCTCCACCACACTCCGGGGCAGAGAGTTCCACTGCTGAACGGCTCTCACAGTCAGGAAGTTCTTCCTAATGTTCAGATGGAATCTCCTCTCCTGCAGCTTGAAGCCATTGTTCCGCGTCCTAGTCTCCAAGGAAGCAGAAAACAAGCTTGCTCCCTCCTCCCTGTGGCTTCCTCTCACATATTTATACATGGCTATCATATCTCCTCTCAGCCTTCTCTTCTTCAGGCTAAACATGCCCAGTTCCCTAAGCCGCTCCTCATAGGGCTTGTTCTCCAGACCCTTGATCATTTTAGTCGCCCTCCTCTGGACACATTCCAGCTTGTCAATATCTCTCTTGAATTGTGGCGCCCAGAATTGGACACAATATTCCAGGTGTGGTCTAACCAAAGCAGAATAGAGGGGTAGCATTACTTCCTTAGATCTAGACACTATGCTCCTCTTGATGCAGGCCAAAATCCCATTGGCTTTTTTTGCCGCCACGTCACATTGTTGGCTCATGTTTAACTTGTTGTCCACGAGGACTCCAAGATCTTTTTCACACGTACTGCTCTCGAGCCAGGCGTCACCCATTCTGTATCTTTGCATTTCGTTTTTTCTGCCAAAGTGGAGTATCTTGCATTTGTCGCTGTTGAACTTCATTTTGTTAGTTTTGGCCCATCTCTCTAATCTGTCAAGATCGTTTTGAATTCTGCTCCTGTCCTCTGGACTATTGGCTATCCCTCCCAATTTGGTGTCGTCTGCAAACTTGATGATCATGCCTTCTAGCCCTTCATCTAAGTCATTAATAAAGATGTTGAACAGGACCGGGCCCAGGACGGAACCCTGCGGCACTCCACTTGTCACTTCTTTCCAAGATGAAGAGGAAGCATTAGTGAGCACTCTCTGTGTTCGTCCACTTAACCAATTACAGATCCACCTCACCGTAGTTTTGCCTAGCCCACATTGGACTAGTTTCCTTGCCAGAAGGTCATGGGGGACCTTGTCGAAGGCCTTACTGAAATCCAGGTACGCTACATCCACGGCATTCCCTGCATCTACCCAGCTTGTAGCTCTATCGAAGAAAGAGATCAGATTAGTCTGACATGACTTGTTTTTGATAAATCCATGTTGACTATTAGCGATGACTGCATTTGTTTCTAAGTGTTTGCAGACCACTTCCTTAACAATCTTTTCCAGAATCTTGCCCGGTATCGACGTGAGGCTGACCGGACGGTAGTTGTTTGGGTCGTCCTTTTTTCCCTTCTTGAAGATTGGGACCACATTGGCCCTCCTCCAATCTGCTGGAACTTCTCCCGTTCGCCAAGAACTCTCAAAGATGGTTGCCAATGGTTCCGAAATGACTTCCGCTAGTTCCTTCAATACTCTGGGGTGTAGTTGATCTGGCCCTGGGGACTTGAACTCATTAAGAGCGGCCAGGTATTCCTGGACGACTTCTTTCCCAATTTGGGGTTGGTTGTCCTCCAAACCCTCATCCACTCCATCTTGCTGAGGTTGAAGACTCTCTTTTTGTGAGAAGACCGAGGCAAAGAAGGCATTAAGTAGTTCTGCCTTTTCCCTATCCCCTGTCAGCATTGCCCCATCTTCTCCTCGAAGAGGTCCTATCGCCTCCTTGTTTTTCCTTTTTCTACTGACATAAGAATAGAAGCCCTTTTTATTGTTTTTAATGTCCCTGGCAAGTCTGAGCTCGTTTTTTGCTTTAGCCTTGCGGACCTTTTCCCTACAGGTGTTGGCTATTTGTTTGAATTCTTCTTTGGTGATTTCTCCCTTTTTCCACTTCTTGTGCATGTCTCTTTTGTGTCTTAGCACAGTTAGAAGTTCTTTGGACATCCATTCTGGCTTCTTTGCACTTGTCCTATTTTTTCTCTTTGTTGGCACAGTTTGCAATTGCGCCTTGAGTATTTCACTCTTGAGAAATTCCCATCCATCCGTAACTCCCTTGTCTTTTAGTATCTGTGTCCACGGAATGCTGCTCAGCGTTTCCTTCATTTTTTGGAAATCAGCTCTCCTAAAGTCCAAAATGCGGGTTTGACTTGTCCTAGTTTCGGCCTTCCTTTGTACCTCAAATTGCAGGAGCACATGGTCACTTGCCCCTAAGGATCCTACCACTTCGACCGCATCGATCAGGTCCTCCGCATTTGTTAAGATGAGATCAAGAGTAGTCAATCCCCTTGTTGCTTCTTCTACCTTCTGGACCATGAAATTGTCTGCAAGGCAAGTGAGGAATTTGTTGGACCTTGTACTCTTGGCCGAGTTTGTTTTCCAGCAAATATCGGGATAGTTGAAGTCGCCCATGACTACTACATCTCTTCTCTGTGCATGTTTGGTCAACTGTTGGCAGAAGACTTCATCAAGTTCTTCCTCCTGGCTTGGGGGTCTGTAGTAGACGCCTACAACTACATCTTTTTGAGTCCCAGTTCCCTTGATTCTTATCCAGATGATTTCAAGCTGGTTTCCCAGATTGCTGTCTTGAATCTCTTCTGCCGCATAAGAGTTTTTGACATATAAGGCTACTCCGCCTCCTCTCCCCTTTGTTCGGTCTCTGTGAAAGAGGTTATACCCCTCGATATCTACATTCCAGCGATAGGAGTCATCCCACCAGGTTTCAGTGATCCCTATGATATCATATTTGTGGTGTTGTGCTAAAAGTTGGAGTTCGTCTTGTTTATTTCCCATGCTCTGTGCATTAGTGTAAAGACATGTGAGCCCCTGAGATCTTCCCCTGAGCTGTTTAATTGGGATTATTGTGCTTTGGGTACTTGGTCCTTGTTGTGTTTGTGCAGCCCTCCGTTTAGCCTTCTGGCGATTCCCAGATATTGTGGGTAAAGTAGTGTTCGCAAGGCTGTTGTCCCCCTCCCCCGGTGGACCTAGTTTAAAGTGCGTCTAATGAGGTTTGCGAGTCTGTGAGCAAAAAGGTGTTTTCCTACTTGTGTGAGATGCACCCCATCCCTTGCCAGTAGGCCATCCTCCTGGAAAAGCAGGCCATGGTCGAGGAAGCCAAAGCGTTCCTCCTGACACCATTTTCTAAGCCAGTCATTGACCTGTACTATTTTTCTGGCTCTTGTGGGTCCGTGTCTTACAACAGGGAGGAGGGATGAAAAGACCACCTGTACATTACATTCTTTTAGCTTTGCTCCTAGAGCTCGAAAATCATTTGTGATCTTTTGAAACGTATGCCTTGCAGTGTCATTGGTTCCTACATGAATCAACATGAGGGGAGGACGGTGATAGGGCTTGAGGAGCCTGGTGAGCCTCTGAGTGATATGGTGTATTTTTGCCCCCGGTAGGCAGCATATTTCTCGAGCCATCCCATCTGGTCTGGAAATGACAGCTTCCGTTCCTCTAAGGAGGGAGTCGCCTACTACCAAGACCTGTTTACTTTCGGGAGTGACAGGGCCCCTTTTGTGCATTGTAGTGTGTAGGTCTCCAGAAAAGTGATCCTGTTGGTGTGAATTGTGTAGGTGAAAAGTGTTGTCCTCCTCCTCGACATCCCCAGTGCATTCGTCAAGGACAATCCATTGAGATTCGTCCAAGAGCCTATGGTTCTCCTGTATGTGTTCCTGTTGCACCTGGTCTACGGTTGGGGATGGTACACCTGCACGATTGCGCAAGTGTGAATGTTGTGAAGTGTTGTCCCAGTCAGGGCTATCCCCTGCACACTGATCAAGGATGAGCCACTGATCAGTATCTAAGCCATTCTGGTCTTCCCCAATATTTTGTGTTTCTTGGTCAGGTGATAGTTGTGTGAGAATTTGGAATCTATTGTGTAACTGCAGCTGAGCGGAAGTATTCTGAGGAGGCTTCCGGGTCCTATGTGTCCTTCTAAGGGTGACATTTCTCCAAGCCTGAGGGTTGTCCACAACTGAGGTGCTGTTCTGTTGAGCCTCCCCGTAATGTTGGTGCGATATGGGCTGCGTGTCTAGGACAGTGTGGTGTGTGGTGTCTAAGAACAGCTCAAGTTCCTGAATGTCCTTAAGGGTGTTAATACAGTCCTCGAGTTGTCAAATCCTGTGTTCCATGCGAGTGATCTGTTTACACTTGGGGCAGATGTAATTGAGTAATTGTAGTGTGAAAAAGCTGAACATGCCACAGCTTGTGCATGAGACGGGAAGTTTTCGTGTTTGTTCCATCTAGAGGTTGCTAATGACCCCCTCTTGGTGTGTGTTTGATGTTGTTGTCTGTATGCAGGGGTGAAAGTATAGGTCACTGAGTGTACGAGACACTGGTTTATATAGGATAACCAGGAAGCCCCTCCTCTCAAACAAAGGAGTCAGTTTTTAAACTCAGGAAGCCCCTCCTCTCAAACAAAGGAGTCAGCTTTTAAACTCAGGAAGCCTCTCCTCTCAAACAAAGAGGTTAAACAAAGCTTATCCTGAAGCAGAAGGAAACAAAATGGGTTCCTGCTTCCTCAACTTCTGTGGAAAGCCCAGTTGCCCCTTGGGTTCAGACACTGGTTTATATAGGATAACCAGGAAGCCCCTCCTCTCAAACAAAGGAGTCAGTTTTTAAACTCAGGAAGCCCCTCCTCTCAAACAAAGGAGTCAGTTTTTAAACTCAGGAAGCCCCTCCTCTCAAACAAAGAGGTTAAACAAAGCTTATCCTGAAGCAGAAGGAAACAAAATGGGTTCCTGCTTCCTCAACTTCTGTGGAAAGCCCAGTTGCCCCTTGGGTTCAGACACTGGTTTATATAGGATAACCAGGAAGCCCCTCCTCTCAAACAAAGGAGTCAGTTTTTAAACTCAGGAAGCCTCTCCTCTCAAACAAAGGAGTCGGTTTTTAAACTCAGGAAGCCCCTCCTCTCAAACAAAGGAGTCAGTTTTTAAACTCAGGAAGCCTCTCCTCTCAAACAAAGGAGTCAGTTTTTAAACTCAGGAAGCCCCTCCTCTCAAACAAAGGAGTCAGTTTTTAAACTCAGGAAGCCCCTCCTCTCAAACAAAGGAGTCAGTTTTTAAACTCAGGAAGCCCCTCCTCTCAAACAAAGGAGTCAGTTTTTAAACTCAGGAAGCCTCTCCTCTCAAACAAAGGAGTCAGTTTTTAAACTCAGGAAGCCCCTCCTCTCAAACAAAGGAGTCAGTTTTTAAACTCAGGAAGCCCCTCCTCTCAAACAAAGGAGTCAGTTTTTAAACTCAGGAAGCCCCTCCTCTCAAACAAAGGAGTCAGTTTTTAAACTCAGGAAGCCTCTCCTCTCAAACAAAGGAGTCAGTTTTTAAACTCAGGAAGCCCCTCCTCTCAAACAAAGGAGTCAGTTTTTAAACTCAGGAAGCCCCTCCTCTCAAACAAAGGAGTCAGTTTTTAAACTCAGGAAGCCTCTCCTCTCAAACAAAGGAGTCAGTTTTTAAACTCAGGAAGCCCCTCCTCTCAAACAAAGGAGTCAGTTTTTAAACTCAGGAAGCCCCTCCTCTCAAACAAAGGAGTCAGTTTTTAAACTCAGGAAGCCCCTCCTCTCAAACAAAGCAGTCAGTTTTTAAACTCAGGAAGCCCCTCCTCTCAAACAAAGGAGTCAGTTTTTAAACTCAGGAAGCCTCTCCTCTCAAACAAAGGAGTCAGTTTTTAAACTCAGGAAGCCCCTCCTCTCAAACAAAGGAGTCAGTTTTTAAACTCAGGAAGCCTCTCCTCTCAAACAAAGGAGTCAGTTTTTAAACTCAGGAAGCCCCTCCTCTCAAACAAAGGAGTCAGTTTTTAAACTCAGGAAGCCCCTCCTCTCAAACAAAGGAGTCAGTTTTTAAACTCAGGAAGCCCCTCCTCTCAAACAAAGGAGTCAGTTTTTAAACTCAGGAAGCCCCTCCTCTCAAACAAAGGAGTCAGTTTTTAAACTCAGGAAGCCCCTCCTCTCAAACAAAGGAGTCAGTTTTTAAACTCAGGAAGCCTCTCCTCTCAAACAAAGGAGTCAGTTTTTAAACTCAGGAAGCCCCTCCTCTCAAACAAAGGAGTCAGTTTTTAAACTCAGGAAGCCCCTCCTCTCAAACAAAGGAGTCAGTTTTTAAACTCAGGAAGCCCCTCCTCTCAAACAAAGGAGTCAGTTTTTAAACTCAGGAAGCCCCTCCTCTCAAACAAAGGAGTCAGTTTTTAAACTCAGGAAGCCCCTCCTCTCAAACAAAGCAGTCAGTTTTTAAACTCAGGAAGCCCCTCCTCTCAAACAAAGGAGTCAGTTTTTAAACTCAGGAAGCCTCTCCTCTCAAACAAAGGAGTCAGTTTTTAAACTCAGGAAGCCCCTCCTCTCAAACAAAGGAGTCAGTTTTTAAACTCAGGAAGCCCCTCCTCTCAAACAAAGGAGTCAGTTTTTAAACTCAGGAAGCCTCTCCTCTCAAACAAAGGAGTCAGTTTTTAAACTCAGGAAGCCCCTCCTCTCAAACAAAGGAGTCAGTTTTTAAACTCAGGAAGCCCCTCCTCTCAAACAAAGGAGTCAGTTTTTAAACTCAGGAAGCCCCTCCTCTCAAACAAAGGAGTCAGTTTTTAAACTCAGGAAGCCTCTCCTCTCAAACAAAGGAGTCAGTTTTTAAACTCAGGAAGCCCCTCCTCTCAAACAAAGGAGTCAGTTTTTAAACTCAGGAAGCCCCTCCTCTCAAACAAAGGAGTCAGTTTTTAAACTCAGGAAGCCTCTCCTCTCAAACAAAGGAGTCAGTTTTTAAACTCAGGAAGCCCCTCCTCTCAAACAAAGGAGTCAGTTTTTAAACTCAGGAAGCCCCTCCTCTCAAACAAAGGAGTCAGTTTTTAAACTCAGGAAGCCCCTCCTCTCAAACAAAGGAGTCAGTTTTTAAACTCAGGAAGCCCCTCCTCTCAAACAAAGCAGTCAGTTTTTAAACTCAGGAAGCCCCTCCTCTCAAACAAAGGAGTCAGTTTTTAAACTCAGGAAGCCTCTCCTCTCAAACAAAGGAGTCAGTTTTTAAACTCAGGAAGCCCCTCCTCTCAAACAAAGGAGTCAGTTTTTAAACTCAGGAAGCCTCTCCTCTCAAACAAAGGAGTCAGTTTTTAAACTCAGGAAGCCCCTCCTCTCAAACAAAGGAGTCAGTTTTTAAACTCAGGAAGCCTCTCCTCTCAAACAAAGGAGTCAGCTTTTAAACTCAGGAAGCCTCTCCTCTCAAACAAAGAGGTTAAACAAAGCTTATCCTGAAGCAGAAGGAAACAAAATGGGTTCCTGCTTCCTCAACTTCTGTGGAAAGCCCAGTTGCCCCTTGGGTTCAGACACTGGTTTATATAGGATAACCAGGAAGCCCCTCCTCTCAAACAAAGGAGTCAGTTTTTAAACTCAGGAAGCCCCTCCTCTCAAACAAAGGAGTCAGTTTTTAAACTCAGGAAGCCCCTCCTCTCAAACAAAGGAGTCAGTTTTTAAACTTTTATGATCAGTCCCTCTGACTGTCTTACAGAGTAACCAGACTTTCTCCAGTCTACTCTCCACTAGAGGGAATAAATTCACTTGTATTCTCTATCTAATACAAGCTGACAAGTCTCCTCACTGACTATCCTATGTACAGCTCCGCTGAAGCCCTTATCCCTGTTTGTATTCCCTATCAGATCCACTCACACAAAAGCTTCCTTCTCCTTGTCTAAAATACTTCTTCTCTGTTGAAATCCTACTTCTCTCTGTCTCTTAGACCCTTCTTACCCTCCTGTCAAAAGTGACAGCCTTTTTCACTCTCACCCAACTCCTCCCCTTGGTGCTGAAACCAATCAGGAGTTGGCTGACTCCTCCCCTGCCTCTTTGCCTCTCCCAAGATGTCAGCTATTTCTAAGCTGCCCTACCAAGATGGAGACTTAGCCCACTGACTCTCAGGCTTCAGCCTAGCCAGCAAAGATTAGAATCTATTACAGACTCAAACTCCCAACATTCATCATCATTGCTATGTTAGCTAGGACTGCTGGAAGGTGTAGTCTAGCAACATGTAGGACACCATGAGATCCCCATCCCTTGTTACAGGTTGAGCATCCCTGATCCAGAATTTCAAAATGTTCCAAAATCTGAAATTGTACACCCACGCAGATGAAATAATGACACCTTTGCTTTCTGATGGTTCCGTCTACATAAACTTGGTTTCATGCACACAACTATTAAAAATATTACAGTATATAAAATTACCTTTGGGATATGTGTAGGTGTTTATGACACACAAATGAGTTCCATGTTTAGATTTGGGCTCTATCTCCAAGAAATCACATTGTGTGTGTGTGTGTATATACAAATACAGGTATGTAAAAATAATTTGAAAATCCAAACCACACCTAATCCCAAGCACATTGGATAAGGATACTCAACCTAAATAGACAAGAATTAGGAGCCTATCTCACTCCAAGGCCTACATTTCATTTTGGAAAATGTCAAGGTCTACGTTCCAAAAGTAGAACCAGAAATAATATCTCATGATACCAGCAACCTTTTGGATGAAACCAAATGCTGACTTGGGACAACTTGAAACAACTTGGAATAAGCCTAGCAAGACCACAATTGGTTTTTCCAGATGTTGTTAGGCTGCAACCTCCACCATCTCCAACTGTTGACCACAATCCCTTAGGCCAAGCATGGACAACCTTTGGCCCTCCAGGTGTTTTGGACCAGCTGTTAGGAATTATGGAAGTCCAAAACACCTGGAAGACCGAAATTTGTCAATGCCTGCCTTAAGTTTATGAAAAGTCAGATTAGCCATCTCTCAAGTGCCAAAGTTTTCATCCTTCGGGGCGGGGGACGACGACATAAATACAGTGGTATCGTGTGTTGTAAATGAAACAGAAGGAAAAGTACATACTGTATTGATACAGGTTGCACATCCCTTATCTGAAATTCCAAAATCCAAAATAGTCCACATGGTAGGAGGAGACAGCAATATCTTTGCTTTTTGGGACTTCAGTACAGACAAGCTTGGTTTCATGTACAAAAAGATTTAAAATATTGTCTACATGCAAATCAGTTTCCTGTATCCAAAATGCTTGGAACCAGAAGTGCTATGGATTTTGGAATTTTCTGTATTTATAATTTGGAATGCCGCTATCTTAACCACCCATGAGCACAGTTTTCAGTTAGAAGGTATTTAGGAATTCTAGAAAATTGATGCTCAACCTGTACAGCTATTCCAAAATCCTGGAAAAAAAATCTGAAATCCAACACACTTCTGGTCCCAAGCATTTCTGGTGAAGGATACTCCACCTGTCCTTTGATTTTGACCAACCAAAAGACACAAGAAATATAGCATCAGCTTTTGAAACCCACAAAGATGAGCTTCATTAGACAAAAAGTGTTAAAAATCATAGAATCATAGAATCAAAGAGTTGGAAGAGACCTCATGGGCCATCCAGTCCAACCCTATTCTGCCAAGAAGCAGGAATATTGCATTCAAATCACCCCTGACAGATGGCCATCCAGCCTGTGTTTAAAAGCTTCCAAAGAAGGAGCCTCCACTACACTCCAGGGCAGAGAGTTCCACTGCTGAACAGCTCTCACAGTCGGGAAGTTCTTCCTCGTGTTCAGATGGAATCTCCTTTCTTGTAGTTTGAAGCCATTGTTCCATTGCGTCCTAGTCTCCAAGGAAGCAGAAAACAAGCTTGCTCCCTCCTCCCTGTGGCTTCCTCTCACATATTTATACATGGCTATCATATCTCCTCTCAGCCTTCCCTTCTTCAAGCTAAACATGCCCAGTTCCCTAAGCCACTCCTCATAAGGCTTGTTCTCCAGACACTTGATCATTTTAGTCGCCCTCCTCTGAACATATTCCAGCTTGTTAATATCTCTCTTCAATTGTGGTGCCCAGAATTGGACACAATATTCCAGGTGTGGTCTAACCAGAGCAGAATAGAGGGGTAGCATTACTTCCTTAGATCTAGACACTATGCTCCTATTGATGCAGGCCAAAATCCCATTGGCTTTTTTGCCACCACATCACATTGTTGGCTCATGTTTAACTTGTTGTCCACGAGGACTTCAAGATCTTTTTCACACATACTGCTCTCGAGCGAGGCATCCCCCATTTTGTATCTTTGCATTTCGTTTTTCCTGCCAAAGTGGAGTATCTTGCATTTGTCACTGTTGAACTTCATTTTGTTAGTTTTGGCCCATTTCTCTAATCTGTCAAGATCGTTTTGAATCCTGCTCCTGTCCTCTGGAGTATTGGCTATCCCTCCCAATTTGGTGTTGTCTGCAAACTTGATGATCCTGCCTTCTAGCCCTTCATCTAAGTCGTTAATAAAGATGTTGAACAGGACCGGGCCCAGGACGGAACCCTGCAGCACTCCACTTGTCACTTCTTTCCAGGATGAAGAGGAAGCAAGGATGTTCAAGTTAGAGACCTGTATCCTGCTTGAGGTGTTTGCTTAAGGTGGGATTGAGAGTCAATTTAGATAGAAAGGTCATGTTTCACCCATTGCCATTTTACTAGTTTAACCAAAGCACTTAAAGAGATGCAATAAAAGGTTATTTCTCTTTGAACATGCCATATACATCTCTGAAATCCATGCAGTCCTGGCCCTCTTTTACTGCTGATTCGTTTGGAATAGAGGAAGAGGAATGAATGTAACATGACTCTCTAGTCCCCACGTCAAAACCACGAGCACTTATAACACTTGGGTCTCATTTTAAATGTCATACTGCATCCATTAACTCCTGGAATTGGTAGTTTGGCCAGTACTAGAGGAGCCCCCGGTGGCGCAGTGGGTTAAAGCACTGAGCTGCTGAGCTTGTTGATCTAAAGGTCGCAGGTTCGATTCCGGGGAGCGGCGTGAGCTTCGCTGTCAGCCCTAGCTTCTGCCAACCTAGCAGTTCGAAAACATGCAAATGTGAGTAGATCAATAGGTACTGCTCCGACGGGAAGGTAACAGCGCTCCATGCAGTCATGCTGGCCACATGACCTTGGAGGTGTCTACGGACAACGCTGGCTCTTCGGCTTAGAAATGGAGATGAGCATCACACCCCAGAGTCAGACATGACTGGACTCAATCTCAGGGGACTACCTTTATCTTTACCTAGAGGTCGCCATCCAAAAAAGTACCACAAAAACAACAGCGGAGCCATGAGATCTGATGCTATATCAAAGTCTTATAACTGTGCAGTGTGAACAAGACCTCACTGGTTTGCACAACCAAGAGAGGGAGAGAATTGAGTAAATTAAAGGGATCTTGGACTCCCTTTGTTTTTGTTGCTGCTGTTGTTGATTTGTGCCTTCTTCTGCGATTCTATAGACTTTTTCCATAATCAAAAAGATAATTAATATATATCACTCCTAACAACATCCCCACTGAATCTAGGAAGATAAGAGATAGCAAAATAATCAAGGGTAGAGTTGTGTGTGGATCTGTTTTCCTTCATTACATCAGTTATTTTGTTACTGTCATTACCTTCAGGAACACGTAACGGGAAGCCCTCTTCCCAGTACAAAGATCAGCACAACGCAAAAGCAAGCAGGAGTCAATCCTGGCTCCTCGTCTGCTTTTCGTGTGCAGCCTTCTTGCTTTGGAGTGTATTTGTGGCATGCTGGCCCAGAAAGTGTGCACACCTGCCTGAAGCCAAGCACCTCCTCTGGAGTAAACTTGCCTCCTTGCCTTGGAAAGTGCATGTGGGGTGCAGGTCCAGAAAGTGTGTGAGCCTGCACGCAGCTGAGCACCTCCACTAGAGTAAGAACAGGTAAGAAGCCTCCTTACACTGAGCACCTATTTATTTGTCGTGTCAGGGCAACCAGTCCATTATATTACATTTCTAACAGAACAAAGCAAACAAACAGACAAAATACAAAATTTGTGAGTTTGGTAGTTGGTTAAATGTCCTTTGACCAGTATCTGGCCACTTGGAGTGCTTCTGGTGTTGCTGCAAGAAGGTCCTCCATTGTGCATGTAGCAGGGCTCAGGTTGCATTGCAGCAGGTGGTCAGTGGTTTGCTCCTCTCCACATTTGCATGTCAAGGATTCCACTTTGTAGCCCCATTTCTGAAGGTTGGCTCTGCATCTTGTGGTGCCAGAGCGCAGTCTGTTCAGTGCCTTCCAAGTTGCCCAGTTTTCTGTGTGCCCAGGGGGGAGTCTCTCATTTGGTATCAGCCATTGGTTGAGGTTCTGGGTTTGAGTCTGCCACTTTTGGACTCTTGCTTGCTGAGGTGTTCCAGCGAGTGTCTCTGTAGATCTTAGAAAACTATTTCTAGATTTAAGTCGTTGACGTGCTGGCTGATACCCAAACAAGGGATGGGCTGGAGATATCTCTGCCTTGGTCCTTTCACTATTGGCTGCTACTGAGCACCTGTCTGCAGCGGAGTGCCTCTCCTCTAGAGTAAAACAGCTTAGATACATAAAAAGATGGGAAGGGGAGCCTGGGATTTCCCCCATCATAATGGGCCAATAGAAAACAGATATCTGCCCTCTCGATTTCGGGAGGCTCCCAAAACTAGATCAGGACCCCCACCAAAAGCCGCTACACAAAATGGGTCCAGTTTTATCCAGATTGCGCAAGCATAATCTATTTATTTATTTATGTATTTATTTACAGCTTTTATATTCCGCCCTTCTCACCCCACAGGGGACTCAGGACGGATTACAGTGTACACATATATGGCAAATTTTTGACATACAAACATATACAGACATAGACAGAGGCTATTTTTAACTTTTTCTGGCCACCGGGGAGCTGCGCTTTCATCAGGTTCTTGTGGGGGTTTTTGGGCTATAGGGCCATGTTCTAGAGGCATTTCTCCTGACGTTTCGCCTGCATCTATGGCAAGCATCTATGACGCTTTCATCGTCCATCTGCGACACTGATGAAGCACTTCCGCATTCCCAGCATGCTTCCCCGTTGGAATGCTTTGCTGAAGTCTTCTTTATGGCCTCATAAATCAGTTAATTTAGCCTCCCCACACTTTAAGGTGGTACCTTATTTTCCTACTTGACAGATGCAACTGTCTTTCGGGTTGCAAAGGTTGACAACAGGCTACACACAATTGGTTGGAAACCCACTCCAACTTGGGATGACTTCGAACTCATGACCTTTTGGTCAGAGTGATCTTAATGCAGCTGACACTCAGCCAGCTGCGCCACAATCCCGGTGTTGTATTACCAGTCCTAGAAATCTCTCAAATTTGATTCCGAAAGAAATGGCATTATCTTATTCCACCAAACCTCTGCACAGACAAAGTCCAAAGGAAACATCGAGTGAGGATGGAAGAAGTAGAGTTGGAGGAAGGTTTGTCTTGCATAACGGGGATTTTCAAGGTAATTCTTGCACGTTTTACAAGGAATTGGGGAAACATAGTGTGGGGGAGAGAGCCGAGGAGCTGAGAGTGGGAGAAAAGAAGGAAGGGAACACCGGGGAAGGAGTTGCTGGCAAACAGACAGGAGAAGCAATAAGAGAGAAGGTCAGAGATGTAGGCTGTGGCTGAGTCACCACCGTTAAACCGAAAACGGCTTGAACTATCAGCCCTGACATACCAAACGCAGCCTCAGCCCAAGGGAAAAAGGCTCAGGAATTCTGAAGCTGTGTGCTGAACCTGTCCGTCACCCACAGTTTGGAGAAATGTCAAGTTAATTAAAGAAAATGCTTCTGAGAAATAGGACAAGGTTTGTGACAAAAGAGCCCACAGCACACTTACATCTGGGTTCACCTTGCTTCTAAAGATTTAAAAGAAAAAGCCTAAATCTCTCTGTCCAAGGTCTGGCACAAGCCTAAGCGGACAGATAGAGAGACAAGACTCCAGAAAAATAACGACACAATGGAATTACTAGACATTCTTTTAAATGAACTCAATGTAGCTTGAGGAAGACGGCCCTCCAAGTGTAGTCAGAGAATCATAGAATCAAAGAGTTGGAAGAGACCTCGTGGGCCATCCAGTCCAACCCCATTCTGCCAAGAAGCAGGAATATTGCATTCAAATCACCCCTGACAGATGGCCATCCAGCCTCTGTTTAAAAGCTTCCAAAGAAGGAGCCTCCACCACACTCCGGGGCAGAGAGTTCCACTGCTGAACGGCTCGCACAGTCAGGAAGTTCTTCCTCATGTTCAGATGGAATCTCCTTTCTTGTCGTTTGAAGCCATTGTTTCGCATCCTAGTCTCCAGGGAAGCAGAAAACAAGCTTGCTCCCTCCTCCTCCCTGTGGCTTCCTCTCACATATTTATACATGGCCATCATATCTCCTCTCAGCCTTCTCTTCTTCGGGCTAAACATGCCCAGCTCCTTAAGCCGCTCCTCATAGGGCTTGTTCTCCAGACCCTTGATCATTTTAGTCGCCCTCCTCTGGACACATTCCAGCTTGTCAATATCTCTCTTGAATTGTGGTGCCCAGAATTTGACACAATATTCCAGGTAAAGTGGTCTAACCAAGGCAGAATAGAGCATGGGGAGCATGACTTCCCTAGATCTAGACACTAGGCTCCTATTGATGCAGGCCAAAATCCCATTGGCTTTTTTGCCGCCACATCACATTGTTGGCTCATGTTTAACTTGTTGTCCACAAGGACTCCAAGATCTTGTGTCTTGGTGGTGGATATGTAGGTGGCTGTGGGGCCCTATTTTTGATCCGCATGCTCTCCCGCAGTAAGGACTTCAGATTCCAGACAGAAGGTGGTCCCGGTCAGGGTTGGCTTGATGCACTTTCCTCTTGGCACATTTCTCCCTTTTGCCCTTGATTTATCTGCAGCACTGCTGGTCACAACTGACCTCCAGTTAGAGGACTCAAGGGGCAGGGCTTCCCAGTTCTCTGAGCCTATGCCACAGTTTTTAAGGTTAGCTTTAAGGCCATCTTTCACTTTTCCTGACCACCAACATTATTTTTTCCGTTTTTGAGTTGGGAGTATAGTAACTGCTTTGGGAGATGGTGATCAGGCATTTTGGACAATGTGGCCAGTCTGGCAGAGTTGATGGCATAGAAGCATTGCAGGTGGTCTTTGCTTCTTCCAGCACACTGACATTTGTCCGCTTGTCATCCCAAGAGATTTGCAAAATTTTCAGAGGCAACGCTGATGGAATCGTTCCAAGTGTTGAGTGTGACGTCTGTAGACAGTCCATGTTTCACAGGCATATAGCAGTGCTGGGAGGACAATAGCTTTATAAACAAGCATCTTGGTCTCCATAAGGATATCCCGGTCCTCAAACACTCTCAGAGAGTGTTTTCTTAGTCTAGACTTTAAAGGCACTATGCAAGGGAATGAATCATATCACCAAAAGAGGTCCAGCACTTTGGATAGATCCCTAAAAATCCAGCCTAAGGCTATCATCCTGGCAATATAATACAGCTGGATAAGTTCTCTTGTGAATGTGGTTGGGTTTTGTCAGCGGATGCACATTGGATACACTGAGTTCGTGAGTGCCATGAAACCTGTATATGCATTCTTGGGTGGTGTGTAACTATTTTTCATTGTTTTTAATTAATGCAATAGAACTACTTCTAAAGGTTTATGGAAACCCCCACATTTACATACATTTCTACTACAAAGTAAAAGTAAAATAGCAGAAGTATCACTTTCAACTTGCCATATCAAGATCTTCCAAAAATCATCATCCTACACTGATGGAATTTTTCCAGGAGTTGAGTGTGACATCTGTAGACAGTCCACGTTTCGCAGGTGTATAGCAGGATTTGGAGAACAATGGGTTTATAAACAAGCACCTTGGTATCTCTAAGGATGTCCCAATCCTCAAAAACTCTCTGCTCCATTCGGAAAAATGCTGCACTCGCAGAGCTCAGACGGTGTTGTATTTCAGTGTCAATGTTGACTTTTGTGGACAGGTGGCTGCCAAGGTAGCGGAAATTACCAACATTTTCTAATGTTTATTTATTTATTTATTTATTTATTTACTTTATTTATATTCCGCCCTTCTCACCCCGCAGGGGACTCAGGGCGGATTACAGTGTACACATATATGGCAAACATTCAATGCCAATTTGACATACAAAGTATACACACATACACAGAGGCTATTTAACTTTTTCTGGCCGCCAGGGGAGCTGTCGCTTTCATCGTCTATCTGCGACACTGATGAAGTATTTCCGCATTCCCTGCATGCTTTTGCTGGAGTGCTTTGCTGGAGTCTTTTTTATAGCCTCATAAATCAGTTAATTTAGCCTCCCCACACAAGGTGGTACCTATTTTTTTCTACTTGACAGATGCAACTGTCTTTCGGGTTGCAAAGGTCAACAACAGGCGACACAATTGGTTGGAAGCCCACTCCAAACCGGGCTGGCTTCGAACTCATGACCTTTTGGTCAGAGTGATCTTAATGCAGCTGACACTCAGCCAGCTGTGCATTAAGCTGTGTTTCTTGCATTGCAGAGGGATTGGCTGGTGACTACTGGAAGAGCACTTTGATTTTCTCAATGTTCAATGAGAAGCCGAGCTTCTCGTATGTTTCTGCGAAGATATTTGCAAAGGTGTTTAGAATTCAAACTGAGACTGGACAAACTAAGTGGGGCCAATCCTGAGCTTGTGTGTGCCTTCAGGTCACTCGGTGAGTTATGGCAACCTTATGAACTTTGTACAGTTTTCTTAAACAAAGAAGACTGGTTTTGCCAGTTCCTTCCTGTAAAATACAGCCTACAGCACTTGGTCGTCATTGGTGGTCTCCAAGTACTAACCAGAGTCAAACCTGCTCAGTCGCCAAGATCAGACAGGATCTGGTGCCTTTAGGGTATTTGGGCAGATTGAGGCAGATTGGAGCTGGTTATATGGAGCATATATCTCCTGTGCTGACACAACCTCACTGGCTACATGTTCATTGCAGGGACGAATT
Source organism: Anolis sagrei (assembly GCF_037176765.1). Classification (NCBI taxonomy): domain Eukaryota; kingdom Metazoa; phylum Chordata; class Lepidosauria; order Squamata; family Anolidae; genus Anolis; species Anolis sagrei. The sequence continues at coordinate 8,501,123 of NC_090024.1, read as the reverse complement.
CAAAATGCTGGTCTGCATAGGTTCAGACTGGCTAAAAAAACTGTATCTCCCCGTGCAAGTCTTCCCATCCAGCCCTCAAAACAATGGTTCTCATCTCTGCATTTTAAAGGGCCTAAAACCAAACTTCCCTAAAGGTTTGAAGAATGTTCCTGCAGTGTTTTGATTTTGCTCCATTTTGTTTAGAATCATAAAAGCTTCATTAGGCCTTGTAAAACATCCCCAGTGTTATTCTTCCATGGGTCCTTAGCTGAAACTTGGTTCCAAACAACCAGATAATATTCTCCCAGCTCACAATGCCGGTCAATGCTTAAACAATAAGAATTGATCGCAAAAGGAATTAAAACACAGCTCACCTTCATCCTTTTACACAAACTATCCAAAATAGAGTGCTCTACTCGGAGACATAAAGCAGAAGCAAATTGCTGAAGACATTATTAGAGGGAGCCACACGAAAAAGCAGTCATTGGATTAATCCCAGATCAGTTACCGGTGTTTCAAATCTCAAGGTATGCCAGGGTGAATAGAGGATGGGTATCCTCTGAAGTTTGATTCCAGGACCCTCTAAGGATACTGAAATCCACAGGTGTTAAAGTCCCATTGTAGTATAATGGCACAGTAAAATCGTGTCTCTTCTATAAAAAGTTTGGAATTTATGTTCAGGAATATTTTCAATGTATTAATGATATTTTTATCATGTCAGACTAGACTTGAGCCACTTCTGGTGTGAAAAAATTGGCCTCTGTAAGGACCGTTGCCCAGGAGATGCCCAGATGTGTTACTATCATGTGGGAGGCTTTTCTCATGTTGCCGCATGGGAAGCTGGGGCTGACAAATGGGAGCTCACCCCATCTCACAGATTCGAACCACTGACCTTCAGGTCTTCAGGTCAGCAGCTCAGCCAGCAAAAGACTTTAATTCATTGTGCCACCGCTGCTCCTGTATTAACGATTGGATCCATGAATACGGAGTGCTAACATTACATGCAAATTGAGATGGCCCTCTTGTCCCAGATACAATTGGAAAGCTCAAAACCAGCTACAATTGCCAAGGAGAATATGTATGGGGTATACTAGGGCTGGGAGGTTTCGTTCGTTAATTTCGTAATTCGTTATTGATTCGTATTTAAATTAGCTTACGATCCGATATTGAGCCATGCAGGAGCAACTAAAAATCGAAACGAATTTTTCAATTTATTTCGTAATTGTTTCGTAATTGGTTCGAAATCGTTTCGAGATCATTTCGAAATCGTTTCGAAATTGTTTCGTTATTACTTCCGTATGTCTGGTGCAAGTTTTATAGTTGTTCTTTGTTTTATCAGTGATAAAAAAATAAATTATCACACCAACAGTCAACAACAGAGGGAGAGGGAAGGTTTAGAAGTTCCCCCCGTCCGATTTGGAGGGTTTTTTAGCGTATTGCGCAATCGCGCCCGCCATTAATGAATCGATTCGTAATCGTTTCGTAATTGTTTCGTAATTTACGAAATTTCGTATATTTCGAACTTTTTTAAAGAAAAATTTCGGAATTCTTTTAAAAAACGAAACGCAAAAACCCCCTAAAAACAAATAGAGTTTAGAAACAATTTTTTCCGTGGTTGCCCAGCCCTAGGATATACATATTATCTCTGTTAGCAAATCTGGAATAAGAATACTGTATTGTAAAGTTCAATCAGGTGGAACGACAACGCATCTCCTCTTTATTGTCCAAAATACATCTTTGAGCAACTGTAGCCTGCTCTCAACATGGATATTTACTGGACACTTTGAGAAATGCCCAGCTCTCTCTATATATATACATCTAGATACACTGCAATAGCACTGTTTTCAGGGCTGGTAAATAGCCATTTTATGCAGCAGCAACAAAAATGTGGGTTTTGAAAGGGTAAAAAATATTATGTGTTTCATATTATGTTTGGCATTGAATTGTTTCCTGTTTGGAAGCCGTTCGGAGTCCCTCCCCGGAGGTAGTGAAGGATGGGGTATAAATCTATATAAATAAAAATGAAATGTTCGTTTGTGGGATTAACAGAACTCAAAAACTACTGGACGAATTGACACCAAATTTGGACACAATACACGTATTAGGCCAACGAGTGACCATCACTCATAAAACACTGAAAAACACAGTGGAAGAGACTTAAAAAGCCAAAAAACAAAACATTACAACGCATGCGCAAAACCATATATATATATATAAGTAAATATAAAGTTTTTCCTCTGACATTAAGTCCAGTCGTGTCCAACTCTGGGAGTTGGTGCTCATCTCCATTTCTAAGCCGAAGGGACGGCATTGTCCATAGACAACTCCAAGGTATAAATACGCAAACACACATATATACACAAATATATACACACACAAAGCACATATACACAGACTGGGCCAAAGCAACGCATGGCAGGGTGGCTAGTGTTTTTAATAATAATAATAATAATAATAATAATAATAATAATAATAAGTGCAGGTCAAGGTCTTTAGGCACTGTGATTGGCACACTGGATGCAGTGCCTAAAGACCATAATAACAATAATAACAATAATAATAATAATAATAATAATAATAATCCTTTATTTGTACCCCGCTACCATCTCCCAAAGGACTCGGTGCGGCTTATAAAAGGCCAAGCCCAAATAAAACAGTAAAGACAACAACAACAACAAACAGCAAAATAACTTAAAAAACAAAGCAATAGCATTAACAACACACAACGATGCAGTTAAAATCAATGGCAGGGCCAACCCTGTATAATAATTAAAATAAAAAAAAGTGCTGGGCATGACAAGGTGGGGTGTTTGGAGGGGGATGGGCATGCAGATATCCTGGATCTCTCATAAAGTGCATTGGGACATAATGCTAGGACTTTCCTTATTCTGGGAAGGCACACTGGAACAACCACGTTTTCAAGCTCCTCCTAAAAAACCTTGGCCTGCACTTAAACACAATCGGCGCTGACAAGATTATCATCTGCCAGCTGCAAAAGGACACCTTACTGGGATCTGCAGGCATTATTTGCTGATACATCACACAGTCCTAGACACTTGGGAAGTGTCCAACGTGTGATCCAATACAACAGCAGAGTGTCTGCTGTGGACTCATCTTGTTGTGTTTCAAATTACTATTATTATTATTATTATTATTATTATTATTATTATTATTAGTGCCATAGTTCTGCCTAACTCTATCCACCATTAACACAACCTTCTTATTTTCTTACTAGCTTCCACTCTGTCAAGCATTATGGTCTTTCCTAATGAGTCATGCCATCTCGTGATATCGCGGAGATGGGGCCCAAGCCCAAACAAGACATTCATTTAGTGTTTTATACACAATACCTTTAATACGTTTGTGCATGAAACAAAGTTGTGTACATGGAACTATCAAAAAGTGTCATTGTCTCAGTCACTTATGTGAATGGTTTTGGAGTATTTTGGATTTAAGCATTTTCCCGAGGTGCTTCAGTTGTGCATGCCTGCATGGGCAGCAGGCTAAACTAGATGACCGAATACTGTAGTCTCTTCCAAATTTAAGATTTTATGTTTCTTTGACATGGAGAGCATGATATTGAGTTTTCTTGGTCCAAAACCAAGTGTCATTTCCTTCGGGATCTCTTATAAGTCACTGTCTAATATAATGCCATCAAAAAATAAAGCCTCCACATAACACATCCAATCCTCCAAATGATCCACCAGTTCAAATCATCAATAATAAAACCAACCAGCAGAATCACTAGCAGGACAGAGTCACTTCTGCTCTGGCAAGAAAGCATCAAGTCTTGCGGCCTGCTGTGGCAAAACCGGAAACCACAGGTGACACATTTCAACAGAGTCTGAGAATCTCTGATTTATGACAACAAAAAGCCTTTCTTGTCTGTACATGTCTTGTGGAAACGCAAGAATATCAAAAAGCATAATGACCAAATAAATAACACCACAGAATTTAGAGGGTCCATCAGAAGACCATTGAGTCCATTTCATGAGCACAAGGGAGGGAATGTCTGGAAAACAATACAGTGGTGGTTTTGGCTTAATATAAAAGACACAGAAAGACCATCCTCTGATACGAAGGCTGGGGATGATGGCATTTAGTGGTCATTTTGTGATGAGCAAAACACCATCTCAAAAATCAATACATTATCCTTCTAACATTTAACATTAACGGGCAAAAGCCAAGGTTGGATGTACTGTCAGCCCTCCATATTTGTGGGTATGGCTTCTGCAGAGTTGATTACAATGTTTTTATCTATGAATCGCTAGGTTCTCCGGTGTGGCTCTATGGTCAACTTCCACTGGAAGACTTAGAGATTCCTAGACATTATAGTAAAGTTAAAGGTCTCCCCTTGAAATTAAGTCTAGCCATGTCCGACTCTGTGGGGTAGTGCTCATCTCCATTTCTCCATTCTTAGCTGATGAGCTGGTGTTGTCCATAGAAATCTCCTAGGTCCGTGATGGCAAACCTATGACATGTGGCTATGTGTGGTCGCTTAGACTACGTGTGGTCGCATAGAGAGACGTATGGGGCCGCATACCAAGAAGGACGTTTCATCCTTGGCTCCTGCACGGCCAGGTACAGTAGCCAAGGATGAAACATTTGCTGCAGTGTAGTGTAGACACTCTGTGCTGGAAGTCTGTAGACCAAAACAACAGAACTCCGGCACAAAGCATCTAATTCTTTGAGTATTTATATACTGCTTTGAGTCCCGTCCCCCCCTCAAGGGTGAGAAAGGCGGTATATAAATACTGTAAATGAATAAAATGGAAATGGAAACGACTGAATGAATGAACAACAAAAACAACACAACACCTGAGTTATGCTCAGTTTTTTGGCAAATTTTGACACACCAAGCTCAAAAGATTGCCCATCACTGTCCTAATCGTGTGGCCGGCATGACTACATGGAGTGCCATTACCCTCCCGCAGAAGCGGTATCCATTGATCTACACACATTTGTATGTTTTCAAACATTATACTTCTCTAGAAATATTTAGATCCTTCAGCACAATTCTATGGTCAATGTGGCAGGCGTTGACTATAGATTCATATTAGAGGACTGAGAAGTGTTATTGCCAGTAACTTACACTTCAGGAGGGGTCCTGCAAATTACTCCTATTGATGCAGCCTAGGATTCCATTGAGCTTTTTAGGTGCCACATCACAATGTTGGCTGATGTTCAGCTTATGGTCTACTAAGACTCCTAGATCCCTTTCCCATGGACTATTTTCAAGTTACACCCATTTAATATCTGCGCCTTTTATTTATTTTTCTGCCTTAGTACCATATATTTCTCCAAAAAGGAGCTCCCAGTGGCATAATGGGTTAAACCCTTGTGTCAGCAGGACTGAAGACCAACAGGTCAGAGTGAGGATGAGCTCTGTCTGTCAGTTCCAGCTCCCCATGCAGGTACATGAGAGAAGCCTCCCACAAGGATGGTGAGACATCAAAACATCCGGGCCTCCCCTGGGCAACGTCATTGCAGACAGCCAATTCTCTCACACCAGATGTAACTTGCAGTTTCTCAAGTCATCCCTGACACACACACAAAAATCTCCAAAAGCAAACTGCTTCAGCCTCTCCTAACCTATCTGTTCCTCCCCATTAGTCACTTTCTGATGTGTCTCAGTTTTCATCTGGCCATTAAACAGAGGCAAGATGGCCATATGTCAGGGCTACTTGGATTGTGCTTTACGTGCTTGGCAAAGGATTGGACTAGATGGCCCATGCAGTCTCTTCCAACTCTTATTATTCTATGATTACACTAATCTGGGAGAACTAAATTGCCATATTGCTTTGAGGTGCAAAAGTTGAAAGATGCTATACAGAACTGTTTGCAGGGCTTCTCTGTACTTGTGCAGTGTCATAAAAAGCACAACCATTGGCTTAATGGTGTTTACAGCAGCATTAATGCTGTTTACACCAAGATTAGGGGCAAAGCATGCCTCTGTTATTTTATAGCAGGCACGGGAAAAATTGAGCCCTATGATGTTTTGGACTTTCTCATAATTCCTAAGAGCCAACTGTTAGGAATTATGGGAGTTGAAGTCCGAAACGCCTGGAGGGCCCAAGTTTGCCCATGCCTGCATTAACATCACAATCTACACACAATATATAAAATGCCTTCTTTGTGTTCTGCATATGAATATAGCAAGAAATCTGTGGGGGGAAACACCAAAGCACAATTATTACTCTCATAGGTAAGTCATAGAATCAAACAATACTAGAGTTGGAAGAGGCATCATGGGCCATCCAGTCCAACCTCCTGCCAAGAAGCAGGAATTGTGGGAATTAAAGTCCATAGAATCATAGAATCATAGAGTTGGAAGAGACCTCATGGGCCATCCAGTCCAACCCCCTGCCAAGAAGCAGGGGTATTGCATTCAAATCACCCCTGACAGATGGCCACCTAGCCTCTGTTTAAAAGCTTCCAAAGAAGGAGCCTCCACCGTACTCCGGGACAGAGAGTTCTACTGCTGAACGGCTCTCACAGTCAGGAAGTTCTTCCTCATTTTCACAGAATCATAGAATTACTCCAAAATTCCTGGAGGGCTAAAGTTTGCCCCTGCCTGCATTAGACTCCTCACAATACAGCCTAGACTCACATAGGCCTTTTTCGCTTCTGTATCACACCTAGGATCATACAATCCTAGAGTTGGAAGAGACCTTGTAGGCCATCCCATCCAACTCCATTCTGCCAAGAAGCAGGAAAATCACGTTCAAAGCACCCCCAACAGATGACCATCGAGCCTCTGTTTAAAAGCCTCCAAAGAAGGCACCTCCACAACACTTTGGGGTAGAGAGTTCCACTGCTGAACAGCTCTCATAGTTAGGAAGTTCTTCTGCATGTTCAGGTGGAATCTCCTTTCCTGTAGTTTGAAGCCATTGTTCTACATTCTAATCTCCAGGGCAGCAGGAAACAAGCCTGCTCCCTCCTCCCTATGACTTCCCCTCACTTCTTGATCCATGCCTATCATCATGTCTCCTCTCAGCCTTCTCTTCTTCAAGCTAAACATGCCCAGCTCTTTATACCGCTCCTCATAGGGCTTATTCTCCAAACCCTTGATCATTTTAGTCATCCTCTGGACACATTCCAGCTTGTCAACATCTCCCTTCAATTGTGGTGCATCTTTGACTCATGTTCAGCTTGTGACCTGACCCAAACAGTTCTGGCCCAAACTACCTGTCTGAATGTATCTCCTGTTATGAACCATCATGAAATTTAAGATCTTCAGGAGATGCCCTGCTCTCGATCCCACCAACATTGCAAACGTGATAAGTGGGGACAACGGATAGGGCCTTCTCAGCAGTGACCCCCCGTCTGTGGAACTCCCTCCCCAGGGACATCAGATTGGCCACCTCCCTCCTGTCTTTCAGAAGGAAACTTAAGACCTGGCTATGGGACCAAGCGTTCGACCAGTAATAACAGCAACTACAACAAAGGAGAGTCCATATGAACATGAGGAAGAACTTCCTGACTGTGAGAGCCGTTCAGCAGTGGAACTCTCTGCCCCGGAGTGTGGTGGAGGCTCCTTCTTTGGAAGCTTTTAAACAGAGGCTGGATGGCCATCTGTCAGGGGTGCTTTGAATGCAATATTCCTGCTTCTTGGCAGAATGGGGTTGGACTGGATGGCTCATGAGGTCTCTTCCAACTCTTTGATTCTATGATTCTATGACCGTCAACTCATGTTCAGGTTTGTGGTCTACTAAAAGTCCTAGATCTCTCCAACATGTCAAGCCAGATAATGGTTTGAGAGCAGGTGTTTGGCAGCACAAAACCATCCAGGCTGAGGCTCCTCCACTTCCATAACTAAGGCCCAGAGACATGCTCAAACCTCTGCCCACAACAAACAACTCAACTTGATGCCTTTCCAGGCTGACCCCATCCTTGCAACACAAGGCCTGCCCCCTCCCTGCCTTGCTCCTTTGCAAATGGGGGGAGAGAGTGACTCATGCAAAGCCCCCCATTTCTCCCAAGGCCTTGCTGCGCGCGCAGCTCCTCACCTGCGAGTAAAGGAGCTGCAAAGCACCGCCGGCTGACACCAGGAGCCTGGGAGGACGCACTGCGCATGCGTCTCCCAGGGAGCCCGAGCAAATCTTTGCTACTGATGTATACAAACTCGGCCCCGCCTTCGCGCCTCGGTGCGCATGCGCGCTGTTTGTAGTTCAAAGCATCATTGATGACTATGGGCAGAAGGGGTTGGGAGGACTACCAAGACCAGCATGCAACGCGAGGGAATGAAAAGGAGTGGCCTGGGACTTTCTCTCGGGCTACAAAATTGACATTTCCATTCATAAAAATGTTAAGAGGGGAGGAAACAAACTTGGCAAGCTGGAAACTGGGCAATGGTGGGTCATGAGACCTCGCTTTGGGAAGGAGGCATCTCAAGCCAAGATCAAAGAGGGTTTTTGTTGTTGCTCTCTGCCTGATTCCAATTAACAAAAATCTTATTTATTTATTGAAAGTGCAAAAAAAAAAAATAGAAATGTAACATTGCAGATTTTTCTCCATTTATACAAACACATCTAATCACCTCTCAACAAAAGATTGCCCCAGGCACTGCCAGGCCATCAAATGCTAATCAAGGTGGTCAGTTGAAACATTCACACCTAGCTCCAGCAGACAAGAGTCCTTTGTCCCACCCTGGTCATTCCACAAATATATAAACCCTTTTTTCCTAGTTCCAACAGACCTCAGACCTAATCACCTCTCAACAAAAGATTGCTCCAGGCACTGCCGGGCAATCAAATGGTAATCAAGGTGGTCAGTTGAAACATTCACACCTAGCTCCAGCAGACAAGAGTCCTTTGCCCCACCCTGGTCACTCCACAGATATATAAACCCTTTTTCCTAGTTCCAACAGACCTCAGACCTAATCACCTCTCAACAAAAGATTGCTCCAGGCACTGCCAGGCAATCAAATGCTAATCAAGGTGGTCAGTTGAAACATTCACGCCTAGCTCCAGCAGACAAGAGTCCTTTGTCCCACCCTGGTCTTTCCACAGATATATAAACCCTTTTTCCTAGTTCCAACAGACCTCACTACCTCTGAGGATGCTTGCCACAGATGCAGGCGAAACGTCAGGAGAAAATGCCTCTAGAACATGGCCATATAGCCCGGAAAAACCTACAACAACCCAATGTAATCATTTGTGGGATTAGCATAACTCAAAAACCACTGGACGAATTGCCGCCAAATTTGGCCACAAGACACTAACCCAACCACTTGCTCAGCTGGTTCGAGGTTTTGGGCTGGAGTGTTACCAGTACGCTGATGACACTCAGCTGGTGCTGAACATGGAGGGCAGACTGGACTCTGTACCCGATTATTTCCATCAGTGCCTCGAGGCCATTACTGGATGGCTGCGTGCCAGCAGGTTGAGGGTGAATCCGGCAAAAACCAAAATCCTATGGCTGGGTCAACCGGGCAGTGGAGATATCCAGCTGCCTACCCTGGATGGTGAGGCACTACGCTCATCATCATTGGTCAAGAGTCTGGGAGTCCTTTTGGACCCTCTGCTGACGATGGAGGCCCAGTTTTCCACACTGAGCAGAACCGCCTTTTTTCATCGGCGGCAGGCTAGACGGCTGGCCCCCTCCCTGTCCAGGGACGACCTAGCTACGGTGATCCAGGCCACGGTCATCTCAAGACTGGACTACTGTAATGCCCTCTACATTGGCCTTCCTCTGTCGGTGATCCGGAAGCTCAAGTTGGTACAAAATGCAGCTGCTCGGCTTCTTGCGGGAATTCCAATGAGATGCCACATAACCCCAATCTTCCTGCAGCTGCATTGGTTACCAATTGAGCACCGGATCACTTTCAAAGGGATGGTACTCACCTTTAAGGCCTTGCATGGTCTGGGGCCGATGTACCTGAGAATTGGGCCAAACTTCCCACACAAAATCCCCATGACTAACAGAAAATACTGCATTTTATGATGGTCTTTAATGACCCCTCTGACAGCCCCTCACGACCCCCCCCCCCCCCCGGGATCCCGACCCCCAGGTTGAGAAACACTGAGGTAGACTGTCATCCCCATCACCAACAGACCCAGACCCACCATCAGGAGCATCATCCCCATTCCCAGCATGATCATCGGACACAATCACAGGCTGAACAGGCTGACATACACAAGATAGAGTTACAAGCTGGATAGATGCAGGGAATGCCGTGGATGTAGCGTACCTGGATTTCAGTGAGGCCTTCAACAAGGTCCCCCATGACCTTCTGGCAAGGAAACTAGTCCAATGTGGTCTAGGCAAAACTACGGTGAGGTGGATCTGGAATTGGTTAAATGGACGAACCCAGAGGGTGCTCACCAATGCTTCCTCTTCATCCTGGAAAGAAGTGACAAGTGGAGTGCCACAAGCAGGGTTCCGTCCTGGGCCCGGTCCTGCTCAGGATCTTTATTCATGACTTAGATGAAGGGTTAGAAGGCAGGATCATCAAGTTTGCAGACGACACCAAATTGGGAGGGAGAGCCAATACTCCAGAGGACATGAGCAGGATTCAAAACGATCTTGACAGATTAGAGAGATGATTGGCCAAAACTAACAAAATGAAGTTCAACGGTGACAAATGCAATATACTCCACTTTGGCAGGAAGAACGAAATGCAAAGATACAGAATGGGGGACAATGCCTGGCTCCAGAGCAGTACGTGTGAAAAAGATCTTGGACAACAAGTTAAACATGAGCCAACAATGTGATGTGGCGGCAAAAAAAGCCAATGAGATTTTGGCCTGCATCAAGAGGAGCACAGTGTCTAGATCTAGGGAAGTCATGCTACCCCTCTATTCTGCTCTGGTTAGACCACACCTGGAATATTGTGTCCAGTTCTGGGCACCACAATTCAAGAGAGATATTGACAAGCTGGAATGTTGACAAGCTGGAGGGCGACTAAAATGATCAAGGGTCTGGAGAACAAGCCCTATGAGGAGCGGCTTAAGGAGCTGGGCATGTTTAGCCTGAAGAAGAGAAGGCTGAGAGGAGACGTAATAGCCATGTATAAATATGTGAGAGGAAGTCACAGGAAGGAGGGAGCAAGCTTGTTTTCTGCTTCCTTGGAGACTAGGACGCGGAACAATGGCTTCAAACTACAAGAGAGGAGATTTCATCTGAACATGAGGAAGAACTTCCTGACTGTGAGAGTGGTTCAGCAGTGGAACTCTCTGCCTCGGAGTGTGGTGGAGGCTCCTTCTTTGGAAGCTTTTAAGCAGAAGCTGGATGGCCATCTGTCGGGGGTGATTTGAATGCAATATTCCTGCTTCTTGGCAGAATGGAGTTGGACAGGATGGCCCATGAGGTCTCTTCCAACTCTTTGATTCTATGATTCTAATTTGTGGCAGCCACCAAAACAAAGTTTCTGGAGTATAACAACTACTTTCAAAGTAAGTACTGCACACGTTTACAATAGATAGCACTTTCAAACCAGGAACAGAAAAAAAATTATTACATAGTGTTCTTCTTTTTTTTCTCATCTTTCTCCTCTGTTTCCTCATTTTTCTATATCTTCATCACCCTCCCCTTCTCCTCCTCCATCTATTTCTTACCCTTTATCACTTTTCCTTCTCCTTCCTCCTCCTCTTTTTCTTCTGCCAGTAACAACATTTTGCCCAAGACGCTGCAATCCAGGTAGTATTTTCAAAGCCTGTCCTAATCCAGTTACACAGACAATTAACATTTCATTCAGTGTCACATCAAACATAATCACCAAGTTTACAGAAATATCTGTGGAATTCTTTGCTCCTTCCTCAAAGCTTAATTGCCGCTTGCATGTATTTGCAAAGCGCGTTACATGGGAGTGGGAGACATGAAGGGTTTCTAATTGTATACGTTGTTGTCAATTAGCAGAGGATAATTCAGCTTCTAAGTTCAATTGACAGGCTTCTCCTTTACCAAACCACAATGAAATTAACTAAAAGACAGGAGCCCTGGTTAAGCCAATCTTCTGAAGGTTGCAACATATATTTAGGAAAGGTCTGCGCACATTTCCAAGTACATTAATGATCGGTTGGGAATATTGCCCCAATTCAGTTAATATTCACAACCTGCTCCTTAGACTATAAATGTCAACACATTTCAGGCGTGGGTGGGATGCTTGGTTAATTTCATCCACACTCCTTCACGAGGAAAACTGACAATACACTACGCATCGATTTCTAGTGGGTGTGTTTCTTCAAAATGGCACGTACATCGTGTCAATTTTAGAAAATGCCAGGTTCCCCCGTATGCCTTGCTTCACTTTACCTTATTTCCCCTCCCTTTCCCTGAGAGGAAAAAAAAAATAGATAGATACATTGGAAAATATGAAACAATGAATTTGAGTATCTGAAAAATCATACAATCACAGAATAATAGAATCCGAGAATCCCAAGGGATGTCTAGTCGAACCCCATTCTGCCATGCAGGAAGACACAATCCAAGCACTCCTGACAGATGGCCTTCTAGACTCTGTTTCAAAGCGCGCAGAGAAAGCGACTCCACTAGACTCCAAAGCAGATTATTCCACTGTCAATGAGCTTTAACCATCACTATAAGTTCTTCCTCATGTTTAGGTGGAATATTTTTTCCTGCAGTTTGAATCCATTGCTCTGTCTTCAAGGGTGCATCCAGACCAGGTATGGGTGCAATGCCTTGGGATCTTTTCTCAGGCCTTCCTCTCTCACACAAACCTATCCTTCATTCCTTCTCTCTTTCCTTCCTCCTTTCCTCACTCTTTCTTTTTCCCTTCCACCCTTTTGTCCTTCTTTACTTCCTCTCTTCCCTCCCTCTGTCCCCTCCCTCTTTCTCCCTCCCTCCTTCCTTCTCTCTTTCCTTATTCCTTACCTTCCTTCCTTTCTTCCATCCTTCCCTTCTTTCCTTTCTTCCATCCTTCCCTTCCACCCTTCCCTTCCACCCTTTTGTTCTTGCTTCCTTTTTCCTCCCTCTCCCCTCTTTCTCCTTCCTTCCTTCCTTCCTTCCTTCCCTTTTCTCTTTCCTTTTCTTTCCTCCCTCCGCTCCCTCTTTCTCCCTCCTTCCATTCCCTTCCACCCTTTCCTCCTTCCTTCCATATCTGTTTTCTTCCCTTCCTTTCTTCCATTCTTCCCTTCCACCTGTTCCTCCTTCCTTATGTCTTTCCATTCCTTCCTTCCATCCTCCCTTTTCACCCTTTCGTCCTTCCTTCTTTCCTCCCTCTCTCCCTCTTTCTCCTTCTTTCCTTCTGCTGTGTCTTTCCTTACTTCTCTTTCTTTCCTAACTCCCCTCCCTCTTTCTCCTTCCCTCCATTCCCTTCCACCCTTTCTTCCTTTCTTCCTAATCTCTTCCCTTCCTTCCTTCCTTCCTTCCTTCCTTCCTTCCTTTCTTCCCTTTCATCCTTTTGTCCTTCCAGCCTTCCCTCTTTCCTCCTTCCCTCCCTTTCTCTTTCTCCTTTTTTCTTCTCCTTTGTCTTTCCTTACTTCTCTCTTTCCTCCCCTCCTTTTTTCTCCCTCCCTCCATTCCCTTCCAACCTTTCCTCCTTCCTTCTTTATCTCTTTCCTTCCTTCCCTTCCTTCCTTCCTTCCCTTCCTTCCTTCCTTCCTTCCTTCCTTCCTTCCTTCCATCCATCCTTCCCTTACAACCTTTAGTCTTTCCTTCCTTCCCTCTTTCCTCCCTCTCTCAGACGTTCTCCTTCTTTTCTTCTCCTTTGTCTTTCCTTACATCTCTCTTTCCTTCCTCCCTCCCCTCTTTCTCCCGCCCTCCATTCCCTTCCACCCTTTCCTCCTTCCTTCCTTATCTCTTTCCTTCCCTTCCTTCCTATCATCCTTCCCTTTCACCACTTTGTCCTTCCTTCCCTCTCTCCCTCTTCCTCCTTCTTTCCTCCTTCTTTGTCTTTCCATCCTTCTCTCTTTCCTTTATCCTTCCCCTCCTTCCTTCCATTTTGGACTACAATACCCATTCCCAAATTCCTGTGGCTATGCATGCCTGGGGATGAAGCGGCTGTAGGCCAACTTGCCTAAGAAGTGTTGTCCCTGCATAAAATAAGGTCAAACTTTCCACTTTTAAGGTATCAGTGGAGAACTAAACCACAGAAAAGACTTCCCCGTTGGGAAGCATCTGAAAATGCCATTTCAAACAAGGAGTGTTTGACAAGCTCTCTACTCATCCAGAGAAATTCAACATCTTGCAAACACTGCAACTCTGGCTTGCCAAAAAAGTTTTTAAAAGGGCCGAGAGCCACCAAAAGATCCATAAACCTCTCCATTTTACAACCCCTCCAGCTATTGCTGGAATGCTTTCGTTGCCTTTGCGAGGCACGGGTAAATTATAGCTTAAAGCCACTTGAGAAGAAGGTACCTGCAGGGGCAAAAGTGTCATAAACATGCACTGACATCAAAATGTGGTTGCCTTTACTGCACTCTGCACTCTTCGCATTATAGCTCCCCATTAAGATCTAACAGCATATGTCAAGTAGTTCAGCAAGGCTTTCTCATCCTTATGGGGAGTGAGCATAAATAGCCTTCGGGGAATGTTCAGGTAGAAAGGGCTTTACAAGTTCTTGTGGTAAGGGAATGAATTGGACCAGAGCATGCTCTTTTTAATATAACGTTATTCTATCATCAGCTCCACAACCCCATTCCAGACATATCCATTTCAAGACTCACTGAAGATGTGGATGAAGGTAATCCTGAGGGCCATATTCAACCCTTATGGTGTATCTGCATTGTAGAAATCATGCATTTGACACTGCTTTTGCTGTCATTGCTCAGTGCTATAAAATCCCACGAGTAAGGGCTTTACAAGGTGTCTAGCCTTCTCTGCCAAAGATTTTGGTGTCTCACCAGGTTTCCCTACAGCAGTTAAAGTGGTATGAAACTGTATTCATTCAACAACATAGATGCAACCAGAAAGTTAAGAAAATTGTTGTTGTTCATTTGTTCAGTCATTTCCGACTCTTCATGACCTCATGGACCAGCCCAAGCCAGAGCTCCCTTTTGGCCATCACCACCCCCAGCTCCTTCAAGGTCAATCCAGTCACTTCAAGGATACCATCCATCCATCTTGCCCTCGGTCGGTACTTCTTCCTTTTTCCTTCCATTTTCCCAAGTATTATTGTCTTCTCTAAGCTCTCCTATCTTCTCATGATGTGGCCAAAGTACTTCATCTTGGCCTCTACTATCCTTCCCTCCAATGAGCAGTCAGGCTTTATTTCCTGGAGTATGGACTGGTTGGATCTTCTCGCAGTCCAAGGCACTCTCAGAACTTTCCTCCACAGTTCAAAAGCCAATAGGATTATGTCTCCTGCTTTTCCCTGAAGATCTTTGGAACTGTATCTTGTATTTAACCTTAATCTTTGGAACTTTGCAATGCTTATTCTGTATTTTTGACTTGGATTTTTTCCCTCAATAAACTGTAAAATTAAAGCTCTTGTATGGTGGTGTTTGGAAGCAAGGTGGAGCCTACTCTGAGTTGCAACGGCTTCTGACTTACAAAACATAACAAATTTTTCTTCCAATTTCTGAAACTTCCAAATTGTTTGCATAAATTTAGTATTTAGGTTGGTTGTAGATTGGTGCCCTGTGGGCAAGTCTAAATGCAAATATTTACTAATGCAGATCTTGTAGAAGTGATCTATTCTGGGACAACAGTTCTCCAATGTTACTTACTAGGACTAATTCTTAAATTAGTTGCCTAATGCCTAGAAATAGATTTAAGAAGAATGTGGAGACTATCTAGAGAACATTTCTTGCATCAGCCATGTAACTTCATTCCACACACATGCATCACAGTTGAAATATAATTTTGTAATGTATTTGTTATCCCTTCCCCCACAAAGTCATCTTCTTATAGGTAATTGTGCTAATTTTAACACAATCCATCCAAGGTCTGAATGGAAAGAACAAAAAACAGAAGTCATAGGAGGATGTGTCCCACTTTCAGGATTAATTTAAGAAATTCTCTTAGTTAAAAACGGAATTCAGGAGTGGAAAGGAGGGCAAAGGAAAAGAGAGGAGCGATAAAGGAGTGCAAGGGACAAATCCTCTTATCCTTATCTCTGATCTCTCTTGAATCCCAGGTTCAAGACCTACTATTGGCTTAAATCCTGACATGCATTGATTTCTGTAGCCTCTCATGTTTTGTGTTTGATGTGTATTCAGAGAGATCATTAAAGTGTGGATGGCATAAAGATTGAACTTCCTTAGAGGCGAATTAAAACGAGGAGAAGGAAGGAAGGAAGGAAGGAAGGAAGGAAGGAAGGAAGGAAAAAGTAGGAAGAAGAGATTGGGTTTTCCAAAGATATTGCTGTCTTCACTTCTCCAGATAGTGCCTAGTTTATTTTATTTATTTATTTTCAAATTATTAGATTCTTACTTCGTTAATTTTAGCACTGTTTTTGGAGTTCATCCTTAAAATGGTCACAATTTTGCCCAAGATATACATCTATATAAATATAAAATGTAATGTTTGTTTGTGGGATTAACATAACTCAAAAACCACAGGACGAATTGACATCAAATTTGGATACAACACACCTATCAGGCCAACAACTGACCATCACTCATAAAAACACTGGAAAACATAATGGAAGGGACTTGACAGCCAAAAAAAGCAAAAAGACATTACAGCGCATGTGCAAAAAACGACTCCCCCGGCAAACAATGACACAATAGCATATCCACTCTCTCTTCTGGACTACAGCTCCCAGCATTCCCTAGGACAGGCCCTTTAGGAGAGGATGATGATCCAAATGCACTACTTCCAAGCAGCAAGCTTTCTTCTCCTTGGATTTCTTTGAAAGCATCCCCATCCCTGCATATTTCTGATTTCCTATTCCTGGACTGCAACTCCCAGAAATCCTTTAGATATATAGATTAGATAGAGATGGCAGTCCAAGGATAGGTAGAGGAGATGGGAGTGGCAGTCCAAGGATAGGTAGAGGAGGAAGAAAGGGGAGAGAGAGAGAAAAAGGAAGGAAGGTCAGAGGGAGGGAAGGAAGGAAGGAAGGAAGGAAGGAAGGAAGGAAGGAAGAGAAAGCCCTATGAAGAGTGGCTTAAAGAGCTGGGCATGTTTAGCCTGAAGAAGAGAAGGCTGAGAGGAGACATGATAGCCATGTATAAATATGTGAGAGGAAGTCACAGGGAGGAGGGAGCAAGCTTGTTTTCTGCTTCCCTGGAGATTAGGACGCAATGGAACAATGGCTTCAAACTACAAGAGAGGAGATTCCATCTGAACATTAGGAAGAATTTCCTGACTGTGAGAGCTGTTCAGCAGTGGAACTCTCTGCCCCGGAGTGTGGTGGAGGCTCCTTCTTTGGAAGCTTTTAAACAGAGGCTGGATGGCCATCTGTCAGGGGTGCTTTGAATGCAATATTCCTGCTTCTTGGCAGAATGGGGTTGGACTGGATGGCCCATGAGGTCTCTTCCAACTCTGTGATTCTATGATTCTGTGAAAAGAAAGAGGGAAGAAAGGTTGGCCACAGCAACGCATGGCGGGTACAGCTAGTATGTAAATAAATTGATTAATATAAGACACTTAGCTTGAAATTAACCTGCTCATCAACATCTTAGGTTATTGAGTCTCTCGGGTTTTCTAGTGATTTTATCTAACTTCCTAGATTTCCTAATTAACACCTAATTTAAAAAAAATACTCTCAAGAATTAGGTTATTCAAAGATCCCTCCCCTCAACTTTATCAATAAACACTCCATTGATCTATTATGCTCATTTGCTCCCTATTTTTGTTTTAAAGAGTAGATCAAATAGACTAACAGACTGGTAAATTCATTCCACTCTGTGTAATTAAACTCTACTGTACACCCAACTAACACAAAGTTAAAAAAGGCGGATTGATAGATGAATGTAGTGGCTAATATATCAGACTGATGAAAACTAATCACCCTTAATGGGCATTAATGAAACACCTTACAGTGGTGCTGAAGTTAATAAGGACACTGAAACATAATGGATGAGCTGAAGTGGTTTCTACATTGAAAAGAACCATCATAGCTTCATCTCTTGGAAGTGCAGCAGACTTTGAACTGAAATGGATCAACGGGATGCTTGTGTTGGTGATGAATCTATAGTGGAACACCCTCTTGCAGCCTGCCAGGAAGCCTTCTCCTGGACAATTCATTTATTTTTCTTAAAATACATGGATTCCACATTATATCTTATGATCTCAGAAGCTTGTAAAATAAATGTTCAGTCAATTTAAGCAGCATAAAACAGTGAAGACATCATGGTAACAGATTAAAAGATGATTTGGGAAGTTAAAACAAGACAACAATAATAAATTAAAACTGCTCCAAATAATTTAAAACTGCAGATGATACCAGTGGATGATACCAGTGGAAGAGATATTGGGAATTTCTCAACAATCAAGTCAAGTCAAGTAGACTTGACAACTTGACTTGGGGACTTGGGGTGGCTCACAATATAAATGACAGCCATTCATACACAGTGAAAATACATATACATTATAAATTAAAGGCAATGCAATTGGACAACTATTTTAGTAAGGAGATGCTGAGGATTTTGTATTTACAGACATTATTGTTTTTTTTAATATTACATTTTAAATGTTGAACTGTTTTTTATAATTGTTTTAACTGTATTTTGATCATTGTTATGACATCGAATCGCTGCCTACTGTGAACCACCTTGAGTCATCTCTGGATGAGAAAGGCAGTATACAAAGGTGGTAAATAAATAAATAAATAAATATAAATAATAAATAAATAAGATAGGCATGCTAGCACACCATTTTTCACCTTCAGTGGTCATGATGTTGCCAGTGACTAATTTCATTAGCAGTTTGTGGAATTTGCCGAGAGTATTCCATCCTCTCAAAATTCTTGAGACAACCACCCCTCTGGCTCATTCTGTCAGCTGTTCCATGATCTGTTTCATAAATTGCGCCCATCACTCAAATTGTGAAGCTTAGGAAGATAAACAAAGAATCATAGAAGTCCACATTTGAAATATTTTACATGTGGAAATAAATCAAATCTAGGGACTTTATTGAACGAAGTTGTACGATTGTGTGATCATGAAAAATGGCAATATACCCAAGTTATCACACCTCTCCATAGTCATGCAATTTCATTGATTCACAGATCCATGGTTCCATGACCTTACTTCTGGTGAACATTATAACTCCACCCTCCTGCATTTCCATTGCTCCATAATTTTGCATTATTTATTTACTTATTTATTTATTTCGGGCATTTGTATCCCGTCCTATCTCGACCTTCGCAGAGGGACTCAGAGCGGCTGACAAACCGACACCCCATAATGCCCACAACCAAAACATAAATATACAATTTAAATAACAATATAACAATAAAAAGGTATAAAACAGTATAAAACAGTATAAAAACAATGAAACAGTCATCGTTCAAGGAGCAGTCAGTCAGTTCCATAAAAGCCATCACGGTCAGCAGATCAACCTGATCAACAAAAGCCTAATCCCATAGCCAGGATTTCACTTGTTTCCAAAAGGTCAAGAGGGATGTAGCAGATCTAATTTCACTTGGGAGGGGGTTCCACAGCCGAGGGGCCACCACAGAAAAGACCCTGTCCCTTGTCCCCACTAAACACGATTGTGATAATGGGGGAACAACAAGCAGGGTCTCCTCGGATGATCTCAGGGCCCTAGGTGGATCGTAGCGAGAGATACGTTCAGACAAGTAAACTGGGCCAGAACCATTCAGGGCTTTATAGGCCAAAGCCAGCACTTTTATTGCTTTCAATAAACTTAGCCATTCCAATGAATGAATTTAAATAACTGAGTTACTGCAAGGAGGACTCGGTAAGAGAAGAGGAGAATCCTTACCTTCTCTCCACTTTGGGTGCCGGTTAGTGATGGGATCATGGTGACATCTAGGATTATTTATAGATTTTCATATCAATAACAGGTAATGGGTTTATCATGGGGAGATGGTAGGCTGGTAACAGGTTGCAAATGGAATCATGTGATAGGGGACCTTCACCAAAAGCGGTGGTCCTGCTTCAATGTCACTATAAAAACCAGCTTTCCTAACCTGGTATCTTCCTGGCTTTTTGGGAAAACAACACCCATTCATACTGACCACCAGCATGCTAGGGACCACCAGAAAGTCCAGGACTTATAGAGCAAATAATCCAGAAGGCAACAGGATGGAGAAGGGGTCAATGAGCTTATTGCCTGCCAGAGTGTCTCTCTTTTGGGAGAGAACCCTTTGACTTAATTAAAGGAACGTTTCAGTAAGATGCTGGGTGATGAAGCATGAAAGAGGCCACTGGCCTTAAATCTCCCATTTTACTCTACTCTACTCCACGAAGATGAATATAAGTTCCTAGTCTCCAATTTCTCTTCCCACAGTATGAATCGACACTATATAATCTCCTTGGCAAACTCCGGTGGATAAATTGCTGAGTGGGTTTTGTTCTAATGGTATCCGCTTTATCTTCAGAGCATATTATATATAAAGAATGTACTCTCTTCCAAATATTCTTGGAAGCAACCAAGCACTAGCTTGCCACACACTGGTTAGTCATGCTGATGTCTGATGTCATTTCTGATCAGAGATTGGATCAGTAACAGAACTAAAGAATTGCACTCCCCTTCATAACATGACACCAAATCTTCCATTAGTAACACCATTAAAGCTGTCTTCTAATTGTATATAACATTTTAGTCATCTGTTTTGTCTCCAGAATACAAACCAGACCTATCAGCTAGGTGTCCTGTAGCATTGTTGTTTAGAAGTTGTGAATGATTATTGGAATCCTGTTGATTCACTATACTAGTCTAGAGACTTCATCACATTGAAGCAGAGACGTGTTTGGCAGAGTAGAGCTCTGTTTTAAAATGAAACGGATGATTTCCCTGCCTTCATCACACTGTTAAATCGTTCAGGGTTACTCAGTTGTCCTCCACATTCTTTGAGTTTATTTGCTGTCACACTCTAAAGATTTGACCCGCTCACCATCCTTCCCTCGAGTTCTTTGTGGAAAAAAAAACACATCTCCTTTCTTCAAAATATCAGCTGTTACATGTCTTCAATTTTGGAAGCAAGGAAGCAGGGAGAGAAAGCGGTGATGCTCTCTCTCTCTCTCTCTCTCTCTCTCTCTCTTGGCTGCTCCACAGAGAAGGGTATGGACCTTGGGAAACTATACTTCCCAGGATTGCATAGTTTGGAGCTATGGTATTTAAAGTAAGGTCCAGATGCTTTCATTTCACAGTGGAGATCAAGCCCTATGAGGAGTGGCTTAAGGAGCTGGGCATGTTTAGCCTGAAGGCTAAGAGGAGATATGATAGCCATGTATAAATATGTGAGAGGAAGCCACAGGGAGGAGGGAGCAAGCTTGTTTTCTGCTTCCTTGGAGACTAGGACGCAATGGAACAATGGCTTCAAACTACAAGAGAGGAGATTCCACCTTAACATGAGGAAGAACTTCCTGACTGTGAGAGCCGTTCAGCAGTGGAACTCTCTGCCCCGGAGAGTGGTGGAGGCTCCTTCTTTGAAGGCTTTTAAACGGAGGCTGGATGGCCGTCTGTCAGGGGTGATTTGAATGCAATATTCCTGCTTCTTGGCAGGGGGTTGGAATGCATGGCCCATGAGGTCTCTTCCAACTCTTTGATTCTATGATTCTATGACTTTGAAGGGAAACGTTATGACACCAGAAGACTTCCTGAGTAATTCAGGGCAGATATAACAATATCAAGAATGGATTTGTCGGTCTCACTAGAGCAGGTCCACTAGTGATAAAGCTCCAAGAAGATTTTGGCCATCATATATGGAACATTTCTTCCCCTTCCACATTATCATAAATTTGCAGACTCCAGCACCACTCTTCCTTCAGGCATTTACAAGCCTGAGAGGACTCTAATTGCTTTCAGGTGAGAAGTGGCCTTTGTGTATACAGACACCAGGTTAGTCTCCATTGACTTGATGTTCCAAACTTGACCACAACACTGAAGTTAAATGTGATGCAGAGATTACAAATTTATCCAAACAACAAGGGCCTGGACAACTGCTCATCTTCCAATGTAATCTGTACTTTCCTTGGTGTTGAATGTCCTCCTGTATTTTACAGAGGGCATCTGGACTTTACATAGGGACATGCATGAATAAGTCACACTTCACTTAAGCTTCAAACTACAAGAGGGAATAAAAAGTCTTTGTTGTACAGGGGACATAGTGATAATAGTGGAAACAAGTTGTGCAAACAGCATGTTCACCTGTGTTGTGTCATTTCAAGTTGTCAATTGTACATTGTGGTTATGTATCCTATATTTTACATCCATTGACACCCATTCATTGATGTGTTGCACAACACTCCTATTTAGCATGAGGATTATGTTATACTATACCCACTAAATTAGTTGTTAAACGAATCCCACCGCTGCCACCAATTTTGTGAGGAGGTGACCAGAGTGGAGAGAAAGCACACGTGCTGTCGTGTGACAGGAGAGTAGAGGGAGATTTATTGTTTATTTCTCTGAATTCTGCCACCAACTGGTATAGTGGAGGCCAATTGTTATATGTAATCTATGGTAACTGCCACCAACGTGAGATATGAGGTATTAATGTGAGATATGGCAATACAGACGCAGAATGGATGGAGATGAGACTGTCTTCAACAAAAGATAACTGGTTTATTGAGTACAAAGCGTGTGGTTGCAAAGTGTAACTTATTTTATAGAACTTTGAATAATACTTAGTTAGTTAAACATTTCACTCTTCCAGGTTACCCAGTATCTTACTGAGGTGAAGCTCTTATTACTAAGCAATGTTTCAGTACAGGAATATCTTCCCTATTTGATCTTTTCTTGATCAAATAAATTACCAAGCTTATCATTTAGCCTTTCCCTTGAATAAAGAAAACTGGCTATGTTTCTCCTTTCAGCCTCCTTTGACTGAGAAACCTCCAGTAGCTATTCAGGCTTCCCAAAGCCACAATTCTTTGCTTCACACTTCACTCTCCCATTCTACTCTTCACTTCCACTCTTTTACTCCTCTCAGATACAAAATCAACTCCTAACTGACTCTCAAACTATCTGTTTTCAAAACTCTCTCCACTTGGCTCCTCCCACTTCTCCTTCTGCCAGCTTGCCTTGGTCTCCATGGTAACGCTGACTGAGGATCTCTGAAATAGGCTGCTCCAGTGTTACTGTAGCTAACCCAAACACACACATATATATACAGTTTAAAACATGCAAAGTATTAATAACTTCTGCACATACTATTATGCCATACATCCACTAGTGCAGTTTTTCTCAACCTGGTGGTCAGGACCCCTGGGGGGATTACGAGAGGGATGTCAGAGGGATCACCAAAGACCATCAGAAAACACAGGATTTTCTGTTGGTCATGGGGGTCTCTGTGTGGGAATTTTGGCCCAATTCTATCATTGGTGGGGTTCTCTTTAATTGTAGGTGAACTATAAATCCCAGCAACTACAACTCCCAAATGTCAAGGTCTAATTTCCACAAACTCCACCAGTGTTCACATTTGGGCATATTGAGTATTCGTGCCAAGTTTGGTCCAGATCCACCATTGTTTGAGTCCACAGTACTCTCTGGAGGTAGGTGAACTACAACTCTAAAACTCAAGGTCAATGTTCACCAAACCCTTCCAGTATTTTCTGTTGCTCGTGGGAGTTCTGTGTGCCAAGTTTGGTTATATTCCATTGTTGGTGGAGTTCAGAAGCTCTTTGATTGTAGGTGAACTATAAATCCCCACAACTACAACTCCCACATGTTAAGATCTATTTCCCCCAAACTCCACCAGTGTTCACATTTGGCCAAGTTTGGTCCAGATCCACCATTGTTTGAGTCCACAGTACTCTCTGGAGGTAGGTGCACTACAACTCTAAAACTCAAGGTCAATACTCACCAAACCTTTCCAGTATTTTCATTTGCTCATGGGAGTTCTGTGTGCCAAGTTTGGTTGTACTCCATTGTTGGTGGAGTTCAGAGGCTCTTTGATTGTAGGTGAACTATAAATCCCATCAACTACAACTCCCAAATGACAAAACCAATCCCCTCCCAAACCCCACCAGTATTTGGATATTTGTGCCAGATTTGGTCCAGTGAATGAAAATACATCCTGCATATCAAATATTTGCATGACGATTCATAACAGGAGCAAAATTACTGTTATGAAGTAGCAGCAAAAATAATGTTATGGTTGGGGGTCACCACAACATGAGGACCTGTATTAAGGGGTTAGAGCATTAGGAAGGTTGAGAAACATTGCACTAGTGCAGCGGTTCTCAACCTGGGGGTCGCGACCCCCAAGGGGGTCGCTGGGCCATTTTCCGGGGGTCGTGAAGCCACCCGGGTTGGCCCCGCCCCCTCCAATATGGCTGCCATGTGGGCAGTGTTTCCGCCCGGCCCAGGCGCCTCTCCGAACTTCGGAGGACGCGAGGGGCAAGCGTAAGGCCCCCGCCATGGCGGCAGCCATGGAGGAGGCCTTTCCCGCTTGCCTCATGCGCCCTCCAGCTTCGGAGGACGCGAAGGGCGAGTGTAAGGCCTCAGCCATGGCGACCGCCATGGAGGGGGCCTTTCCTGCTTGCCCCACACGCCCTCCAGCCTCTGAAGGGGCGAGTGGCTCCCAGCCATCTTTACCCTCTCCAGGCAGGAAAGAAGAGTCTTCAGGAACTTAAGGTAGGACAAATCTTTGTACATGCCTCCCCCAAACAACTCTAGTATTATCTGTTGGTCATGGAAGTCCTGTATGCCA
Organism: Anolis sagrei; assembly: GCF_037176765.1. NCBI lineage: Eukaryota > Metazoa > Chordata > Lepidosauria > Squamata > Anolidae > Anolis > Anolis sagrei. The sequence goes on along the minus strand of NC_090024.1, from coordinate 8,476,450 downwards.
CGTTTGGTCCAATTCTATTGTTGGTGGAGTTCAGAATGCTCTTTGGTGCCTGGTGAACTATAATTCACACAAATGCAATTCCCAAACGTCAGGGTTTATTTTTCCCAAACCACTCTAGTATTATCTGTTGGTCATGGAAGTCCTGTATGCCAAGTTTGGTTCAATTCTATTGCTGGTAGAGTTCAGAATGCTCTTTGGTGCCTGGTGAACTATAATTCACACAAATGCAATTCCCAAACGTCAGGGTCTATTTTTCCCAAACCCCTCCAGTATTATCTGTTGGTCATGGAAGTCCTGTATGCCAAGTTTGGTTCAATTCTATTGTTGGTGGAGTTCAGAATGCTCTTTGGTGCCTGGTGAACTATAATTCACACAAGGGCAATTCCCAAACGTCAGGGTCTATTTTTCCCAAACCCCTCCAGTATTATCTATTGGTCATGGAAGTCCTGTATGCCAAGTTTGGTTCAATTCTATTGTTGGTGGAGTTCAGAATGCTCTTTGGTGCCTGGTGAACTATAATTCACACAAATGCAATTCCCAAACGTCAGGGTCTATTTTCCCCAAACCCCTCCAGTATTATCTGTTGGTCATGGAAGTCCTGTATACCAAGTTTGGTTCAATTCTATTGTTGGTGGAGTTCAGAATGCTCTTTGGTGCCTGGTGAACTATAATTCACACAAGTGCAATTCTCAAAAAGTCAGAGCTGAATCGGTTGGCAGTTATTCCAATCCCTTCATCCATTGTCCATATCATTAATCACTATGCTTTAATTATGTTCAATTTGTAACAATGGAAATACATCCTGCATATCAGATGTTTACATTACAATTCATAACAGTACAGTTATGACATAGCAACAAAAATATGGTTGGGGGTCACCACAACATGAGGAACTGTATTTAGGGGTCACGACATTAGAAAGGTTGAGAACCACTGCACTAGTGGGTATTACACTGTAGCAGTGAGGCCGACAAATTGTGCCTATCCTATGGAAAATAATCGATGGGCACAAATCTAGAATAATAAAGGGCAATATGGAAAGGGGTCACGAGTCATACGAAGTTTTGTTTCAGAGCAACTTTTTGAATTTTGCAGATTTCCATCTCAGCTCAAATTATCTGTCTGCATTTTGTAAATCAACGTCTGCATCAGTGGAAATGGATTCTCCATCCCTTTTTGGTAGCGAAAAGAACTCCTTCTGCAGCATCAAAAAGACAAATGTCCAGCACTTATTATCCAACGGACCAAGAACTTCATAAGCCTTTCCTCATTTGAACGTCTGGCAGAAAGACATTAACTTTGCATGGAGGTGAGCTTGCATATTTGCTCACCTTTTCTTGGCATTTATAGTTTCTCACAGTTGTATTTACAGTTTCTTTTAGTAGGATTCTTTTGCGCAGGATATATACGGGATATATGAAATGGTAATGGAAAAATAAAACCAGGAAAAGAAGACAATTTCATTCTTCCAAGTTATTCTGCCACTCATCTCAAACTGGTCATCCTTCAAAACACATATAACATGAACTGTTAATAAAAATCATATTGGTTGAATAGAGGCAAAGGTTTTTAAATCTCTTTACACAACATGCTAGTGTTTAAATCAATCTGCTATATATTTCTCACTATATGTTTCATTGGATGGAGGCTGGTGGCATACACACACACACACACACACACACACACACAATCTATATAAATAAAAATGTAATGTTAGTTCGTGCCACCATCAGAACTCAAAAACCACTGGGGGAATTGACACCAAATTTGGACACAAGACACCTAACAGTCCAATTTATGTCCTCCACTCAAAAAAAATTGATTTTGTCATTTGGGAATTGTCATTGCTGGGATTTATAGTTGACCTACAATCAAAGAGCATTCTGAACTCCACCAATGATGGAATTGGGCCAAACTTAGCACACAGGGCTCCCATGACTAACAGAAAAAACTGGAAGGGTTTGGTGGGCATTGACCTTGAGTTTGGGAATTTTAGTTCACCCACATCCAGAGAGCACTGTGGACTCAAACAATGATGGATCTGGACCAAACTTGGCACGAATATTCCATATGCCCAAATATGAACACAGATGGAGTTTAAGGGAATTAGACCTTGACATTTGGGAGTTGTAGTTGCTGTGATTTATAGTTCACCTACAATCAAAGAGCATTCTGAACTCCACCAATTATGGCATTGAACCAAATGTGGCATACAGGGCTCCCATGACCAACCGAAAACACTAGAAGGGTTTGGTGGGCATTGACCTTGAGTTTGGGAGTTGTAGTTCACCTACATTCAGAGAGCACTGTGGATTCAAACAATGATGGATCTGGACCAAACTTGACACAAAAAATCCATATGCCTAAATATGAACACAGAGGGAATTTGGAGGAAATAGACCTTGACATTTGGGATTTGTAGTTACTGGGATTTATAGTTCACTACAATCAAAGAACATTCTGAATCCCACAAACGACAGAAATGGGGCAAACTTCCCACACAGAACCCCCATGACCAACAGAAAATACTTAAGGCCATCCAGTCCAACTCTCTTCACCGGGGCAAGAAAATGTAATCAGAGCCCTCCTGACAAAGAGCCATCCAGTCATAAATATAGATACATAGATATGATTCTCTCTCACACACACAGATATAGTATCATAGATGTGAAAGAGACCCTTAAAGAAGGACTAAGATATGTTGCATGTTCCAGAGTAGGCAAACCAGACACTCTCCACATCAACACTGACAAAGAAACAGCAAGAAATACTGTTTACTCACAAGCATAAAGGAATTACATATATTAGAAATCAACACTTTCTCATTACTTTTTTTTCCAGATCACCAGACTGGGCCACAGCAACGCGTGGCAGGGGACAGCTAATAATAATAATAATAACAACAACAACAACAACAACAACACTTTATTTGTACCCTGCTACCATCTCCCCGAGGAGCCCCCGGTGGCGCAGTGGGTTAAAGCGCTGAGCTGCTGAGCTTGTTGATTGAAAGGTCACAGGTTCGATTCCGGGCAGCGGCGTGAGCTTCCTATGTCAGCCCTAGCTTCTGCCAACCTAGCAGTTTGAAAACATGCAAATGTGAGTAGATCAATAGGTACCGCTCCGGCGGGAAGGTAACGGCGCTCCATGCAGTCATGCCGGCCACATGACCTTGGAGGTGTCTACGGACAACGCTGGCTCTTCGGCTTAGAAATGGAGATGAGCACCACACCCCAGAGTCAGACATGACTGGACTTAATGTCAGGGGACTACCTTTACCTTTACCTTTTTACCATCCCCTCAAGGGACTTGATGCGGCTTACATGAGGACGAGCCCAAACACAACAATACAAGCAATAATAACAATATAAGCAATTAAAAAACATAGACAATAAAATACACAACATTATCAATAAAACAACACATAATTAAAAACAGTGGGAAGCCCAAATGTAGAGTTAAAATTGGAAATAATGCTGGGACATGGACAAAAGGAGATAGTGGTGTTTGTGGAAGGACATACGAACAGACCTAAAGAAATGTTGCCGGTGTTAGCTGCTCTGCTCTGAGGGGTTGAGAAGGGCAGGGTAGAAATGTTGTAAATAAAAAACATTTCTGCCAACTTAGCAGTTCAAAAACATGCAAATGTGAGTAGATCAATAAGTACCGCTCCAGTGGGAAGGTAACGGCGCTCCATGCAGCCATGCCAGTGGCCACATGACCTTGGAGGCATCTACAGCTTGGAAATAGAGATGAGCACCAACCCCTAGAGTCAGACACTACTGGACTTGATGTCAGGGGAAAACATTTACCTTACCTAAGTGAATAAGCGGATAAGTGAAACGGAGTATAGCAATTCCATAGATAAAGGGGGCGTACTGTATTCCTCTCTCATGTTCTCAAACAAGTTATTACTCCTGCTGGTGGACATAGAACAGGGAGTCTGTATATCTACACATAGATACATCTATATTCATTTTATTTCACTCACACTCCTTTAAACCTTCCATTTATTTATATCCAGATGGACACAGATGCATAATAATCTGCCAGTTGAGGCAATATTCCGGCTGCAGTCCATGAAACTGTATGTGAAACAAATATGTTGGCCTTTAAACTGCCAGAAGACTTTATTCTGTTTATGATACAGCGAGGCAGAGCATGAAGCCAGCCAAGATGGGCTACAGAAAGGAAGAAAAGTTGTTTTAGCATCACAGGATCTTTCTTACTTACTTAGGCGATCCCTTGTTGTCCGAGTAATATCGCTCTCCAAGTTCGGTATCCTGTCAGTGGGTACATAGGTGACTGTGGAGACCTATTCTTGACCTGCATGTTCTCCTGCAGTGAAGGCACAGGTTTCCAGGTGGAAGGCGGTCCCAGTCGAGGTTGGCTTGATGTGCATTTCTCTTGGCACATTTCTCTCTTTCACCCTCTATTCGTGCCTCCTCAAATTCTACAGCACTGCTGGTCACAACTGGCCTCCAGCTGGAGTGCTCAAGGGCCAGGGGTTCCCAATTCTTGGTGCCTATGCCACAGTTTTTAAGGTTGGCTTTGAGCCCATCTTTAAATCTCTTTCCCTGTCCTCCAACATTCCAGGATCTTAGCATGAGAAAGGATCATCTAGTCCAGTGTGTGTCCCCAGGTATTTTGGCCCACAACTCCCAGAAATCCCAGCCAGTTTACCAGCTGTGAGGATTTCTGGGAGTTGAAGGCCAAAACATATGGGGTCCCAGTTTGAGAACTACTGGTCTAGTCTAATCCCTTGCCATGGAAGTACGCACAAATAAATCATTGCATAAAGATAGTGTGCTGTTGCACGCTGGGCCTGTGCATCAGGCTGTAGACAGGACATAAATTCTGTGTGCCCAATGGGACGCCAGGGCTGCCTCAGATTAAAGGCCCTTGAATTTCCTTAAAACAGAGTCTTTAGATTGCTTAAAGGTTCAACAAAGTTCTTTATTATTGAAAACAAACAGGTACTTTAAGCCTTTCTTAACAGTCTGTTGGCTCTCTCTCAATCTTGTCCATGGGGAACAGGCACTATCTTCATAACTGTATACTAACTAATGGGGAAATCCTTAACTTCTAATCCGGGCAGTCTGTCTTTGCCTCTGTTGGCGTGGAGCCCCTGCACCCGGTACCAACTGCTTCTGGCTTCCGCGAGTGACCCTCACCAAGCAGAGCTTTGTAGACTTCCAGAGGAAAAAGGAGTTCAGGTTTCAGTGATGGCTGGCTGAAGTCCCTCAGCAAAGGAGCTGTAAGGCTGTATAATCCTCGGCCAAGCTACGGGAACTTTCTCCCCGGCCAAGCTGTAGAAGACGAAGCTTTCTACAGGAGCTCTTGGTTTTATGTCCTGCATGAAAGGCTTCTCCGTATCGACTGGCCCAAAATGGCTCCTATTCCCTCCAAAACCCAAAAAGGGGGCGGGACCAGAGAATCTAATGATAATTGACAGGTGGCTTGCCCTATGATTGCAGCCAAAAGAAGCCACCTATCTGCAGAGTCCCTGAAACTAGAAACAATAAACATTCAATGCAAAGCAAACAAAATTGGAGCTCCTGGTACAGCTGTCCCTGCGCAGGTAGACTTCAAAAGAAGCAGATTCTACTATCCTCCTCTCAGTCTATGCCACAGTTGAGCAGCTCTTACCAGGAGGAGTGTATGAAACAGGATATGTTTAACTGGGAAAATAAGTTTAAAACATGTTTGACATGTTTTAATATATGGATGGGATGGCTGCATTGTTTTCTGATGTTCCAGAGACTAGAGACTTCATCACATGGGCAAATTTACCCATCGTACAACACTTTCACCACAGTTCAAGGATGGAGCCCATCTGAATTGCATCAAACAACATAAAGCTACTGTCAGTTTGAGATGCCCTGAGTGGCATTGGATCCTGCTCAATATTGCTTTCTGCAACCTCCCAAGTCCCTCTACCACACTTGTGCTTTCACTTTGTGTATGATCGTAAACTAGCTTGATTTCTATATGGCCCATTCCTCTGTGGACCAAGGTACATTCTTTGAGTCACTTGCCAACCTAAATGACCACTGTGACGATCTGAATGAGGGTGAAAAAATTGAAATTGAATCCAGACAAGACAGAGGTACTCCTGGTCAGTTGAAAGGCTGAACAGGGCATAGGGTTACAGCCTATGCTGGATGGGGTTACACTCCCCCTGAAGACGCAGGTTCATAGCTTGGGAGTGATCTTGGACTCATTGCTGAGTTTGGAACCCCAGGTTTTGGGGGTGACCAGGGGAACATTTGCACAGTTAAAACTTGTGTGCCAGCTGCGTCCACACCTTGGGAAGTCTGACTTGGCGATGGTGGTCCATGCTCTGGTTACATCCCAAATAGATTACTGCAACGTGCTCTATGTGGGGTTGCCTTTGAAGAGTGTTCGGAAGCTTCAAATGTTCCAAAGGGTGGTAGCCAGGTTAATAACAGGAGCAGCACTCAGGGAACACACTACTCATCTGTTGCGTCAGCTCCACTGGCTGCCAATTTGCTACCGAGCACAATTCAAAGTGCTGGCTTTAGCCTATAAAGCCCTAAGTGATCCTGGCCCAGCTTACCTGTCTGAACATATCTCCTATGAACCATCTAGGACAGCATTTCTCAACCTAGGGGTCGGGACCTCTGAGGGGGTCACGAGGGGGTGTCAGAGGGGTCGCCAAAGTCCATCAGGAAACAGATTATTTTCTCTTGGTCATGGGGATTCTGTGTGGGAAGTTTGGCCCAATTCTATCGTTAGTAGAGCTGAGATTACTCTGTGATTGTAGGTGAACTATAAATCCCAGCAACTACAAATCCCAAATGTGAAGCTCTATTTTCCCCAAACTCCATCAGTGTTCACATTTGGGCATATTGAGTATTCATGCCAAGTTGGGTCCAGATCCGTCATTGCTTGAGTCCACAGTGCTCTCTGGATGTAGGTGAACTACAACTCCCAAACTCAAGGTCAATGCCCACCCAGTATTTTCTGTTCATCATGGGAGTTCTGTGTGCCCAGTTTGGTTCAATTCCATTGCTGGTGGAGTTCAGAATGCTCTTTGATTGTAGGTGAACTATAAATCCCAGCAACTACAACTCCCAAATGACAAAATCAACACCCCTCCCCCAACCCCACCAGTATTCACAATTGGCTATATTGGGTATTTGTGCCAAATTTGGTCCAGTGAATGGAAATACATCCTGCATATCGGATATTTACATTACGATTTATAACAGTAGTAAAATGACAGTTATGAAGTAGCAACAAAAATAGTGTTATGGTTGGGGGGTCACCACAACATGAGGGACTGTATTAAGGGTTCGCGGCATCAGGAAGGTTGAGAACCACTGATCTAGGAGATTGTCTGGGGAGGCCCTGTTCTTGATCCCGCCTGTCTCGCTACTGCGATTGGCAGAGACGAAGGACAGGGCCTTCTCAGTGGTGGCCCCCCGGCTATGGAACTCCCTCCCCAGGGATATTAGATCGGCCCCCTCCCTCCTGACTTTCTGAAAAAAAGTAAAGACCTGACTCTTTGAGCAAGCTTTTGAGAATGCAGTGGAGTAGATAACACAGAACTATGAATAATGAACATAGAATGGCCAGACAATGTTACTGGATAATGTTTTTAACAAGATGACACCAATGATTATATGCTTTAATAGTTTTGATTTATGTTTTATATTGTAATGTGGATTGTTTTTAATGGCACTTTTATGAATGCCTGACATCAAATAGTGCCAATCTGTAATCTGCCTTGAGTCGCCGTATGGCTGAGAAAGACGGGCTATAAATATTGTAAAGAAATAAAGAAAACATCACAAGGTCCAAACAAATACCAGAAAAGACATGAAAGAAAACCTGGAGGAAATGATATGCCAAAGACCTTCATCAGCCATGTTTTTGTTTCCTCCCTTTCTCTTAGTTCTAACAACAGACGTCAATTTCTTTTTCCACCATCCCCAATCCCTTCCAAGTCAAAACCAGATTTAGATATTTCATCAGAGGAAATATGGTCAAGCAGAGAGCTTTCCACCAAAAAGAACACTACTCCATTATGTATGAAATGTGAAACAGACAATGACCATTCAAAGGAGATAAGAGTAATTCCATCTGAGACTCAAATGGACCTTTCCCATTAATTACTATTAATGGTATACTATTAAGGAATGAGAGAACCCAGATCTATTATTGAAGGTTTTCTCTCTCTTTCCTTGCTCTGCCCCCAACTCTTCTTTTTTTCACAAAGTGCTTTTCAAAATGTTGAATTGCCTGCAATGATTTCAAAAGCCCTTGTGACAAATTACTTTGAGGACTACTATGCGAAACGTACTTATTTGGAAAGCAGCATCCATAATACTGATAGTTGTACCATTTTTAAGTGCTCAAAACACTTATCTAACATTAGCATAGGGAAGTTTTGCAAGTAATCAACATAGTTATCTCTGTTCTCCAAGAGAAAAGCAGGGAAGGGGTATAGAATCATAGAATCAAAGAGTTGGAAGAGACCTCGTGGGCCATCCAGTCCAACCCCATTTTGCCAAGAAGCAGGAATATTGCATTCAAATCACCCCTGACAGATGGCCATCCAGCCTCTGCTTAAAAGCTTCCAAAGAAGGAGCCTCCACCACACTCCGGGGCAGAGAGTTCCACTGCTGAATGGCTCTCACAGTCAGGAAGTTCTTCCTCATGTTCAGAAGTAGAAGTAAGAAAGGGTAGAAGTAAGAAGTAAGAAAGAAGTAAGAAAGATGGGAGCTTTAATTGTGTTGGTGTCTTGTGAGGGTTATCTTCCTCTACAGAAGCAGTTGGACATTTTTGTCCAATACGTGGTGACTGGACTCTGTTCAGGGTTTTATTTGTCGTGTCAGGGCAACCAGTCAATTGTGTTACATTTCTAACAGAACAAAACAAACAAACAAACAGACAGACAAAACACAGAATTTGCAAGCTTGGTATTGATTAAATGTCCTTTGACCAGTATCTGGCCACTTGGAGTGCTTCGGGTGTTGCTGCAAGAAGGTCCTCCATTGTGCATGTGGCAGGGCTCAGGGTGCATTGCAGCAGGTGGTCAGTGGTTTGCTCTTCTCCACACTCACATGTCGTGGATTCCACTTTGTGGCCCCATTTCTTGAGGTTGGCTCTGCATCTCGTGGTGCCAGAGCGCAGTCTGTTCAGCACCTTCCAAGTCACCCAGTCTTCTGTGTGCCCAGCAGGGAGTCTCTCATTTGGTATCAGCCATGAGTTGATGTTCTGGGTTTGAGCATGCCACTTTTGGACTCTTGCTTGCTGAAGTGTCCCAGCAAGTGTCTCTGTAGATCTTAGAAAACTATTTCTTGATTTAAGTTGTTGACGTGCTGCCTGAAACTCAAACAGGGGATGAGCTGGTGATGTCTCTGCCTTGGTCCTTTCACTATTGGCTGCTACTTCCCAGTGGATGTCAGGTGGTGCAATACCCGCTAAGCAGTGTAATTTCTCCAGTGGTGTAGGGCGCAGACACCCCGTGATAAGGGTGTTCAGGGTAACAGAAGGGGAGGGACAGGAGTGATGTGCATTATTCACCATGCCCGTGTTGTTAGTATTTATTTATTTATTTATTTATTTATGACATTTATACCCCACCCTTTTCACCCCAAAGGGGACATACAATATATTGTATGTCCATATAACTTGGCTTACAAGTTATATGGACATACAATATATTATATTACTAGCATAGCACAATATTACTGCTATGCTAAGATCATTGCCTATGTTTTAAGCGCCCCGTCCCTTTTTTGTGTGATGAATATAGCAGTACTTGTGAAAAGATCTTGGAATTCTCATGTACATGAGCCAACAACGTCATGCGGCAGCTTAAAAAGCCAATGGTATTTTGGCCTTCATAAATAGGAGTCTAGTGTCTAGATCCAGGGAAGTCATGCTCCCCATGCTCTATTCTGCCTTGGTTAGACCACACCTGGAATCACACTGTGTCCAATTCTGGGCACCACAATTGAAGAGAGATATTGACTCTAAATTGGAATGTGTCCAGAGGAGGGCAACTAAAATGATCAAGGGTCCAGAGAACAAGATCTATGAAGAGAAGCTTAAAAAGTTGGGCATGTTTAGCCTGCAGAAGAGAAGACTGAGAGGAGACATGATGAGGACCATGTGAGGGGAAGTTGTAGGGAGGAGGAAACAAGCTTGTTTACCTGGAGACTAAGATGCGGAACAATGGCTTCAAACTACAGGAAAGGAGATTCCACCTGAACATTAGGAAGAACTTCCTAGCTGTGAGAGCTCTTCAGCAGTGGAACTCTCTGCCTCGGAGTGTGTTGGAGGCTCCTTCTTTGGAGGCTGGGTGGCCATCTATCGGGGGTGCTTTGAATGATTTTCCTATTTCTTGGCAGAATGGGGTTGGACTGGATGGCCCATGAGGTCTCTTCCAATTCCATGATTCGATGATTCTATGACTCTGCTCTATGGTAACAGTCTTCAACTGTAGTGGGTGAATAACATTTATTGACTGATTTCAGAACAAAGGAAACCTTTAAATATATAGACTTATAGAGTTTCCACATTCCACCAGATGAAAGATGCTGGTTTATTCTATTTCTATTGAAACAACTAAGTTGAAGTCCTTTGGCCAAATCATGAGGAGACAGCAAAGCCTAGAGAAGACAATGATGCTGGGGAAAGTGGAAGGCAAAAGGAAGAGGGGCCGACCTAGGGCAAGATGGATGGATGGCATCCTTGAAGTGACTGGACTGACCTTGAAGGAGCTGGGGGTGGTGACGGCCGACAGGGAGCTCTGGCGTGGGCTGGTCCATGAGGTCACGAAGAGTCGGAGACGACTGAACAAATGAACAATAACAACATTGAAACAACTGCTTAAGTACATATTATTTCTCAGCATGCCCCATAAGGGGGCAGAAGTAGGTGGCTTTGACATGTAAACCTTCTGGTTGAAAACGGTTACAGGGGAAACAAAATAAAAATGGATCTGAACTTGGAATCAGAATTACTATTTAACAGAAGGCTCAGAAGAACCTAAATTTGTAATCTACCACACGAGAGCTGCTATATTTAGAATCCCAGTCAGGGTTCCAACACTGGCATAGAGGAACATCACATTCCCTCATTTGTCATCACCACCTTCATCACCCACAATTGTCACTTTGCTAGCTGGAGTAGGAATGATCATCTGTGGGGGAAAGAGGAGTGTTGGGGGAAGACACATTTCTCACAACAACAAAGGGCAGTCCATGTGTCTATGTGCACATGCAGAATCAATCCATTCTGGGTTTCATTCTGAATTTTCCAAGCTGTCTGCCCTTCTCGCCCAAGTAGCTTCAGCACCACGGACAGCTTTCAAGCTGAAACGCAGAATAGCTTCTCTCTTCTAGGACTCTACGATAGTACACTGTTATAGCACTCTTCTTTCATTTTAATGACCATGGCAACAACCTATGAAATCTTGAGATATACAGTTTGGAGAAAGAACATGCAGAAATCTCAGCAAGAGAGCTCTTGGGCCTCAATAAAATACACAATATAGTACTAAAAGAGCGAAATGGGATATCAGAACAAGCCATTGCCAAAGCTTAGCTATGAGTACTGTATTGGAATCCTTTTCCTGAAATCTTATATTCCACCATAGAGAACATTATTTTCTCACATATAAATACATAACACCAGTTTACATCCTGGAGGAGATAGTTTTTTAAAAAGTGCTTCAGGGAGAACATGAACATGAGGAAGAACTTCCTGACTGTGAAAGCCGTTCAGCAGTGGAACTCTCTGCCCCGGAGTGTGGTGGAGGCTCCTTCTTTGGAAGCTTTTAAACAGAGGCTGGATGGCCATCTGTCAGGGGTGATTTGAATGCAATATTCCTGCTTCTTGGCAGGGGGTTGGACTGGATGGCCCATGAGGTCTCTTCCAACTCTTTGATTCTATGATTCTATGAACTGGACAGCTCCACTTTTATCCTTGGAAATTCCATATTTTCCTCTATTCCTTTGTCCCCATGGGTAGCTATTACTACTAGCTGTTATCTACATCTTTTGTCTAGATCCAGGGAAGTCATGCTCCCCATGCTCTATTCCACCTTGGTTAGATCACACCTGGAATATTGTGTCCAATTCTGGGCAGCACAATTCAAGAGAGATATTGACAAGCTGGAATGTGTCCAGAGGAGGGCGACTCAAATGATCAAGGGTCTGGAGAACAAGCCCTATGAGGAGAAGTTTAAGGAGCTGGGCATGTTTAGCCTGAAGATAAGAAGGCTGAGAGGAGATATGATAGCCATGTATAAATATGTGAGAGGAAGCCACAGGGAGGAGGGAGCAAGCTTGTTTTCTGCTTCCCTGGAGACTAGGATGCGGAACAATGGCTTCAAACTACAAGAGAGGAGATTCCATCTGAACATGAGGAAGAACTTCCTGACTGTGAGAGCCGTTCAGCAGTGGAACTCTCTTCCACGGAATGTGGTGGAAGCTCCCTCTTTGGAAGCTTTAAAACAGAGGCTGGATGGCCATCTGTCAGGGGTGCTTTGAATGCAATATGGTTTTGCATTTTATGTAACTTATTTTTTGATTATCTGTTGTGTTCTTTGTGTTTATATTGTGTTTACTGTATTGATGGTCATGGCCTTATGTAAGCCGCCCCAATTCTACTTAGGGGATGGAGGCAGGGTATAAATAAAGTTTATTATTATTATTATTATTATTATTATTATTATTAATATCTAATATTCAGGATGTATTTTCATACACTGGACCAATTTTGGCAGAAATACCAAATACATCCAAATTTGAATACTGGTGGGATTGGGGGAGGGTATTGATGTTGTCCTGTGGGAGTTGTAATTGCTGGGATTTATAGTTCACCTACAATCAAAGAGCATTCTGAACTCCACCAATGATGGAACTGAATCAAACTTGAACTTCCATGACCAACAGAAAATACTGGAAGGGTTTGGTGGGCATTGACCTTGAGTTTTGGGAGTTGTAGTTCACCTACATCCAGAGAGCACTGTGGACTCAGACAATGATGGATCTGGACCAAACTTGGCCTGAATTCTCAATATGCCCAAATGTGGAGTTTGGGGAAAATAGACCTTGACATTTGGGAGTTGTAGTTGCTGGGATTTATAGTTCATCTACAAACAAAGAGCATTCTGAACCCTACCAACAATTGAATTGGGCCAAACTTTCCACAGAGAACCTTCATGACCAACAGAAAATACTGTGTTTTCTGAAGGTCTTTGGTGAACCCTCTGACACCTCTGACATCCCGACCCCCAGGTTGAGAAACACTGGCTTAAGAGCATGGAGGAGCTATCCATCTGTCATAATGGGCATCTCTAAAAGAAAGCAATTTTTCTTCAGTTGACTTCACCATATTCATTTGCCCCTCATGTTGGTATTCCAGAATCTTGTCACTCCGATAAATACACCATTTGTTTTCTTTGTGCCTCAAAGAGCAATCCTGACACCTCTGACTCATTCTGGGGAATATCGCTACCAAGTCCCTCACCCCCAAGAACCGAAGCCCAAGGATAATAGATCCCAAGGGTAACCCGTTTGACTGCTGCTTGAGCTAATGATGTCGCCTTTCACTATGAGAACAACATTATTCATTATATGATTAAGGCAATGATTTGGCAGTCTCAGGGCTTTCATTGAGCAGAGAAAGCCGCCCTCTGCCTTACAGCAAATTGTCATGTTGTGCTGTTGTCGCAATCAGGCCAATAATAACATATATCAGTTGGAAGCTCTTTTTCATCATTGGTATGTACCATTCATTTTGGCTTATGCATGTGCTTCAATTCATGTGCAAATCTGATAGTTCTTTACCAGTGAGAGGAAGCAGTACCAATCAAAAGTTACCTTGTCAATTAAGGCAAAAGCTCAGGCTGGGTCAAGCATGTATGGTCAATTGTGGTGAACTGTGGTAGCCGAGGGACAAAGCCGTTGTGAACCAATTTCCTTCCTACTCACACTGTTCCTGCTGCAAGGACTTTCAATGGGCTGTCTGCTCATTCCACACAGAAATACATTGACCAGACAATGATCCTGCCTACGTGAGCTGGCCCTTGTTACAGGTGCATAATAAGCCATGGCTGCCGGTGGCTTCCATTTCAATGGAGGAGGGAATTTGCTCCAGGTTATTAAGTCTGAGCATTTATTTATTCAGCACCACCAATCTATGATGGGATGTAAAATTGAGCAATAAAGAAATCCTTGCAAAAGAGGAACGAACTAATAAAACACTAGCTCTCAAATGTTAGTTCTGCAATATGTTTCGGACATCAACTCCCATAATTATTGACTGTTGTCTAAGCCTAGAGAATACTTCTTTAGGAATTTCTAGGACTTTCAATGAGTTTCAGCTTCTTCCATGTTGACCATAGAAACTCACTGAAGGACCAAGGTAGCCACCTCTCTACCAAAGTCAACATCGACACCGAAATACAACACCGCCTGAGCTCTGCGAGCGCAGCATTTTTCCGAATGAAGCAGAGAGTGTTTGAGGACCGGGACATCCGTAGGGATACCAAGGTGCTTGTTTATAGAGCTATTGTCCTCCTAACCGTGCTATATGCCTGCAAGTCGTGGACTGTCTACAGACGTCACCTGCAACTCCTGGAACGATTCCATCAGCGCTGCCTCCGGAAAATCCTGCAAATCTCTTGGGAAGAGGCAGACAAATGTCAGCATGCTGGAAGAAGCAAAGACCACCAGCATTGAAGTGATGGTCCTCTGCTATGAATTCCGCTAGACCGGCCACATTGTCCGGATGCCTGACCACCGTCTCCCAAAGCAGTTGCTCTACTCCGAACTCAAGAATAGAAAACAGAATGTTGGTGGACAGGAAAAGAGATTGAAAGATGGGCTCAAAGCCAACCTTAAAAACTCTGGCATAGACACTGAGAACTGGGAAGCCCTGGCCCTTGAGCACTCCAGCTGGAGGTCAGCTGTGACCAGCAGTGCTGCAGAATTTGAAGAGGCACAAATGGAGAGCGAAAGGGAGAAGCGTGCCAACAGGAAGGCGCGTCAAGCCAACCCCGGCCGAGACCGCCTCCCACCTGGAAACCAATGCCCTCACTGTGGAAGAAGATGCAGAGCAAGAATAGGGCTCCACAGCCACATACGGACCCACAAGAATACTGGAAGACAATCTTCCTCGGAAAACGAGGGATCGCCTAATAAAATAAATAATAATACTGAAGGACCTAGAAATTCCTAAAGCGGTATTCTCTAGGCTCAGTCCCTCTTTGTGGGTGAGAAGGATAGGGTATAAGTGCAGTACATAAATAGGCTTAGACAACAGTCAATAGTTATGCGAGATGATCTAGATCAGGGGTCCTCAAACTAAGGCCCAGGGGCCGGTTAGGGCCCTCCAAGGTCATTCACCCGGCCCTCACTCAGGGTCATCCTAAGTCTGAAACGACTTGAAAGTACACAACAACAATCCTATCTCATCAGCCAAAAGCAGGTCCACACTTCCCATTGAAATACTAATAAGTTTATATTTGTTAAAATTGTTCTTCATTTTAATTATTCTATTATTTTTAAGTGTTTTTGCACTACAAATAAGGTATGTACAGTGTGCATAGGAATTTATTCATTTTTTTTCCAAATTATAATCCGTCCCTCCAACAGTTTGAGGAACTGTGACCTAGCCCTCTGTTTCAAATGCTTGAGGACTCCTGATCTAGAGTCATGCAGCGTGACCAAGATCTTTTTTTCCATCTCATGAACATCTTGAGAAACTGCAAGTTACTTCTGGTGTGAAAAAATGGCTGTCTGCAAGGACACTGCCCAAGGGATGCCCAGATGTTTTGATGTTTTACCATCCTTGTGGGAGGCTTCTCTTATGTCCCCACATGGGGAGCTGGAGCTGACAGAGGGAGCTCATCCACGCTCTCCCCGGATTTGAACCTTGGACCTGTCAGTCTTCAGTTCCACCATGTCTCCTGGGTCATTGGTTGGGAGTCCCTCTCCCCAGCAACAATATAGTAATACTGTGCTAATCATATAATATATTATATACACATTTAACATTGATAATAATATTCTAATGTAATATAATATACTAATAATAATAATAATAATAACACAATATAATAATTGTATATTTTAGATTACATGTAATATTACTAATAATATTTCAGTATAGTGGAATAGTAGAATATAGTAATATATAATACCAATATTATGCTGTGCTAATAACATAATATATTGTATACACATATAATATTGATAATATTATAATTTAATACAATATAATACTAATAATAATACAATATGATAATTATATATTTTATATTACAGTATAGTGTTATAGTACAATATAGTATTTTTCTTTTCTATGTCAGAAGTGACTTGAGAAACTGCAAGTTGCTACTGGTGTGAGAGAATGGGCCATCTGCAAGGACGTTGCCCAGGGGATGCCCAGATGTTTTGATGTTTTACCATCCTTGTGGGAAGCTTCTTTCATGTCCCCATATGTGGAGCTTGAGCTGACAGAGAGAGCTCATCTGCACTCTTCCCAGATTTGAACCTCTGGCCTGTTGCTCTTCAGTCCTGCCAGTACAAGGGTTTAACCCATTGCACCACTGGGGGCTCCACCAAGAACATAGAATCATAGCCTTGGAATCATATGATTCCACCAAGATCATAGAATCATAGAAATGGAAGAGACCATGCAGGCCATCCAGTCACACCCCCTCCCATTCAGGAAAAATACAATCAAAGCACCCCTGCCAAATGGCCATCCAGCCTCTGTTAGAAAGGCTCCAGAGTAGGAGACTCCACCATACTACAAGGCAGAGTTCCACTGCTGAACAGCTCTTACGGTCAGGAAGTTCTTCCTAATATTCAGGTGGAATCTCCTTCCTGTAATTTGAACCTAGTGCTCCAAGTCCAGGGTAGCAGAAACAAGCCTGTATTCTTTCAGGTAATTTCCAGTTTTTCCAATTTGATGAGGGTCATGTGCTCCTGCTCTAGCAAATGTGGAGAGCTGACTGTATTATTAAATCAATAATTCCTAAACTTTGGTTCTCTAGATATTTGGAAATTCAGCACCCGAACTCCTGACTGTTGGCCAAGCAGGCCGGGACCTTTGGACAAAAGTTCAAAATACCTAAAAGACCGAAGTTTGGGAACCTATATAATAAACTTTGAAAGCATTACCCAAAGGGTTTGACTGCCTCAACCACAAAGGTTGAGTAGTTTGGAAGATCTGAAGGAGGTCTAGCACCTTTGGGACTAAATCCCAAAGCAGATTCACGGCCCCAATGATGGGGAAGCTTCAAATGTTAAAAAGCTTGGGCAAATCTTTGAGAATTTGTTTCTCCATTTCTTCTGCTTGGAACCATCCATGTTTTCACCTTCTACCTACCTTTGATTAATCAATTTGATTTTTTAAAAAGCCTGCACAGAGTTTGTACCGACCTTTCTTATGATTCCTCTGAATATATCTGTTTTCATCTGTGTCAAATATATGCATGCATGCATTTTTTTCTGTATATTTTGGCTCAGTGTCTTCACTTTTTGTAGCTATCTTGGCTGTAGGATAAATTCAAAAATCCATATCATAGTAATGCCTTTAGGAAGCCAAACATGAGGTTGCTGTCTCTCTTTCTCTCACATTCAGATCAAAATGTTACAAAAGCAGAAAGGGGAAATGGAGGACAGAAGGGAATGAGATGCTCTTAAAGTCAGGTCAAAGGCTACATATGGTCTTCAGATATAATGGAAAGTAGGGTTTGCAGACTCTTGGCCGCTCTTGGCTTCAACCTGAATGGCCCCCAGGCTGGCTGAGAATAGACAGAAATCAATACATCTTTGTCTTCCAAACAATCCTATGATACTCTTCCATTGGAAGTTACCATAGTCATGTCCTAGAAAACATAGAAGTATTTTGGTTGTATCATGAGAAGACATGAAAGCTTACAGAAGTCAATTTATTTATTTATCATGTCAGGAGCAACATTTGTATTACATTTTTAACAAAACAAACAAACAGACAAAACACAAAGTTTGCAAGCTTGGTAGTCTACTAAATGTCCCTTGACCAGTATCTGGCCACTTGGAGTGATTCTGGTGTTGCTGCAAGAAGGCCCTCCATTATGCATGTGGCAGGGCTCAGGTTGCACTGCAGCAGATGGTTAGTGGTTTGCTCCTCTCCACACGCGCATGTCATGGATTCCACTTTGTAGCCCAATTTCTTAAGGTTGGCTCTGCATCCCTTGGTGCCAGAGCACAGTCTGTTCAGTGCCTTCCAAGTCGCCCAGTCTTCTGTGTGCCCAGGAGGGAGTCTCTCATTTGGTATCAGCCATTGATTGAGGTTCTGGATTTGAGCCTGCCACTTTTGGACTCTTGCTTGCTGGTGTGTTTCAGCAAGTGTCTCTGTAGATCTTGGAAAACTATTTCTTGATTTAAGTCATTGACGGGCTGGCTGATACCCAAACAAGGGATGAGCTGGAGATGTCTCTGCCTTGGTCCTTTCACTATTGGTTGCTACTTCCCGGCGGATGTCAGGTGGTGCAATACCAGATAGACTATGTAATTTCTCCAGTGGTGTAGGGCGCAGACACCCCATGATAATGCGGTATGTCTCATTAAGAGCCACATCCACTGTTTTAGCGTGGTGAGATGTGTTCCACACGGGGCATGCATATTCAGCAGCAGAGTAGCATAGCGTAAGGGCAGACGTCTTCACTGTCTCTGGTTGTGACCCCCAGGTTGTGCCAGTCAGCTTTCGTATGATATTGTTTAGAGAAGTCAATTATGCTGGGGAAAATGGAAGGAAAAAGAAAGAGGGGCTGACCAAAGGTAAGGTGGATAGATGGTATCCTTGAAGTGACTGGTTTGACTCTGAAAGAGCTGGGGGTGGTGACGACCAATAGGGAGCTCTGGCGTGGGCTGGTCCATGAGGTCACAAAGAGTCAGAAGCGACTGAATGAATAAACAACAACAACAAAGAGAAAACATAGCAAATCTACCAAGAGGATGTTTCTGTAGGAATTGTGTAGGTCTTCCAAGGTACCTTCCAGTGGAACTCATCCATTTTATAGGTTTCCTGTTTCCATATGAAGGTATTACACTGGCTCTAGTCCTTCCTGGAGGATCGTACCCAGAAGATGTTGTTGGGAGACACCTGTTTGACCCCACAGCCATTGTCCAGTGGTGTCCCACAGTATTGTATCCCATGTTGTTTAACATCTACATGAAGCTGTTGGTTGAGGAGGGTGACTAAAATGATCAAAGGTCTGGAGAACAAGCCCCATGAGGAGCCGCTTAAGGAGCTGGGCATGTTTAGCCTGAAGAAGAGAAGGCTGGGAGGAGATATGATAGCCATATATCAATATGTGAGAGGAAGCCACAGGGAGGAGGGAGAAAGCTTGTTTTCTGCTTCCTTGGAGACTAGGACGCGGAACAATGGCTTCAAACTACAAGAGAGGAGATTCCATCTGAACATGAGGAAGAACTTCCTGACTGTGAGAGCCGTTCAGCAGTGGAACTCTCTGCCCCGGAGTGTGGTGGAGGCTCCTTCTTTGGAAACTTTGAAACAGGGGCTGGATGGCCATCTGTCAGGGGTGATTTGAATGCAATATTTCTGCTTCTTGGCAGGGGGTTGGACTGGATGGCCCAGGAGGTCTCTTCCAACTCTTTGAGGAGTTGAATGCCATTTGTACACAGATGACATCCAATTCTATCACTCCTTTCCACCAGATGCTAAGGAGGCTTTCCAGGCCATGAACTGGTGCCTGGTTGCTGTAATAGTCTGGATGAGGGCAAACAAATTGAAGTTGAATCTGGACAAGATAGAGGTCCTCCTAATCAGTTGCAAAGCTAAATAGGTTATAGGCTTACAGCCTGTGCAGGATGGAGTTACACTCCCCTTGAAGGCACAGGTTCACAGCTTGGGAGTCTTCCTGGACTCATCATTTTATGTCCTGGCATTGAAATGCTTGCTGTATATACAAGGGGTATTGTTTTAAGTAAGGTCCGTTTGAACATAAGTACACAACGAAAGTATATTTCAAAAAAGTAAATTTATTTTCAGAAAGTACATACTTCACTCTATTTTTCGACATAGTTGCCAAGTTTGTTCAAACACTTATCATACCTCTGAACCAATTTTAAAATACCCTCTTCATAAAAACTTGCCGCCTGCTGAAGCCACCAAATCGTCTGTAATCAAAGAAGGGCGACCGGAGCGGTCCTAATCATGGACGTTGTCATGGCCATCTTTGAATTGTCATACCTACTTATGCACTTTGCTTTCACTCATAACAGTATCAGCGTACACTTCACAAATCTGTCAATGAATTTCTGCAGCAGGCAGGTTCCTTGCTGACAAAAACCGTATCACTGAGCGAATCTCACATGCGGTGGGTGAGTTGATAGTCTTAAACATTTTTAAAGCACAGAACAGAACCGTACAGGTGAGCTACAGAGCGGAAACTGAGCACAGTTGTTCCCGAGGCATGCCGGTACACGACGCACACGCTCGTTGCGGTATGCACGCAAACTACTAGTGTCTACAACAAAACGGACCTTACTTAAAAAATAACCCTTGTATGTTGCGCTCCACCCTGAGTCCCCTTTACGGCGAGAAGGGTGGAATAAATGTTTCAAACAAATAACTAAATATGTATCCCCCATGAATATGTTTTTTGTACTGTGCAAACATAAACACATAAAATAACTTAACCCTGTCCCATCTTCAAACTAGAAGACACAAATGATGGCAATAGGATGTATAGGCATTTCATGAATTTAAATAATCCCAGAAAAACTGATCCAAAGTTTTCCCCTGTCCTGACAACATTTGGTCAGAGAACCCTCTATCAGGGAAATGCTGATGTGGAAGGTGCCACTTTCTGCACTCTCTCTTGCAGCCTTCATACAATCGAACTTCTTGAATTTTTCATAAGCCAGCTGTCCCAGGGCTGTTATGCACTTATGGCAGAGCAGGTAGCTTTCTCTCTTGGGACACTCAGCTGTCTTCTTATTTTCTTTGATAGAATCCTGAATGCAGCACCTTAAAAATGCAGAGTGTACACAGACGTACACACACATGCCTGTTTGCTTCTGAGATGCCTTCAGTGAATTCATAGAGGCTGAGTTTAGTGGGAAAGGAAAGAAAATTGAACAGCCATTGTAAAAAAGCCTTTACAGACATCTATTTGTTGTTGTGTTTGTGTGCCTTCAGGTAATTTCTGAGTTATTATGGAAACCCGATCTCAAGGTTTTTGAGGGCCAAAAGAGTGGGATTGTCCAGGACCACTAGTAAGTCTTTGAAATTTTGAATTCTGTGTGCTATTCTCTAGTGAACCATACTCAGAGAAGCCATGGTCCTCTCCCATCAACTCTGCTGGTCTGGCCATGTTTCCGGATGTCCGATCACCATCTCCCAAAGCAGTTGCTCTACCCTGAACTCAAGAATGGAAAATGGAATGTTGGTGGGCAGGAAAAGAGATTGAAAGATGGGCTCAAAGCCAACCTTATAAACTCTGGCATAGATACTGAGAACTAGGAAGCCCTGGCCCTTGAGCGCTCAAGCTGGAGGTCAGCTGTGACCAACAGTGCTGCAGAATTTGAAGAGGCGCAAATGGAGGGCGAAAGGGAGAAATATGCCAAGAGGAAGGTGCATCAAGCCAACCCTGACCAGGACCGCCTTCCACCTGGAAACCAATGCCCTCACTGCCTGTGCCGTCGCACTTGGGGGCTATTAGTCTTAATGAAGGAGGGATGGACGTGGCACTTTTCCCCCAAGGGATTGCTTCTTGCCCTCCTTTAGGAAACTGGAACTCCCAAAAACCCAAAATGCTGTAAATTGCTCAAAATAAGTTTTATTTATCACAAGGTCATTTCTTCAAAGCAATAAGCTGGAAAACTTTAGAGGGGTGAAGAAAACATACGTTACAGTCTCTATTAGGCCTGTTTGATCAAGAAAAAATTTGTTTCTAAATTCGATTCTTAATTGGGGTGTTTTTTTGTTTCGATATTTAAAATATTTACAAAACTTTCAAAAAAAATGTTTCGTTATTTACGAAATTTCGTAAATATTTACAAAACATTTTAGAAACAATTTTTTTCTTGATCAAACAGGCCTATGTAGGGCAAATAGACAATGTTTGTGTGCTGGGGAGGGACTGGGCTGGCATGGCTGCAAATCCTGTTTCTTGCCATGGGAAAGGCAAATTGCTTCTGCTGCAGTGGCCCATCCAAGGCCCAGAGAAGAGGCCTGCCTTCCTGGCTCTCTCCCTGCGAGGCCCGGCCAGCCTTGCTTCCCCTCCCATTTGCGCCAAGCCCTTCCCTGCTGGGTAGAGGGGCCCCTCCTCACCTTCTCCTTCTTCAGCTTGTAGGGCATCCCGGACCGTGAAGGGCTGCCTGTGGCCCCGCGCTCGGCCTTTCTCTCGTCTCTCGCCCGCTTCTCCTCCTCCTCCTCGCCGCCGCCTCCCTCCTCCTCCTCCTCCTCCTCCTTCTCCCACCTGTGTTGCAGGAAGTGCCGGGAGGAGGAGGAGGAGGAAGAGGGCACAGGAGCGCGCGCGCGATCCGATCCGCTCCGGCTGCTGCGCCCTCCTCCTCCTCCTCCTCCCCCCCGCACTTCCTGCAACACAGCTGGGAGGAGGAGGAGGAGGGCGCAGCAGCCGGAGCGGATCGGATCGCGCGCGCGCTCCTGTGCCCTCTTCCTCCTCCTCCTCCTCCTCCCACCTGTGTTGCAGGAAGTGCCGGGAGGAGGAGGAGGAGGAAGAGGGCACAGGAGCGCGCGCGCGATCCGATCCGCTCCGGCTGCTGCGCCCTCTTCCTCCTCCTCCTCCTCCCCGCACTTCCTGCAACACAGCTGGGAGGAGGAGGAGGAGGAGGAGGAGGGCGCAGCAGCCGGAGCCGATTGGATGGCGTGCGCGCTCCTGCGCCCTCCTCCTCCTCGCGCCGCCCCTTCGCCCCGCCCGCCCCATTTACTGCTGGGGTGCTTGGGAGCGCCGGATTGGCTCCCAGCACTGCAGCACAGCGACAGCAGCCTCCATCCCATTAACGAGCGGAGCTTCAGCTCGTAAAAAAAATGGGGCTGCTGCTTCGATATTTTCAAACCCTTCCGGGTTTGAAAATATGTTTTGATATCGCTTCGGATATGCAAAAAATAACGATTTTAATACGAAATAACGAATTAACGAAACGAAACCGACAGGCCTAGTCTCTATTAGTCCTGGGTCCAAGGGGTTTGAAGCTGAGAAGCCTCACCAAGTTTCCTCTTTCCTCAATGGCTGTGAATGCCGGAGCAAACCACAACCCCAGTTCAGATGGCCTATGTCTTGAAGATTCAGAATCTTCCTCTGGTGCCAAAAGAACCGGTATGAAGGCGCTGGGGTCTCCTCAATGTTATCCAGGACGATCTGGACATAAAGCATGAGTCCCCAGGGCAAAAACACCTCAGAACTGGTGCTAATAGGTAACTCAAATCAGGGTCCTTAAGAATGAAGTCTTTTACTCATGTCCATGTGGTATGATCTCTGAAGGCAGAATGAAAAGAAAGGAAGTTCTCCCCTCTTGCAGGAAGAGATGGAGCCAAACAGTACTGATTGACAGCTACAAGCAACCAATCCATACAATTATACATAAGCAGTGTAAAAAGGGGGCAGGATTAAACATGATACAACAGTTTAAGTCTAACAACTAACAGTTCTATACATAGGTGGCACCACTCGCGCCGTCACACTGCGGGAGAAGATGCAGGTCAAGAATTGGGCTCCACAGTCACCTACGGACCCACCGCCAGTACACCAATCTTGGAAGACAATCCTACTTGGACAACGAGGGATTGCCTAAGTAAGTAAGTACTCAGAGAAGGTAGTGTAGAAAAGAATGGCAATGAAGATACATTGCTAAAATATTCTGCTTTCTCTCTATATGTGAATCCCTGATCCTTATGTGTTTCATTTTCAGCATGTGGACGTTTGATTGATAGGAGTGAAGGGCAGCGCTATCATCCTGGGGTTCTAAATCCAAATGAATAGTTGTACTCTACTTATGACAACTTTATATGTTTGTTCAGAGTGCTGTTTTAGAATGGTTATGGTTAGATGCATTCTCAGTTGATATTTCAGTATGAGAGCAGGGAAATGTGAGCATGTATGGTAAAAATTACCATGCACTGGATGATGATTGGTGGGAAGGAGAGAATATGGTGGTTGAAAAAGGAGAATGAAACACAACAGTTAAGAGTAATATTTTAGGATTTTATGGTTCACTGTCTATCTGTCTGTCTGTCTTTATTGGATTCATACCCTATGTTTCTCCCAGAATACAGGGTAGAATTAGGAATCTTTTTGAGAATCTGTTGCTGTTAATTTTATTTACAACCCACCTTTCTCTCCATGGAGACTCAAGGCTGCTAACAATCCCACTTATGTATTTCCACATTTTGTGGGGCTCTTGTACCTCTAAACCCAGCAAATGTGGAGGGTCGACTGTACAAGGAAACCTTGGAGCACCGTAGAGATTAACTTGGAGAATGAAATGTGTAGCCTGAGCTTTTGTAGACTCAATCTACTAGGTCAGATCCACAGCAGGGGGTCTACAACTTGTATGAACTTCTTTCTTCCAGTTGCGTGTGGATGGGCGACACTCCTCCCTCCCACAGAACCAGAGATGACACAGACACATAGATGGAGTAAAAATGGCCACAACTTAATTTATTAATTACAGGAACACATTGTGCAATGTAGCCAACTTTTATATCCTGGATGACATCAACTACCTAGATCAGTGACAGTCTGGACAGGGGGAGTGTGACCCTGTTGATTCTCTTGGACATCTCAGCGGCTTTCGATACCATCAATCATGGTATCCTTCTGGGATGACTCTCCCAGGTATGGCTTTGTCGTGGCTCCGGTCCTTTGACCTGTGGGGTCCCACAAGGCTCCATTCTGTCTCCCATGCTTTTTAACATCTACATGAAACCGCTGAGTGAGGTCATTCAGAGTTTTGGAGTTGGATGCCATCTCTAGCAGATGACACACAACTCTACTACTCTTTTCCACCTAACTCCAAGGAAGCCCCTCAAGTGCTAGATGAGTGCCTGACTGCTGTGGCTGTCTGGATGAGGACGAACAAGCTGAGTGAAGATTAATCCCGACAAGACAGAGGTCCTCCTGGTCGATCATAAACCGGACCGGGGAATAGGTTGGCAACCTGTGCTGGACGGGGTTGCACTCCTCCTGAAATCACAGGTCCGCAGTTTGGGGGTCCTCCTGGATTCTTCACTTACGTTTGAGGCTCAAGCATCGGTGGTGGCCGGGAGGGCCTTTGCACAATTAAGACTCGTGCGCCAACTGTGACCGTACCTCGGGAAGGCAGATCTGGCCAGGGTGGTCCACGCCTTAGTCACCTCTAGACTGGATTACTGCAATGCACTCTAGGTATGCTAGGCATGGGTTCTGGATCAAGATCGATCAGCCCACTGCTGACCGATACCTGATGAGTTCAACAGGGGGCCCACCGGCACAATACCAGGCCACAAGACACGGCACCCCTGGTAACCACCGGATGTTCCCTCCCCGGCCAGTAGTGGAGGGGCAGAACCAGATCCAGGGCCCATGCCAAATGCCAACCGGAGTTGTGACGAACAGATAATGAACAACAACTGCAACACTGAACAAAACATGAACATGCAGGATGGGTGAGAGGACAACTCAAAGCAGGCCTGGTACCTGCTAGACCCTGCGCAGCCTATTTAAGGCTGCTGGGCACAGGGTGCAACCAACCCCTGGCTGATGCCAGGTTCTGGGTGGGGCTGGCCGCAGGTTGGCCAGCTAACCCAGTGGTGAGAAATTTCCCGCCATGCAGGGGCTTCTGGGAAGGAGAAGCCCCTGCTACCAACATGGCCAGAGGGAGGGGCATCCGCCACCGCAACAGGCCTTGCCCGGTAAGTCAGGCAATGAATTTAGCCTCAAATATGCTCAATGATATAGATTAATAAAGCTATTTATTTATTTACTTTACTTATATACTGCTGTTCTCAGCCCGAAGGCAACTCACGGCGGTTCACAACAATCAAGAGCAGTAAAATTCAATACAACAGTATAAAAACAGTCAACATCTACACATTACACAATTAATAAACAACTACTACAATAACCATTCACTGTCGTCTCATCATCAGAAACATGATCCAGATTCGTCATCCATTGTTCCATTCCTATGTTCATTAACCAATCATTGCACCAATTACTCGAACGCCTGCTCAAACAGCCATGTCTTCACTTTTTTGTGGAATACCATTAGAGATGGGGCTAGTCTAATGTCTGTGGGAAGGGCGTTCCACAGCCGAGGAGCCACCACCGAGAAGGCCCTATCTCTCGTCCCCGCCAGCCGTGCTTGAGAAGCAGGAGGGATCGAGATCTTCCGTGGATGCCCTATCCACGGAAGATCTCAAAGTCCTGGTGGGTTCATAGGCAGAGATGCGGTCAGATAGGTAGCTTGGGCGGGAACCGTTTAGGGCTTTAAAGGCCAACGCCAGCACTTTGAATTGAGCTATGCCTTAGAATTGTTTTTAAATCTAGTATAAAGAAACCAACTATGGGGAAAAAAGCTTTAAAGAGTAGTAGCTAAGTTATCATTCCAGTGAAGCATCATTAGTAAAAAAAAAAAAAATCAATAACAGAAACAAAGTATCTCAGGTCCATACAGAGGATACCTGTCTAGGTGTACCTCTCAGTAGTAATCAATATAGAAAAGGCATTGGCTGATATCTCTTCATAGTGGACCAGAAGTCTGGCAGGACTTTCAGGCAAACATGGATGTTTCCATCAGATGTTGTTTTACCCTGTGCTTTCTGCAAAGTATGTTTTGCATGCTTTCTCTAAGTAAATCATGAAGCAGAATTAATTTTGCTTCCTGACTTGTTGTCTCTCCACCACCTCACATGCAGGATATAACTTTCCAAATTGCAGATCCTCTACCCCCAAGTAGGGCCAAGCTACACATTACCAGTATATATCTGATTTCTTTTTAATGAGCTGACGATAATTGTAATTGGTAGGCAAGCAAGCTTATTGGAAAATCACAGCCAAAGTATGCCACCTATGGTTTTAATTGCTTTTGGTGTAAAAGGGCATTAAGGCCCATTAAAAATTGCTCTTAAAGAGGAAAAGGAAAATCATTGGCCTTTCTCCAAGTACTAAACTTTCTGAAACACTTTCAGAAACATACATTACTGCTTCCAAAAAGGGGCTTTATAAATAAAAAAAAACCATCCTCTTTTCTCAGGGGAGAAGCAGAATTAGAATTTGTAAAGTCAAGGACCCATATTATCATGTCCTACCTGGTGGGGTCTCCTCAGACAAGGAAAGGGGAGATTTGAATCCTGATGCAGGATCTGGTCAGGGTCAGAAAAGGATGGAAGCTGAAATAGGACATGCACCTTGTGCCCAGCGGGAAGCCAGGGTGCCACAAAAGAGGCCCTCAAGGATTTTCCTGAAGAAATGGTCTTTAGATGGCTTGAAAGGTTAAACAAGCTCCTTTATTATTGAACAAATTAAACAGATATTTCTCAAATCTTCAATGAGTCAAACAAATGCTTCAAGGCTTTAAATCAACTGGTGGTTTCCTTAATCTTGTCCACAAGGGACAGGCAACTGTCTTCATTAATTGTTCTTATACTTTGAGAGGAAAACCCTTTTTTAACCTCTCCCAGGCTGTCTGTTATCTACATTTTGTTGGTGCGGGATCTACTACCGATTCCAAACTGTGTCTTGGTACCAAGTAAACCTACCAGATAAAGCTTGTAGATTCTCCAGCTGGAGTTCTTTGGGTCTGTAAAGCTGTTTTCCCTCTAGAATTTCTTTAAGACTTTAGGGCTGTTTCCCTTAGATGCTGTAAGGCTGAGAGGCTGCAAGCTCCCAGCCTGAGCTTCGGGAATTTTCCCCCGGAATGTCCTGAGAAATGAAGCTTTTCTGCAGGTGAAGCTTGTCCACGTCCTCTACCTTAGCTTTTCTCACTAAGACTAACTAAAAAATGGCTCCCTTCCCTTCCCATTACCCTGAACAAGGGGCGGAACCAAAACTTAATGATGATAGATAGGTGGCTTGCCCTATGACTGCAAACCAAAGGAAGCCACCTTTTTGCAGAATCCCTGAAACTTTGGAATGCATGCAAACACTTAATAGAAAGAAAATAAAGTTGGAGCTCCTGGTACAGATGTACCAGCACAGAAGCCCTTCCCTGGAATCAAAGTTTGGGTCATCATTTTGAGATTTAACCTGGTGTCTGTGCCTCCCCACCTTTTGGAATGTCACAGACTGAAATGGAAGCATCAGAAGTACAGACAAGGATGCAACATACTTGAAAAGAAATCACATTGAAGATAGTGTAGGCTTGTTTTCCAAAGCCTACACAACAATTGATATAAATTGTATGCAAAGAGATTCCACCTAAACTTTAAGTAGAACTTCCTGCTGGTAAGGGCTACTCGACAGTGGGATATGTTGTCTGGGAGTGAGGTGGAATCACCTTCTCTGGAAGTTTTCCAACAGAGACTGCATGGCCATTTGTTGGGAGTGCTTTGGTTATGTTTTCCTGCATGGCACAGGGTTAGATTGGATGGCCCTTGGGGTCCCTTCCAACTTTATGATTCCATTATTCTATTATTTACATGAGTGGAAAATCCTGTGGCTCTTGTAGAAAGCACTACTCACATAAGCCCAGGGACAGTTTCACTATGCACCCCTGTGCCATTGTGGCTGCAGGATAGAGTCTGTAAGCCACCCTGTCGGAACCCAGATGCCTTAAAGAGCCAAACACAGAAGAATATTAAAAAAAGGTTATGAAATCAAAGTAAACAGGACTCAGAGACACTTGCTTCAGTGCCTCTGGTCAAAACTCAAAGTTTGCAGCAATTTGCAGCTTAAAAAACAAACTTGAAAAATAAACCGGATTATACTGGCAAAAAATCCGGATTAAACAAGAGTTCCTTCAAAATCACACAGTTTAAAGATAATGGTTAAACAGAGCCGTGAAGAGAAGCCGTCCCTCCAAAAACAGTCCCAAGTCAAAGAAGTCCCAGATGAAGATTCCAAAATCCCAAAGGCAGCGTCGTCGTCAGAAACAGTCCGAGGTCAAGGAGAGGGGAAATCTGCACTTACGAGAATCCAAGCTGGTTGGTACACGAAGAACACAACAACCTGCAGTTCCAGGACCCAAGCCCAACAAGAGAAGCGGCAGCGACAAGACCCAAGGCACGAATCCAACACTTTGCCTACTGCAAAGTTCTATCACTCCAGTGCCTTCATTTATCCTACAACTCATCATCCGTTGATGAGTTGCCCTTCACCCCATCCTCATCACTGCTAGCTGGCTTAGCTTCCACAGCTGAATGCCAACGCCCATCCCTCCAACTCTTCCACCTTTTGTCAAGACTTAGATCTCCCCACGATTCCATGGTATCATCAGCTTGCCAATCCCCACCAGAAAATCCCTCAAAGGTGTCACTGGATGTGGGCTGTGTACACACATTCCTGATCTCCTGAACTTGTGTCCAATCCAGTGGTTCCTCTTCATCCTCACTACTCCTAGACCCATTACTTCCAGTAAAGCCCATGAAATCCTCTTCCTCAGTGGGAGCAGTACGTATGTCCCGAATCCTCTTACTGTCTTGTGAATATGCCCCAATACTCTTTTCAACCATAAAGAATTGGATTAAAAATAATGTATTTAGACCCTGAGCCTCACATCTGAGTAAGATTTTTTTTGTCGTGTCAGGAGTGACTCGAGAAACTGCAAGTCACTTCCGGTGTGAGAGAACTGGCCGTCTGCAAGGACGTTGCCCAGGGGACACCCAGATTAGGATAATGATTTACCATTTTCTTTTTCTTTTTTTCTATACACAGTGGAAAGTTTGCATTTCAAAATTAAGATGTAGAATCACTTCTGATGAGTTAATTGATATTAAAGGATAAGTAAAGGTATCTTGGTAACCCGAGGTGAGTTATTTAGTAGTGCTGAAATAATTAAATCCCACTGCAATTTTTACACACATGCAAATACTGAAAAACAGAGCATTTTATATTTCTTAAATTACCATTGCTGGGGATTAATTTTATTTGACTGATGAAAAACTACATATGAATACTACAGGGAAATTATTGTAGTTTTGATTAGCATTCTTGGGATAAATTATTTTGCAGCATTTGTGCAAGTTCTTTCACATAAAGGAAAATTTATATATCTATCTATATATACAAAAATGCTTTGTGCATAATGAGTTCCTTAAAAACAAAAGAACCAATGAACGAAATCACACCAAATTTGGCAACAAAACATCTCACAACACAAGGAGTGACCATCACTCAATAAATTATGATTTTGTCATTTGGGAGTTGTAGTTGCTGGGATTTATAGTTCACCTATAAACAAAGAGCATTCTGAACTCCATCAACGATGGAATTGAACCAAACTTGGCACACAGAACTCCCATGACCAGCAGAAAATACTGGGTTTGGTGGGCATTGACCTTGAGTTTGGGAGTTGTAGTTCACCTACATCCAGAGAGCACTGTGGACTCAAACAATGATGGATCTGGACCAAACTTAGCACAAGCACTCAATATGCCCAAATATGAACACAGATGGAGTTTGGGGGAAATAGACTTAGACATTTGGGAGTTGTAGTTACTGGGATTTATAGTTCACCTACAATCAAAGAGCGTTTTGAACCCCACAAACGACAGAATTAGGGCAAACTTCCCACACAGAACCCCCATGACCAATAGAAAATACTTAAGGCCATCCAGTCCAACTCCCTTCATCAGGGCAAGAAAACATAATCAAAGTCCTCCTGGCAAAGAGCCATCCAGCCATACATATAGATAGATATGATTCACAAACACAGAGCTATAGTATAATAGATTTGAAAGGGACCTCTAAAGAAGGAGAATGATATGCAGCATGTTCCAGAGTAGGCAAGCCAGACACTCTCCACATCCACACTGACAAAGAAACAGCAAGAAATACTGCTTACCCACAAGCAGAAAGAAATTACATATATTAGAAACCAACACTTTCTCATTACTTTATTTTCTAGATCAACAGACTGGGCCACAGCAATGCCTGGCAGGGGACAGCTAGTTTATAATAAATCTTCGGTTAAGATATAAATATTTTTTTCTGGATATTTGGAAAGGAAGATAATAAATGGAGAATGCATACAATTTTTCCTGACATAACACAGGGACCCTGTACACTGCAGACATTATGTTATTGAGCCATGATACCCATCCCCCACCCCCCAAAAAAGATTTATAGTTCATTAAGAGACTCCAAATAAATATATGAGGTCTGAAGTTGTAAAACTTCAAAGGTTTAGAACAGTGATTCTCAACCTGGGAGTTGGGACCACTGAGGGGGTGTCAGAGGGGTCGCCAAGGACCAACAAAAAACATAGTATTTTCTATTGGTCATGGAGATTCCATGTGGGAAGTTTGAGCCAATTCTGTCATTGGTGGAGTTCAGAATGTTCTTTGATTATAGTGAACTATAAATCCCAGCAACTACAACTCCCAAATGTCAAGGTCTATTTTCCCCAGACACCACCAGTGTTCACATTTGGGCATATTGAGTATTCGTGCCAAGTTTGGCCCAGATCCACCATTGTGTGAGTCTACAGTGCTCTCTGGATATAGGTGAACTACAACTCCCAAACTCAAGGTCAATGCCCACCAAACCCTCCCAGTATTTTCCATTCATCATGGGAGTTCTGTGTGCCCAGTTTGGTTCAATTCCATCGCTGGTGGAGTTCAGAATGCTCTTTGATTATAGGTGAACTATAAATTCCAGCAACTACAACTCCCAAATTACAAAATCAATCCTCCACACCAGAATTTGCTTGTCTCTTTTGAAGCAAATTGCTTGTACTTGCATCCTTTTTAGACAAATCGTAATAAACCTCTGTGGCTTGTCTTCAACTTGGTAAGTTTTTTCTCTGTCCTGGCCTATCTGGTTTAGCATAAGCTCGCCAGGCATGGACTTTCTAACCGCGGTCATAGCTGAAATCACTAAAATATTAGCTGTTGTAAATATTGAAACAATATTTGTACTGGAAGGAAGGGCTTTCTGAGATGTGGGTGTTCATCAGATGATCAGGATCAGGTAGCATCTTGAGGGACAGGACTCATGTATGTATAGAATCTTAGAACTGGATGTATTGTCGAAGGCTTTCGTGGCCGGAATCACTGGGTTGTTGTAGGTTTTTTCGGGCTATATGGCCATGTTCTAGAGGCATTCTTTCCTGACGTTTCTGCGAACCCCACCTCCTCCAAGATGAACTGAACCACCTCAACTGGGCTCTACAGGCCAATGGAGACTTCACCTCAGACATCAGAAGAGCTGCAAGACCGAGAACAAGCTACGAGAGTCAAGACGAAGATCCATCCAGAGGAAAAGTGTTCTTGCCATACATCAAGGGAACCACTGACCGCAGAGGGAAGCTGATGAGGAAACACAACATACAAACTATCTAGAGACCCACCAAGCAAATCCAACAAATGCTATGTTCAGCAATGGACAAGAGGGATCCCCTCGCTTCTGCAGGAGTCTACCGTATACCAGGCAGCTGTGGACAAGTCTACATAGGGACCACCAAACGCAGCAGCATTGCCCAGACACGAATCAAGGAACATGAAAGGCACTGCAGACTACTTCAACCAGAGAAATCAGCCATAGCAGAGCACCTGAGGAACCAACCTGGACACAGCGTATTATTTGAGAACACAGAAATGCTGGACCACTCTCACAACCACCTTGTCAGACTACACAGAGAAGCCATTGAAATCCACAAGCATGTGGACAATTTCAACAGAAAGGAGGAAACCATGAAAATGAACAAAATCTGGCTACCAGTATTAGAAAACTCTAAAATTACAACAGCACAGCAGAGAGGAAACAAACAAGGACATCTAATCACCTCTCAACAAAAGTTTGCTCTAGGCACTGTCAAGCCATTATATGCTAATCAAGGTGGTCAGTTGAAACATTCACATTTAGCTCCAGCAGACAAGAGTGCTTTGTCCCACCCTGGTCATTCCACAGATATATAAACCCTTTTTCCTAGTTCCAACAGACCTCACTACCTCTGAGGATGCTTGCCACAGATGCAGGCAAAATGTCAGGAGAGAATGCCTCTAGAACATGGCCATATAGCCCGAAAAAGCCTACAACAACTTAGAACTGGATGTCACCACAAATTTCTAGTACAGCCCTTGCAGTAATAAAAAAAACCTAGAGCATCCTGGAAACATGTTTCCCTAACCTCTGTATAAATATCTCCAAAGAAAAAACACTGACCTGCCTTCAAGGTAATCTATACCATTATAAAACAGCAATTTCCAATGCTTAGGTGGATCTCTTTCTTTTAATTTGAACCCATTGATTTGTGTTCTGGTCTCCAGAACAACAGAAAGCAACTTGGCACCATCTTCTACATGGTATCTTTTTATATATTTCAATATAGTGCTACCATATCACCTTCCAGTCTTCTACTCTTCAAGTAAAATATATCCAATTTCCTAAGTCATTCCTCAGAAAGCTTGGATTCCAGATCTTTGATCATATTGATTGTCCTTTCCTGAGCAGGTTCTTGAATTCATTCATTCTTCTTTTATCATTGTATCAATTGGAACACTTGTTATTCAGCAAAGAAAGTGCTACTTTCATGTCACCCATTGTTGCTCTTTCTGGACATTGGCGTCAAGCACTTTCGCCAAATCTCAGCTCCCACAAGCTTTCCTTTTGTTCAATTTCATGTGGCCTTTGTCTAAGAATTGTAGGCAATCACTCAAAAAATAAATGCAAAACACTTTCTTCCCCTGAATCTCCCCCAAACCACTCCAAATAATTTCTTCATTTGACTATATATCAGCCCAAAGAGCAACCAGAATGGATGTCTACTCAATTCCAGTCATTGTATTGACCAATATATGGCCAAAATAGCCATTATGTAGGAATATTGAAAACATATTGTCAATTATCTAATAAGATGAAATTCAGGGAGGCTTTGTTTTTTAAAAAGGAAAGGGCTCTTTGTAGGGTTAGCAAAGGACCAGGATTAGGAGCTGTGTAGTGTGAATCTCCACAACCAGAGACAAGCATTAATTGCATTCTATATGCCTTGAATTGAATGTCAACATTGCATAAGTCAACCAAGACACCAAGTTGGCAATCAAATGCATAAAGGCAAATTCATATCCATGCATAGAAGACCTCTATGTGCAGTACAATCCATGCACAACATACTTTCACATTAAAATACAATGTGCATTCATGTGCCATAGCAGTGCACGAGGAACTTTGCTTCCACAACCATCAACTGAAAATGGCCTTTGGTCATTGGACAGCTTGGGAGTTGTCCTGGATTCATCGCTGAGCCTGGCACCACAGGTTTCGATGGTGGCCAGGGAAGTTTTTGCACAGTTAAAGCTTGTGTGCCAACTGCACCCATACCTTGGGAAGTCTGACTTGGCCACAGTGGTCCATGCTCTGGTTACATCCCATATAGATTACTGCAACACGTTCTATGTGGGGTTGCCTTTGAAGACTATTCGGAAGCGCTACTCATCCAGCAAGCAGCAGCCAGGTTGCTCACTGGAGGGGCACTCAGGGAACACACAACTCCTCAGTTGTGTCAGCTCCACTTGTCAGTTCCACTGGCTGCCAGTCTTCTACCGAGCACAATTCAAAGTGCTGGTCTTAACCTATAAAGCCCTAAACAACTCCGGCCCAATTTACCTGTCTGAACGTATCCTCCTCTATGAACCATCAAGATTGCTAAGATCGTCTGGAGGGGCCCTGCTCTCGATCCCACCGGCCTCACAGGCGCGGATGGTGGGGACGAGAGACAGAGCCTTCTCGGTGGTGGCCCCTCGACTCTGGAACTCCCTTCCACTGAAGATCAGAGCTGCCCCTTCTATCTTAACGTTCAGGAAACAGGTGAAAACTTGGCATTGGGGATTGGCATTCGACAAATGAGCCATTATCCTGTGATATGGATGGATGACAACGAATAATGATTTTTGATGACGACAGACCACTGTCATTATATGATTGTATTTTGCTATTTTAATGTTTTAGTGTGATTTAGAATATGATGTTTTAATGACTGTCTGTAATATTGATGTTGGAAACCAAACTGAGTCCCTCGAACGGAGGTGAGAAGACCGGTATACAAAACTGCTAAATAATTAAATAAATTCAAAGTGCTGGCTTAAGCCTATGAAGCCCTAAACGGTTCCAGCCCAGGCTACCTGTCTGAACATATTGTTCCCTACAAACCAGCACATAGATTAAGATCTTCTGTGGAGGCCCTGCTCTTAGTCCTGCCGGCCTCACATGCATGGTTGGCAAAGACGAGAGACAGGGCCTTCTCGGTGGTGGCCTCTCAGTTGTGGAACTCCCTCCCTAGTGACATCAGAGCAACTCCCTCCCTATTAGCCTTTAGGAAAAGAGTCAAAACCTGGCTCTGTGAGCAGGCCTTTGGAAACTAGGGCAATGCAGTATTCTGATTTGAAACCTTGTGCAATTTGACCTGGAACGGACTCAGACCATGAACTTTGGATTGCATGTTTTCTAAGTTTTTAATTTTAAAACTGTTTAATATGTTGCAATTTTTGAAATGTTTAGGTAATTGTTGTTGAGGCACGGCGTTTGTGCCATTGTAAGCCGCCTTGAGAAGGACAGGGTACAAGTATGGCAAATAAATAAATAAATACATATATAAAGGGCATCTCATCACTATAAAACATATCCATCTCTTAAGTTTGTCTCAGAGTGCTAATTTAGAGCGTTCTTTTCCCAAGAAACACTATCAGCACTACTTTTCCCCGTTTGTGTACATGGATGGCGGAAGAAGGAAAAAAAAGCAATGGTGGTGGGGTGGGGACTAATATAAATGACAGATTGCTTCAAATAGATTTGCCCTTTGCTGATATCTACACATATTTTGTGTATCTGGCTGCCCTCATCTATGTCTCATTCTTTAGCTCCTTGGATTATGATTTCTCCAAGTTGCCTTTCTGGTTACCTAGGGAACTACTTTCAGCATCAGAGTGGCTACGATTAGACAAGGGTGGTATTTTTCTGTGGTTACCTAGCAACTTTGTTGGGTTTCCTACTCTGGGGTACTGCTTGTGGGGAAATGGGGCAGCCACTTTCCTAAAGGTAAGCAGGTTTGTCTCTGGTCAATGTCTAGTGAAAGACTTGCTGAGAACCTCATGTCCACTACCTTCAGTTCCACAATGGTATGAAGATAGGATGTAGATCAATTTAAAGAAGGACAATAGATTAAAATAATACCCTGCACTTTTGAAGTGTGATGTGCATTGAATGGTATGGAAAATATGGCTAGAAAAAGAAAATGAAAAAGGAATAAGAACAGAAGAGGGAGTACGCAAGCAGAGCAACACTGTGTATTCAAACTCCATGGTATCTGATGGAGTTTGGTTCCAGGACATCATGTGAATGCCAAAATCCATGGATGCTCAAATCTAATTATATATGATGGTGTAGTAAAATAGCATCACTTATACAACATTGGAAATTTGGGAATATTTCCAAAATATATAAATCGTGGATGATTGAATCCATGGATATGGAATCTGTGGATAGTGAGGGACAATTGTACCAGGAATGGAAAGAGCTGGGTTGTTGTAGGTTTTTTCGGGCTATATGGCCATGGTCTAGAGGCATTCTCTCCTGACATTTCATCTGCACCTATGGCAAGCATCCTTAGAGGTAGTGAGGTCTGTTGGAACTAGGGAAAGGGGTTTATATATCTGTGGAATGACCAGGGTGGGACAAAGGACTCTTGTCTGCTGGAGCTAGGTGTGAATGTTTCAACTGACCACCTTGGTTAGCATTTAATGGCCTGACAGTGCCTGGAGCAAACTTTTGTTGAGAGGTGATTAGCTGTCCTTGTTTGTTTCCTCTCTGTTGTTGTGCTGTTGTAATTTTAGAGTTTTTTAATATTGGTAGCCAGATTGAGTTCATTTTCATGGTTTCCTCCTTTCTGTTGAAATTCTCCACATGCTTGTGTATTTCAATGGCTTCTCTATGTAGACTGACATGGCAGTTGTGAGAGTGGTCCAGCATTTCTGTGTTCTCAAATAAAATGCTGTATCCAGGTTGGTTCATCAGGTGCTCTGCTATGGCTGACTTCTCGGGAAAGAGAATGGAAAGAGCATCTGAAATATATGAAAACTTTTTAAAGCTTCCAAATAAAAAAATAAGTCATCCAGGAATAGCTTGCCACTCTACACGACTTCAAGTCCCCAGGGCCAGATCAACTACACGCGGGTGTATTGAAGGAACTAGTGGAAGTCAGTTTGGAACCACTAGCAATCATATATGAGAGTTCAGAACAGGAAAAGTCCCAGCAGATTGGAGAAGGGCAAATGTGGTCCCTATCTTCAAGAAGAGAAAAAAAGGACAACCCAAACAATTACTGTTGGTCAGGCTCATGCAGATACCAGGCAAGATTCTGGAAAAGATTATTATGGAAGTAGACTTCAAACACTTAAAAACGAATGTGGTAGTCACTAATACTCAACATGGATTTATCAAAAACAAGCAATGCCAGATTCATCTGATCTCTTTTTTCGATAGAGTTGCAAGCTAGGTAGATGCAGCATATCTGGATGTAGCGTATCTGGATTTCAGTAAGTCCCTCAACAAGGTCCCCAATGACCTTCCATCAAGGAAACTAGTCCAATGTGAACTAGGCAAAACTATGGTTAGGTGGATCTGTAATTTCTACTGGATAAGTGAACAAACCCAATGATGCTCACAAATGCTTCCTCTTCATCCTGGAAAGAAGTGATGAGCGGAGTGCCGGAGGGTTCCGTCCTGGTCCTGTTCAACATCTTAAATAATGACTTAGATGAAGGTTTAGAGGCAGGATCATCAAGTTTGCAGATGACACCAAATTGGGAGGAATAGCCAATACTCCAGAAGACAGGAGCAGAATGCAAAATGATCTTGACAGATTAGAGAGATGGGCCAAAACTAACAAAATGAAGTTCAACAGTGACAAATACTCCAG
This sequence comes from Anolis sagrei, assembly GCF_037176765.1. Classification (NCBI taxonomy): domain Eukaryota; kingdom Metazoa; phylum Chordata; class Lepidosauria; order Squamata; family Anolidae; genus Anolis; species Anolis sagrei. The sequence continues at coordinate 8,438,372 of NC_090024.1, read as the reverse complement.
TTAGGCAGGAAAAACGAAATGCAAAGATACAGAATGGGGGACAATGCCTGTGAAAAAGATCATGGAGTTCTCATGGGGAAGAAGGGGAACATGAACCAACAATGTCATGTGACAGCTAAAAAAGCCAATGGGATTTTGGCTTGCATAGATAATGTCTAGATCCAGGGAAGTCATGCTACCCCTCTATTCTGTCTTGGCCAGACCACACCTGGTAGGAGATGTTGACAAGTTGTAATGTGTCCAGAGGAGGGTGTCAAAAATGATCAAGGGTCTGGAGAACAAGCTATATGAGGAGCAGCTTAAAGAGCTGGGCATGTTTAGCCTAAAGAGAAGGCTGAGAGGAGACATGATGAGGGCCATGCATCAATATGTGAGGGTAAGTCATAGGGAGGAGGAAGCAAGCTTGTTTTCTGCTGCCTTGGAGACTAGGATGTGGAACAATGGCATCAAACTACAGGAAAGAAGATAAACATTAGCATATATTTTAAAATATATTTTAAAATATACCAATGGGCAAACAATGGGCAAACATTAAAACAGGATTGAATATAAACAGGATTAGATGAAATTACTCTCCTTAAGACCAGCTATAGTAAACTTCACAAACAGCATTTGCTGTTTGAGATCTTCCGGAATGGCAGGAAAAGAGGACACAATGAGACAAAATAGAAAGGAAGATTATGAAAAAAGAAATGCTGATCTCATGAACCAGAGTCATGACCTATCCATTTATCTGAAGAGTTTCTGAAGAGTTTCCAATGCAATTGCATTGTGTGTGTTTTTAAAGAAATAAACAAAACAAAGAAGAACACACACACACACACACACACACACACACATATATATATATATATAATGTTTCTGTTCAGCCACCCACGCAACATTAATTGCTAAGATTTCATCTCATTAAATATGATTACTTCATTTGAAAGTTTGCATATGTTATAAGAGTGTGTAAATGCTCTAATTGCTCAAGTGCAGTTTTTTCATGAATTCAGACTGCAGTCAGACTTCATCTTTGTATCACAAAGCTTAATATATGAAGCTTGTAATACAGCATAATACAGCGTAAATACAATCTGATCTCCATATCCACAGATTCTTCATTCATGGATTTAATCATCCATAGGTAAGGCAAAGGTTTTCCCCTGACATTAAGTCTAGTCGTGTCCGACTCTGGGGGTTGGTGCTCATCTCCATTTCTAAGCCGAAGAGCCGGCGTTGTCCATAGACACCTCCAAGGTCATGTGACAGGCAGGACTGCATGGAGTGCTGTTACCTTCCCACCGAAGCAGTACCTATTGATCTATTGACATTTGCATGTTTTCAAACTGCTAGGTTGGCAGAAGCTGGGGCTGACAGTGGGAGCTCACCCCACTCCCCAGATTTGAACCTGTGACTTTTCGATCAGCAAGTTCAGCAGCTCAGCGGTTTAACCCACTGGGCCACATCCAAAATGCAAACCTTGATTTCTGACCTTCTCACATGAGCCACGTGAAGCATCCCACCGAAGAAACAGAGTGGCCGCAGAGCAAATCCATCACCCCACATGCCACTGCGTCACAGTGATGTTTCCCTGAGTTACAAGCAGCTGACTTGCAAATGACGCATAGTTAAAAACAGGGGCGATACAACAGGAAGGGAGATAAATCTATCCCTCGGAAAGGGAAATTTACTCCTGTCTCCACTGAAATCCTTGTTTCCACAAAATCACAGGAACAGAAACTATGATAAAATCTTCTGAACAGGGGTCCAAATATCAAAACAAACATCTATGCTATCCAAAGCTATTATATGTGTGTGTGGCTGGTGTTACTCTTAAAATGAACTTTTTTTTGTCTTACATAGAATCATAGAATCAAAGAGTTGGAAGAGACCTCATGGGCCATCCAGTCCAACCCCATTCTGCCAAGAAGCAGGAATATTGCATTCAAAGCACCCCTGACAGATGGCCATCCAGCCTCTGTTTAAAAGCTTCCAAAGAAGGAGCCTCAACCACACTCCAGGGCAGAGAGTTCCACTGCTGAACGGCTCTCACAGTCAGGAAGTTCTTCCTCATGTTCAGATGGAATCTCCTCTCTTGTACTTTGAAGCCATTGTTCCGCGTCCTAGTCTCCAAGGAAGCAAAAAACAAGCTTGCTCCCTCCTCCCCGTGGCTTCCTCTCACATATTTATACATGGCTATCATATCTCCTCTCAGCCTTCTCTTCTTCAGGCTAAACATGCCCAGCTCCTTAAGCCGCTCCTCATAGGGCTTGTTCTCCAGACCCTTGATCCTTTGAGTTGCCCTCCTCTGGACACATTCCAGCTTGTCAATATCTCTCTTGAATTGTGGTGCCCAGAATTGGACACAATATTCCAGGTGTGGTCTAACCAGAGCATTATAGAGCGTGGAGAGCAGGACTTCCCTGGACCTAGACACTATGCTCCTATTAATGCAGGCCAAAATCCCATTGGCTTTTTTTGATGCCACATCACATTGTTGGCTCATGTTTAACTTGTTGTCCATGAAGACAACAAATCCAACTTAAGAACAAACCTACTGAACCTATCTCATTTGTAACTTAGGGACTGCCTTCATATACCAATCTAACTTCATAACAGGGCCCCTTCTGATGGTCTCAAACATTTTTGCATGTGTGCCATTTTCCTGTAAATGACTCCATTTTCTATCAGATCTGATGTGTATCTGAAAGGAAACGTTAGCTTATTAAAAACAACCATAAATATATTTTGGTAACCATTGCAAAGCTTGGAAATAAACTCCTTTTTATGTTAATATTGGGTCAGAAGTTTTATAATCACAATGAGTTGTCTTCATGTTAATCACTGTTAATTTTAGTCGTTGTAGAGTCTGATGGAGAAAACGGCACATAATTGGTTGACAAAGTGGAGCTTGAAATCTGAGCCTTTCATGTTAATATTGCGTAGGGAATTTTATAAGCAAGCTAAGTTGTCTTGATGTTAATTGTCACTGTTAATGTTAGTAACTGTAGGGGGTTGATGGAAGATGAGGGCATATAATTGCTTGATGCTATGGCCCACAAGTGACAAATGCTGTTCTTGCCTCCATCGAGGGAGAGTTTACATTGTTTTTTTCGGGATCCAGGCGCCTTTAAAGAGCCAGGCACAGGGATAAGGTCCAAACAAAGTCTATTAAGGCAACAACAAAAAAGATTCAGGGACACTTACTTCAGTGTCCCTGGCCAAAACAAAAGGTTTCAAGCAATTTGCAAGACAAAAACTTAACTTGGCAAATAATCCGGATTAAACCGGCATATAATCTGGGATAAACAAAAGATTGAGCAAAACGCTCCAAAGTCTCAGAGTTCAAAGTATGCAAGTAAACAAGGTGGAAGAACACAAAGCCGTAGTCCAAAAAGCAGCGTCATTGTCCAGGCAATCCGAAGTCAAAAGACGGGAAGTCAGCACTTACGGGAATCCAAAGCCAGTCGATACACGGAGAAAGCAGCAACCTGTAGTTCCAGGACCCAACAAGAGAAACGGCAACGACAAAGGCCCAGGCACAAATCCAACACTTTGCCTTCTGCAAAGTTCCATTACCACAGTGCCTACATTTATCTTACAACTCATTATCGCTTGATGAACTGTCCTCCGCCCTCTCCTCATCACTGTCAGCTGCTTTAGCCTCTACAGCTGAGCGCCAACACCCATCCCACCAACTTATCAAGACTTAGGTCTCCCCATGTATCATCAGTTTCCCAATCCCCAGAAAACCCCTCAAAAGTATCGCTGGATGTTGGTTGTGTACACACATCTCTGACTTCTTGCACACGAGTCCAATCCAACCCATCCTCCTTCTCGTCACTACTCCCAGACCCATTACTTCCTGTGAAACCCATAAAATCCTCCTCTTCAGTAGGAGCAGTAAGTATATCACAAATGCGTTTCCTCTGATACTCCTCGTCAGACTCTTGCTTGCGAGTAGTCCTTTTTACACCTCTATTCCCATCTCCTTCCTCCTCCATTTCAGTTTCTGAAAAGCCCTCAAAAGAGTCTTCGTCTGTAGGGGACATGAATATCTTCCTAATTCTCTTTCTTTGTTGCTCCTCATCCAGACTTTGAGCACCTCTCTTTCCACCTCTACTACTCCTATCCTCAGTTGTAACGTTACTAGGATACTCAACTACAACAGTTTTCTTCTGAAGAGGTACATTTGTTGTACTTCCCATATTTCAACTCCTGGATGGAAGAGAAAGACTTGTGGTCCAAAACATCTGAAGGGTGCACAGCTCAGGAAAGTGTGTCATTTAGTAAGATGGGCAGTTGTTTTCTCAGGGCTCTTCCACACAGCCCTGTATCCCAGAATATCAAGGCAGAAAATCCCACAATCTCTGCTTTGAACTGGGTTATCTGAGTCCACACTCAGTTAATGTGGGATTTTCTGCCTTGATATTCTGGGATATAGGGCTGCATGGAAGGACTCTCAGTGGTCTGCTACATCCACACAACCAAAAGAATAGAATAAAAGCATTAGAAGAAGCCCTCAGAGCCATACAACCCAACCCCATTCTGCTATACAGAAAGCCATTCTGATAGGTGGCCATAAAACCATAAAAATCTCCAAAGAAGGAGACACAACTGGATTCAAGGAAGACAAAGCTGTTATTAAAACTCCAGAGCCCCAAAGAGGACTCCAAAACCTCTGCCATGGAAAGGTCTCAACAGTGAAGGCCAAGGTGTCCTTTCACCAGAAACCTATTTGGGGGCTAACCTCCACATATGACTTTTAAGCTGGACATACAAATACTGTTTGTGTTGTAACTTTATCAAGCTGTGCCAAGTCTGCCAAGGACTTTGGAAATAAATATTTTGTTGATGTTCATATCTTGACTGGCATCAGTTGCTGAAAGTATTGAGTTATTGCTTCAAAGAAAGACCCCGAGCAGTTCGCCCAGATAAAGAGAGAAGCACATCTTAGTTTTAACCTTATAGCGTCTGGGTGTGACGGCACAGTTGACATCACATCCCAGAAACAATAACTGTATTTACTTGTGATGATCATGTATTTGTGCATCAATACCGTAGAATTAATGCAGCCAGAGTGGACACCATTTAACTGCCATGACTTAATGTTTTGGAATCATGAGAGCTGTAGTTTGGTGTGGCCACAGCACTCTTTGGCAGACAAGTCTAAAGAGCTTGGAAAGCTATACCTCACATAATTCCAAAGCATTGAGCCAAGTCACTTAAAGTGGTATCAAATTGCAATTAATTCTACCAGAGATGCATGTAGAGGGGACCTTGGGCAATGAAATGTCACTATCCGAGAAATGAGTAAGAAATGAGAAATAAGTGATAGAGGTCCAGTAGACCTTGCATGGACTAGAGTGGGAATTTGCATTGGTTAATTTAGGATCTCAGAACCTGAACTTTCTTCTCATTGTACTAGAAGCATTGTGCCAAATGTAATTTTCAGAGGCATCTGATTTTATTGTGGCTAAAAATACTACTAATTGGTCCTTTCTATACATTCTCTTCAGCGTTCTGGAAAATTACCTACTGATTGTATGGGTATATATTTTTTTCTCTTTCCCAAAGCGCTCACCGGTAATTCCATAATCTTGGGAGATGAACTGAGCATCTCGGAGACTTTATTTTTACCCAGGAATTGCAAAAGGTGAGCTTAGTCTGAACGCCTACACACAGGCAGGCATACATTTTCAGGGAGGGAAAGAAGGGGGAAATGGAGGAAGAAATAGGCTTTTAATTTGCTAAAATGAAAAGCCTGAAATTACCACCTACAGCTGGGATGGTGTTTTAAATCTCTCCTAAGGAGCTGATGGGAGAGAGAAAGAGAGACCCTTTCTTTGCTACCAATATCCACACACCCACTTGTTTGAATATATGAATATATACAGAGAAAGAGAGAAAGAGAGAGAGAGAGGGAGAGAGAAACTGAATGTGAGATTTTTATGACCAAGAATAAGAAAGAAAGGAAACTTGATCTCATGGGTGAGCACCAGGACTGTGGTGCAACTGGCTGGGAGTCAGCCACATTAAGACCACTACTGACCGAAGGTTATGAGTTCAAAGCCAGCCTGGGTCAGAGTGAGCTTCTGGCCATTGTGTAGCTTGCTGCCGACCTTTGCAGTCCAAAAGACAGTTGCATCTGTCAAGTAGAAAATGTAGGTACCGCTTATGCAGGGAAGCTAATTTAACTAATTTACGATGCCATAAAATTCTCCAGCAACCATGCAAAAAGAATGAGGAAGTACTCCATCATTGTCACTAATGGACAGTGAAACAACAGCTCCCCTGGTGGCCAGAATACCCTCGTGAAAGCTGGAATGTTAAATAGCTTCTGTGTCTCTGTCTATATAGGTTGTGTTTCTATGGCATTGAATGTTTACTGTGTATATGTACATTGTAATCCACCCTGAGTCTCCTGCGGGATGAGAAGAATGGAATATAAATTAAATACTGTAAATAAATAAATAAGTGAAATACAGCAATTTAAAAGGGCCATGGATAGTGAGATGCGAGTTTAGAATAGCGAAACCTGAGGCACAGATACTGAGTTCCGATACTCAATTACTGGTACTGCAATAGGCCACCCTGTAGGTCTGTGCACCTGGTGAGACAAAGAAGCCCAATATTCCCAAATAAATTTCATCAAGTTGAGAAAGGAACCACCAAGGTATTTATGAAGTCAGCTGAAGTGATGCCAGCCTGCAGTTATCCACCAAAATAAGCTTAGATACTATATCAGTTAAATTGCTGGAAGAAACATTAACAACCTTAGATATGCAGATGATACCACTTTGATGGCCGAAAGCAAGGAGGAGCTGAGGAGCCTCCTAATCAAGGTGAAAGAAAAAAGTGCAAAAGCTGAGTTGCAGTTAAACATCAAAAAAACCAAGATTATAGCAACAAGACTGATTGACAACAGGGAAATAGAGGGAGAAAATATGGAGGCAGTGACATTCTTTGTATTTCTAGGTGCAAAGATTACTGCAGATACAGACTGCAACCAGGAAATCAGGAGACACTTACTTCTTTGGAGGAGAGCAATGACCAATCTTGATAAAATAGTGAAGAGTAGAGATATCACACTGGCAACCAAGTTCCGCATAGTTAAAGCAATAGTATTCCCTGTAGTAACCTATGGATGTGAGAGCTGGACCATAAGGAAGGCGGAGCGAAGGAAGAGATATGCTTTTGAACTGTGGTGTTGGAGGAAAGTTCTGAGAGTGCCTTGGAGTGCGAGAAAATCCAAGAAGATCCAGCTAGTCCATAGTTCAGGAAATAAAGCCTGACTGCTCAATGAAGGGAAGGATATTAGAGGCAAAGATGAAGTACTTTGGCCACACAATGCAGAAGCTGGACTGTGGCATCCACCAGTCAATGGGAGAGCAAAGGGGTCCAGAGAGGTAAGAGGATGATGTTGCTTGGGGAAAAGGGGAGAATGAGCCCCGTCCCGGTGGCTGCGGAAAGGTCGTGGGCCATGTGGCCCAAGCTCCCACTGACCCTGTTGTGGAATGCAGAAGTGGGAGAAAAAAGGACTCAGAGAAGGGAAAGAGATACAAAGAAGCAAAAGTTAAGGATAATCATGTTTATTAAAGACAATATAACTAGTAGTATGGGTAAGATTGTTGTAAAAAGTATCAAAATGATCTCCTGGGTTCCAGTACCTGCTGCTGGGCTTTTCCCTGCCTCCGCAAGCCAATTTACGAGGGTTGAATGAAAAGTAATGCCTCCACCTTCATTACACCTCAACAGATGACAGAACTGGTATGCCATCTGGCTTGTTCAGTAGACTCTCCTCTACAGTTCCATTTTTGCAGGCAGCCTTAGCATTGAACGGTTGTGTTGAAGTGCAAAGTATGGAACGCTGTGCAACTTAAGCAACATGAAGTCATTGAATTCTTGACAGCAGAAGGTGTCACTCTAAAGGAGATTAATCAGAGAATGCAAGCTGTTTATGGTGATTGTGTTGATGTGAGTACTGTGCGTCGTTGGGCGAGTAAGTTTAAAGATGTTGAGGTGACACCTTCTGCTGTCAAGAATTCAATGACTGCACATTGCTTAAGTCGCATTGACTCACTGTCTGTGCACTGTTCAATGCTAAGGTTTCCTGCCAAAATTGAACTGTAGAGGAGAGTCTACTGAACAAGCCAGTACTTGGCACATACCAGTACTGCTATCTGTTGAGGAGTTACGAAGGTGGAGGCATTACTTTTCATTCAACCCTCGTATTGATTTCCAGCTCCCACAAACTGTGGAACTCTCTGCTGCATTTCCAAGCTTCTCAATTTAATATTTTCAGCTGAGGAGCGGGGTGGGGTGGGGGTGGGGGGGGAGGGTTGTGCTTAGCAACACAAGTAGAAGCTGGAGTTTGGGCTTGGCCTCAAGTAAGCCGCACTGACTCCCCATTGGAGAGATGGCGACGGGGTACAAATAAAGTTTATTATTATTATTATTATTATTATTATTATTATTATTATTATACTAGCAGTCCCCTGCCACGTGTTGCTGTGGCCCAGTCTGGTGATCTGGAAAATAAAGTAATGAGAAAGTGTTGGTTTCTAATATATGTGATATCTTTCTGCTTGTGGGTCAACAGTATTTCTTGTTGTTTCTATGTCTGTGTTGATGTGGAGATTGTCTGGTTTGCCTACTCTGGAACATGCAACATATCATTGTCCTTCTTCAGGGGTCTCTTTCAAATCTATGATGCTATATCTCTCTGTGTGTGTGTGGGTATGTGAATCATATCTATATCTATGGCTGGATGGCTCTTTGTCAGGAGGGCTCTGATTACATTTTCTTGCCCTGGCGAAAGGGGTTGGACTGGATGGCCTTAAGTATTTTCTGTTGGTCATGGGGGTTCTGTGTGGGTGGTGTGCCCCAATTCTGTCATTTGTGGGATTCAGAATGCTCTTTGATTGTAGGTGAACTATAAAACCCAGTAACTACAAATCCCAAATGTCAAGGTCTATTTTCCCCAAACCCCATCTGTGTTCATATTTGGGCATATGGAATATTTGTGCCAAGTTTGGTCCAGATCCATCATTGTTTGAGTCCACAGTGCTCTCTGGATGTTGGTGAACTACAACTTCCAAACTCAAGGTCAATGCCCACCAAACCCTTCTTGTGTTTTCTGTTGGTCAAGGGAGTCCTGTATGCCATGTTTGGTGGAGTTCAGAATGCTCTTTGATTGTAGGTGAACTATAAATCCCAGCAACTACAACTCCCAAATGACAAAATCAATTTTTTTGAGTGAAGGACATACATTGGGCTGTTAGGTGTATGCTGTCCAAACTTGGTGTCAATTGACCCACTGGTTTTTGAATTATGTTAATCCCACAAACGGACATTACATTTTTATTTATATAGATTATTTGGAACAGTTACATTTTTGAATTATATACTAATACTGCAAGGCGCTGTTTATCTATCTGTCACCTATCTGTCTTATCCTTCTCACTCTCCCTCCCTCCCTCTCTCTCTCCAACCATCCAATCAATCATCCACTATATTGTGTTATATCCCTTCAAGTTCACTCCTACTAGCAGTGATATCCTGTGGTTTTATTGTGGTCCCTGAAGAATCTATTATTGTATAAGACGGTCTTTTCCCTTCCAAAAACTTCCAAAAAGAGATCCAACACATACCTGTTCCAATGCATTCAGTGGGTTGCAAAAAGCCAATGCTCAATTATGCTTTTGCCAGAGGCCTCCATCTGCATGTTCTGCTATATTACATTTTTTATTCTTAATTAGCCTTTCAGGCACACACACACACACACTGCACCTTCGGGTTTTTCTTTCACCCCCTTCCTTCTCACATGCCTGGTATTATTGTTTCACTTTAGAAGCTCAGAGCCTGCCTGGGAAGGTCTTGTTAACAGAAATGAATCAGCTAATTAAATGAACTTAACACAGTGTTATGGCTGAGAGTGAAAATATATAGGAATACAAAAGCCCTTTTCATGGTGGAGAATTGGGGGCAAAACTATTGGGAAAGCAAACATCCTAGACCTCATGAAGAGGTTGGGCCTACAGCACTGAATGCGCGCTTTTCCAGTTCTCCGCATTTTACTTATTAATTTTTAATAAAGCCCCCAGACCATGGCTGTACCATGACATAGTATGGTGGCAAAGCATTATGGGGTTTGAAATACGATTGCAAGCAGCAGAAAGAAGCAAGCGTAGAAATCATGAATGTTTCATGTCGTTCCCTCAGTCTTTTCCCTGGTGCTTGAAATGCAACATTACGGCAAATAAGCTTGTCTTCTTTTTCTTTTTTGGTTACCTCCACACCCACAAAGTTTGAAAGTTCAACTTGTCCTCATAGCCTAAGTCCAGTGGTTTGCCCTGACTCTATTACACCTGTTGAATCAATGGAAACAAGGCAAGTCGATACTTACGAACTTGCCATCGATTTCATGAATCATCTCTCGTTGGCACTAACAATTGGATTGAGACCGCTGTCTTAAAACCAGGCCAAGCGCTATCATTTCTTACAAGGATTCAGAAGCTGAGGCACAAAACTGCAATAGACAACAGCCTGAGGTTAAAAAGTCATAAATCAGAACAACATCCAGGTAGAGAAGTCAATGAATAGTCCAAAGGTCATAAATCCAAGATGCTCAACATCAGGTCCAGTGGTTACAAGGAAGAATGAAGTTGCTTTCAGTAACAGCCAGGGAAACAACAGCCGTATTTTCTCCAGCCTCAACTAAGCCCATGCTTTCTTGCATTTAGAGAGCATGTTTCACAGATGTGGACATGCAGCCTTTCCCCATTTCAGGGTTTGCATCAAATGCTTTGTTTATGAGGACTTTGAGATCTCTCTTCCAGCCCCCTTCCCATCTCAGAGTCTGCATCAAATACTTAAGTCATCTTTGTTTATGAGGACTTTGGGGTATCTCCTCCAGCCCCCTTTCTGGTTGAACTGAAGGAGGATTTCATGGTTTATCAGACTGAACTTCTATAAGTCTTCATCTTATTAGGAAGATGAACTCTCCAGAGGTGACATGGCAGGATGGAACCATAGCAGTTAAAGTGAAATCAAAGTGCTATAATTGTGCATTTGGAAAATACCTCAGATTCCAATTCTTATCCTCTCCACTAGCAGGTAGTTGTTGGAGCTCAGCCTGTGATTGTGTTTCAGGATCAGGGTGCTTTGGATATGGAGAATAATGTCAATGAGTTGTAAGATGAGTTTCAAGATGGCAATGGTTTGGCCAGTGATTTTGAAGCAGAGAATGATCAGGAGATCCCTGTGCAAAGTGTAGTTTCCCATGAGCACGTCGTTGGGGTGTGTGGGGATGATAGTGTGCTTTCTAAATTGTTACCAGAGAGTTCCCATGATAGGGAACATGAAAATAGCTTGGTACCTGGCCCAGCTGCAGAAGTTAATGAGCAAATAGATAGACGGGAGGAGATCAGTCAAAATAGGAGAGCCGAACACTGGCTTCGGCATTCTGCCAGGCTGTGAGAGAAAAAAGATAAGAAATTCTCAGCTAAAGCTCAACCAATTTCTGAGTGCTAGAGATGCAGCTAACGAGGAGATAAAAGTCCCAAGTACAGGATATGTAGTCAGATGAAGCATCGTTTGGAATCACGTCAAGGCCTTGTTTTTTTTCATGGAAGCTTTGCTTGGAAAATTCATGTTTTAAGTGCCTTTGTTTCATGGTTTTGTTCTATGCTTTTATATTCATGCCTTGGATTCATCTTTCCCGATTTCTTGCACTTTAATTGGGAAGTTTGACTTTGTTTTTATAGCCTTTGCTGGACTATTACCATGGACTACATTGTTCCTGCTTATTTTCCTACTTAATTGGATTTACCTATTTCTTTAAAGTGTTCTTTTACCTTACTGCTTTTTAATTATCTTCAATAAAAGGATGGTTTTCCATCCAACGGTGTGGTGTTTAAAGTCAGAGGGCTTTGCCTGTCCTGGAGTGCAACAGTAGTAGAGATCAGGGGCATGGATCTAGAGCAGTGTTTCTTGGGGCCCATCAAGACATTACCTTTACTCTAGGAGCTCCTGCAGCAAACTGGAGGGTGGCCAAATGCCATTCCCTGTAAAGGCGTAAACAATAGCTACAAACAGCAATAAATGGGAGATTTTAAGGTGTGAGAATATCTTGGTTCTGAGCCGAAAATCCGCATCTTCTAAAATCTGTAAGTCCCTGCAATCAGAAAACATGAGATTTTTTGTCTGGGTCTGTTTCCGGGTTTTAGATGTTTCTTCCTGATTGGTTGGTTCCTAAAAAGAAGGCGAAAGTTAAGTAGAATGTGAAAACTTTGTGAAACGTGTGGAGGGCACATTTTCTCTCGCCAGGAACAAGTCGTGGCTTCCTTTTCACAATAAGAGCAATCAGCAACAGACATGTATAACCCAGGAACAACACCCTGTCTGCACAGATGGCCCTGCAGCTTATATAACCCAGGAACGGAACTTCTTCACATCTTTGCATCTTAAGTTGTTTTTTTTTTTTAAAAAGCCAAAAATTCTGGTGGAAGTCCCACTGTGGCCATATTGAAGGCTGAAAATCCCACAATAAATCAGCAAGTGTGGAAGATGAAGGCAGAAATCCCGGGGCCAACAGGTCTGTATCTGGACATCTTCTCAGGTCCCGGGTTTTTTTGGTCCTGACTAAAGTGTGCAATTTGGTGTTGTCTGGAACCACCATTAAACTCTGCTCTGCCAGATGTTTTGGACTTCAGCTTCCACCTAATAAATGGTAAGCTGGCTGGGCTTTCTGGGAGCCAAAGTCCAAAACACTTGGAGGTATAGACATTGAGAAACACTGATCTAGAGAAGATATTTCAGAATTTGATTTCTAACGTCCCTCAATAATCTCAAAATGGACTTGATACTCTGGGAGCACAACATCTTGTTTCCTCTCAATGTTTTTGGTCTGTAATCCCATAAGACACAGACAACATGGCTGATAGGCCTCTGTCATGTTGCCAGGGCTCTGCCGTTATTCTGGCAGAGGTGAATCAAACTCCCAGTTGTGTTAAAAAATTTAATTAAAGCAGCACTTACTTTCTGGCTGTTTTAGTAGTCCAAAATATAAAACATAAAGATAGCACTCAGCCACAGAATAAACAAAAACTGATAGCAAAAGCTACACCGTAGTCAAAGGGTCCAATCCAGTGGTCAAACACCACGAGTTCAATAAAGTCCAGGGATCAAGAGTCTATACCACAGTCAAAAGCCAGTCCAAAGATTCAAGATTCCAGGGTTTCAAGAGTACAGGAGACAGGTCAGGATACCGAAAATCCAACAAACCTGGGGGGAAACCAGCAGCATCTACAACCAAGATAAGACAAATACTTTTCTCCCGAAGATCAGTCCCAAGGCTAGCTCATATCCAGAAACACCCAGCTGCAGCCTATCTCTCGCATACTTCTACCCTTAATTGCTTTTACCCATGAACTCTTACTTACAGAATACTCAACCCTTTGAAACTAAGACTTACTTTAACCCTTCCATCACAAACTGCTAGGACTACCACCACCAACCACCAACTGCAGAACATGATACATGACAGCCTCATGGAAATTACAGTCAAAAATATTCAGAGGGAACTCTGTGACTTGACTCTACTCCTCAGCACACCATGCACTGGGAACAGTCTTAACCCTGGTTCATATCCCATCTATGAAAAGTTCACCCTTGCATAACAAACAAATGGCCCAGTTAATGGGTGGTTGCTGTGGGAACCACGTGGAAGTCTCCATGGACAATGGAGCGCTTGAGGAGAAAGGTAGAGGGAGAGAGACGTACCACCCTCATGATTGGCACTAATTGGTTCTCTAGTTGGCACAATGATCTTTCTTGAGTGGAAGGATGACAAGGGGGTTCTTGGGAAGGAACAGCCCCCTCGTTGTTATGGGGGATAGTTGTGATAGCCCTTTTGATAAGGATGATTTGAACTCCTCTTGAAGGGGGGGGGGGGGAGAGACCAAACTGGTGCTAAACAGATCCCCTCCAAACAGAGAAGAGAAACAGGAGGGTTGAGGGGAGCAAATTGACACTGCTACGTTGATTCTGACTCAGGTGTTTTGTGAAGGGCTTGGCATCCTCTGAGTCAGCACAGTGTTTCCCTCTGAATTCTTAACTTTCCAAACCTCACTTTTTTTTTTGAAAAAGTGACACTTTTGGTTATGTAAGGGGAGCTTTTGCACTTCTAGATGTTGCAATCAACACTGTGCTGAGCTAAGGGAGCACTTGTTATTCTCTCTTTCTCTCCATACTCACCCTTCAAGGTACCACCTGATTTCAAGCCAAGCACAAGTAAAAGTCAAGTAATCATAGAGTTGAAGAAGCTCACAAGGGCTATACAGTCCAACCTCCTTCTGCCATGAAGAAATACACCATTCAAACTCTCCCACCTGATGGCCACCCAGCCTCCATTTAGAAACCTCCAGAGATGGAGATCACACTGCTACATTGGCTCTGACTCAGGTGCTATAGCATATACTGAAGTGTTGTGTAGTTTGTGGGCTATATGTCCATGTTCAAGCAGCATTTCCTCCTGATGTTTCATCTTCATCTGTGCGTGGCATCTACAGACGATCCTCTGAAGATGTCAGGTGAAACGTCAGGAAGAAATGCTTCTAGAACACGGCCATATAGCCTGGAAAACACACAACACTCCAGTGATTCCAGCCATGAAAGCCTTTGACAATTCATTGTAGTATATATTGCTGCTACACAACTCTTACCTTCAGGAAGTTCATTTTAGGTGGAATCTAATTCCAAGAAGTTTGGATCCATTGCACTTTGGATGCCCCAGAACAACCCAGGGTCTGTTCTGATTCTGGGACGATTGGAATGCAACTGTTTCACTGCAATAGCATATATCTCATCTTCTACTTGTCACCACCATCATTCCCAGCTGACTGTGTGCATTCCTGGCTATTGCAGCTACTCATCTTTTATGCTGATTTATGTGGTCCTCCATTCTGATATCAGCGGAGATGCCCATGATGACCAGGAGCTCATATGGTGATCTTTATGTAGGTAAGAATGGCTGTGCCATGATGAGGCCATAGTGTCAGTGTCCCATCTGGATAGTGTATTTGGCTGGATCAGACCCTATAGCTGCCCAGGCTGCCCCAAAGCTGCAGGATACTCTAGAGTTCAGATTGAAGTCCATTTCATTCACATGGAAGCCACCAGGTACTCAGTACAGAAAGAGAACATACATAGAGCTCCGCTGGATCAAAGCAAAGATTTAGCTAGTCTAACAGCCAGTTTGATACATTCACCCACATATGACCTAAATATGGAAGTTTCCTTTCATTACAGATGTGAAAATGTGTGGCCCTCCAGATGATCTTGAAAAACAATTGCCTCCATCAATGATCTTTGACCATGCTCTTTGGGTCTAATGGGAATTGACGCAATAATATCTAGGGCTGCAATTCCTGACGCTTGCATATGACCATCACTAATACCCACTGCTAAACCCAGTTCATGTTCCATGCATTTATCTAATGCCTTTTAAAAACATTGAAGGCAGTGGGCATCACGGTGACATTTGGCAGTAAATTCAATAAATCAGTGATGTGTAAAGGGAAGAAGTCATTTTATCTGTCCTAGATGGACTGCCAATCAATTTAATTGAAAGAGAGTGCCTGGGAACCTGTTTGAAGCTGGAAAAATGGAAAGTTCTGTCAATGTATTTAAGTGGAGAGTAGAACTACCAGAAATGGAGGCTGGTGGTGACCAGACAGGTGGATGCATGCAGGAGCTCTTCTGGTCCATCCTTATGGTCAGACAATGGCTCTTTGGATTGGGGAAAAAGCCCAGGAGCTGCTCAGTGGTAGTTGCACGGCCTGGAAAAAGACGTGTAAAGAGGTACTTGATACCTCCTTACACAATGTTGGAAAAAGTGTTTACACTTATCTAATACCTTTACTCAAAGCCACAAGAGGATTTTAGCTCCTGATTCATTTTGTTATCAAATTCCTGTGCAACTATTTTGAACTCATTGGATGGGTGGTTTTATATCCCTTCAGAGTGTCCAGATCAAGGAAAGTAATAGTTGGATGGTGGGTTGTCTGGGATGGTTATGCGAGGATTATCCTAACATTTGAACTTTGAATCAAGGTGGAAGCTTTACATCCAATGCACTTGTAACAGAGGGTTGAGATAGAATGGGATGTTGTCATTAGGCAGTTGTAGCTGCTGGGATTTACAGTTTATTATTTATCATGTCAGGCAACCGAACAGTTGTATTACATTTTTGACAGAACAAACAAACAAGCATACAAAAGGCACAGAGTTTGCAAGCCTGAGAGTTGATTAAATGTCCTTTGACCAGTATCTGGCCACTTGGAGTGCCTCTGGTGTTGCCGCAAGAAGGTCTTCCATTGTGCATGTGGCAGGGCTCAGGTTGCATTGCAGCAGGTGGTCTGTAGTTTGCTCTTCTCCACACTCGCATGTCACTTTGTAGCCCCATTTCTGAAGGTTGGCTCTGCATCTCGTGGTGCCAGACCGCAGTCTGTTCAGCATCTTCCAAGTCACCCAGTTTTCTGTGTGCCCAAGGGGGAGTCTTTCATTGGGTATCAGCCATTGATTGAGGCTCTGGGTTTGAGCCTGCCACTTTTGGACTCTCACTTGCTGAGATGTTCCAGCGAGTGTCTCTGTAGATCTTAGAAAACTATTTCTTGATTTAAGTCGTTGATGTGCTGGCTGATGCCCAAACAAGGGATGAGCTGGAGATGTCTCTGCCTTGGTCCTTTCACTATTGGCTGCTACTTCCTGGCGGATGTCAGGTGGTGCAATACTGGATAAGCAGTGTAATTTCTCCAGTGCTGTAGGGCGCAGACACCCCGTCATAATGCAGCATGTCTCATTAAGAGCCACATCCACTGTTTTAGTGTGGTGAGATGTGTTCCACACTGGGCATGTATAATCAGCAGCAGAGTAGCATAGCGCAAGAGCAGATGTCTTCACTGTGTCTGGTTGTGATCCCCAGGTTGTAACAGTAAGCTTTCGTATGATATTGTTTCTAGCACCCACTTTTTGCTTGATATTCAGGCAGTGCTTCTTGTAGGTCAGAGCACGGTCCAGAGTGACTCCCAGGTATTTGGGTGTGCTGCAATACTCCAGTGGGATTCCTTCCCAGGTAATCCTCAGAGCTCGGGATGCTTGTCTGTTCTTGAGATGAAAAGCACATGTCTGTGCAATACCAGCTAAACAGTGTAATTTCTCCAGTGGTGTAGGGCACAGACACCCCGTGATAATGCAGCATGTCTCATTAAGAGCCACATTCACTGTTTTAGTGTGGTGAGATGTGTTCCACACTGGGCATGCGTACTCAGCTGCAGAATAGCATAGCGCAAGGGCAGATACCTATCCGAACGCATCTCTTCCTACGAACACTCCAGGAAGTTTAGATCATCTGAGGAGGCCCTGCTCTCAATCCCGTCTGCTTCGCAAACACGCTTGGCGGGGACGGGGGACAGGGCCTTCTCTGTGGTGGCCCCTCAGCTGTGGAACTCCCTGCCTAGGGATATTAGATCAGCCCCCTCCCTCCTGACTTTTTGGAAGAGAGTAAAAACCTGGATCTTTGAGCAAGCATTCGGAACCCCGGAATAGATAGTCAAGCTTGAGATGGAGAATGACCCAGGAACGGCCAAGACGATGAAACGGATGAGGATTGGAATGAGAGGACATAGCTCTTTTTAAATTGTTATTGCACTTTTTGTCTAAATGCACTTAATTGTTTTTGCTTTTGTATTGTATTGATGGCATCAAATTGTGCCGATATGTAGACCGCCCTGAGTCGCCTGCGGGCTGATATGGGCGGGATATAAATGATGTAAATAAATAAATAGATGTCTTCACTGTGTCTGGTTGTGATCCCCAGGTTGTGCCATATATATAAACATCCTTGCTTACCAGTCAACCAACCCCTACTGGTTAAAGAACATATGCCATATATGAGGATCATGCCAGAAGAAGGCTTGCAAAACTTCCAAACTACATTAGCAGACTTTTTAAAAGTCTGCCAAGCTTGAGAAATGAATGCAGCATTTGTACCCTGGGTCCTTTGGTTTTCACAGTGTCTTCCCAAGCTGAGATGCCAAATGTCTCTGGGTGAAGAAACAAACAAACAAACAAAAAAGAGCCGTGACTGGTTACAAACAAGGTGGCAATGCTGTTCTAAAGTCATTTTCATTGTTAGGTAAGTGTTTTTCATTATAATGAGCACACAGAAAGTCAAATGTGACTGTGTGGTATAATTACAGAGAAAAACCAAGCCTGGCACAGAAAATATTGATTATTTGTACACTGTTTTCAGACTGCAATCCTGTACTCATTTATTTGGGGATAAGTCTCAATTAAAGATACGGTGCTTCCTAATATAAGCAAACCTGGGTAAGATAACTTCATTAAAATGCAAGTGGCAATGCATTCAGGCTGAAAGATACAGATGCAGGGCCAAAATGTGGGCAATATTCTGCTGCTAATGGTAGAAATGGAGCTGCACAGCCAGCAGGTTCCTCTGCTTTTGCAGTCCAATTCTCCAGCAGCTTTGAATGCATGATTAGAGAGACAGAGAACACCAACATCTATCTATATAAATAAAAATGTAATGTTAGTTCGTCCTACCATCAGAACTCAAAAACCACTGGGGGAATTGATACCAAATTTGGACACAAGACACCTAACAGTCCAATTTATGTCCTCCACTAAAAAAAAAAAATCGATTTTGTCATTTGGGAATTGTTGTTGCTGGGATTTATAGTTCACCTAAAATCAAAGAGCATTCTGAACTCCACCAATGATGGAATTGGGCCAAACTTAGCACACAGGGCTCCCATGACCAACAGAAAAAACTGGAAGGGTTTGGTGGACATTGACCTTGAGTTTGGGAATTATAGTTCACCCACATCCAGAGAGCACTGTGGACTCAAACAATGACGGATCTCTACTCAAGGGTAGATGTCAGGTGGTGCAATACTGGTAAAACAGTGTAATTCCTCCAGTGGTGTGGGGTGCAGACACCCCGTGATAATGTGTCATGTCTCATTAAGAGCCATACCCACTGTTTGAGCATGATGAGATGTGTTTCACAGTGGGCATGCATACTCAGCAGCAGAGTAGCATGGCGCAAGGGCAGATGTCTTCTGTTGTGGTTCAGCACCAACTTGATGGGAATGATGGGAATGGGAGTGAGGAGTGTGCAGATGGGATTGAGAATAGTGCAGATGTGGGCTCTCAGCTTTCTTCCCATGAATTTAGAGACAGGTCTGTGTCTTCAATGTCTTCACAAGATCGGAATGTGGGTGATAAGAGAGTTGCTGGGAAGCAAGGTCAGACGGTCGGTGGGATGCAAGGCCGCGCTGGACAGGTGGTGCGAAGGAGTGCGCGGCTGGCAGAGAAGTGTTGACTTCATCTGTGGGAAAACTGCTCGTTAAGGCTTGTTTGGTGTTTGCTGTTTTGCTGTGAAACGTATAAGTAATTTGCCTGGACAGGGATCCTGTGTTAGTTCAACGTTGCAATATGGCTTGCAGTAACCCAGCTCGGGGCTAGAGATTTAGCAACGGCCTGCTTCGTGTAACCTTAAGCTGCTTCCTGGTTTGGGGCTTCTTGTTTTGCTTCATGTCTTCTGCTTAAACTTCCAAGGAATATATTGGACTTTTTACTTTGTAACCACTGAATCTTTTACTGCTTTTACTTTGATTGTTTCAATAAACTTTTTACTTCTCAAGATTGGCTGGTTTTGTCAGAGAAAGCAAGGTGAATCTATTCTGAGGCACAACAGTTTGAACTAACCACCAACAAAGTCCTTGCTTCTCCCAGCCACTATGAATCCCGCTGAAGCTCAAGCGATGCAACAACAGCTGGTGACCCTTCAGCAGCAGATAGCAACGATGCAAGGACAAGCAGCAGCCAACCCTCCGGTTCAGCCGCTAAGGACTCCCATGGCGTTGCCTAACAAGTTCTCCGGAGACAGCCAACGGGTCAAGGACTTCCTGGGACAGTGTGATGCCTATCTCACAGTGCGGGCAGCGGAGTTCCCAGATGAAGCCGCCAAGGTGGGCTTTGCCTACAGTCTGTTGGAGGGCCCGGCCCTCTCCTGGGCCACCGTGTTACGTGAGGCTGCTTCCCCTGTGTGCAACACCGCCAAGGCTTTTATGGATGAACTGCATAAAGTATGGGGAGGCCAAGTGCACCGGGAGATGGCGGATCGTAAGTTGCGAGCGCTCAAGCAGAAAGAAGGACATTTGGCCGAATACATTTCAGAATTTCGTGTTTTGCAGCGGGAGCTTGCCTGGAATGATGCCGCCTACATGAGTGCTTTCAAGGCGGGGCTCACCCAGGAGATGCAGTTGGAGGTGGCCCGTTCCGCTGTTCCAGCCGATTTGGAGGAGTTGATGTCCCTGTGTATCCGGGTTGATGGGACTATGACTACCCAACGCCATATCCTTGCCGGCTCTCGGCCAGTTGGTCGAAGGGGGGCCGATGCAGGGGTACCACGTCGCTTGGGACCGCCGCCAGCTCATGTGCCTGACGCAGAGGAACCCATGCAGTTGGGTTCCATGCGCCCCAAAATCGATGCGGCGGAAAAGGCGCGGAGACAACGGCTGAACCTGTGTTGGTATTGTGGGGGCAGTGGACATTTTTCTCGGGAGTGCCCCGTAAAGAAGAAGACGACCCCTCGCCTGGCGGGGGCCTCTGGTTCAGCGGAGGCCGTGGCGCCCCCGGCCCAGAGTTCGGGTGAGCAATGGGCCGAACAGCCGGCGGGGGAAGGCAACGACCGAGTTTAGCTGGGCTCGCTGACTCGGTCTCCATCCCGTTTCCAGAGCCCGCGACTGGGGTGCTGTTCTTTCTCTTGGTTTCGTTTTGTATAGCTCAAAAGGCTCCCACAGCGGTGCACGCCTTGGTCGACTGTGGGGCCACTAACAATTTCATGGACAGTCGGTTTGTGGAACACCTTGGATTACAATGTTTAGACCTTCAGCCTCCCCGGGATGTACAAAACTTTGACGGGCGCTCGCTGAAAGCCGGGCCGGTCGCTCGCTATACGGCGCCCGTGCAGATGAAGGTCGGGGACCATGTGGAAGAGGTCTCCTTTTTGGTCACGGACCTTCCACACGCTGTGGTGTTGGGAATCCCATGGCTGGCCAAGCACAACCCGACCATTTGGTGGTCCCAGAAACAGTTACGGTTCACTTCGGCCTTTTGCAAAGACCATTGCGGCGGGGAGCGGAAGTGTCGGCTCGCAGAGGTTGCCGCACAGGCTACGGGCCAGCTGCCCGCCAAATATCAAGATTTCTGGGACGTTTTCAGCGAAAAGGAGGCGGAGAGACTTCCCCCCCACCGTCCGTACGACTGCGCTATTGACTTGATTCCGGGCGCCCCGATTCCGCGTGGGCGGTTGTATTCTTTCTCGGAACTGGAGCTGGCAGCTCTCCGGGAGTTTTTGGATACCAACCTACGTAAGGGGTTCATTCGTCCCTCGCAGTCGCCGGCCGGCTCCCCAGTTTTGTTCGTCAAGAAGAAGTCAGGGGAGCTGAGACTCTGTAATGACTATCGAGCATTGAACAACATTACGATCAAGAACCGCTATCCGCTTCCCCTCATCCCGGAGTTGCTCAACCGGTTGCGAGGAGCTCGGATTTTCACCAAATTGGACCTAAGGGGGGCTTATAATTTGGTGCGTATCCGGGAAGGGGACGAGTGGAAGACAGCTTTCCAGACCCGTTTCGGGAGCTTTGAATACAGAGTTATGGGTTTCGGACTCTGCAACGCTCCAGCCACGTTCCAGCACTTCGTCAACGACGTCTTCCGCGATTTTTTAGACCGTTTTCTAGTCATTTACCTGGACGACTTCCTGATTTACTCGACGAACCCTCGTGACCACACTCAACAGGTGCGTGCGGTGCTTCAGCGCCTGAGGGATCATGGACTGTACGCGAAGCTGGAGAAGTGCGCTTTCGACCTAGAGGAAGTAGATTTCCTGGGACACCGCATCTCGGCGGAGGGAATCTCCATGGACCCCACTAAAGTCTCCGCGGTGTTGGAATGGAAATCCCCTGGGAGCAAAAAGGACATCCAAAGATTCATGGGGTTCGCCAATTATTACCGCAAATTCATCCCCGACTTTGCCCGCTGGGCGGACCCTATTACTCAATGCCTGAGAGGAAAACGGCCGTTCCTATGGACTGAGGCGGCTGAAAGAGGGTTTCAGCGGCTCAAAGAACTTTTCACTTCCCAGCCTATCCTGCAACATCCTGACCCTACTAAGCTGTTTGTGGTGCAGGCCGACGCGTCGGATGTGGCGGTCGGGGCAGTGTTGCTACAACCTGCGGGGGATCATCTCCAGCCCTGTGCATATTTTTCTCGACAGTTGACTGCCCCAGAAAGAAACTACACCATTTGGGAAAAAGAGCTCCTAGCCATCAAGTCAGCGTTTGAGACTTGGAGACATTGGCTAGAGGGTGCTCCCCAACCAGTGGAAGTTCATACGGATCACCGCAATCTGGAATATCTCCGTACGTCCCGGAAGTTAAACCAACGACAGCAGCGCTGGGCATTGTTTTTTGAGAGATTCAACTTCCGAATTTGCTATGTGCCGGCGGCCCAAAACAAACAAGCGGATGCTTTGTCGTGCAAGCCGGAATATACTCGGGGCCAAGAAGACTCCTCAGAGTCCTGTATTTTGCGGCCAGAAAACTTTGCATTTACCAGCACAACGAGGCCCCCTTCGGCTTTGGCTGAAAGAATCCGGGCACGGCAGCAAGAGGACTTGTGGGTGCAAGAACAACTGGAGGCCGGATTAAAGTTCCCATTTCAAGAAATAGATGGGATGCTGTGTCATCGTTCACAGGTCTATGTGCCGCTCGGCCCCGAGCGGGAGGAAATCTTAAAACTATGCCATGATACCAAGCCGGCGGGACATTTTGGAATTTTTAAAACACTGCAGCTAATACTGAGGGACTTCTGGTGGCCCAAGATCCGGCGAGAGGTCGAGAAATATGTCAACGGCTGTCCTGTTTGTCACCGCGCCAAGAATCCTACTGGCAAACCGGCTGGTTTGCTACAACCTCTGCCTACTCCGAGTCGGCCCTGGGAAATTGTATCGGCCGATTTCATCACGGATTTACCAGAATCCCAAGGTTTCACTACCATTCTGGTGGTGGTGGATCTTTTTACCAAGATGGGACACTTCATTCCCTGTGGGGGAGTGCCTACTGCCAAAGAAACTGCCGATTTATTCCTAAGCCACATTTTCCGTCTTCATGGACTTCCACAGAGCTTGGTGACCGACCGTGGGGCTCAATTTACCTCGCACTTCTGGAAGGAGATACAACGACAGTTAGGCATCGCGAGTCGGATGTCGTCGGCGCATCATCCACAGTCTGATGGCCAGACCGAGAAGACCAACGCCACCCTTGAACAATACTTAAGATGTTTTGTCAATTATCAACAGGACAATTGGGCTTCGCTTCTTGCTGTAGCCGAGTTTGCCTACAACAATGCTACTCACGGGTCGACTAAAGAGGCCCCGTTCTTTGCTAACTATGGATACCACCCCCGGTTCTTTCCCTCCGTGATTGGGCCTGGGGAGGTCCCTGCTGCTACCACTTGGCTGCAGGAGCTCTCAGCGATTCAAGAGATTTTAAAGGCTCAGCTTGAACAGGCAAAAGAGGATTACAAACGGATGGCTGATACCCATCGTCAACCAGGTCCACCGATTCAAGTGGGAGATCGTGTTTGGCTGTCCACTAAACATCTGCCTATCCAACGCCCCTCTCGGAAGCTTGACGCACGTTTTGTGGGACCATACCCAGTGGTGGAACAGTTAAATCCTGTGACCTTTAAACTAAAACTTCCGCACGGCATGCGGATTCATCCAGTTTTCCATCGATCTTTGCTGCGACCCGCCACGGAAGTCCGGCCGGATGCTGGCGGGGCTCCTCCGCCCCCCCCCGATTCTACGCGATGGCGAGGAGGAGTTCGAAGTAGCGGACATTTTAGACTCTCGCCGTCATCACCGCAAGTTACAGTACTTGGTGGACTGGGTGGGCTATGGGCCTGAGGAGCGCTGTTGGGTGGATGCTCGGGATGTTCATGCTCCTCTCCTAGTGTCCCGTTTTCACCGGGCCTACCCGGCCAAGCCCGGGCCGGTGGGGGGCCCACGGGGGGGCCCTAGGGGGGGGGATAGTGTTGTGGTTCAGCACCAACTTGATGGGAATGATGGGAATGGGAGTGAGGAGCGTGCAGATGGGATTGAGAATAGTGCAGATGTGGGCTCTCAGCTTTCTTCCCATGAATTTAGAGACAGGTCTGTGTCTTCAATGTCTTCACAAGATCGGAATGTGGGTGATAAGAGAGTTGCTGGGAAGCAAGGTCAGACGGTCGGTGGGATGCAAGGCCGCGCTGGACAGGTGGTGCGAAGGAGTGCGCGGCTGGCAGAGAAGTGTTGACTTCATCTGTGGGAAAACTGCTCGTTAAGGCTTGTTTGGTGTTTGCTGTTTTGCTGTGAAACGTATAAGTAATTTGCCTGGACAGGGATCCTGTGTTAGTTCAACGTTGCAATATGGCTTGCAGTAACCCAGCTCGGGGCTAGAGATTTAGCAACGGCCTGCTTCGTGTAACCTTAAGCTGCTTCCTGGTTTGGGGCTTCTTGTTTTGCTTCATGTCTTCTGCTTAAACTTCCAAGGAATATATTGGACTTTTTACTTTGTAACCACTGAATCTTTTACTGCTTTTACTTTGATTGTTTCAATAAACTTTTTACTTCTCAAGATTGGCTGGTTTTGTCAGAGAAAGCAAGGTGAATCTATTCTGAGGCACAACAGCTTCATTGTATCTGGTTGTGATCCCCAGGCTGTTCCAGTAAGCTTTCGTATGATATTGTTCCTAGCGCCTACTTCTGCTTGATATTCAGGCAGTGCTTCTTGTAGGTCAGAGCACGGTCCAGGGTCACTCCCAGGTATTTGGATGTGCTGCAATGCTCCAGTGGGATTCCACAAGTTAAAAAGGACCTATTTGTGTCTAGTTACCTCTCCCCCTCCCACACCCATCTCCCTATTTCAATTCCCTCCCCATAACGTCCACCCCCATTCTTTATGCCCTCTTAGAGATTCCCAGATCCCCACAATTAAGGAGTCCTCTGGAGTCTGTTTAGGCACAGGAATGCAACCCAGGTCTTCATGGGGGTATAAACCGTGGTATGAGGTCCTTGGGGAGGCAGATGGGAGTGTGTGTGTTTTTTCTCGTGATGGCAAGTTGTCTCTATCCATGTTGGTACAAGTCCTTTAGTGCCAATATCTTATTGATTGGCTTAACATAGTTGGATTGCCCATAAACTCAAAGATTTGAGTTTGTCTAGTACACAGGCCTTGCTCGAGCTACCCTGATCCAGAACCCAGACCCCAATTAAAGTAGTCTAACCCACCCTGAACCCCAAAGGACCCTCCAAGACACAAAGAAACCCTTGCAAAACTGATGGTAAAACTCCCCAAACGCTAACAAAGGCAATGAATGGTAAAGCTTTAATACAACACTACCCACTGCACATCTGCAAGATAAGGTGTGACAGAGGGCCAGTGATGGCTATTTTATCTGCTGCTGGCTTCAGGTGAGTTGGCACAGTTGTGAGGGCCATGTCCTGTGTGCTGGTACGGCTGTACCAGGAGCTCCAACTTCTTTTCTTCCTTTGAGTGTTTGCATGTATTCCAATGTTCCATGCATTTTGCAATAAGGTGGCTTCACTTGGTTTGCAATTATAGGGCTAATGACTCATCAATCATTGTTGGGTTTTTTTAGTTCCGCCCCTTTCCCCAGGGTTCAGGAAGGAAAGGGAGCCATTTTGGCTCAGTCTTACAGTTGAAAGCGTAGCTACAGGACGTGAATCAGCTTCACCTGTAGAGAAGCTTTGTTTCTTACGAAATTCCAGGGGGAAACAGTTCCGAAGGACTCCAGCTGGAGAATCTACAAAGCCTTGACTGGTAGGTCTACTCAGTACCCAAGAAGCAGTTTGGAGCTGGGAGTAGAGCCCACACCAACAAAGTTTAGAAAGTAGATTGCCCAAGGAGGGGTTAAAAAGGGTTTTCCTCTTATAGAAAAAAATCAGTTCACGAAGCCAGTTGCCTGTCCCTTGTGGACAAGATTAAGGAAGCCACCAGTTGATTCAAAGCCTTTAAGCATTGGTTTGATTTGTTGAAGATCTGAGAAGTATTTGATTGTTTTGTTGAGCTAAGCAATAATAAAGGACCTTGTTAAACTTTTCAAGCTTCTAAAGACTTTTGTATAGGAAAATCCTTAGGGCCTCTTAGCTGAGGCACCCCGGCTTCCCGCTGGGCACAAAGAGCACGTCCTGTTCAAAAGCCAATTGCTATAGGCCCAGCACACGACAGCAAACCCTGTATGTTTGGTAAGGCTGACCCCAGGCAGGAGTTCTAAGGTAGCGTTCTCACCCTCTGGCTGTTTCTGCAGCTCAGCAAAGCTGTTATGCTAACGGAGGTCACATTTTTCAGGGCTGTGGATCTGTGGTGCTGGTTGGAGGTAGAGGAAGACATCTCATTGCAGTTCCTGAGCGCCCATTTCCATCGTCCTCAGCTTCCAGGTGGGTCCTTGATGTGAAAGGCACTCTGGGAACGCAGCTTTGGAGCCATCGAAACATAGAGTTGGAAGAGGCCACAAGGGAACTGATTGAAGAACCTATATACACATAAATACTCCTTACCCTTACCCAATTTTTGATGCAATTTTGGTCTGCGGCATCCATTTTCTATTTTTAAAGGGGATAATGAATAATACATGTCTATGGGATGCTTATCTGAAGAATGTGATGAACGTTCATTTCATCCTGAGCATGCGTTTCAGCCAAATAATTACAGCTATTTGTCAGCTCACGACGGCTAGGCTCAATGAAGACAGGAGACTTGCATCATGTCAATCAAAGAACTTTACTATCAGATACTGTAACACAGAAAAGCCGGAATTGCTGGATGGCTGCAGGCCACCTCTTATATACCCTCCTACACATTTGAAACATACATTCCCGCCAACCACCAAACTCCCGCCAAAGCTTCCCGCCACCAAGCCAACCGCTGTACTCCAAGGCCACCACCTGCAGGGTCGTTATCAGCTAGGAGTGTCAGGAGTCTAGTTTTCGGCGCCGAAATCAGGGCTACGGAAACTGGATCCTGACATGACGTCCTCCTCCTCTTCTTCCTCCTGAAAGGGAAACGGAACACATATCTAATCGTTTTCCGGGTCGAGGGGCCCCAAGTATTTTTTTAATAGTCCGCAGTGGAATACCGGGTGTATTTTTCCCAAATCCTTTGGTAGCTTCAGTCTATATGTGACCTCGTTTATTTGATTAATGATTCGGAATGGGCCTATATATCGTGGCGTGAGTTTCTTCGATGGTGTGTTAAGTTTGATGTTTTTTGTGGACAGCCATACCAATCCTCCTTCTTCTAGTTTGTCCCCCTCCCTCCTTTTGCGATCTGCGAACAGCTTATGTTGTTTTTGTGCTTCTCGCAATGCTTTCACCACCTTTTCCCAGTTATCTCTCATTTGCTGGGCCCAATCCTCCCCTCTTTCTTGTTCTCCCTCCGGCCATTCTGGGAGTCTAGGAAGGGGGGCTACTTCTTGGCCATAAATTATTTTGAAAGGTGACTCCTGGGTTGTGGAATGTGGGGCTGAATTGTATGCTAGCTCTGCGAAGGGGAGGATATCTACCCAGTTGGTTTGCTGTTGGTTTACGTATGTTCTGAGGAATGTCCCGAGAGTTTGTTGAGTGCGTTCCACCCCCCCGTTCGTCATGGGATGGAAAGCCGAGCTCAATGTCCTCTCAGCTCCTAGCAACCTCATGAACTCTTTCCAAAATCTCGCAGTAAATTGGACTCCCCTGTCACTAATGACTTGGTCCGGACATCCATGTAACTTGTAAATGTGTTTAATAAACAATTCCGCTAGTTTTTCTGCGGAAGGAAGTTTTGGGAGTGCAATAAAATGTACATTTTTTGAGAATAGGTCTAGGACGGTCCAAATGTAACGTTGCCCCTTACTTGGTGGAAGTTCCCCAACAAAATCAAACGCAATCGAACTCCACGGTCTCGTAGGCTCGGTTACTTTTTGCAAAAGGCCTATGGGTTTCTGTGTGGGGGCTTTGCTCTTAGCGCACGTTTCGCAGTGGGAGACATATGATTTAGTGTTACTTCTCATTCCTGGCCACCAACATTGCCTTGCCAGCAATTTTGTTGTTTTGGTGACCCCAAAATGGCCTGCACTTTTGTTATCATGACATCTCTTCAACATTTCTCCCCTCAAAGATTCCGGAATGTACGGTTTTCTATTCACAAACACCAGTCCACCCTTCCATTCCACCTTTTTCTCATTATCTTTTAACCATGCGTCCTTTCTATAGGCCTGTTTCAATTCTTCTTCCCAACTCTCTCCCCCTCCACCTTCTACTCCCACTATCTCTCGATTGCGCTCAGCTTGGGCTCTAGTTACTACGGCCATGTTCCCCCTTTGGACTGATATGAGGCTCTCAGCGGCTCGCTCTCTTCCTCCCTCTTGTCGGGGCATACGTGACAGCGTGTCTGCGAGGACATTCCTTTTTCCTTGATGAAATTTTAATTCAAATTGGAAACGTGAGAAGAATTGAGCCCATCTGATTTGCTTGGCAGACAATTTACGGGGAGATGTAAGGTACTGGAGGTTTCTGTGATCAGTCCAAACTTCAAATGGGGTGCCGCTCCCTTCTAGCAAGTGTCTCCAACACTCTAATGCTTTCATGATGGCCAGTGCTTCTTTCTCCCAGATAGGCCAATTTCGTTCTGTTTCGGTAAACTTTTTGGATAGGAACCCACAAGGTCTTAAGGTTCCTTCAGAGTCTCTTTGCATGAGCGCTGCCCCGTATGCCCAATCTGAGGCGTCGCAATGGAGTATGAATTGTTTGGCCATATCTGGGTGGGTTAAAAGTGGTTCCTCAGTGAATCGCTGCTTAAGTTGGTCGAATGCTTTTTGACATTCGTCTGACCACACTAATTTTGCCCCCGGGGATCGTGTCTTGGCTGTTTCCCCCTTCCCTTTTGTTTTGAGTAATTCTGTAAGGGGTAATGTCAGCTGGGCAAAATCTTTTATGAATGACCTATAGAAATTTGCGAATCCCAGGAATGACTGCAACTGTTTTCGTGTGGTAGGTGGCTCCCAGACCCTCACATCCTCTACTTTCGTAGGGTCCATTGCAATACCTTTGTGGGATATTCTGTATCCCAAGAAATCAATCTGCCTCTTATTGAATTCGCATTTGGCTAGTTTGGCGAACAATTTTGCCTCCCTTAGCCTTTGTAATACATCTCTCACCAACTGACAATGTTCAGATTCATTCTTATTAAAAATTATTACGTCATCGATATAACAAAACACACCCCGGTACAACAAGGGGTGTAGCACCTCATTTATCATCTGCATGAATGCCCCTCCCCCGCCTTTTAGCCCGTAGGGACACACGGAAAATTGAAATAATCCCATTGCGGAAGAAAAAGCCGTCTTCCATTTGTCCTCTGGCTTGATTCTGATTTTGTGGTAAGCCTCCACCAAGTCTAGTTTTGTAAATATCCTCCCTTCCGACAGTCTGGATAGTAGGTCTTTGGTTAATGGTAGAGGGTAACAAGTTGTAGTGCTCACCGCATTCAAACCTCTATAATCTACACACAAGCGCAATGACCCATCCTTCTTCCGTCTAAATAGTACGGGGGCTCCGAGAGGGGAGTCCGAAGGTTCAATGAACCCCCGTGCTAGATTCTTGTCTATGTATTGTTTCAGTTCCTCCATTTCCCTGGCCGACATTGGGTATATTTTTGCTTTTGGAAGCGTTGCACCTTTATTAATCTCAATTTTAACCTCAACCCTTCTTTTAGGGGGTAGTTTGTCGGCCTCTTTTTCATCAAAGACATCAGCAAAGTCTCTATATTGTGGTGGAATGTTCTGTACCCACTCTCCTGGTGTGTTTTCCTCACATCTGCCACCCATCTTTGGTTGTGAGAAGCTTAGGCTCCTCTCCTCCCAATTTACTTGGGGGTTTGCTCCTTGTAGCCATGGCATTCCCAAGATTACATGGTAGGTTGCTAATGGGGACACCACAAATGCCACTTCGCCTTCCCAGTCGCCTACTTTGCACTTCACTCCTCCGACCTCATATTTAGCTGGGGCTCCGGAAGCCACCGACCCATCTAATTGGGTAAATGCTATGGGGGTTTGCAAAGCTATGGTCTTACATTTTAGCTCTTCAGCTAGTTCAGGGGTCATGATATTTCTAGAACATCCGCAGTCTATGAAAGCTTTGCAACCGGCCCATTTATCTAACCCCTCTAGTCTTATGGGGAAAATGAGCATTCCATTGCTTTGACTCACCAAAGTTCCCTTAAGACTCTCAGGCAGGGAGCATTCCTCTGCTTTCCTCCCGGCCGCTGGTTTTGGTATCGGCCGTGAGAGATCCCCTCCCTTCCGCTGCCAGCATGCGGAGGCTCGGTGGCCAAAACGGCCGCAGACATAACATCCGGTTTGTCGGCTTTTCTCTCTGCTCGCTGGCTCCTTCTTTGGCGGCTCCCCAGATGGCTTCCTGTCCTCTCTCCTCTGCGGTCTGGATGTTATGGTAGTTCCTCGGTGTCGCTCAATTTGGCTCAACGTTGTCTCCACTCGTCCGGCTAGTTGGATCCAGCCCTGGATCGTCCCTGGATCGTCGCGATGCAGAGCCCATGTCAGCAGCTCCTTCCTCAGACCTTCCTTGAAGATCTCCACTTTAGTCTGGGCAGACCAATCCGGGACCCGTTCAGCCAGCATCTGGAATTCCTCAGCGAATTCCGATACGCTCCTCTGCCCTTGTGTAATCGTTCTCAGCTTGTCTCTTGCTTTGATGCGTTCAAGGGGGTCTCGGAAGCGTGCCTCTAGTGCAGCCAGGAATGCTCTCACCGACCCTAGGCATGGATCGTGTCGAGCGTGCAGTTGCACGTACCAGCTTGCTGCGCCTCCCCTCAATGCTGCTCCTACAATTCTCACTCGGCTGGCCTCCGACCTGAAGGTATGTGCATTATCTTCCAAATACCCTCTTACCAGTGTCAGGAAGAAGTCAAGGTCTTCAGGCTTCCCTCCGAATTCGGCACGTAGATCCTCCCTTCTCTGTTGTAAAGGCTGGAACTGCATTCCTTGTGTGCCTGCTTGCATCATTCCTACTGGGGGTGCGGGCTGCCCGAATGGTGCCTCTATCCGCCCTGCTCCGCGTCCTGCTCCGGTTCTCATGGGAAGGGGTTGCGGGGTTATCGTCACTCCCCGGGACGGACCGTCTCCCCCTTCATTCGGTGCCGCTTGGGTCTTGCTTCTCGCTCCCAGGATCTGGCTGCTCCCTGTACTGGCATCCCACGGGGATTCCGTGCGGGGTGGTTGTTCCTCCAGCAGAGGGGCCAGGCGCTCCATTAGTCGGGACATCACGGATAGCGTGGTTTCCATGGCGGCTACTCTCTCTTCTAGGCATCCCTGCCTCTGGGGAGAGTTAAAGTCCATGTCGCTGCTGCCTTCCCCTGCGGTCCCCCTCACTCGCCTTTGGGTGACTCCGTTAGGGTTAGCGAACGCTGTTGATGAAGCGAGTGCAGTCACTCTTTCTAGTTCTGCTTCAGCCTCACCCAGAAGCGATGTTGGTTTTCCTCCCATCGCCCCGAGGACGGTGTCTTCTTCCTCCTCTGCAGGGGATTCGTTCCCTTCGTCCATCATATCACCTCACTGCGGTTGCAGGATGGTGCCAGGAATTCCGGCTTAATGTCAGCTCACGACGGCTAGGCTCAATGAAGACAGGAGACTTGCATCATGTCAATCAAAGAACTTTACTATCAGATACTGTAACACAGAAAAGCCGGAATTGCTGGATGGCTGCAGGCCACCTCTTATATACCCTCCTACACATTTGAAACATACATTCCCGCCAACCACCAAACTCCCGCCAAAGCTTCCCGCCACCAAGCCAACCGCTGTACTCCAAGGCCACCACCTGCAGGGTCGTTATCAGCTAGGAGTGTCAGGAGTCTAGTTTTCGGCGCCGAAATCAGGGCTACGGAAACTGGATCCTGACAGCTATTTACTAGTGTGGGACACTGAGGAGGATGGATGGCGTATTGTAAAACAACAAGACAGCTTCATAAATTTCATTAATCCAGATGTCCTTCTTTTGCTAAGTTACAAAATTGTTCGCTGTCTGATTTACTGGGTGTGCCATAAATAAAATTATCCTCTTCTGTCTCCCACTATTGGCTTTCCATATTGCTCCCGATAAATTAGAACAAATGATGCCACTTCAAAAAAAAAAAATCAGCACATTCTACAAACAGCGGTATTCAAAGGTAGCAAAGAAAAGCGAAATGGAAGTGGTTGGGAAAGAAGACATAATAGTTTAAATGAAAAGGTGGCACTGAAAGAACTCTAGAAAGAATGTGTACTTTTAAACAGAAGAAGGTAGAAGGAAGCCCATTGTGGGAAACATTAGGACAACAAACAAAAAGGCTACAGAGTAGGAAACTAATGGTGAATTTGGAAACCCAAACAATAGAAAGTGGATATTAAAGCAAATGAATGGACCACAAGAACCCTTTATTTTGCTCCCTTCAAAGGCCCATAGGAATAACCTTCCTCTGATGTTGAAGAAAATGATGCTAGAATGCATCTCTTCCAGCAAAAAGTTCCAAAGTTTGATGCAACTGTTGAAAAGTCCTTTTTGGCAGGGAGGAACTCCATCATAGGAGCCCCTGGTGGTGCAGCAGGTTAAACCACTGAACTGATGGACTTGCTGACCAAAAGGTCAGCAATTTGAATCTGGGGAGTGGAGTTGATGAGGAGATATTGGACAAATAAATATTTATTGATTGATTTATGCATAAAAATCATATGTACTTTAAAGGTATAGGAAAATCTAGTTTCCTCTGTGTAGCAAGAATGCTAACAGGCAAGCAAACTGCTTGTCTTCAGAAGGGGCTGAAGAGGAAGGGGGGCATGCATTCCAGAAGAGAGATAAGGCACAGGCTGGTACGAGAAGGCCCAGTGTGTTCCCTCTAAGTAAGAAGCCTCTCCTGACATCTCAAAGTGGCCTCTTGATTAATGAATGTAAGCACTGCCAAGAGGGAGGGGGAATACTCCATGCTTGCTCTGCAGCAAGACACAGACATGCTTTTTGCATGTTGGAGGGGGAACCTGATATTCTTATGATGCTCAAATGACGTAGGAATGACGATATTGTATGAAATTGTATGAAGATGTATGTTTCTTTGTTTCACTCTGATTGGCATCTATAAAAGGGCAGTCCGCACCTTGATCGGATGCTCTGGTTTTGCTTTTGGGACGCGAGTCCACACCAGAGTCGCCAGCTGGAAATAAAGCCGTACCTTTTCTGATCTCCAGAAAGGATGTCTCTTGGTATTGCCTCTCCCTTTACTGAAGTTTTCCCCTGCCACAACAGAGTGAGCTCCCACAGTTAGCCCCAGCTTCTGCCAACCTAGCAGTTCCAAAACATGCTAATGTGAGTAGATCAATAGGTACCGCTCCAGCTGGAAGGAAATGGTGTTCCATGCAGTCATGCTGGCCACATGACCTTGGAGGTGTCTACAGACAATGCCAGCTTAGAAATGGAGGTGAGCACCACCAGAGTCGGACATGACTAGACTTAATGTCAAGGGAAAATCGTTACCTTTACTTACTTCGTCCTAAATTTTGCAACATAAACTTCTGGAGCCAAGATGATCTTAAAAGAAGATCATTGATGGACTTAAAGCAGAGGCAGATCCAGATAAGAGAAAGCTTGATCCAAATCAGATAAGACAGAGATGTGGAAAGTGTTGCTGTCTGCA
The DNA here is from genome assembly GCF_037176765.1 of Anolis sagrei. Classification (NCBI taxonomy): domain Eukaryota; kingdom Metazoa; phylum Chordata; class Lepidosauria; order Squamata; family Anolidae; genus Anolis; species Anolis sagrei. The sequence continues at coordinate 8,404,512 of NC_090024.1, read as the reverse complement.
TATTCCTGGATTCTTGTCCGCATGGGTCTCAGCTGGCATGGCCAAAGGCCAGAGATAATGTTTTTTATACAACAACAACAAAACTTTATGGACTCAGAGCAGTTTCCGAGTGACATCATCAATACATACAGAGTAAACAACATAGACATAAAATTAACAAGACAATATATGCATAAAATGCGTCCACCTGAGGGTGGGTGACCGGGACAGAATAGGGATTCTGTTAGTGTACCGTCCACCTCGCTGCACTACAGTCTCCCTACCTGAGCTAGCGGGGGTGGTCTCGAGCCTGGCGGTGGAGTCCCAACGGCTTCTTGTGCCGAGGCATGCCGAGGCAACCCTCACAGGAGCGGCTCAGGACTTCATGTCCGCCATGGCAACCATGGGGCTGTCCCAACGAATAACTGGCCCCACCCACTGTGCTGGACACACATTGGACTTGGTCTTCTGCCAGGGATGGGAGCAAGGTGGCGGCGTGGAGGAGTTGTCTATCTCTCCGTTGCCATGGACCGACCACTTCCTGATTAGATTTAGGCTCACTGCGCCCCCTAACCTCCGCAAGGGTGGAGGACCCATTAAGATGGTCCGCCCCAGGAGGCTAATGGATCCGAATGGATTCCTGACGGCTCTTGGGGAGTTTCCCGCCACCTCGGTAGGTGACCATGTCGATGCCTTGGTCGCTCTCTGGAATGGGGAGATGACCAGGGCAATTGACAGGATCGCTCCGGAACGTCCCCTCTCAAGTAACCGAGCTAAACCAGCTCCTTGGTTCACTGAGGAGCTGGCAGCGATGAAGCGAAGGAAGAGGGTTCTAGAGAGCGTGTGGCGCTCGGACCCAAGCGAGCCAAATCGAACACGGTTTGTGTCCTTTTTAAGGGCATATGCCGCGGCAATAAAAGCCGCAAAGAAAACTTTCTTTGCGGCCACTATTGCGTCTGCAAAAAACCGTCCGGCGGAGTTGTTTCGGATTGTCAGAGGTCTTTTAACTCCTCCTACCTTAGGTGGGAGCCCTGACAATGCGGCAACGCGCTGTGAAGCATTTACTCGGTTCTTTGCAGACAAAGTCGCTTTGATCCGTTCTGGGCTGGACGCCACATTAAATGCAGTCTCCGTGGATGTGACACAAGCACCTGCTTGTCCGATTTTGTTGGATTCTTTTCAGTTTGTGAAACCCGAGGATGTGGACAAGATACTTGGAGGAATGAGACCCACCACGTCCATCCTAGACCCCTGCCCATCCTGGCTTCTGAAGGAGGCCAGAGGGGGATTGGCCGAGTGGGTAACGGTGGTGGTTAATGCCTCCCTCCAGGAAGGCAAGATTCCAGCGAGCCTAAAACAGGCTGTTATAAAGCCACTGTTGAAGAAACCATCTCTTGACCCCACTAAATTGGACAACTTTCGGCCTGTTTCCAATCTTCCCTTCTTGGGCAAAGTCATGGAAAGCGTGGTGGCCTCACAACTCCAGGTATTCTTGAGAGACACGGATTATCTGGATCCGGCACAGTCTGGTTTCAGACCGGGACATGGTACCGAGACGGTCTTGGTCGCCTTAGTGGATGATCTGCGCCGGGAGCTAGACAGGGGGAGTGTGTCCTTGTTGGTGCTCCTGGACCTCTCAGCGGCCTTCGATACCATCGACCACGGTATTCTTCTGGGGCGCCTTGCAGAGATGGGTCTCGGGGGCACTGCTTTGCAGTGGCTCCGGTCATTTCTGGAGGGCCGTACCCAGATGGTGTTATTGGGGGACTCCTGTTCAACGCCACAGCCGTTGACCTGTGGCATTCCTCAGGGCTCCATCCTGTCCCCCATGCTGTTTAACATCTACATGAAGCCGCTGGGTGAGATCATCCGGAGTTTCGGGGTGCGGTGTCACCTGTACGCAGATGACGTCCAACTCTGTCACTCCTTTCCACCTGCTACTAAGGAGGCCGTCGGAGTCCTGAACCGGTGCCTGGCCGCTGTAACGGTCTGGATGAGGGCGAACAAACTGAAACTAAATCCAGACAAGACAGAGGTACTCCTGGTCAGTCGCAAGGCCGAACAGGGTATAGGGTTACAGCCTGTGCTGGACGGGGTCGCACTCCCCTTGAAGGCGCAGGTTCGCAGCTTGGGTGTGACCCTGGATTCATCGCTGAGCCTGGAGCCCCAGGTCTCAGCGGTGACCAGGGGAGCATTTGCACAGCTTAGGCTCGTGCGCCAGCTGCGCCCGTATCTTGGGAAGTCTGACTTGGCCACGGTGGTACACGCTTTGGTCACATCCCGCCTCGACTACTGCAACGCTCTCTATGTGGGGCTGCCCTTGAAGACGGCCCGGAAGCTTCAGCTAGTCCAACGCGCGGCAGCCATGTTGTTAACAGGAGCAGGGCGCAGAGAGCATACAACGCCCCTGCTGGCCCAGCTCCACTGGCTGCCGATCTGCTACCGGGCCCAATTTAAGGTGCTGGTGTTATCCTACAAAGCCCTAAACGGTTCCGGCCCAAAATACCTTGCAGACCGCATCTCGGCCTACGAGCCCACGAGGACCTTGAGATCATCCGGGGAGGCCCTTCTCTCGGTCCCGCCCGCCTCACAGGCACGTCTGGCGGGGACGAGGGAGCGGGCCTTCTCGGTGGTGGCCCCCCGGCTGTGGAACGCCCTCCCTGCTGAAGTTAGACAGGCGCCCTCCCTGATGGCCTTTCGGAGGAGCCTGAAAACATGGCTCTTCGAGCAGGCCTTCAACTGAGTGTATCATTGGAACGTTACTGGAATGGATTATGACTATGAAATTGACTATGACCCCAGGTTTTTGACGAAGCGGATTTTTAGTGTATGTTATGTAGTAGTAGTTTGGTATGTGTTGTCTTGATTTGCTGTACACTGTCTTCTCCATGTTGTTGTTCACCGCCACGAGTCGCCCTAGGGCTGAGAGTGGCGGTCAATAAGTGCAAATAATAAATAAATAAATAAATAAATAAATAAATAAAATTGTCACAATAGTATATATATATATATATATATATATATATATATATATATAAAACAATCCTGCCTATTCAAGGCAATTTAAAGGGCTGGGCCGAGGCTAGTGCAAGCTCAAACTTTCTAGAGGGCCCGGAAAATTAGGTGCAGTGCTATAGCAGGTAACAACAATAACAGGTACGGTCTATGGCTGTTCATTTCCGGGGCCTATTAAAGGGATTAACCTGGGTAATTGGTAGGAAAATAAGGCCATATGCCACGATGTCTGAAATAGAGAACTAGTCATTCTCAAAGGCCACCAGGTCTTTAAGCTCTTAAGAAAGGAGGACCTGTCTTATTTCCCTAGGAAGGGCATTCCAGAGGCAGGGGACCACCACCAAGAAGGCCTTCTCTCTCGTCCTCTCCAACCGTGCTTGTGACGGTGATGGGAGGGAAAGGAGAGCCTCCCTGGAAGATCTTAAAATTCGTGCCGGTTCATATAAGGAGATGCGATCACGAAGATAGGTGGGGGCCAAACTTTTTAGGGCTTTATAGGTCATAACCTGCACCTTGAATTTGGCTCAGCAACTTATTATTATAGTCTAAATAAAATATTCCTTTTTTAAAAAAAAACCCTCTTGAACCTTAATAATTAGCAAAATTAATTTCAGCAAGTATAATTGTAAGAGCCGTCGCAAACTAGGTTCCTGCGGGAGAAAACCTTGCTAGCAAGTCCCTGACGTCATGAGCCTGCGCCTCTCTCCCCGCCCCTTTCTCCGCCCCTTTCTCTTTGCCAGCGTGGTTTTTCCTTTGCTAGGGCAGCATTGCCCGCATTTTCTCTCAGTTGAATTCTGCCAACTGAGAGAGTATGCTGGCAATGCTGCCCTAGCAAAGGAAAAACCACGATGGCAAAGAGAAAGGGGCGGAGAAAGGGGCAGGGCGAGAGGCGGAGTCTCGTGACGTCAGGGACATGCTAGCAAGGTTTTCTCCCGCAGGAACAGAGTTTGCGACGGGCCTAAGGTAGGAAGAAAACTCCATGCAGTCCTGCTGGCACATGACCTTGGAGGTGTCTACGGACCCACAGAATCTTCAAATATAGGGTGGGATAGAAATATTTTGATACAAAAAAAAAAGATAAAAGTTTGATACCTGTCTTTGACAATGCTCTCTACACCACCCTGCCCCGGTAATTGGTACTGGCTTCTCTGCTCCATAAGCTCTGCTTTCAAGCAAGAATGAAATTAGTGGACTTATTTTATTTTCTATCATTGTTAGCCCCAGTTTCTGCCAACCTAGCAGTTCGAAAACATGCAAATGTGAGTAGATCAATAGATCACACTCTAAACACCTTGCAGAAGCATACGAGAAGCTTGGCCTGTCATTGAACATTGAGAAGACCAAAGTGCTCTTCCAGAAGTCACCAGCCAATCCCTCTCCAATGCCAGAATACAACTTAATGGTGTAACGTTAGAAAATGTTCACCATTTCCGCTCCCTTGGCAGCCATCTCTCCACAATAGTCAACATTGACACTGAAATACAACACCGCCTGAGTTCTGCAAGTTCAGCATTTTTCCAAATGAAGCAGAGAGTGTTTGAAGACTGGGACATCCGTAGGGATACCAAGGTGCTTGTTTATAAAGCTATTGTGCTCCCAATCCTGCTATACACCTGTGAGACATGGACTGTCTACAGACATCACATGTAATTCCTAGAAAGATTCCATCAGTGCTGCCTACAAAAAATCCTGCAAATCTCTTGGGAAGACAAGTGGACAAATGTCAGCATGCTGGAAGAAGCAAAGACCACCAGCACTGAAGCGATGGTCCTTCTCCATCAACTCCACTGGACTGGCCACATTATCCAGATGCCCAACCACCCTCTCCCAAAGCAGTTGCTCTACTCCGAACTCAAGAACAGAAAATGGAATGTTGGTGGGCAGGTAAAGGGATTTAAAGATCGGCTGAAAGCCAACCTTAAAAACTCTAGCATAGTCACTGAGAACTGGGAAGCCCTGGCCCTTGGGTGCTCTAGCTAGAGGTCAGCTGTGACAAGCAGTGCTGTAGAATTTGTAGAGGCATGAATGGAAGGCGAAAGAGAGAAATGTTCCAATCCTGACTGGGACTGCTTTCCACCTGGAAACCAATGCCCTCACTGCGGGAGAATATGTGGATCAAGAATAGGGCTCCACAGTCACCTATGTACCCACTGCCAGTACACCAATCTTGGAAGACAATCCTACTCGGACAAGGAGGGATCACCTAAGTAATTAAGTAAGCTCCAGGGGGGGCGGGGAGGTAGGAGCGTTCCATGCAGCCATGCTGGACACATGTCCTTGGAGGTGTCTACGGACAATGCCAACTCTTCGGCTTAGAAATGGAGAGGAGCACCAACCCCCAGGGTCAGACACGACTGGACTTAATGTCAGAGGAAAACCTTTACTTTTAACTATTTTATTGGCTAGATTTCATAATGACTTTCACATTCTAATGTCTGGGCTCTCTCCAAGATTCCCCTTCCTCTAGCTTCTCCTCTCCTCTTTCTCCTCCTCTTCACCTTCCTCCTCCTCTTCCTCTCCCTTCTCCCATCCGCCCTCCTCTTCTTCTCCCCTCCCTTTCAGCAGGTAATCTCTCAATGACTCCAGCTGCCTTTGGCTCTTTCTCTGGATACAATTAGTTCCAGAAATGGAAGCGCTTCTCCATCTGACACCTTCGCTAGGATGCTTTTAAAAGCAGCACCCGCCTCCCTCCCCTAGAGTCTTCTGGGCTTGACAAGAGTTTTTATAAATGTACCTGCTATTTCCAGTAGGCTTCCATTCACATGTTGCTATTTGGGTCACTTCTGTACTCACCAGGCAATAGATTTCCCCTGTGCGAGGTGACTCAAATTGTGCACACTAATTGGATTCCCATTATACTTTCCTAATTTACACAAAGAGAGTCAAGTTCATTTGAGTGGAGTGGCCTTCCGCTGGGAATGTTGGAAAGCTTATGGCAAAAGTTGTGGTGAAAGTTTTCATGCACTATGACAGGAAAAGGCAGCCAACATGATTGAGCATTGCACTACAACTCAGCTATGGAAACCTATAGGGTGCCTTCAGCACATTTTCTCAGCCCCAGAAAATCTTGTCTGAGGATCACCGTAAGTCAAAAATGACTTGAAGGCAAACAACAACAATAATGGAAATACATTTTCTTCGATAAAGAAATAGCAAGTGAAGCAAATTAACTGGTATTTAAATGCTAATAGATGGAGGTGTGCTAATACTAATATACAATTATCTACACAAATGCACTTTCAAAAAAGAAAGGCAACAGTATGTTGACAAAATGGAAACATGTAGCTTTGCGTATTGTAATTTATTTATCGTGTCAGGAGCAACCAGACATTTATATTACATTTTTAACAAAACAAACAAACAAACAGACAGACAGACAGACAAAACACAAAGTTTGCAAGCTTGGTAGTGGATTAAATGTCCTTTGACCAGTATCTGGCCACTTGGAGTGCCTCTGGTGTTGCCGCAAGGAGGTCCTCCATTGTGCATGTAACAGGACTCAGGTTGCATTGCAGCAGGTGGTCAGTGGTTTGTTCTTCTCCACACTTGCATATTGTAATGATAATGATTATGATTATTGTATCTATTTATACCCCACTTTCCTTCTCCACAAAGGAGATTCAAAGTGATATAGCAGGAAGGATAATACAATCATAGAGTTGGAAGAGACCATAAAGGCCATCAGGTTCCACTGACTGCCAAGCAGGAAACACACAATCAAAGCACTCCTGACAGATGGCCATCTAGCCTCTGTTTAAAAACTTCCAGAGAAGACTCCACCACTATTCAGTGGTCAAATGCTTGGTCCCACAGCCAAGTCCCAACTACTGCATGGTCTAACTTCTGTGTTGTTGAGGATTTTTGTGCACTCTAGACTGGATTTAATGCTGCTCCAATTTTCATCTGTGAAATGCAGGAAAGTATGCAATTTTTCCCAGACCCCTGATCTCCTGTGTGCCATTGCCTGTGCAATTGCCCCCGGTGGCACAATTAGTTAAAACCTTGTGCCTGCAGGATGGAAGACCGACAGGAGGGAAGTTCGAATCTGGAGAGAGCATGGATGAGCTTCCTGTGTCAGCTCCAGCTCCTAATGCAAATGCAGGGACAGAATATAAGCCTCCTACAAGTATGGTAAAAAATCAAAACATCCGGGCATCCCCTGGGCAACGTCCTTGCAGACGACCAATTCTTTCACACCAGAAGCAACTTGCAGTTTCTCAAGTCACTCCTGACATGAAAAAAAAAATGCCTGTGCAATGTGTCCTGGTCATATTGCTCCAACAAAGTCCTCCACTTACAGAAGTCCTTATAAGTAACACAAAGTAAATTTTCAAAGCCTTGTGGACTATAGATACTAAATGGTATGCTTCAGGTGCCGTTATTCTCAGTTGCTAACAAATAATAATAATAATAATAATAATAATAATAATAATAATAATGGCACCAGGACTGTGACACAGCTGCCTGGGAGTCAGCTGCATAAAGATCACTACTGACCAAAAGGTCATGAGTTTGAAGCCAGCTTGGGTCAGAGTGAGCTTCCGACCAATTTGCATCTGTCAAGTAGGAAATGTAGGTACCGCTTATGTGGGGATGCAAATTTAACTAATTTACGAGGCCATAAAAATCTCCAGCAAGCATGCAAAGAATGAGGAAGTACTTCATCAGTATCACAAATGGTCAGTGAAGGGACAGCTCCCTTGGTGGCCAGAATACTCTCAAGAAAAGCTGGAATGTTAAATTGCCTCTATGTCTGTGTATATATGTTGTGTGTCTATGGCATTGAATGTTTGCCATGTATGTGTACATTGTAATCTGCCCTGAGTCCTGTGCGGGATGAGAAGGGTGGAATATAAATACTGTAATTTTATTTTTTTTATTTATATTCCGCCCTATTTCCCTGTGAGGACTCAGGGTTGTTTACAACAAGCAACAACAAATATTTAATGCCAAAAACCACAACCCTCAAAATAATAATAATTAAAAAACACATATCTAACCACATTAGAGTGATAATAAATACATTACTACAAATTAGACAATGACATAACATTGAATCTTTTTGATTTTCCTTTATTTTCTTGATTATTTTTATTAGTGGGACTGGGAGTTTGGAAAGTGTGGGACGGGTGAGTGGGGTGCGCGACGCATTTGGAGACATAGGAAAAAGAAAGAGCGTCTCTTTGCTCTTGGTGGGCTTTCCTTTAAAAATGTTTGGGTGGCTCTGAGATTCTTGAGTCACTCTTTTCTCCTCCTCTCCCCCCCCCCCTTTCAAAACATTTTTGAAAGATAATTATTATGTTTTGTGAGAACAAGAAATGCAAAAGCTTTGGAAGAAGTTGCTTGCTGTTGCTTTTAATTAGTAAAGAAGGAAGTGTAATAGTGGGGCACTGAACTGTTTGAGGTGGAAGTGCATCTTTGGCATTTGGCAGGAAGGAATGGGGCCCTGCTCCTGGAGAAGTTACAGGGTGGAGCCAGCAAGGGAATACGTTTTGGGGTTTGTTTTTAAGGAGTTTTATATTTCTTGAAAAAAAAGAAATGCCTAAAAATCAGGAGAAGACCCAAATGTTATGAAACTAGGTTGGCTAACAGTGGTAGATGTGTCCTCCAAGTGTGGTCATTTTCATCCCAATAGCCTTAAAATGACTGGAAGGGTAGCCTGGGAAGCCATCCCCCAAATTGCCAGCAATGGTCCAGATCTAGCCACATTTTTCGGCTGTGGACAAAAAACAACTTTCCAGTTACTCACCTGTTTTTGGGAGGTGCAAATAATGGATCTGGGGGGTAGCCAGTAGAAATGGATCGAGGTTCAGACAAAATGCACAAACCTAACCTCTATCTATCTATCTATCTATCTACCTACCTACCTACCTACCTACCTCTATCTACCTACCTACCCACCTCTATCTATCCATCTATCCATCTATCCATCTATCCATCTATCCATCTATCCATCTATCCATCTATCCATCTATCCATCTATCCATCTATCCATCTATTCATCCCTCCATCCATCTATCTATCTATCCATCTATCTATCTATCTATCTATCTATCTATTAATTATTTAACATCTATCCTTTTTCCAGTTTAGGAACCAGGATATCTCTTGGAGCTCTCCCATCAAAAGTATCACCATAACCAGAAGCTGTCTTGATGGCACACAACAACAACAGTGAAAGGGGGGGGGGGGGGGTGATGTGAGGAGAAGGGCAGCAGCCAAAGATGGATGTGTTGCAGACAAGAGATCAAATCTTATAAACCACCCAATTATTTTGGGAAACGAGAAAATGCGGATCTTACCCTAAGCTGCTCTGTTCCCTGCTGAGTTTAATTTTCAGCCGAGGTCTTCCTCGCTGCCTGTTTCCACATCCCCACAAGCTGTAATATCCTACCAATGCAGTTTTTAATGTGCGTGGGTCAAGTCTAGTGCAATGCTATTGCTCATGGTTTTTGAAGAATTTGATGCATGGCAAGGAGAAATAACAATTCTCATTATTTTCTCTCATAAGTCGCTTCCCTGTGGTTCACATACTAAGGGAGAAATCATTTAAAGAGATAAGGACAGGTCCTCTGAGGTTGCTCTTTTTAGCACGGCACAGAGCTTACAAAATATACTTTTTGAGGCTACTAATTTCTGGTAAAAGTTGTGTTCCAAATAAGTAACTTTTCAAAGTTTAACAATCAGCTCACCACATTTGCAGGATTGATTTTTCAGGATTTGATTATATACAGATTTGAGTAAATGGTCTGTCTAATGATCTCCAGGTCCTTCAGTGCAATTTTATGATCAACTTCCTTCAACCATTGACATGAAGTAACACTGGAAGACCTAGAGATCTCTAAGTCCTCCACTGTGATTTATAGTCAGCTTACAATATTTATGAGTCTGAAAATGGTAGAAATTGGAAGAATAATGGAATTTAGTAAATGAATTCATAAAGTCTATATAGGAACTACAATCATCATCTCTCTCTCTCTATTGTAGAACTTATACTTAAAATACTTGTGAGTTCTAGTAGGATGATGATTTTTGGAGGATATTGATAGGGCAAGTTGAAGGTGATAGTTCTGCTAGTTTAGTTTTAGATGTAGTTTGCAGTAGTAAGCAGTACAGAAATGTATGTAGGTGTGGTGGTTTCCATAAACCTTTAGAAGTAGTTGAAAAATAGTTACACACCACCCAAGAATGTATATACAGGTTTCATGACACACATGAACTCAATGTATCCAATGTGTATTCATTGATAAAGCCCAACCACATTCACAAGAGAACTTATCCTGCTATATTATACTAACAGGATGATAGCTTTAGGTTGGATTTTTTAGGGATCTATCCAAAGTGCTGAATCTCTTTTGGTGATATAATTCATTCCCTTGCATAGGACCTTTAAAGTCTAGACTAAAAAAATACTCTCTGAGAGTGTTTGAGGACTGATATAAATATGTGAGAGGAAGCCACAGGGAGGAGGGAGCAAGCTTGTTTTTTGCTTCCTTGGAGACTAGGACGCGGAGCAGTGGCTTCGGGCTACAAGAGAGGAGATTCCACCTGAACACGAGGAAGAACTTCCTGACTGTGAGAGCCGTTCAGCAGTGGAACTCTCTGCCCCGGAGGCTCCTTCTTTGGAAGCTTTTAAACAGAGGCTGGATGGCCATCTGTCAGGGGTGATTTGAATGCAACATTCCTGCTTCTTGGCAGAATGGGGTTGGACTGGATGGCCCATGAGGTCTCTTCCAACTCTTTGATTCTATGATTCTATGAGACATCCGTAGAGAGACCAAGGTGCTTGTTTACAAAACTAGTGTCCTCCCAACCCTGCTATATGCCTGCAAAACATGGACTGTCTACAGATGTCACGCCCAACTCCTGAAACGATTCTGAAAAATCCTGCAAATCTCTTGTGAAGACAGATGGACAAATGTCAGATGGACAAATGCACAACTGAACATAAAATGTGCACTGGACATCTTCATGTGCATCCTTGCACAATGAACATGTTCCTATGTAATGGAACCACATGCACCATTCTACTTGGTCCTGCAAATCTCTTGGGAAGACAAGCAGACAAATGTCACCGTGCTGGAAGAAGCAAAGACCACCAGCATTGAAGTGATGCTCCTACGCCATCAACTCCACTAGACTGGCCACATTATCTGGATGCCCAACCACCATCTCCCAAAGCAGTTACTATATTCCCAACTCAAGAACGGGAAACATAATGTTGGTGGACAGAAAAAGAGATTTAATGACAGGCTTAAAGTCAATCTTAAAAGCTGTGACATAGATATTGAGAACTGGGAAGCTCTGGCCCTTGAGCACTCTAACTGGAGGTCAGCTGTGACCAGCACTGCTGCAGAATTCAAAGAGGCAAGAATGGAGAGTGAAATGGAGAAATGTGCCAAGATGGAGGCGCATCAAGCCAACCTTGACTGGGACCACCTTCCACCTGGAAACTGATGTCCTCACTGTGGGACAACTTGTGGATCAAGAATAGGGTTCCACGGTCATCTACAAACCCACTGCCAAGACACCAGACTTGGAGGACCATCATTCTCGGACTACGAGGGATTGCCTAAGTAAGCAAGACTAAATCTTTTCCTGCACTTTGACTCCATTGCTCCATGTCCTAGTCTTTGGAGCAGCAGAAAGCAAGCTTGCTCCACTTATGCAAGGTTACATTTGGACCACAGCTCTCAAAATCCTCCAGCTAGCATGGCCCATTGCAACTTCCAGAATCCCCATGCCACAGTGATAGAGGGATTCTGAGAGTTTTATACTACAAATTAAGGTTTTCAACTTCCATAAATGAGTTGTTGAAACCATGCCCAATGATCCATGCACTTCCACTGAGGCTCATTTCCAAACCTAGACTGGGTGTTTGCATGAATGCATTGGGCGTGACATGTGACCAGTCTTGGCCAAGACCTTGTTTGAGGAGGGGAATGTATCACTGGTGATTGTCTTTGACCTTGGCTGCACAAGGAGTCATGATGGATGATGATGACAAGTTTCCTCCTCTGCTGTACAACCCCAGAATACCAGAAAAGAACCCCACTCAGCTGCCAAGCCCGCCTCCACGCCTCACATAAGAAAAGGTTGCCGGCTTTTTGTTACCTTCATTATGCCATCTTTAATTTCATGGTTTTTCCCAGGGAGTCTAGACATTCCCTGTTCTATTCAGAAAGCTTCCTTCCCACTCGGCTTCCACCCCATTAATCCCCTAACTCAGCTTGGAGCTGTTGACGTTCTTCTGTTCAGCTCCTGGTGAGTTACAGTCTCAAAGACAATGGCACAAACTCCTTGGCACCCTACTCAGTTTCCCCTTCTATACTTTCAGACTTCAGTGGGAGGAAATGGTAAACATGATGTTTCTTTCCAGAAATACACCCCCCACACACACATACACATACACAATTTCTGCAAATGCTCCCACTGAACCAATGGTGCAATTCATCAAATGGACCTTTATCCTTGTAGTTTCCCTGCACATGAAGCAGATTTTCAGTGTCCCCCATTCTCTTCACAGAAGTGGACCAAGGGCACCTCATGAGGCCCATGTAGCCTTTCTTAGCCATTTTTCTGGTGGCACTTCTCAATTTTTGGAAAGTTAGGCTGCACACAGTAGCCAGTGTAGTGTAGTGGCTTGAACATTGGACTAAGACTCTAAAGCAATGCTTCTCAACCTGGGGTTCCCAGATATTTTTGGCATACAACTCCCAGAAATCCCAGTCAGTTTACCAGCTGTTAGGATTTCTGGGAGTTAAAGGCCCAAAACATCTGGGGACCCCAGGTTGAGAAGCACTGCTCTAAAGGTTCATCTCTTTCATTAGCCATGGAAACCTACTGGGTGGCTTTGGGTGAGTCCTACACTTCCAACCTCAGAGAAATGTAAACCCTTGCTGAAGCTATCCTGACCAAAATACTGTGATAAGTTCATTATATGTTGGAAGTAACCTGAAAATATACATGCACAAACCTCTTTCATGTTTAGCCCAACACCCCAGCTATTTTTGGTGCAGAATATTCACCTTTTCAGCTTGAAATATCTCAGTAGATGAGAACATTTGAAGAGTTGGGAATGATGAATGGTGACATAGCCTCCTGCTCTTATAGTTAATTGTCTGCTACACCAGACAATGTTGGGATCAGGGCAAAAGCTTGCTCTGCTAGAAGGCTCCTATAAGACATCAAGAAAGAGGTCCTGTCCATTCAATAATTCAATAATTCTATGATGCCCCCAATATAGTCAGAGGCACCTAGGGCAGCGAAGAATTATGGCAAAGTGTTTCTGGCTCCAATTGATGGTTTCCTGCTTGGCTCTGAGCAGTTGGAAGCTCAAGCACCCAAGAGACACTCTCCACAACACCTCTGTCTTGTAAAGCCTGCTGAAGAGAGAAGGAGACACTTTGGAAGAATTTCTGGATTTTAAATAGGAGATTCAAGCACCTGGGATCCAAAGACAGCCAGTGCCACCTAGAAGTTGCTGAGTGTCCTCCTTGTTTGCAGAGGTTCAGGTTCTAATTGTGCCTTCAATGTTTATGTATTTCCTTTAAAATCTTGAACTCTGGCATAGCAATGTTTAATGACGCCTCATCTTGTCCCTTTTTCACTTTGGTTGTTTGGAGTATTCACTTTGAGGAACCACTTCTGGGCTGGTTGAGCGTTTTCCCCATCACTCTTGTCATTTCCTTTTCTTTGCATGATGTGGACTTGATTGACTTCTCTATCACTGCTTTTGTGAAGATTATCTGCCCATTTGGACACTTGCTACCAGTAGGCATAGGATGCTTGAGTGGACTATAGGTACATTCAATTGGGCACTTGCAAAGAGCGGGTTTCCATAGGGACATATGTCTCTGCTTGGCTGTAGCAGCTGGATTGATGTCTCTTGACTTTCTTCCATAATTTCTTATGGAAGGGGAGCACATGGTTTAGAGGCTCATTCGGAGCCAGGAAGGGAGAAGGGGAAAGACAAAGACTAAGAGAAGGGAGGTTGTGTGAAAGGAAGGTTGGAAGAAGAGCACGGCGTATTGTACAATTGCGTCTGCCATTAATGAAGCAATTCGGAAATTTCAGAAAGTTCCGAATTTTTTTGGGGGGGAAATTCGGAATTCAATTCCGAATCGAACAACCAGCACCCCCTACATCCAAAATGAGTTTTGAACCATTTTTTGGATCAACCAAGCCTAAAAAACAGCCATTTGGCAGTGCACTGTTTTGGGGAGGCACTGGAAAATGGATATGAGGGGCTTCCGGTAACCGGCAAGCAGATATTTATTTATTATTATTTATTTTGTGCATTTCTACCCCGCCCTTCTCAACCCCCCGAGGGGGGACTCAGGGCGGCTTACAAAGGCACAATTCGATGCCAGCATAAACATAACAATGGATAAAACATGTAAACAGCAATTATAACAATTAAGACAGGCAGTATATACATCAAAATCAATAAAAACAATCTAATGCTCAGTGTTCGCCATGTCAGAGTCCATAAATTCATTCTACATTGTCAAGTACTATCGATTCTGGTCGTCATTGTCCTTATCTAACCGCCAGATTGCCCAAAAGCCTGGTCCCACAAGCATGTTTTTAATTTCCTTCTGAAAGAGAGGAGGGATGTTGATGACCTAATTTCCCTGGGGAGTGAATTCCACAGGCGAGGGGCCACCACCGAGAAGGCCCTGCTCCTCGCCCCCACCAATTTCACTTGTGATAGAGGTGGGGTCAAGAGCAGGGCCTCCCCAGAAGATCTCAAACTCTGAGGTGGGATGTAGAGGGAGATGTGTTCGGACAGGTACGCTGGGCCGGAGCCATATAGGGTTTTGTAGGTCAAGACCAGCACTTTGAATAGATAGCAATTCATCCAAAATTCATAAGCCTACTGAAAAGACATTACAGTCACCTGGAAACTTCTAGTCCAGTGGTTCTCAACCTGGGGTCCCCAGATGTTTTTGGCCTACAACTCCCAGAAACCCCAGCCAGTTTACCAGCTGTTAGGATTTCTGGGAGTTGAAGACCAAAAACATCCAGGGACCCCAGGTTGAGAACCACTGTTCTAGTCAGAAAGAGCCTTTTCCCCCTCAGTCATGTGTGTGAAAAGACCATATTGATACTTGCAATTCACTTAAATAATATTCTGCCAGTTCTCATCACAAGAGGGGACTCTCCACACCAACGCAGTTGGTGGGGAGAGCGATTTGCCCCACCCCCTGAGGGAGAGAATGGGAGGTTCCAGTTAGAACCTCCTGGAAGAGGGGCGGGGGCTGACCAGTCTTGCTAGACTTTCTGAAGGGCAAGACGTATTCCGTATTCCAGGTCGGTCTTGCAGCTGGTCGGGAAGGAGGGCGCTGCTTCTCCTTCCCCTTAGGGAGCCGACGTGGAGCCTTGGCTGGGTCGGCGGCCGCCGCTTCCCTCGCCATCCGTGGAGCCTTGGGGGATCGGCGGCTGCCGTTTTCCTCGCCATCCGCTCTTGAAGTCCGGCTGGCTCGCGAGTCGAGCGGCGCGCGGTTGCGCGGGGGCGTAGCCGCCGCTGACGCCGGCCTTGGGAGGCTAGCTGCGCGCTCAAGCGCGCGGCGTAGTAATAAGGAGGCGCGATGGCGGAAGGCTTCCTCCGGGCGCCTCCTATGCACTTGCGCCAGGCGCTTTGGGATGGCGCGTAGTTTTTGCGGGCGCCATTTTGTTCGGCCGCTATTTTACGGCCGCGTTCAGTTTTGCGTTATTGCCTGGGACGGTTGGCGGGAACGGCCGCCATTTTACGGCCGCGTTTCAGTAGTGCATAGCTGGCCGCCATCTTGGGTAGCGTCTGTGACGCAGTTTTGAATCCTCAGGGTGGCTGGGTTAGAAGCAATGAATGACGAAGGAAACACTAAGGACTACTTAGCGGAGGGGAGGTTATTGTGACTTTAAGGGGCATTGGGGCGACGCATAACCCCCCCCTTTCCAACATTTGTAGGGGTAACCCCCATTTCTTTCCTCACTTTATGGGTGATGATGGTCATTAATTGTTGGGAGGTATCAGGCTGTTAGTGCCTCTTATGTGCAAGTTACAGAACCTTCTTCACGCACACTTTTGGGAAATCATGTACCTGGGCACCAAGCGGTTGATGCCTTTTATATGCAAGGCACAGGAGCTACTTCAAGCACACTTTTGGGGAATCATGGAACCTGTATGCACTCCTGCTAGTTCAAGCACACCTTTGGGGAATCATGGAACTTGTATGCACTCCTGCTAGTTCATAGCCATAACTATAGCAGGGCTTTTTTCCAACTCTTTGATTCTATGGTTCTAGAGAGGGTCATGGGACACTGTACCTTTCCCAACTCTTTGATTCTAGGATTCTATTATCCTGTAAGCAGGAGAGGGTGATGGCACACGTGCCTGTGCCAACCCATTTTCTGATTCTATGATTCTCTATGATGCTAAGGCAGCTAGGGTGATGGCACACGGGGCCTTTCCAACTCTTTGATTCTAGGATTCTATTATCCTATAAGCGGGAGGGGGTGATGGCACACGTGCCTGTGCCAACCCTTTGATTTTAGGATTATAAGGCAGCTTGGGTACCACAAGCCTGAGTTGGGGAATGCCACAATTAGAATGCTAGCATTTATAAGGGGGTGAGGAGCACAGGGTGTTTCTTCCAACTCTTTGATTCTATGTTTATGGGGTGCTGTGGGCGCTTTCAGGGGTGGCAGCGCTCGGTACGTGGAGCAGGCTCTCATTGGCATTCTACCCCCTTTTATTTTGTAGGATGCCATCGAAGAAGAACAAGGGGGGCCCTAAGGGGAAGGGTCCCGCGGAGAAGACGGGTCACAAGCGCCCTTTACGGCAGGATGGGTCGTCTTCGGATGAAGAGGGGGTGTCTATGGAAGATTTGGAGGCCCTTCTGCAGCGTGTCAACCAGATAGAGCAAAATAGGGGGGTTGGTTTGGGTGGGGCTGGAGCGGGCCCCACTCGCCGGGCGAGTAAGAAACAGTTATTCAAATCTCTGTTGTCCCGTGTTTCTATTATAGAATCGACCTCAGCCGCGGCGGCGGAGAGGACGGTCCGGCTTCCTGAACAACTGGCGGTTCCGGGGGCTGCTGTGGGCTCTTCTTTGGAGTCTTCGGCGGTGCAGTCCATTACTGGCCCCGAAGTTCATCCGTCTGGGCAGGCTTCATCAGGCTCCTCAGCGGCTGCTGTGACCGGACCCAGTCAGCCCACGGCATTGGCCTCCACGTCCAGTGCTGTGGCCGGGTCCACTCAGTCGGTCGGTTTGCGTGTTGCTGCTGTCGAAGACGCAGGGCGTGAGCAGTTGGGGACGGCTGTCCCAGCAGGTACTTCCACCACACTCGCATCGGCATGTGCCACACTCACATCAGCATCTACTGTTGCCTCACCCACTTGGCCATGGGGCCAGGGTCGGGGTCAATCGGTGGTGGGGACACAGTCACATGTTACAGTGGGGATTCAGTCTGAGGGTTTGGACCCCAAGATAGGGGAAAACAAGGATGCTGCCAACGCTCAAGCTGTTAGGCCAGTTACGGTCACCTTAGAGTCGGCCAGAACGGGGGAAGCAAGCAAATTTTGGGGGACTGCAAAATGGCCTCCACAGGCGACACCTACTGTTAGCCTGTCAGGTTTGGGTTCCCATTTGGCATCTAAAACAATGGAGAAGATATTAAGAAACGAATATGTGGATATCTTTTCTTTATACTTTCGGGATATGGATAAGAAAGAGAAGGAGGAGTTAGATGAGGACAGTAAGGAGAAGATCAAGAAGCGCAAGGTTGAGCAGAATTGGGAGAATTGGCTCCCTTGTTTCACAATGTATGCCAACCTGCTTTCTGATGCTGCCCCGGAAAGGGCCACGGCGTTGTGGCAGTATCAGAATATCATTAATAAAGCTTACGTCAGTGGCCCTCCTAACGCTTGGCTGGAATATGATAGGCGTTTTAGAACTGAGGCGGCTTCTCATCCGGACAAGCGTTGGGATTTAATTGATGATCAAATTTGGATTGAAGTGATGAATCCATCTAGGGCTTCCTCTGCCTTGAAGGCGGATAGTGGGCACACTATTCAGAACACAGCGGGACAGCCCTCTCGGCAGGGGGCTCCCCAGCTGCAGTCCCAGGGCCAAAAGCCTTTATGCTGGGAATTTGTGGCTCAGGGAGCCTGTTCACGGAAGGACTGTCGCTTCGCGCACTCGTGTGCCATTTGTTATGGGACTCACCCATCCCGAAATTGCCCCAAGGGGAGAGCTGCGAGGAGTAATACTAGGGACACTCAATTCGTTAAAAAGCCTTCAGGACAGGCTGCGGTTGCACAGGGGCCTCAGCCTAATTAAATTAAATCAGTTGTAGGTTTGGCTGGATCAGTTCTCCCATAAGGGGGCAGTTAAGTACATATGGGAAGGTTTTAGAGGGTTTTCATATTCCTGTGTAACGGGGCGGGGGGAAATAGGTCGATTACCGGCGATAGGTTCGCCCTTTGCTTGTTTGTTTGTTGTTTATTTTGCAGGAACTGCCAGGCTGGTGCATAGATGGAGAATCCTTGTTGTGGGCATAATTATGTCCACTGGGCGGAGAGACACGCCAGGAACTCATCCTTTGGCCAGCATCTGGGTGCGCTTCCACTGCATTGGCGAGTGGAAGGGTGTTCGTGGCCTTCGATGGGCCGGGTTGCGCTTCCACTGCATTGGCGAGTGGAAGGGTGTTCGTGGCCTTCGGTGGGCCGGTGCTCCATATCGGAGGTAACGTTTTGGGCCTGCTTAACAGCAGGGCCCGGTATCTACAAGCCCGTGCTGGCATTTTAGTTCTGGCTGGCATGGCCCCGGGTTCACATCGCTTGGTCGGCCATCATTCCACGCCTTCGGTGGCCAGGAGGCGGTGATGTCAGGAAGCTCGAGAAGGCCAGAAAGCGTGTGAACCGGGCCATGCGCACGGCTTTAGCACGGGTCAGGGGGTCTCACATCCAACATAAGGACATCACACATGACAAAACACAGTTTTATCGTTCTGATGGTGTACGTTTAACGGATTTGGGTAACCACACTTTTTAGCTGAGTTGCAGTTAGGCATTCAGGAAGTTGTAAGGGGCTTGGTGGGGGATGGGGGCAAAATGGACATTTGCCCCCAATCTGTGGCATAAATAGTTCAGGAAAACACTGACATGGAGGTATACACATGGCACCCATTAAGGGTGGGGGGCACTGTACAACAAACACTCACCTAGAAGTCAACAAATGGGTGAGGGGACATCAATTGGCCCAGTAAAGAGAGAAGCTGATATCAATAATCGGACACAGGCTTCTCCAGACTTTTACCTTCAGGTTGCCCGGTTGGGGATCCAGGGCACACTGACATCACACACTCAGTAGCTGGGGACGATGCCTCAGCTTGCCACCAAGTTCCTTGACACTTAGTTTAGTTCAGGTAAAGTTAAATAGGTAACTCAATAAAAGTTGCCCAATTTGAATCCATACCTTTGTTGTCTGTCTCGTTATTTCAGGGGTTAAGGGGCAAATCAACTAGAATGGTTTTAGATTACAGCAACTTCACTTGATAACCCTCATTGTTCTGAATCCGTATTGAATACACACAGCATTCACTTCAGGGTTAACACAACTCACATTTCTTCCCTGATTTGTTACATTTGTAGCTCTCTCTTCCTCTAAGTGGTTCACAACCAACCCATTGTGTGGGAATGGAGAAATTGTGGTTTGTTGCCTCCTGGTGAGCTTCATCACTGAGTGGGACGTAAACCTACTGAGCAATCTTTTTTTCCCCCACAAAGTACTCCCTGCACTGTCTTTTCCATAATGGCACTTTAGTAAATGGAAAGCCTCTCCTTATTACTTCCATCTCTGGCAGAAAAGCCACATTTTCCATGATATGATTACAGGCCACCCACTCCACCCGGAGCCTCCATCCCGGCCATAAAACTGGGAAGCTGTCACTATTCTGATCAAGGGAAGAAGATACTGGCATAGAAAGTCTGTGGGAAGCCACTCAGAAATGACTAAAGCAAAGATGTTGAGGAGGGAACAGCAACTGTGCTGGTACCTGATGCCAATTTTCAGGTGTGCACAGTCCCAGCAGTTGTCAATGGCCTCCTTGGAGGAGGCCAGCTCTAATAGGGACAAAGAAAAAGAACTCAGACAATCTCAGCCAGCTTCCTAAGGCCATGAGCAAGACAGGATTCTTTTCATCCCTTTGAGGACTATTGACTAAAATGCTGAAGAAGAAGAGCAGGAAAAGCAGGGGAATTCAGGATATAAGAATAAGGGAAAGAAATCTACCACATTTGGGGGTTTACAGTGCTTTATCACTTATCGGGGGGGGGGGGGGTAACATTCCAGGACCACTCGCTAAAAGTGAAAATCCGCAAAGTAGGGATGCTATGGGGGTTGAATGAAAAGTAATGCCTCCACCTTTGTAACTCCTCAACAGATGGCAGTACTGGTATGCGGCAGGTACTGGCTTGTTCAGTAGACTCTCCCCTACAGTTCCATTTTGGCAGGAAGCCTTGGCATTGAACATTTATGTTGTTAAAGTGAAAAGTATGGAACCCTGCACAGACGGTCAGTCAATGCAACTTAAGCAACATGCAGTCATTGAATTCTTGACAGAAGAAGGTGTCACCCCAAAGGAGATTCATCAGAAAATGCAAGATGTTCACAGTGATTGTGTTGATGTGAATACTGTGCCTCGTTGGGTAAGTTTAAAGATGTTGAGGTGACACCTTCTGCTGTCAAGAATTCAATGACTGCACATTGCTTAAATAGCATTGACCTACCGTCTGCACAGGGTTCCATACTTCACATCTTAATAATACAACCATTCAATGCTAAGGCTTCCTGCCAAAATGGAACTGTAGAGGAGAGTCTACTGAACAAGCTAGTACCTGCCACATACCAGTAATGCCATCTGTTGAGGAGTTACAAAAATGGAGGAATTACTTTTCATTCAACATATATATATATATATATATATATATATCTGTGTGTGTGTGTGTGTGTATGTATATTGTCACATTGCCAGGGCTCTACCTTGTTTAAGTAGATATGAACCAAACTCCCAGTTTTATCAAATAGTTTAATTAAAACAGCGCTTACTTGCTGGCTGTTTTTATAGTCCAAAATATAAAACACAAAGACAGCACGCAGCTACAAAATAAACAAAAACTGATAGCAAAAATAACTTCGTAGTCAAAAGGGTCCAGTCCAGTGGTCAAACGCCAAGAGTTCAATAACAGAGTCCAGGGATCAAGAGACTATACCATAGTCAAAAGCCAGTCCAAAGGTTCAAGGTTCCAGGATTCCAAGATTACAGGAGACAGGTCAGGATACCGAAAATCTGACAGACCTGGGGGGAAAACCAGCAACATCCACCACCAAAATGCAACAGATACTTTTCTCCCAAAGATAAGTCTTAAATCCTTAAATCCAGTAACACCTAGCTGCAACCCATCTCCTGCACACCTCCGCCCTTAATTGCTTTCACCCGTGAACTCCCACTTACTGATTACCAAACCTTCTAGAACTAATACTCACATTAACCCTTCCATCACCAACCACCATCAACTGCAGAACATATGACATCATGTTTCGAGGGTAAGGCAGGAGTGAGGAGAGAATTAAAGACACCAAACACCTTTTTTTTTTGCTAGCTATCTCTGCTTTGCTTTGAAATCTCCCTTGATTGGCTGCCTCTCTTCCAAGGGGGAGGTTGAAACCCCATTCCACTCTCCATCATTGCCAGGAGGCGGGATTAGAATGCTGCTCTGGACAATGGCAGCCATTCATAAACTGAGAGGCCAAAACCCACAAAACAGCGAGTCTGCGAAAAGTGAACTGTGAAGTAGTGGAGGAACACTGTATTTTGTGTAGTTTAGGGATAAAAAATATTATTTCTCCTACAAATTTTATTTTTGGAAATTATATTATGTTCTTGGGGTCCAATTTTAGGGTTGGGAGGACTGTGTCCTAGACTTCTAAGAATGGAAACGAAACTGGAGCCATGATGAACTTGTCATTCCATAACTACAAAGTTTCTAATTGCCCTAAAGCAAAAGCTAGCTGGAAAGAATAAGAAAATATTCTGTGGAATTAATTCTTACTGTTCTAACGATCGGGTATTTGTTTGTTGACTATTTGGTTAAAAATTGAGGTCATTGTAGACAATGTTGTTCTAAATTTCCACTCTCCAAAGCGAGAATCTGCAAGCTAAGCAAATGCAGGTTATTTGTATGATAATCACAGAGAATTGCAGATTGACATCGCTCGGGGTTCAGTCATTTCCTTGTGGATTGGTGGGGGTTTTTTTTGGGGGGGGGGGAAGGCTAACACAGCAATGTTCACCTCACACAGTAAAGCAGAGCAAGTCCGCATAGTCAATCATTCTGACAAGCTGCTTGGTTGAGGCGGCAACCATTATTTAACATTGCAAGGAAACGCTCCTCAGCTTTGGCGCAACTGCAAAGTTTTAGACAAAGAGAAGCAGGCCTTAACAGCCTGGAGATAAACAGACAGGTGGTGTAACATTTTTCATACAGAAACTCTGTGCTAAATGCTGCTGTCACCAATTAATCATTCCCCACGAGTCAGCAGCACTCTTGGGGCGAGAGATCTTCGGGGGTATTTCACAGGATGTCCATAAACATTTCAACTGCTCCAGCAGAATAGGTCAGGCAAACAGTGATGACAAATGGCGGAAGGGCTGCTAGAGAAGCAGGGCATCTATTAGGTTTGGAACAAATATCATTTTCCTTTTTTAAAAAAGCTACCCCTGAAATCCTTTGCTTGTCAAGTGAACCATTATACGATTATACTACAGATAAAGTTCAGGAAGGAGGAAGGGAGGACAATTTGAGAGAGAGAGAGAGAGAGAGAGAGAGAGAGAATCTGGGCTAAAACTACTTTTTGGAATATAATTCCTTTTTTTAAAAAAAATAATTTTATTAAAAACTGTTTTAATAGTTGGGAGTTCTCCTAGATTCATCACTGAGCCTGGAACCCCAGATTTCGGCAGTGGCCAGGGGACCATTCACACAATTAAAACTTGTGTGCCAGCTGCACCTGGACTTCGGTGTGCCGTCACGCCTGGGGACTATAACTCTTAGTGAAAGAGGTATGGACATGGCATCTTTCCCCAGGGGATTGCTTCTTGCCCTCCTATAGGAAACTGGAACTCCCAAAGACCAAAACACAACAGATAGCTCGAAATTGTATTTATTGTTCACAATG
Source organism: Anolis sagrei (assembly GCF_037176765.1). NCBI lineage: Eukaryota > Metazoa > Chordata > Lepidosauria > Squamata > Anolidae > Anolis > Anolis sagrei. The sequence continues at coordinate 8,381,296 of NC_090024.1, read as the reverse complement.
AGTTATCTTTCTCAGGCATAAGCTTGATGTTTCAACAGGGATAAAGGAAATATACTTTACAATCTCTGAAGTCCAAGGAGTTTGCAGCTGAGAAGCTTTTCCTGTTTCCTCTTTCCTCAATGCCTGTGAATATCGGAATAAACACAACCCCAGTCCAATGGCCTATGTTGAAGGGACAAGACCTTCCTCTGGTGCCAAAAGAACTGGTTTGAAGGCACTTGGGTCTCCTCAATATTGTCCAGGATGATCTGGACATAAAGCATGAGTCCCAAGGGTAAAAAACCTTAGAATTGGTGCTGAGTGGTAATTTAAGCAGGGGCCTTTAGAGCCAAGTCTCTTACTCACGTCCATCTGATAGAAACTCTGATGGCAGAATGAAAAAAGGGAAGCACTCCCCTCCTCCAGGAAGAGGTGGAGCCAAACAATTGAGCTTGAGAAAGCAATTCAGCTGGTGCAAACAACACTGATTGACAGCTATAAATAACCAATCAATCCAACTATACATAAGCAGGGTAAAAAGGCAGGATTAAGCATGATACAACAGTTTAAATCTTGCAACTAACAGTTCTACACATAGGTGGTGCCACTCGCACCATCATACTTGGGAAGTCAGACTCGGCCACCGTACCCCATGCTCTGGTTACATCCTGAATAGACTACTGGAACGCACTCATAGAATCATAGAATCATAGAGTTGGAAGAGACCTCATGGGCCATCCAGTCCAACCCCCTGCCTAGAACCAGGAATATTGCATTCAAAGCACCCCTGACAGATGGTCATCCAGCCTCTGGTTAAAAGCTTCCAAAGAAGGAGCCTCCACCACACTCTGGGGCAGAGAGTTCCACTGCTGAACAGCTCTCAAAGTCAGGAAGTTTTTCCTAATGTTGAGATGGAATCTCCTTTCTTGTAGTTTGAAGACTTTGTTCCGAGTCCTAGTCTCCAGGGAAGCAGAAAACAAGCTTGCTCCCTCCTCCCTGTGACTTCCTCTCACATATTTACTATCATATCTCCTCTCAGCCTTCTCTTCTTCAGGCTAAACATGCCCAGCTCTTTAAGCCGCTCTTCATAGGGCTTGTTCTCCAGACCCTTGATCATTTTAGTCACCCCCCTCTGGATACATTCCATCTTGTCAATATTTCTCTTCAATTGTGGTGTCCAGAATTGGACACAATATTCCTGGAACTCTCTCCCATATTCCAGGTGTGGTCTAACCAAGGCAGAATAGAGCATGGGGAACATGACTTCCCTAGATCTAGACCAATGGTTCTCAACCTGGGGTCCCCAGATGTTTTTGGCCTACAACTCCCAGAAATCTTAACAGCTGGTTAAACTGGCTGGGATTTCTGGGAGTTGAAGGCCAAAAACATCTGGGACCCCAGGTTGAGAACCACTTATCTAGACACTATGCTGCTATTGATGCAGCCCAAAATCCCATTGCCTTTTTTTGCCTGCACATGACATTGTTGGCTCATGTTTAACTTGCTGTCCACAAGGACTCTAAGATCTTTTTCACATGTACTGCTCTCGACCCAGGCATTGTCCCCCATTCTGTATCTTTGCATTTCATGTTTTTCTGTATCTGTATTCTGTATCATTCTGTATCTTGTACTCTACATGGGGTTGTCTTTGAAGACTGCTCAGAAGCTTCAAATCGTCCAATGGGCGGGAGCCAGTTTGCTCACCGGAGTGGCGTACAGGGAGTGGCGCACACAATCCCCCTGTTGTGTCAGCTCCACTGGCTGCTAGTCTGCTACCAATGACAATTCAAAGTACTGGTTTAAGCCTAGCCCTAAATAGATCTGGCCAATCTTACCTGTCTGAACTGATCTTCCCCTATGGACCATCTTGGAGTTTAAGATTGTCTGAGGAGGCCCTGCTCTCGGTCCCACCTTCTTCGCAGGCATGACTGGTTGAGGACAAGAGACAGGGCCTTCTTAGTGGTGACCCCTCAGCTATGAAATTCCCTCTCCATGGCCTCCTCCCTCCTGATCTTTCATTAAAAAGTGAAAATGTGGCTCTTTGATCAAGCCTTTGGAGAACCAATGCAATGGACAGATACAGAATTATGAGCAAGGACTATTAGAACAGCCCGGATTATGACTATGAATAGTAGTGATATTGGTTTAAATGTTTTTTAAATGTTTCAATTTTTAATGTTTTATTTTTAATATTTTAATGTATATTTGTAATCCTGTTGTTCATCTAATTGTCAATTTGTTTTGTAATGTAATTCATGTTATTGTCAGCATCTAATAGCTACCATTTGTAAACCGCCCTGAGTCCCCTACAAGAGAGGAGATTCCATCTGAACATTAGGAAGAACTTCCTGACTGTGAGAGCCGTTCAGCAGTGGAACTCTCTGCCCCGGAGTGTGGTGGAGGCCCCTTCTTTGGAAGCTTTTAAGCAGAGACTGGATGGCCATTTGTCAGGGGTGATTTGAATGCAATATTCCTGCTTCTTGGCAGGGGGTAGGACTGGATGGCCCATGAGGTCTCTTCCAACTCTTTGATTCTATGATTCTATGAGGAGCTGGAGCTAATAGAGGGAGCTCATCCGCCTCTCCCCGGATTCGAACCTGTGACCTGTCGGTCTTCAGTCCTGCTGGCACAGGAGTTTAACCCCTGTGCCGGCAGGTTATAGTAAACGTTTAAAAAAGTGAATCAAGAAAAGAAACATAGAGTCAAAACACAAAAAATGCCAAAAGAAAAGAAAAGAAATAAAAGAAAAAGAAAGAAGAAAACAGTAAAAGTAGATGACTTCCGATCTATCCTCACCTTGCCTAAAAAGAAAACAATGGAAGCTTCACCTTCCCAATTTTGACTCCTTTCTTGAACAACCCCCACCCTTCCAAATTATTCTTCAAAACTCAAAATTGGCAAGTCCTCCCGTTTCTCATGCAAAACGTCAATACAAGGTTTCCAGTCTTTCAATTCTTACCAATGACCCTTCTTTTAGTAAATATATTAATATCTTGGCCAATTCCATCATTTTTATCCAATCCTTGGTGCTACTGAGTTTTTCCATTTCTGCACATAGAGCAAGCTGGCTGTTGTGATCATATATTGCAATAGTCTACCATAGTTGTTTGATTCAGTCAGACCAAGTAGAAAAGTCTTAGGTTTTAATTGGTTATTTTTCCCCAAAACATTCTGAATCATTTTATGTATTTGAATCTAAAATTTCTTGGTATGTTTACATGCTGGAATACAATTCCTATAATTTCCTAGTCATCTTTGTTACTAATTATGTTGTCAAGTGGAATTGGCAAAATGCAATATAAAAATTAATGTTTCAGCTGTTTTGAGTCTCACTGTAAGAGATGAAATTGGGATATCATCATCATCATCAAATCAGAATACACACAGACAGAGATTGCATGAAGTAGTATCCTACATCAGGGCTATGTAACACACATCTCTGCATACAGAGCTGTGCCTGAATTGTGCTACACAGTCCCTGTGTTTAAACTGGATGTGTTGCACACTTGAACCCAGCCCCAAGTGTACAACTGAACATAAAATGTGCATTGGACATCTTAATGTGCATCTTTGCACAATGAACATGTTCCCATGTAATGGAACCACATGCACCATTCTACTTGTTCCTGCAAATTTCTTGGGTAAGTGGGTTAAACCCCTGTGCCAGCATGACTGAAGACCAACAGGTCGCAGGTTTGAATCCGGGGAGAGGCGGATGAGCTCCCTCTATCAACTCCAGCTCCTCATGCGAGGACATGAGAGAAGCCTCCCACAAGTATGATAAAACCATCAAATCATCCCGGCGTCCCCTGGGTAACCTCCTTGCAGACAGCCAATTCTCTCACACCAGAAGCAACTTGCAATTTCTCAAGTCGCTCCTGACATGACCAAAAAAATTAATAATCTCTTGGGTAGACAAGCAGACAAATGTCAGCATGCTGGAAGAAGCAAATACCACCAGCACTGAAGCGATGGTCCTATGCCATCAACTCCTGTGGACTGGCCACATTGTCCGGATGCCTGTCCACCATCTCCCAAAGCAGTTGCTCTACTCTGAACTCAAGAATGGAAAACGGAATGTCGGTGGGCAGGAAAAGAGATTTAAAGATGGGCTCAAAGCCAACCTTAAAAACTTTGGCATAGGCACCGAGAACTGGGAAGCCCTGGCCCTTGAGTGCTCCAGCTGGAGGTCAGCTGTGACCAGCAGTGCTGTAGAATTTGAAGAGGCACGAATGGAGGGCAAAAGAGAGAAATGTACCAAGAGGAGGGAGTGTCAAGCCAACCCCAACCGGTACCACCTTCCACCTGGTAACCAATACCCTTCCACCTGGTAACCAATGTGGGAGAAGATGCAGATCAAGAATAGAGTTCCAGAGTTACCTACGGACCCACAGCCAGTACTCTGATCCTGAAAGACTATCCTACTCGGGCAACGAGGGATCGCCTAAGAAAAAGAGCATGTGTTGGTTCCTCATGGGAGAAAAATGCCCAACTGCTTCTATAGGGGAAAGAGTGCTTCTTATACATGATCTAGGAGTGTGCTGTCACTCGCTGGGCCTGTGGAAGAGACTGTAGACAGGACGTATATTCTGAGTGCCCAACGGAACGGAACGCCGGGCCTGCCTCAGATGAGAAGCCTTAGGATTTTCTTAAACAGAGTCTTTAGATTGCTTAAAGGTTGAACAAAGTTTTTTTATTGTTGCTAAGGTCTTCAATAAATCACAACTATTTCAAGGCTTTCTTAACCAATTGGTGGCTTTCTCAATCTTGTCCACAGGGGACAGGCAACTATCTTCATAAACTGTTTCTTCGCTATCAGGGAAATCCTTCTATCCCTCTATCTGGACAGTCTGTCTTAGACCTTGCTGGCATGGGACCCCTACACCTGGTACCAACTGCTGCTGGCTGCCGCGAGTGGCCCTTACCAAACAGAGTCCTTTGTAGACTTTCAGGTCCCAGCAATGGCTGGCTGTAGCGCTGTGGAGCTGGATCCCTTCAGTAAAGGAGCTATAAGGCTGTAAATTCCTAGCAAAGGCTATGCTGAGACTGTATTCCCCCAGCCAAGCTGTAAAAGATGAAGCTTTCTACAGAAGGACCTGATTTACATCCTGTACGAAGACTTCTCTGTGTGGACAGAGCTAAAATGGCTCCTTTTCCCTCCCAAAACCCAAAAGGAGGCAGAACTAGAGAACCTAATGATAACTGAGGGGTCATTGGCCCAATAACTGCAAATTAAGGAAAGCCACCTAATTGTAAAATGCATCGAAGTTTAGAATACATGCAAACACTCAACAAAGGAAAGGTAAGATGGAGCTCCTGGTACAGCCGTGCCAGAACAAGGAGCTATGAGCCAACTGCCACCTGAAGTGTTACTGCTTACTTAGAATGGCAAATGCCTATTTAAGATATCAGAAAAAACTATGAGATAGTTAGGTACCAACAAGGTCACAACTTTTGAACTGTATGTCTAGGTACTTATCTATAATGTTGAATTAATGGAGTTTGACAGCCCTTTGAATGTCATAGCTCAATGCTCTGGAGTCGTGCAATTGTAGTTTTATGATGTCTTTAGCCTTCTCTACCAAAGAGTGTTGGTACTTCACCAAATTATAAATCCCAAGACTCCCTGAGCCATGGCTGTTGAAGAGGTGCTAAACTGCATTAATTCTACAGTGCAGATGCACCCCTGGTTCCAACCTAAGATTTGTAGTAACATGGAAAAAAATGTAAAAGAGTCCTTTTCAGGAACAATTTGCCACCATCAGCACAAGTTCATTTTAACACAACCCACTTTCTTTCAGTACTGGAAATTTCTGTTACAGAGCAAAAGAAGAGAAAGATGTGAGATATGGCACTTTTAAATTTTACTGGTAATAACCTTTAATATTCTTTCCTGAATTAATTCCAAGCCATTTCTGCTTGCTTCTGTTTCTTTGCTCCTCTTTCCAAACATTCAACTGGTGATTGTGTCAGCTGTAATATTTTTTTATTCTTTTCCATGAATAATTTCAATTATTAGCCTGAGCTTTCTTTGTGACCTCCAGTTTTATTGCTTTTTTTTCATCCCCTCCTTTTTCTCAGTTTTATGAGGAGAGATATCTTTGCTCTACACAAATGCAACAGAAACTATGGAGAAAAATCTGGTATCTTTGAGAAAGCGGGGACCCCAGAACAGTTTCTAAGGTGCTGGGTTCAACTTATGTACACAAGTCGTTATTGATTTTTATACTCACAGGGGAGAATGAACAACAGGCATCTTTAACTATTTCTTTTATAAATAATACATAAATATGGAGAATCTTACACACATGTCATATATTTAAACAGTTCCTGCATAGGTTCAGTGTAACTTATTCCAAAGTGCAGCAATTTCAACTAGGACTGAAAATAGAGAGGTCTGTGCCCAGTGTGTGCCGTCGTACCTGGGGACTATAACTCTTAGTGAAAGAGGTATGGACGTGGCATCTTTCCCCAGGGGATTGCTTCTTGCCCTCCTATAGGAAACTGGAACTCCCAAAGACCAAAAACACAACAGATAACTCGAAATGGTATTTATTGTTCACAATGAGTTATCTTTCTCAGGCATAAGCTTGATGTTTCAACAGGAATAAAGGAAATATACTTTACAAACTCTGAAGTCCAAGGAGTTTGCAGCTGAGAAGCTTTTCCTGTTTCTGGGTTGTTGTAGGTTTTTTTGGGCTGTATGGCCATGGTCTAGAGGCATTATCTCCTGATGTTTCGCCTGCACTGACCGCATAGGGAAGCTGATGAGGAAACACAACATACAAACTATCTACAGACCCACCAAGAAAATTCAACAAATGCTACGTTCAGCAAAGGACAAGAGGGATCCTCTCACTTCTGCAGGAGTCTACCGTGTACCATGCAGCTGTGGACAAGTCTACATAGGGACCACCAAACGCATTGCCCAAACACGAATCAAGGAACATGAAAGGCACTGCAGACTACTTCAGCCAGAGAAATCAGCCATGGCAGAGCACCTGATGAACCAACTTGGACACAGCATTTTATTTGAGAACACTGAAATGCTGGACCACTCTCACAACCACCATGTCAGACTACACAGAGAAGCCATTGAAATACACAAGCATGTGGACAATTTCAACAGAAAGGAGGAAACCATGAAAATGAATAAAATCTGGCTACCAGTATTAAAAAAAACTCTAAAATTGCAACAGCACAACAACAGAGAGGAAACAAACAAGGACATCTAATTACCTCTCAACAAAAGTTTGCCCGAGGCGCAGTCAGGCCATTGTATGCTAATCAAGGTGGTCAATTGAAACATTCACACCTAGCTATAGCAGAGAAGAGTCCTTTTTCCTCACCCTGGACATGCCACAGATATATAAATCCTTTTGCCTAGTTCCAACAGACCTCACTACCTCTGAGGATGCTTGCCACAGTGCAGGCGAAACGTCAGGAGAGAATGCCTCTAGACCATGGCCATACAGCCCGAAAAAACCTACAACAACCCAGTGATTCCGGCCATGAAAGCCTTCAACAATATGTTTTCCTGTTTCCTTTTTCCTCAATGGCTGCGAACATCGGAATAAACACAACCCCAGTCCAATGGCCTATGTTGAAGGGACAAGACCTTCCTCTGGTGCCAAAAGAACTGGTTTGAAGGCACTTGGGTCTCCTCAATATTGTCCAGGATGATCTGGACATAAAGCATGAGTCCCAAGGGTAAAAAACCTTAGAATTGGTGCTGAGTGGTAATTTAAGCAGGGGCCTTTAGAGCCAAGTCTCTTACTCACGTCCATCTGATAGAAACTCTGATGGCAGAATGAAAAAAGGGAAGCACTCCCCTCCTCCAGGAAGAGGTGGAGCCAAACAATTGAGCTTGAGAAAGCAATTCAGCTGGTGCAAACAACACTGATTGACAGCTATAAATAACCAATCAATCCAACTATACATAAGCACGGTTAAAAGGCAGGATTAAGCATGATACAACAGTTTAAATCTTGCAACTAACAGTTCTACCCATAAGTGGCGCCACTTGCACCGTCACACAGTGAGTAGGCTTGGGCCCAGAACGGTTTGACCAACAGTGATTTATAATATTCAGTGGTTCATTTCGTATAATCCCCTGAAAACAGAACAGGGAGACAGCAACTGGAAAGCCAGCCAAAATGGATCAAGAGAGGTGGATTTATCAGCTACTGGAGAGGATGGAGTTAAGTCTGCAATGCATCTGAGTCAGGGGTCTGCCACAGGGACCCCTGGAGAAGATGGGATTAGCTCTAACATCCTTTCTTCCTCTCTGGGTGCAGAAAGGTCTCTAGGCTCCTCCTCCAGAGAGGGCCTTGCTGAGAAATCGCTTTTCCAGCAACACCTGCATTGGGTGGGCATTGAAAAGTTTCTGAGTTCCTCTCAGAGCATGATGGGAGTTGAAGTTTTTTTCTCTCTCTGTCTCTCAGTCAGTAAAAGGCCTTGTTGTGTCTATGCTCTGATTGGCTGAGAATGGACACAACCTGCAACTACAATCCCCAGAAAACTCCCTTGCGGTTTGTCGTATTTTTATAAATGCTATGGTTAAAACTTAAAATATTTTTTAAAAAACTTAAAATAATCCCAAAAAATACAAATCCTTGCCTCCAGAGAGGCAGTTCTGCACTGATTATAATTACCATTAACCCTACAGTCCAACTTTGATTTTTTTTTAAAAAAAGTAGCCACAAGCAATGATGGATCTTGATAAAATAGTGAAGAGTAGAAAGACATCACACTGACAACAAAGATTCGCATCGTAAAAGCAATGGTATTCCCCATATTAACCTACGGATGTGAGAGCTGTGGTGTTGGAGGAAAGTTCTGAGAGTGCCTTGGACCGCGAGAAGATCCAACCAGTCCATAATTCAGGAAATAAAGCTCGAGTGCTCTTTGGAGGGAAGGAGACTAGAGACAAAGTTGAAGTCCTTTGGCCACATCATGAGAAGACAGGAAAGCTTAGAGAAGACAATGATGCTGGAGAAAATGGAAGGAAAAAAGAAGAGGGGTCGACCAAGGGCAAGATGGATGGATGGATGGCATCCTTGAAGTGACTGGCTTGACCTTGAAGGAGCTGGGGGTGGTGACAGCCAACAGGGAGCTCTGGTGCGGGCTGGTCCATGAGACCACGAAGAGTCAGAAGTGACTGAACGAATGAACAACAATAACACAAGTGACCAGACACTTTGAATTTTGTAAATATGATGATGTGCTGATTATGAGACCATCTACACTGCAGAATTATAGCAGCTTGACACCACCACTTTGGTTCCATCATATGGAATCCTGAGTTTTGTAGTTTGTTGTGACACCAGAAATCTGACAGTAAAGGATGAATATCTCACAAAAGTACAAATCCCAGAATTCGATGCCACTAAGCACTTACATTGGGATAACCATGTTTTTAAGCCCCCTGGACCTTGTAAACAACATAGCTACACCAATGTAAGTGCTTAGACATAAGGAAAACAGGTCAAAAGAAGATGTATCTTGCTTATTTTGTAATGGTTTTCATCTTTGTTGTCACCAGCTTTCCCATTGTATTCATCATTCACACACAAAAACTTTCACACACCTCTGTGCCTTTGTGCTTTTTCACCGGAGTAGACTTGTAAGAGCGCTAATGAGAAATGCCAGTAGTATATCCTGAACTCTAGTGTGAAGATGTGGCAGGCTAAAAATAGAAGCTGAGATATTTGGGAATGAATTATGAAGGTCTCCCCATAGTTCTCACTTTGTGTGGTGATGGTGAAGCCTTGCTATAGCTGAGAACACACGATTCAAGGAGTGGCAAAGAAGGAAAGAAAGTGGGAGGTGTCAGCTTGTTTTGATCTCCAAGTGGGAAGTCAGTTGTATAACTCCCATTCTTGATTATCTGACCTCTTTAAAGCAACTTTTAATACAATCTTGCCCTTTATACATTTCAGTCTCATCATGGGGTCTTTCCTGGGTCTACAGGATGTGGTTAAAATGATGCTATCTACTTGGAGGGAATCTCGGGGTGAACAACAACAGCAACAATTCTATTTTTATCCCATCCTATCTTCCCAATGGGAGTATTTGGGGAAAATCAATCTTTTGAGCCAGGTGGGTCCTGTGGATCCACTAGAGTTTGCCCACCTGTTATCTAACCCAATATTAATTTCCCATTTGAGTGTGAAAACTGGATAGAAAAGTAAGCTGATAAGAAAAAAAAATCAACCCATATGAAATGTGATACTGAAAAAGAGTTCTGGGCATGGCTAAAAAGAGAAATTAAGGGTTTTAGAGTAAACCAAGTCCAAACTCACTCCAAAATACTAGATCAGTGTTTGTCAACAACAACAATAAGATAAAACATGTATCAATAGCAATTATAAAGCTATTAAAACAATCAAATTATATATCACAATCAATAAAACCAATCTAATGTTCAACATTCGCCAGCTCAGAATATCTGATATGCAGGATGTATTTTCACTCACTGGACCAAATTTGGCACAAATATCACATAGACCCAAATTTGAATACTGGTGGGGTTGAGGGAGATTGATTTTATCATTTGGGAGTTGTAGTTGCTGGGATATATTAGGCTTCACCTACAATCAAAGAGCATTCTGAACTCCACCAATGATGGAATTGGACCCAACGTGGCACACAGAACTCCCATGACCAACAGAAAATACTGGAAGGATTTTGGAGTTGTAGTTCACCTACATCCAGAGAGCACTGTGGACTCAAACAATAATGGATCTGGACCAAACTTAGCATGAATACTCAATATACCCAAATGTGAACACTGGTGGAGATTGGGGGAAATAGACCTTGACTTTTGGTAGTTGTAGTTTCTGGGATTTATAGTTCACCTACAATCAAAGCACACAGGGCTCCCATGACCAACAGAAAAAACTGGAAGGGTTAGGTGGACATTGACCTTGAGTTTGGGTATTATAGTTCACCCACATCCAGAGAGCACTGTGGACTCAAACAATGACGGATCTGGACCAAACTTGGCACAAATATTCCATATGACCAAATATGAACACAGTTTGAGTTTAAGGGAAATAGACCTTGACATTTGGGAGTTGTAGTTCACGGGATTTATAGTTCACCTACAATCAAAGAGCATTCTGAACCTCACCAACAATAGAATTGGCCCAAACATTTCACACAGAACCCCCATGACCAACAGAAAATACTGTGTTTTCTGATGGTGACTCCTCTGACACCAACTCGCGACCCCCCCCCCCCCCAGGGGTCCCAACCCCCAGGTTGAGAACCACTGTACTAGATGAACAAAAAGAGGACATTGTATTGTTGAAGGCTTTCATGGCCGGAATCACTGGGTTGTTGTAGGTTTTTTTCGGGCTATATGACCATGTTCTAGAGGCATTCTCTCCTGACATTTCTCCTGCATCTATGGCAAGCACCCTCAGAGGTAGTTTTGCTGAGGCCATCAAACTTTGGACATAATGGTAGAAGACATTTTTCACTAGAAAAGATAGTAATTTTTGGAAAAGTGGAAGGCACTAGGAAATGAGGAAGAGCATATTCCATACAGATTGACTCAATGAAGCATTAGCCCTGAGTCTGCAAAACCAAACAGGGCTGTTGAAGACAGGATGACCTGGAGGTCTCTCATTCATGGGGTGACCATGAATGGAAGTCAATTTGAAGGCAGTCATCAGGAGCAATTTATGTATAGCAGTGGTTCCCAACCTTTTTTTTTTTTTTTTGACCAGGGACCACTTTGACCAGGGACTACTTGAACAGGGACCACTCTCCAACATCAATACCAAAAGGGTTACAAATCAGTTTTGGTCAACTTTAGATTCGGCTTGGTTATTTAGGTTTCTGACTCAAAAAATTGTATTGGATACATAGACCCCATCAGCTCCAGTTTCTGATACAAAACATATGCCACTAGTAGTCCAGTAGTAATGTTTCATGGGTAGTCAGCCTGTGGCCTCCCCCTCCCCCCTGACATTCTCATTTCCTTGGCACTATAAGAGGGTTTCATGAGACCAGTCACTCTCATTGCCATGTAGTTTCAAGACAATGGTGAAGTAATGGTGAGGCCACAAACCACATTTTCATTCTTGCAGACCATTGGTGGACCACATGTTGGGAACCACTGGTGTGCAGCCAAGATACCAAAGCTTTTCATGGAAGATACCAAGGAATGGAAGTGGGAACCCTGGTACATTCAAAACACATTTTGTAGTATAGAATTCTTACTGACCAGCTCAAATCATGGTCTGAACATTGAGAATCTAGCACAGTCATCCCACATGTTGATGTGGTTGTCAAAACAACCTCCTGGGCAAGAGACCAGGTGTTGTTTCCAAATGCCTGGACTGTTGAGAGAAAAAGGAAACCACATCCATCTGAATCATTGGACGTAAGAAGCACAGGTTTATCCTGAGATCAAGGATGAAACTGACTCACATGTACCCCACTCATCACCAACAGCTCATGAGCAGATTAAAAATATCCACAGACAACTTAAATTACAATCTACATGGAGAAAGAGTTGGCCTATTTGCACAATAAAGGCAGAAATGTGACTGAGGGCAGAAGCAGCAGCACGAAAGGAAAGCATGAAAGGATATTACACAATTCTATAATATCACATGATGTTTTAAGAGGTGCATTTTACTCTACTGGGTTTTATTTGTGGCTCGTGTTGCATTTTTGTTGTATTTTAATTGCATTTTAATATGCTTCTTTACATTTCAAGATGTCTACGGAAACTTTGTTATTAGATATGTAACTTGAGATAAACTAAATATTTTATATTGTGCTGTCATATCAAGATAGGTATCTTTTCCCATCACATTCTCAACTATCTAGAAAAAAGCTTTGTATCAAGTAGCAGCTATGCTAGAGTAGATCCTTACTAGACCTGTGATAGGGTGAACTGGGAAGGCAAACTGGGGGAGCAAATTGCTTTTGTGGGTTTAGCTTTTGTGGATTTGATTAATATACTTTATTGGCTTTTATATATGTTTTTATATTGTTTATATTTTATATTGTGACTAGCCGTCTCCTGCCACACGTTGCTGTGGCCCAGTCTGGTGATCTGGAAAACAAATAATGAGAAAGTGTTGGTTTCTAATATATGCAATTTCTTTCTGCTTGTGGGTAAACAGCACTTTTTGCTGTTTCTTTGTCAGTATTGATGTGGAGATTGTCTGGTTTGCCTACTCTGCAACATGCAACATATAATTGATTTCTTTAGGGGTTCCTTTCAAATCTATGATACTATATCTCCATGTGCATGAATCATATCGATCTATCTATATCTATGGCTGGATGTCTCTTTGTCAGGAGGGCTTGGATTACGTTTTCTAGTCCTGGTAAAGGGAGTTGGACTGGATGGCTGAAGTATTTTCTGTTGCTTGTGGGGGTTCTGTGTGAGAAATTTGCCCCAATTGTCATTGGTGGGGTTCAAAATGCTCTTTGATTGTAGGTGAACTATAAATCCCAGTAAGTACAGGTGCTTACCTACAAAGCCCTAAACGGTTTGAGACTTGCCTACCTTCGTGACCGCATTTCAGTGTACGAACCCAAACGATCCCTTCGATCATCTGGAGAGGCTCTGCTTACGATCCCACCGGCATCGCAGGCGCGATTGGTGGGGACGAGAGATAGGGCTTTTTCGGTAGTGGCCCCTCGACTCTGGAACTCTCTCCTTAAGGACATCAGGCATGCCCTGTCGCTAGTAATCTTTAGGAGGAGCTTGAAAACATGGATGTTCCAGTGTGCCTTTCCAGAATAAGGAAACTCCTAGCATTATGTCCCAACGCACTTTATTCAGAGATCTAGGATATCTGCATACCCCCCTTCAAACACCCCACCTGACATGCTCAGCACTTTTAATTTTAATTTTAATTACTACATTTGGCCCGGCCATTGTTTTTAACTGCGTCATTGTGTGTTGTTAATGTTATTGCTTGTTTTTGCTTTATTTTGCTGTATTATTGTTGTTGTTTTATTGTTGTTTTTTTGGGCTCAGCCTCATGTAAGCTGCACCGAGTCCTTCGGGAGATGGTAGCGGGGTACAAATAAAGATTTATTATTATTATTATTACAACTCCCAAATGTCAGGGTCTATTTTCCCCAAACTCTATCTGAGTTCACATTTGGGCATAAGGAGCATTTGTGTCAAGTTTGGTCCAGATCAACCATTGTTTGAGTCCACAGTGCTCTCTGGATGTAGGTGAACGACAACTCCCAAACTCAAGGTCAATGCCCACCAAACCCTTCTAGTGTTTTCTGTTGGTCATGGGAGTCCTGTATGCCATGTTTGGTTCAATGCCATAATTGGTGGAGTTCAGAATGCTCTTTGATTGTAGGTTAACTATAAATCCCAGCAACTACAACTCTCAAATAACACAATAAAAAAATTGAGTGAAGGACATACATTGGGTTGTTAGGTATACTCTGTCCAAATTTGGTGGCAATTCGTCCAGTGGTTTTAGAGTTATGTTAATCCCACAAACTAACATTACATTTTTATTTATATAAACTAGCCATTCCCTGCCACACGTTACTGTGGCCCAGTCTGGTGATCTGGGAAATAAAGCAATGCTTTCTAATATATATAATCCTTTATGCTTGTGGGTAAACAGCACTTCTTGCTGTTTGTTTGTCAGTATTGATGTGGAGATTGTCTGGTTTGCCTACTCTAGAACATGCAACATAGAATTGTTTTCTTTAGGGGTTCCTTTCAAATCTATGATACTATATCTCAGTGTGCATGAATCATATCGATCTATCTATATCTATGGCTGGATGGCTCTTTGTCAGGAAGGCTTTGATTACGTTTTCTTGTCCTGCCACTTTTGGACTCTTGCTTGCTGAGGTGTTCCTGTGAGTACCTCTGTAGATCTTAGAAAACTATTTCTTGATTTAAGTCGTTGGCGTGCTGGCTGATATCTGAACAGAAACTTGTGAAAAAAAAACAAACAGTTTTGAGGCTATATCTAACTTCAGGGATATTTTAAAATACAATATAGTAAACATCTGCTGAAAAACTCCACAAAAATATTATAGGTCATGATTTTGATGTTATTTCTATCTCTTGACAGCAGTACGTGTGAAAAAGACCTTGGAGTCCTCATGGACAGCAAGTTAAACATGAGCCAACAATGTGATGTGGTGGCAAAAAAAGCCAATGGGATTTTGGCCTGCATCAATAGGAGCCTAGTGTCTAGATCTAGGGAAGTCATGCTACCCCTCCATTCTGCCTTGGTTAGACCACACCTGGAATACTGTGTCCAATTCTGGGCACCACAATTGAAGAGAGATATTGACAAGCTGGAATGTGTCCAGAGGAGAGAGACTAAAATGATCAAGGGGCTGGAGAACAAGCCCTATGAGGAGCGGCTTAAGGAGCTGGGCATGTTTAGCCTGAAGAAGAGAAGGCTGAGAGAAGAAATGATAGCCATGTATAAATATGTGAGAGGAAGCCACAAGGAGGAGGGAGCAAGCTTGTTTTCTGCTTCCCTGGAGACTAGAACGCGAAACAATGACTTCAAACTACAAGAAAGGAGATTCCATCTGAACATGAGGAAGAACTTCCTGACTGTGAGAGCTGTTCAGCAGTGGAACTCTTTGCCCCGGAGTGTGGTGGAGGCTCCTTTGGAGACTTTTAAACAGAGGCTGGATGGCCATCTGTCAGGGGTGTTTTGAATGCAATATTCCTGCTTCTTGGCAGAATGGGGTTGGACTGGATGGCCCATGAGGTCTCTTCCAACTCTTTGATTCTATGATTCTATGTGGTGTTGAGCAGGATTGGATAGTTGACCAAAACTGCATTAGTAGTCCCTACTAGAATAGGTTTTTTTTGAATTTGCAGATTAATGAGACATCAACACTATTTGGAAGAGATGACTAAAGACCTAGTAAAACTACAATTCCCATGATTCCATTGCATTGAGCCCTGGCTGTAAAAGTAGTATCAAACTGCATTCTTTGGACAGTGGAGAGAAGCTCGATGCCTAAATAGGTTTACTTTAGTTGGGACTCAAATTTGGATCCCTAGGCTAGTGTGATATAGTGGTTTGAGCACTGGAGTCAAGACAATGGTTTAATTCTTTGCTTGGTGACCTTGATTGAGTTGCATACTCTGAAGCCCCCCAAACCCCGTAGTAGGTTTGCTTTAGGGTTGCCATTAGTCATAATATGGCTTGAAGGCACACAACAACAACAACTATATGCTGGAAATGATCAGAAGCTAAACAACAATGCTATTCATTACTGTTGTCCAGGCATCACAGGGAGAAGGAATTCTTCCAAATTGCTGTAGGCTGCCTGGCATAGTCCCAATAACCATGATGGACGACCTTGACACTTGACAGGTTACTGACACACTCACAGCTCCCAGGGGCTCCCTGGCAACTCACTCTTAAATTGGATTCCAGGAGAATCATTGCTGACTTCATGATCTCTAATGAGGAAGGCTGAGGTGACAGACACTCAGAGTTACCCTGGGCTTAGACGTGAAAAAGAATATATAAAAGTCAGATGAGAAACATGACTTCTGGAAAAGATGAGTAAGTCAAGAATTTTGTACAAAAATAAGATAATATGAAATTCACATTTAAAACAATGAGCTGTTGAATAGTGTCAAAGTGGATTTTGCTGGAGCTGTATGGTTTGTGGGAGGATATGGAATTGGTTTAGAATTTGGACTTTGAGGAAGGCTTGGACCTTCTCCTCTCAGTCCCTCCACCCGTCTCCATGAATATCTTGGAGCAAACAAAGAAGTGACTGTTTGCTATTCTTGATGACCTATCTTCCACTGCTGAAGATTTTGTAATCTGAGCAATGTAGAAGCTTGAGTTCTGGGATTAGACGCTTGGAGACCAGGTTCCGAATCCCCTTTCATCCATGGAAACCTATGAGATGACCTTGAGTAAGTCACATTCTCTCAGCCTGGGAGGAAGGCAATTTAAAACTTCCCTTGAAGTACTCCTACCAATTCCAGGATAGGGTCACCATAAATTGGAGGTGACTTGAAGGCACATCATGTCAAATATTGGCCTCTCCCCACACAAGATGCTGTCTACCCAGGATCTCTAAGAACGAGTGAACATTTCTCACCTGTTCACCTAGGTTCAGGAGCCCCCAGTGGTGCAGTGGGTTAAACCCCTGTGCTGGCAGGACTGAAGATCGACAGGTTGCAGGTTCGAATCCGGGGAGAGGTGGATGAGCTCCCTCTATCAGCTCCAGCTCCTCATGGGGGGACATGAGAGAAGCCTCCCACAAGGATGATAAAAATATCAAATCATCCAGGCATTCCCTGGGCAACGTCCTTGCAGACGGCCAATTCTCTCACACCAGAAGCAACTTTCAGTTTCTCAAGTTGCTCCTGACATGACAAAAAAAACCCCAAAATAAACCAAAACCAAAAAACCTAGGGCAGTGTTTCTCAACCTTCCTAATGCCACTACCCCTTAATACAGTTCCTCATGTTGTGGTGACCCTCAACCATAAAATTATTTTTGTTGCTACTTCATAACTGTAATTTTGCTACTGTTATGAATCATAATGTAAATATCTGATATGCAGGATGTATTCTCATTCACTGGATCCAATTTGGCACAAATACCTGATATGTCCAAATTTGAATACTGATGGGGTAGGGGGAGGGATTGATTTTGTCATTTGGGAGTTGTAATTGCTGTGTTTTATAGTTCTCCTACAATGAAAGAGCATTCTGAACTCTACCAGAAATGGAATTGAATCAAACTTGGCATACAGAATTCCCACGACCAACAGAAAATACTGGAAGGGTTTGGTTGGCATTGATCTTGAGTTTTGGAGTTGTAATTCAACTACAACCAGAGAGCACGGGAGACTCAAACAATGATGGATCTGGGCCAAACATATTGAGTATTCATACTCAATATGCCCAAATGTGAACACTGGTGGAGTTTGGGGAAAATACACCTTGATATTTGGGAGTTGTAGTTGCTGGGATTTATAGTTCACCTACAATCAAAGAGCAATCTGAACTCCACCAATGATAGAATTGAGCCAAACTTCCCACACAGAATCCCCATGACCAACAGAAGATACTGTATTTACTGATGGTCTTTGGTGACCCCACTGACACCCCCTCATGACCCCCCAGTGGTCCCGACTCCCAGGCTGAGAAATGCTGACCTAGGGTGACCATAGCCAATTGGAGAGCAAAATGAATTTCAACAGAGAGAAATGTCAGTTATTACACTTGGGCAGGAAAAATAAAATACACATATACAGGATGGGTGACACTTGGCTTGACAACGGTGCAGGTGAAGGGAAGTTAGGAGTCTTAGTAAAGCTGAACAAGAATCAACAATGTGATGTAATAACTAAAAAAGAAAACCAATGCATCAATAGGAGTCTAGTGTTTAGACTGAGAAAAGTAATATTATCATTTAATCTGCTTTGGTCAGCTCTTAATTGGAATACTGTCTCCAATTCTGGGCACAACAGTTCAAGAAAGATAGTGACAAGTTGGAATGGATCTGCGTGGGGGGGGGGGGGGAGACCCAAATGATCAATGGTATGGAAACCATGAATCCTTATGATGAGTGGATTAAGGATCTGGGTATATTTCAGAATGGAGAAAAGATGGAGAAGAGTGCACGAGAAAGCCTTGTTTAAATATGTGAAAGAAGTTCATATGGAAGATAGAGCAGGTTTATTTTCAGCTGCTCCATAGACTAGGATATTGAACAATGGATTCATACTCCAGAAAAAGAGATCTTCATAAATATAAAGATGGTAAGAGCTGCTTGACAGTGGAATACACTGCCTTGAAGTATGGTGAAGTCTCCTAAGGAGGTTTGTAAGCAGAGGCTGCATGGCCATCTATTGAAATTGCTTTGATTTTGTGTTCCTGCATGACAGAAGGTGGTTAGACTGTATGACCCTTCAGATGTTATTCTGGGCTTTGTAATTTGAGAAAGCTACAACTCCTAGGACTCCATAACACTGAGCCATAGCAGTTAATGTGCTGTCGCAAGCTGGGCCTGTAGACAGGACATAAATTCTGTGTGCCCAACGGGACGCCGGGGCTGCCTCAGATTAAAGGTCCTTGGATTCCCCCAAACAGAGTCTTTAGATTGCTTAAAGGTTCAACAATGTTCTTTATTAATGAAAACAAACAGGAACTTTCAAGCTTTCTTAACAGTCTATAGGCTCTTGCAATCTTGTTCACTGGGAACAGGCACTATCTTCTTAACTGTAATTAACAAATGGGGAAATCCTTAACTTCTAATCTGGGCAATCTGTACTTGCCTCTGTTGGCATAGAGCCCCTGCACCCGGTACCAACTGCGTCTGGCTTCCGTGAGAGACCCTTACCAAGCAGAGCTTTGTAGACTTCCAGGGGAAAAGAAGGAGTTCAGGTTGCTGTGATGGCTGACTGAAGTCTCTCAGCAAAGGAGCTGTAAGGCTGTATGATCCTCAACCAAGCCGTGGGGCCTTTTCTCCCCGGCCAAGCTGTAGGCTGTATATCTCCCCGGCCAAGCCGTAGAAGACGAAGCTTTCTACAGGAGCTCTTGGTTTTATGTCCTGTGTGAACTCAAAAAGGCTCCCATTCCCTCCAAAAACCCAAAAGGGGGCTGGGACCAGGGAACCTAACTATAATTGACAGGTGGCTTGCCCTATAATTGCAGCCAAAAGAAGCCACCTATCTTCAGAGTCCCTGAAACTTAGGACTGCAACAAACATTAAATGCAAAGCAAACAAAGCTCCTGGTACAATTAAAGTGGTGTCAAACTGCATTAATTCTACCATGTAGATGCACTCAGTTTAAACTCAACTCAAGTTACGAAAAATACAAGCTTGCTAGGAACTCCATGCCCCCCCCCCCCCCCCCCCAAACGTGATGGACTGAGTTTGCTTAGCTTCATTTTCTGTGGAACCTTTCCCAGATCTTATCAAGGTCAAAATTTTAGGAATCAGATATTTTGCAAGAAGTGTTTTCCCAGCAAAATCATAATCATGTTTTATCAAAATAGATTTTTGCTCCGCTCTTCCTTGTGTTGTGTTTGGCACAGACTTCAGTTCCTGCTAGGCTCTGTTTTCAATCCACATGCATCTATTCTCACTCTGCTTTTTGTGTGAGATTCCACAGCAGGACTCCTTTAGCCTCTATTGCATTTCGAGTTTCTGTGCCGGCTGGAATCCGTCTTCTTCTGCATTGTTAGGCGTCTTGCCTTTACCTGTTTCATTGAACACATGTCATGATGCGAAGTCATGCTGTACTCTAGTGTGGCAACACCACTGGATGATGTTTTTGTGCTTAAAACATCTAATGCGAGTTAATTTATTATGTGTATTTTAATCCTGTCTGCTAATAATAATAATAATAATAATAATAATAATAATAATAATAAGTGATATTGTTTGCTGTGGACACATCTTGATATGTTTCAAATAATAATAGTAATAATAATAATAATAATAATAAGAAGAAGAAGAAGAAGAAGAAGAAGAAGAAGCAGCAGAAAAAGAACCAATGCCATCAAAGCCATAATTGAAAAGTCAACAGATCCCAAATGTAGACTCTGATAGGAAGCAGATAAGACAATAGATAACATCCTCAGTTGCTGCAAGAAGATCGCGCAGACAGACTACAAGCAGAGGCATAACACTGTTGCTCAGATGATTCATTGGAACTTGTGCCACAAATACTATCTGCCTGCAACAAAGAACTGGTGGCATCACAAGCTGGAAAAAGTTACAGAGAATGAACACGTCAAGATACTCTGGGACTTTCAGATTCAGACAGACAGAGTTTTGGAGCACAATACTCCTGACTTCACAGTCATGTTAAAAAACCAAGTATGGATTGTCGATGTTGCAATCCCAGGTGACAGCAGGACTGAAGAGAAACAACTGGAAAAGATGACACGATATAAGGATTTAAAAATTGAACTGCAAAGACTCTGGCACAAGCCAGTCAAGGTGGTCCCAGTGGTGACTGGCATACTAGGTGTGGTACCTAAAGACCTTGGCCAACTGTGCATGCAGGCCTGGTGTGGGGAGGAGTGACCCAAAATTCTGGGAATTGTAGTTCACCCACAACTTTATGTATTTTCTAATGGCCCAGTGGGTTAAAGCACTGAGCTGCTGAGCTTGTTGATCAAAAGGTCGCAGGTTCGATTCCGGGGAGCGGCGTGAGCTTCCGCTGTCAGCCCTAGCTTCTGCCAACCTAACAGTTCGAAAACATGCAAATGTGAGTAGATCAATAGGTACCGCTCCGGCGGGAAGGTAACGGCACTCCATGAAGTCATGCCAGCCACATGACCTTGGAGGTGTCTATGGACAACGCTGGCTCTTCGGCTTAGAAATGGAGATGAGCACCACAATCCAGAGTCAGACATGACTGGACTTAATGTCAGGGGACTACCTTTACCTTTTAATGAACTACATGATATTACCTAACACCTCAAAACAAACAATGCCTTTTTCAAATAACCGAGCACAGCCGGATACCCAAGCTAGGAATAAATAAATGCAAGTTAAAATAATATACAAGATATAAATAAAACTACAACCCCCATGATTCCATAGAATTGAGCCATCACAGTTAAGCAGTGTCAAATTGCATTAATTCTATGGTGTACATGCACCTTAAGAGCAAACAGGGAGACTTTCATGATTTCTACATATTCATTACATTACAGACCTACAAACTATCTACAGACCCACTAAGAAAATCCAACAAATGCTACCGTATACCATGCAGCTGTGGACAAGTCTACAGATTGCAGTGCCTAAAGACCTTGGCCAACTCAGTTGCTGCAGGAAGATCGCACAGATAGATTACAAGCAGAGACATAACACAGCATTGCCCAAACACAAATCAAGGAACATGAAAGGCATTGCAGACTATTTCAACCAGGGAAGTCAGCCATAGCAGAGGATTTGACGAACCAACCTGGACACAGCATATTATTTGATAACATAGAAATACTGGACCACTCTAACTACCATGTTGGACTACACAGAGAAGCCATTGACATCCACAAGCATGTGGATAATTTCAACAGAAAGCAGGAAACCATGAAAATGAACAAAATCTGGCTATTAGTATTAAAAAACAATCTTAAATCAGAACAACAAAGAAAGAACAACACTCAAAAACAGGGGAATTCTAGACAAGAAACAATCAGGGACAGCTATTATTATTATTATTATTATTATTATTATTATCTTTATTTGTACCCCACTAACATCTCCCGAAGGACTCGATGCGGCTTACAAAGGCCAAGGCCTCAAAACACAACATAACAATACACAACCTTAAGCAAATTAAAAACAGTTAAAGCAATATTAAACAACAAGCAGTAAAACAATACACCAGGACACAATAAAACTGGGCCGGGCCAGAGTAATGGGTACAGATTAAAAGTGCTGATGTGACAGGTGATATGTAAGGATTATAGGGTAAGTGCAGTGTGCCAGCAATCTTAATTTCTAGTAAAGTGCTTCTGGGACTTGTTGTTGGAGTTTTCCTATTCTGGAAAGGCACATCGGAACAGCCAGTTCTTCAAGTTCTTTCTGAAGACTGCCAACGTAGGGGCCTGTCTAAGATCTTTGGGGAGGGTGTTCCAGAGTCGGGGGGCCACCACAGAAAACGCCCTGTCTCACGTCCCCACCAGACGTGCCTGCGACGCAAGCAGGATCGCGAGCAGGGCCTCTCCGGATGAACAAAGTGAGCGCGTGGGTTCATAAACGGAGATGCGGTCATGCACGTAGGATGGTCCCAAACCATTTAGGGCTTTGTAGGTAAGCACCTGCACCTTAAATTGGGCTCAGAAGATAAACAGCAGCCAGTGGAGCTCCTTGAACAGGAGGGTTGACCTCTCTCTGTAAGGAGCACCAGTTAACATCCTGGCCGCTGCCCATTGGACCAGTTGAAATTTCCGAGTCGTTTTCAAGGGCAGCCCCACGTAGAGCGCATTACAGTAGTCCAATCTAGGAGCTAATAATTTATTTATTTATTTATTTTATTTGCTTTATTTTTATACCGCATTTTTCAGCCTAATTCGGCGACTCAGTGTAGTTTACAATGCAATTTATATAACAATAACAATTAGTTAAAACACAACATACACGACAGACAATACAAGACAACACAACGTAGTCATCAACGCCTCAGTAAAAATCAGATTCTGTTCTCATAATCCGTCTACCATTCCTTTGTTCATTCATACCGTCTTCATGAGTTCAGTTGCCTTGTTGACCGAACGCCTGTTCATAGAGCCATGTCTTGACCTTCCTCCGGAACTCCAGCAACGAAGGGGCCTGCCTGATGTCTACGGGTAGGGCATTCCATAGCTGAGGGGCCACCACCGAGAAGGCCCTGTCCCTCGTCCCCGCCAGCCGCGCCTGCGACGCAGGCGGGACCAAGAGCAGGGCCTCCCCAGACGATCTTAACGTCATCGTCGGTTCATAGGTGGAGATGCGTTCGGAGAGGTAAGCAGGGCCAGAACCGTTTAGGGCTTTATAGGCTAAAGCCAGCACCTTGAATTGTGCCCGGTAGCGGATTGGCAGCCAGTGGAGCTGGCTCAGCAGAGGAGTGGTATGCTCCCTGAGTGCCGCTCCCGTTAGTAACCTGGCTGCCGAGCGCTGGACCATCTGAAGCTTCCGGGCAGTCTTCAAGGGCAACCCCACGTAGAGCGCGTTGCAGTAATCAATCCGGGATGTAACCAGAGCATGGACTACCGTGGCCAAGTCAGACTTCCCAAGGTAACTCCTAACACAGGATTCCCCCAGGCAGGAAGCAGCCAGACCTTGAAGCTGTAAGACCATTCAATGCTAATCAAGGTGACGAATTGCAACAGTCACACCTTCCTCAAACAGACAAGAGTTCTTTCTCTTGCCCTAGATATTCCACAGATATAGAAACCCAATTATTTTCCAAGACCTCACAACCTCTGAGGATGCCTGCCATAGATATGTGTGAAACATCAGGAGAGAATGCTTCTGCAACATGGCCAGGCAGCCCAGAAAACTCACAGCAACCCAGTGATTCCAGCCATGAAAGCCTTCAATAATACACTGAATATGTAAAATTTATGCAAGTGAACCACTCACGAACATGTAACTATAGGTTTCACTTTTGTAATAGCGATTGTGTATTTCAATGTTTTATGGTGCTATTTTCTGCACGAAAAGGTGCATTTTGTAGAACATGACAATTCTTGCCTGTTTTGGGTTCTCTTCATCACCATTTTCAGGCATTCAAGAAGCTTGTTTTTTGGTGTATTTTCACATATTCCTTTGTACGGGTGATTACAGAGAATCAGAGAAGTGATTATAGAGTAGGAGGAGGTCTGCAAAGAATTGCCTTTGAGACATCATCATTGCTAACCATTTGAAAAAAGTATCTGCAGTCCCATGAATAATCTAAAATGGATCTACAGTAGTCAAGCCAGTCATATTTTTAGTTAATTGGAGGGAAGGCTCTAGTTAGAAGCACTCCTTCTTTCGTTCCAGGAACCAGCAGTTAGGAAGAAAGGACGAACATCTTTTCTCCGAAGGCACTCCCTTCTGCTTTCCTGCGCCAGATATTTCCGCTCCTTCTGTCTCAGTTGCTCCTTTGTTATAATTATTAGACCACTGTAGCAACCTTTTATTAAATCATCCTTATTGCCATCAGAAGCCGAGCAATTTCCTCCTTTCTGTTTTGCTTCAAATTAGATATCAGAAAGGGAAGTGTCTTTGGAATATTTCTGGTGCGAGTAAATCAAAGCTAAGTATTTCATTATGCTGTCTGGAGCCTGGGAATGTCTCAGCACAAGAGGATTCCTGCTAAGCCATTCCGGGCTGTATTTAATTAAGGCTTAATTAGATGGCTTTTGTTTGTGAGTGGGGCAGTTCTCAGGGTTCTGTTTCTGAGCGTTCTTTTTTTGGATGAGATTCCCCTCCCCAACATGGTATTAAAGAGAATGCTACAATTTAATTAATAGGTGCTTTAATGTCAAAGGGGGACGAGTTTGCCTCATATTTCCTTGAATAATATAAGCTTGAATCGCACTGTTTTTGTTATGCTCTCTTCCTCCCAGAAGTCTAGAGCTCTGTTTGGTGTGGCTGTTCTTTTTGTCCTGCAAAAGGATGGAAATAATATTCAAAATATTTGAAAAATGGTTGAAAAAACTGTTTTTTCAAGTGTTGGAACAGCCCTGAAGATGAGAGTTCTGGACTGATAAAAATAAATCTTCACAGGGTTGTTGTAGGTTTTTCCGGGCTATATGGCCATGTTCTAGAGGCATTTTCTCCTGACGTTTCGCCTGCATCTATGGCAAGCATCCTCAGAGGTAGTGAGGTCTGTTGGAAGTAGGAAAAATGGGTTTATATATCTGTGGAAGGACCAGGGTGGGACAAAGGACTTTTTTCTGCTGGGCAGGCATGTAGCCAGGGGGGGCTTGAGGGGCTTCAGCCCCCCAAATTCTCATGGTGGTCCACGAGAAGGCCTTATTGGTGCATTATTTAAACTGTTATGTTTATTCATATCATGATCTGATCACCATACTCAATATATCCCATATGCATGGGGATATTGGGGTAATGATACAAAAGGTTTGCTAGGCTAGACCCTCTTTCACTCAGACTCAGCCCCCCCCCCCAAAATCCCCCTTGAAAAAAATTCACCCCACCCCCACCCCGAAACGAAATCCTGGCTACGGGCCTGCTGCTGGGGCTAGGTGTGAATGTTTCAGCTGATCACCTTGATTAGCATTCAACGGCTTAGAAGTGCCTGGGGGGAATCTTTTGCTGAGAGTGATTTTATGTGCCTGTTTGTTTCCCCTCTGTTGTTTTGCCGTTGTAATTTTTGAGTTTTTTTTTAATACTGGTAGCCAGATTTTGTTCATTTTCATGGTTTCTTCCTTTCTGTTGAAATTGTCCACATGCTTGTGGATTTCAATGGCTTCTCTGTGTAGTCTGACATGGTGGTTGTGAGAGTGGTCCAGCATTTCTGTGTTCTCAAATAATATGCTGTGTCCAGGTTGGTTCATCAGGTGCTCTGCTATGGCTGATTTTTCTGGTTGGAGTAGTTTGCGGTGCCTTTCATGTTCCTTGATGTGTGTTTGGGCATTGCTGCATTTGGTGGTCCCTATGTAGACTTGTCCACAGCTGCATGGTACACGGTAGACTCCTGCAGAGGAGAGAGGATCCCTCTTGTCCTTTGCTGAAGGTAGCATTTGTTGGATTTTCTTGGTGGGTCTGTAAGTGGTTTGTATGTTGTTTTTCCTCATCAGTTTCCCTATGCGGTCAAATCTTCACAGTTTGGAGTGTATTCTGTATGAAAATCACACTTTCTGCACATGAAACAGCTTTCTCTATACAAAAACTAGTATTTCTGCATAACAGAAAGAGGAAATGTTCTTTCTATGCAGAAAATACTGTTTTGGTGCAAAACAGCAATATGCAAGACGCAGGTTTGCAGTCTGGGAGTTTTCTTGGGTGCATTGCTGAGCCTGGGACTCCAGGTTTCTGCAGTGACCAGGAGAGCTTTCATGCAATTAAAACTTGTGCGCCAGCTGCACCCATTTCTTAGAAAGTCAATATACATCTGCGTATTTTTATTCCATGCTTTTTCTTTTTTTCTTTTTCTCTCTTTTCTTTTGCTTCTTCTCTTTCCCCACACTTCAACTCCAGAGCACTATCTGTGCCAATCCTTCCATCCCACCCCAAGTTCCCTCAATCCCTTTCTCAACTTTTCTTTTAATAATTGTAAATGAAACTCTAATAAAGATAGTTTTTTAAAAAAAGATTTCGCCACAATGGTCCACGCTGTCATCACATTTCAAATAGACTACTGCAACGTGCTCTACAAGGGGTTGCTTCAAGTAGTCCAACGGGCAGCAGCCAGGTTGCTCACCGGAGTGGTGTACAGGGAGCATACAACTCTCCTGTTGCATCAGCTCCATTGGCTGCCAATCTGCTACCACTCAAGATCTTATAATGTTCTTTCACAATTTCCATCATCCCACAGCATTGAGCCATGGCAGTTAAAGTGGTGCCAAACTGCATTACGTCTACAGTGCAGATGCAACCTCAGGCAAAAGCAAACTATGGCAGCCTCTCTTCACTCATCTGTTCTTTCTCTTGCTCATCTTGGATCACCTTGGATCACCTTAAGCATGCTCTGATGTTGCTTGGCCACAAATGTCTTCATTTTCTCTTGTGAGATGCTGGAGGGTATATCTCACCATCTTTGCAAGTGCCTTTGGTGAGGACAAGAGTCAGAGCCTTCTTAGTGGCTGTGGAACTCCCTTCCTAGTGAGATCAGATGAGTGATGGAAAGTGAGTGATGTCCCAAAAAATTTAAAAAAAGCAATGGATAAAAAGGTAAGGGAAATAAATTTAGATAGAATAGGGGATTGGATGAAGGCGGAAATGAAGAGGGAAAGGATGTTGGAAGAGTTTAAAGAAATAAAATTATCATGGTTTCATTGTATACAACTAGAACAATGGTTAATAAACTGGAAAAAAAATAATAGAAACGGAAGCCAACTCAATCAATTTGAACAAATAATACAGAAGGGAAGGGCAGTAGAAGAACACGAAAACTTGAGAGGTATAATTAGCAAAATCTATAAGATACTAATTGAAATGAAGGATGGGAAAATGAAAAAGAGTACCCTTAAGGAGATTTGGGAAGAGGATTTAGGGATAAAAATAAGTGAAATAGAGTGGCAACAGTTATGGGGACAAAGACATTTAAAAAACCTATCGATACGTGTTAAAGAAAATTATTACAAGTTAATATGGAAGTGGTACTTAACACCGGTAAGAATAGCATATATGAATAAAAACAATTCAACAAATTGTTGGAGAGGATGTAAAGAACCAGGAACATATATACATATGTGGTGGCAATGTAAATATGTAAATAATTTTTGGGAGAAAGTATTTAGAGAAATAGAAAGTATAATGAATATGAAAATAGACAAAAGTCCTAGTATAGCCTTATTATCATTATATACCAATAAGCAACTGAAAAAGGAGGATAAAGAAGCGATAACAAACTTACTAACTATAGCAAGACTGCTCATAGCAAGGAATTGGAAAAAAGAAATGAATATACGAATAGAGGAGTGGTACAAGGAAGCATGGAAAATAGCATTAAATGACAAACTGACATGTATATTAAAGGTTAAAAAAGGTATATGGAAACAAAGTGATTTTGATGCTGTATGGGGAAGATTTGTGGTAAATGGATTAAAAAATAAGGAAGGAAAATTACCGTCACAAGAAGAAATGAAATTTTGGACAGATGAAATGTAAAAAATGTGGCTTGAGACGGGTGGAGGGGAGCACTGAGGTGAAAATAGGGGGGAAAAAAAAAAAGAGAAAAGGGGAGGAAATGTCAAAGCAAAAAACAAAAAAACATGTTAAAGAGGTTGATGTATAAAATGCAACAGTATGTAATAATTGT
Source organism: Anolis sagrei (assembly GCF_037176765.1). Taxonomy (NCBI): domain Eukaryota; kingdom Metazoa; phylum Chordata; class Lepidosauria; order Squamata; family Anolidae; genus Anolis; species Anolis sagrei. The sequence goes on along the minus strand of NC_090024.1, from coordinate 8,352,868 downwards.
GATAAATCAATAAAAAAAATTAAAAAAAAAAAGAAAGTGAGTGATGGATAGATGAGTGATGAGTGATGGAAAGGTAATGTAACACCTATTAATGCCTGTTTACAAGCTAACTGGCATTGCTCCCCCTCCCCCCGATGTGTGATGGGAAGCTGCTGCTAACTGTGAGAGAAATAAGGTTGAACGCCGTGAAAGCCACCCACTGCATGACTACCAGCCTCCTCCCAGTAGATTCAAATCAAGGAAAAGCTTCATGAGAACCACCACTCCTCTTAACGTTCCCCCAGAAACAGCAAGAGTATCCCTGTGGGCAGCTACACCAGGAAATCTCAATTGGATGGACCTCCATGAGGGTCTTCCTCCAGGGGCAAACTAGGAATGGGTGACTTGGAAGTTTCTGAACAGACTCTGGATGAACCCAGAGGGTGCTCACCAATGCTTCCTCTTCATCCTGGAAAGAAGTGACGAGCGGAGTGCCATCAGCAGGGTTCCGTCCTGGGCCCGGTCCTGTTCAACATCTTTATTAATGACTTAGATGAAGGGCTAGAAGGCAGGATCATCAAGTTTGCAGACGACACCAAATTGGGAGGGATAGCCAATACTCCAGAGGACAGGAGCAGGATTCAAAACGATCTTGACAGATTAGAGAGATGGGCCAAAACTAACAAAATGAAGTTCAACAGTGACAAATGCAAGATACTCCACTTTGGCAGGAAAAACGAAATGCAAAGATACAGAATGGGGGACGATGCCTGGCTCGAGAGCAGTACGTGTGAAAAAGATCTTGGAGTCCTCGTGGACAACAAATTAAACATGAGCCAACAATGTGATGTGGCGGCAAAAAAAGCCAATGGGATTTTGGCCTGTATCAATAGGAGCATAGTGTCTAGATCTAAGGAAGTAATGTTACCCCCTCTATTCTGCTTTGGTTAGACCACACCTGGAATATTGTGTCCAATTCTGGGCACCACAATTCAAGAGAGATATTGACAAGCTGGAATTTGTCCAGAGGAGAGCGACTAAAATGATAAAAGGTCTGGAGAACAAGCCCTATGAGGCGCGGCTTAAGGAGCTGGGCATGTTTAGCCTGAAGAAGAGAAGGCTGAGAGGGGATATGATAGTCATGTATAAATATGTGAGAGGAAGCCACAGGGAGGAGGGAGCAAGCTTGTTTTCTGCTTCCCTGGAGACTAGGACGCGGAACAATGGCTTCAAACTACAAGATAGGAGATTCCATCTGAACATGAGGAAGAACTTCCTGACTGTGAGATCCGTTCAGCAGTGGAACTCTCTGCCCCGGAGTGTGGTGGAGGCTCCTTCTTTGGAAGCTTTTAAACAGAGGCTGGATGGCCATCTGTCAGGGGTGATTTGAATGCAATATTCCTGCTTCTTGGCAGGGGGTTGGACTGGATGGCCCATGAGGTCTCTTCCAAATCTTTGATTCTATGATTCTATGAAAAGTTTCATGAGAACCACTATTCCTCTTAACATTCCCCCAGAAACAGCAAGAGTATCCCTTTGGGCAGCTACACCAGGAAATCTCAATTAGATGGGCCTCCACAAGGATCTTCCTCCAGGGGCAAACCAGGAATGGGCAACTTGGAAGTCTCTGAACAGACTCAGAAGAGAAGTGGACAGATCAAAAGACAACCTGGCAAAATGGCACTAACTAAAAGAATCCTCCACGTTGTGCGACTGTGGAGCAGAACAGACAACTCCGCATCTGTATGCTTGTCCACAATGTCCTGCCTCATGCACAGAGGAAGAATTGTTTGAGACTACAGACAATGCGGTCACTGTTGCCCATTTTGGTCAAAAGATATTGAGTCACTTGTGCTCCTTCTATTTTTATTAGTTTTATACCAATTTATGCAATGCTTTTGATATGAAATAAAAAAAACCTCACCATGACATGTTTAAAATGAAGCAGCTGAACTATGACTAAGGATTGGTGCAATGTGTGATTTGTGTTTTGGATTCATGTTTTAATATTTTTAATGGTTTTAAATTGTGTTTTAAGTTTCTGTTCAATGATTTTAATTTATGTTCAATTGTGTGTACAATTGCAGCTTTGAATGTTTGCCTAGATTGATGCTGTACGCTGCTCTGAGTTCCCTATAAGGGTGAGAAGAGCGGAATATAAATGAAGTAAAGAATAAATAAATACATTTTGTACAGCATAAGTCCTACAGAACAAATTGTAAATAATTTTCAGAAAATGCAAACTTTGATGAATTTCTAACATCAGGAAGAAATTTCCTTATTTATTTTGTGTCAAAATCATTGGATAAATAAATCAGTATAAAACTGATCAAATAGAGGGAACACAAGCGGCTAAATAATTTTAGACCAAAAATGGGCAACCCAATTTCTTGCTTTACAAGAAATTCCCTGCAATTACTCCTTCCTTCCTTCCTTCCTTCCTTCCTTCCTTCCTTCCTTCCTTCCTTCCTTCCTTCCTTATTTCCACTGGAAACAAAAATAGCAAGAACTGAACCCCCAGTCTTGCATATCAATTTGTAAATGTAATATTCGTATTTCTCTCTTTAACATTTTGGCATGCAGACTGAACAGTGGAGATCCTGGCCCTATCATTCTCAGAAAGATATTTGGTAGGGATTCAAAGGAGGGGACAATCTTCATATCATATCATCATACAGTTTGTAATAAAGATTGATAAGGCTCCCTGGTGGTGCAGTGGGTTAAATGGCTGAGCTGCTGAACTTGCTGACTGAAAGGTTGGTGGTTCAAATCCAGGGAGCTGAGTAAGCTCCTGCTGTTAGCCCCAGCTTCTCCCAACCTAGCAGTTTGAAAACATGCAAATGTGAGTAGATCAATAGGTACCGCCTTGGCGGGAAGGTAACAGCACTCCATGCAGTCATGTTAGCCACATGACCTTGGAGGCATCTATGGACAATGCCGGCTCTTCGACTTAGAAATGGAGATGACCACCAACTCCCAGAGTCGGACACGACTGGACTTAATGTCAGGGGAAAATCTTTACCTTTACTTTAAAGATTTATATTTATTTATTTACTTGCCATTCCCTGCCACGCGTTGCTATGACCCACATGGGGGTTCTGTGTGGGTGGTTTGGCCCAATTCTATCGTTGGTGGGATCCAGAATGCTCTGTGTTTGTAGGTGAACTACACATCCCAGCAGCTACAACTTCCAAATTTCAAAATTATGTTCTCCCCAAACTCCACCAGTGTTCACATTTGAGCATATTGAGTCTTCGTGTAGAGTTTGGTCCAGATCAATCATTGTTTGAGTCCACCGTGCTCTCTGGATGTAGGTGAACTACAACTCCAAAACCAAAGGACACTGCCCACCAAAACCTTCCAGTATTTTCTGTTGGTCATGGGAGAACTGTGTGCCAAGTTTGGTTCAATTCCATCGTTGGTGGGGTTCAGAATGCTCTTTGATTGTAGGTGAACTATAAATCCCAGCAAGTACAACTCCCAAATCACAACATCATTTTTTTGAGTGAAGGACATACATTGCGTTGTTAGGTGTCTTGTGCCCAAATTTGGTGTCAATTCGTCCAGTGGTTTTTGAGTTCTGTTAATCCCACAAACGGAAATTATATTTTTATTTATATAGATTTAGAGCTTTTATAACCCGGTCTTCTTGACCTCCGAAGAGGGACTCAGGTTGGCTAACAGCAGAAAATTCATACACACATAGAATAAACATAATAGCATAATAATACATTAATACAAAAATACATTAAAATACAGGTCATACAATTACAAAAGCCAGGTCGTCAGAGTAAAATCACAAATTCATCACCATCCGCCAGTGTGGTCAGCCGTTATTGACTCAATAATCATTCTGCAAATTCTATATTCCAAAGCCAAGATTTTACCAGCTTTCTGAAAGTCAGGAGGGAAGGGGCAGATCTAATCTCCAATGGGAGAAAGTTCCAGAGCTGAGGGGCCACCACCGAGAAGGCTCTGTCCCTCATCCCCACCAGACGCGATTGCGAAGGAGGTGGGACCGAGAGTAGGGCCCCTCCAGAAGATCTTAACAACCTTGATGGTTCATAGGGGAGAATCCATTTGGACAGGTAAACTAGGTAAACTGGGCCGGAGTTGTTTAGGGATTTATAGGTCAGCACCAGCACTTTGAATTGTGCTCGGAAGCTAATTGGCAGCCAGTGGAGCTGACGCAGCAGAGGAGTAGTGTACTCCCTGTACCCCTGGCTGCCGCTCGTTGGACTAGTTGAAGCTTCCGGGCAGTCTTCAGAGGCAACTCCACGTAGAGAGCGTTGCAGTAGTCTATATGGGATGTAACCAGAGCATGGACCACCATGGCCAAGTCATACTTCCCAAGATTGATATGACATTCTTGATGAACCAATATCTGATTATAATGTTGACCACTTTCCTCTTAGTTAAGTGATGCATGCCTTAAAATTTGTTTATTTGTTTGTTTTGTTTGCATTATAAAAAAAAACCCTGTCTCTTGTGTTTAGAGGCCTGAAATTCTCAAAGCAATGAGACAAACTACTAGGATGCTTAAGGGATGCAGGCTCTGCTTTTCTGTGGTCATCCAAGGCCAACTGTTTTGTCTTCTCAGACACTTAAAAGAAAACCAGAAATGGACTGTTAGCACTTAGTTCAGAACATTCTAACATGAACTGGATCTAGGAATGGATTTGCCATAAAATTACCCTGTCCAAGTGTGTGCATCTTTTTTCGTGACAGGGTTCAGCACCTTAGATTGTTACTTCAGCACCTTAGATTGTTACTTCAGCACCTTAGATTGTTACCATCTCCTTTGGTCATGCTTCAAAAACTCCAACTTCAAAGCTGTTTTAAAGAAACCTTCTCTTTTGATCCAGAGTCCAAGAATCTCACAAAATCCCAAATAGGTTAAGCTCCTTCAACAGGTTCTTCAAACTTAAGGTTAAACCCTAGAATGGATTCAGACTGATATGGAAACCACAGCTGCCATTGTCCACTGCACCAAAACACAGCTCATTGGAATAATATGGGAATGCCATAGAATACTGGAATGGGAAGAGACTTCAAGTGCCACCTCATCCAATCCCTTCTTATCCAATAATAGACAACACTCCTGAAATACGTTGTTTTTTTCCAAATAATCGTTATTGAAAGTTAAGCTTAAAATAAAAAGTTGATTTAGAGAAGGTACATTGGAAGTGGAGGAACATTAAATTCAAAGAAAAGTTTGAAACTTAATAGAAAAAAATGGGGCATAAGAGGGGGGAAAGAAGAAAAAGGGAAAAAAGGAAAGGAAAGAAAAAATAGAAATAGAAAAGGGATAAAATGAAGGGTAGTTTTCACTATGAGTTACTTCCAGGTTCAGTTTTTCCAAAGTTCTATTTTTGTCTCAAAATCTTTTGGATTCGTGTAGCATTGGTTTCTTATTTTTCATCCTGTCCTTTGAGTTTCTTTTAATTTTCCTTTATATAAATTCCTCTGTATTCCTTTTTTAGAAATTCCATAAATTTTCCTCAGTCTGTTGTATGTTGTTCTGTGCAAGTTTTTGGGTGAGGAGGTCCATATTCATGATGTCCATCACTTTCAGAATCCATTTTTCGGTAGTGGGAATTTTTTGGTGTTTCCCATATTTGTGCCAGTGTTATTCTGGTTGCCGTTATTAGATAGAAGAAGATCTTGTTAGTGGTCTTGTTCATTTCAAAATCTGTAATACCAAGTAAGAAATAATCAGGCTTGAAGTCAAATTTCAGATGGAGGATTGTTTCTATCTTTTTTGTAGATCTGATGCCAGTACCTTTTAACTTGTTTGCATTATACGGTTCTGGCCAAGCTTATTTGTCCGAACGCATTTGCCTCTACATCCTACCTCGTAACTTAAGATAATACGGGGAGGCTCTACTCTCGCTCCCACCAACATCACAAACGCAGCTGGCGGGGATGAGAGACAGGGCCTTCTCGGTTGTAGCCCCCCGCCTGTGGAATTAGCTTCCAAATGAAATACGATAGACTCCATCCCTCCTGGCGTTCAGGAAGAAATTAAAATCTTGGTTTTGGGACCAGGCTTTCGGACAATAAACATAAAGCAGCACTGACTGGAGATAGACTGGCAAGACGATATGTATGAGGATACGGTTTTATTGTTCTATCAGTGGGTTTGTGGACTGCATATTGTTTTAATGACTGTTTTAATGAATGTTATGATAATTTGGTAAATTAATTGCTATTGTTTTAACTTTGTATGCATTTATGGTTTTATACTGTGTTATTGATTGTGGCATCAAATTGTTGCCTTTTTGTTAGCCGCTCTCAGTCGTCGTCCCCCCCCCCCCCCCCCGGGGGGGTTGAGAAGAGTGGGGTAGAAATGCTATAAATAAACAAATAATAATAATAGGTTCTTGTGGGTTTTTTCGGGCTATAGGGCCATGTTCTAGAGGCATTTCTCCTGATGTTTTGCCTGCATCTATGGCAAGCATCCTCAGAGGTAGTGAGGTCTGTTGGAAGTAGGAAAATGGGTTTATATATCTGTGGAATGACCAGGGTGGGACAAGGGACTCTTGTCTGCTGGAGCTAGGTGGGAATGTTTCAACTGACCATCTTGATCAGGTGCTCTGCTATGGCTGATTTCTCTGGTTGTAGTAGTCTGCAATGCCTTTCATGTTCCTTGATTTGTGTTTGAGCAATGCTGCATTTTCTGGTCCATCTGTAGACTTGTCCACAGCTTCATGGTATACCATAGACTCCTGCAGAGGTGAGAGGATCCCTCTTGTCCTTTGCTGAATGTAACATTTGTTGGATTATCTTAGTGGGTCTGTAGATAGTTTGTATGTCATCAGAGCACCTGATGAACCAACCTGGACACAGCATTTTATTTGAGAACACAGAAATGCTGGACCACTCTCACAACCACCATGTCAGACTACACAGAGAAGCCATTGAAATCCACAAGCATGTGGACAATTTCAACAGAAAGGAAGAAAACATGAAAATGAACAAAATCTGGCTACCAGTATTAAAAAACTCAAAAATTGCAACAGCACAACAACAGAGAGGAAACAAACAAGGACATCTAATCACCTCTCAACAAAAGTTTGCTCTAGGCACTGTCAGGCCATTATATGCTAATCAAGGTGGTCAGTTTAAACATTCACACCTAGCTCCAGCAGACAAGAGTCCTTTGTCTCACCTTGGTCATTCCACAGATATGTAAACCCTTTTTCCTAGTTCCAACAGACCTCACTACCTCTGAGGATGCTTGCCATAGATGCAGGCGAAATGTCAGGAGATAATGCCTCTATAACATGGCCATATAGCCCCAAAAAACCTACAACAACCCAATATGTGTATTTAATTTTTCCCCTCCAAATTTCTTCCCATTCTGTCATGCTTATTGATCGACCTATCTCCCTTGCCCATTCAACCATTGTTTAAAGACCTCCAAAGAAGGAGAAACGACCACTCCTTGAGAAGATCTATTCCACTCTTGAGCAGATCTGACAGTGAAAGGTTTTCCTAATGTTTTGATTGCCATGACACTCTCACTGTCAACAATGTTCAAATGTTCAATCAAAATCCATAGTTTGCTATCTGAGAAAGGGCAGCAAAAAGCACTCCCAACTCACACACTCAAGACAATATGCAGAATGCCCACAGACATACCATTTATTAAGGCACTTTAGGCAGAAAAGCTTCAGATGGGGATATGCATTTTTGAGTTTCATCTTTGCACATTTGCAAAAGGATAAACTTCAAAGTTATATCAAATGTTGCCTTGTTACACAAATGATTTAAAGGCAGCAGCACAATCTGTCACAATTCTTCATCACCGAGATCCTGGTTGTTTCATCACTGAGATTCTGGTTGTGTCAAATCTGCACAATGGTCGCTGCTTCTGCTTTTTATGGAATCTGTTGCTTGCAGAAGAGAGATGGTCAAATCATACTGCAACATGCTATTCATCATTGCCTTGGACTTTCGACTGGCTTTTAAGCTGGGTTTCAAGGTCATTTGCTGTCATGGCAATAATTCCATGATTCCAAATGAGAATATGAAGCTGTTACTCTAACTTACGACTTCATAACAGACTAACAAGTTGCCAGTCATCCTCTCCAATGCAAGAGGGCAGCTAGATTGTTTGCGAGCCATTCTTCCATTTCGTATTTGATGACCTTCAGGTCCCTTCTCTTTGACGGACATCTCTAAAGAATCACTCACCAGAAATGAGCACATAAACTCCAACGATTCAGAGGTGAGATTGCAGCATCTTTTTTGGACTGTAGTTACATTCTATTTTCTACCTTCCTGCATGGGCTCCAAACTGACTCTCCAGGATCAATATCAAGTGCCTTGTCTCAAATGTACAGCTGCTTCATTTATAGCACCGAGCCCGAAGGCACACTTGAAAAACCAGGGAGGACACAAGACAGATATTCCATCTCATAAGAGCTCTTTATTCTAAAGTCTCTGTTGTATTATGAGCAAAGTTCAGCTGCAGGAGAATGTGCGTACCATGTGTAGATAAATTGGGAGTTAGAAAAGATGTGCCTGCCAGAGGGAATCTCAGTATTTCGAAGTTTGAGTACAGTGCTTTTGGTTTCAAATACAGAAGATCTGGCAATTGGTTTGAAGTACTACGTTTGCTCCAAACAGATTCTTCATTCATTTGTGATTCATCTGGGAAAATGCACAATGTGTGTTCCAAAGGGTTATTTATCTAGCCTGATATTTTGCCAGTGCCACAACCCACGACTAAAGGTCTTCTGAAATATTGACATCCAGCCTCCAAGAATGGAGAAAGTGCCACCTTCTGAGGCACCTGTCTAGATAAACTGGACTAGATATCCTTTAAAACACTTCCAGTTCTAAAATTATATATTTTCCCAAGCAGAGTAATTTCACCCCAAACTTGGTTTGGTGCATGAGGCATATGTGCAGAAAAAGCTTTTCCTAGAAAATGCAGAGTAAGAGAGGCATGTTTAGAAATCATATTAAAACCCCCAGGCATCAAAAAGAAGCAGTTTTGCTTTGAAAAAAAGAGGAATGTTGCGTGTTCCAAGGATGAATTATTTTGGTGGTGTGGATCCAGGCACAGAACAAAATCAGATTTATTTGTCAACTGCTACTGGCACTCAGCTACACATAAAAAAATCAAGATTATGGCAAGAAGAATGATTGATAACTGGCAATAGAGGGAGAAAAGGCAGAGGAAGTGACAGACTTTGTATTTCTAGGTGCAAAGATTACTGTAGATGCAGACTGCAGCCAGGAAATTAGAAGATCCTAACTTCTTGGGAGGAGAGCAATGACCAATCTCAATAAAATAGTGAAGAATAGAGACATCACATTGGCAATGAAGATCTGCATAGTGAAAGCAATGGTATTCCCAGTAGTAACCTATGGATGTGAGAGCTAGACCATAGAGAAGACTGAACAAAGCAAGACAGATGCTTTTGAACTGTGGTGTTGGAGGAAAGTTCAGAGAGTGCCTTGGACCACGAGAAGATCCAACCAGTCTATACTTCAGGAAATAAAGCCTGACTACTCACTGGAGGGAAGGAGATGAGAGGCAAAGATGAAGTATTTTGGCCACATCATGAGAAGACAGGAAAGCTTAGAGAAGACAATGATGCTGGGGAAAATGGAAGGAAAAAGGAAGAGGGGCTGACCAAGGGCAAGATAGATGGATGGTATCCTTGAAGTGACTGGCTTGACCTTGAAGGAAATGGGGGTGGTGACGGCCGACAGGAAGCTCTGGCGTGGGCTGGTCCATGAGGTCACAAAGACTCAGAAACGACTGAAAAATGAATAACAACTGGCACTCAAGAATTGTAACTGGAGGTCAGATATGACCTAAAGCAGTGGTAAGAGCTGCTCAATAGTGGGATGGACTGAGACGGAGGATAGTGGACTCTCCTTCATTTGAAGCCTATCTTTATGCAATCATTTGTTTGTGCATACTTCCATAGCAAGGGATTAGACTAGACCAGTGGTTCTCAACCTCTAGGTCCCCAGATGTTTTGGCCTTAATCTCTCAGAAATCCTAACAGCTATTGAACTGGCTGGGATTTCTGGAAGTTATAGGCCAAAACACCTGGGGGCCCACAACTTGAGGACCACTGACCTAAAGGTACTATGGACTTTCAAGAGGCATGGACACAGGGCAACAGGAAGACACATGTCAAGAGGAAAGCACATCAAGAAAAACCTTGTTATGACCATCTTCTATTTGGAAATCGATATTGTCAATTTGAAATACCATGTGGATTCAGACTAGGTCTCTACAGTCATTTACGGACCCACTGACAAAACTCAACCTTGGAAGACAATCAGTCTTGATGGATCAGTCATGAGGGATCACCCATGATGATGATGATGACAATGACTGTGGTAGTGTCTCCTTCTTTGGATAGCCATCTGTGAAGAGGGTTTTGATTTAGTGTTACTGCATGACAGAGTGGGTTGGATTGGATGAACCTTGAAGTCTCTTCTAACTATAAAAAATGTCTGATTAAAATTGTCATAAAAACCCAGGCTTGCCTATAAACAGAAAAATCTAAGATGCATTATTGATAGCACCGGGACTGTGGCACAGCTGGCTGGGTTGCAGCTGCATTAAGATCACTACTGACCAAAAGGTCATGAGTTCGAAGCCAGCCTGGGTCAGAGTGAGTTTCTGACCAATTTGTGTAGCTTGCTGTTGACCTCTGCAGCCCGAAAGACAGTGCATCTGTCAAGTTGGAAATGTGGGGAGTGTATGTGGGGAGCCTAATTTAACTAATTTATAACGCCATAAAAATATCCAGCAAGCATGCAAAGAATGAGGAAGTACTTCATCAGTGTCACAAATAGTGACAGCTCCCCTGGTGGCCAAAATGCCCTCATAAAAAAAAGCTGGAATGTTAAGTAGCCTTTGTGTGTCTGTCTATATATGTTTGTGTGTCTATGGCATTGAATGTTTGCCATGTATATGTACTTTGTAATCTGCCCTGAGTCCCCTGTGGGGTAAGAAGGTTAGAATACTGTAAATAATAATAATAATTGATATATCTTGATCCCTAACAGATTCAAAAGTAACGGATGGGCGACTATTTGATGTTCAGGGGCTACACACACACACATCTCCAGAACTCAATTTTCCGCACTCTTTCCTACACATCCCATTTGTTTTTACACAAAGTTTAAAAACTTTGCTTCCTGCATTTAACTTCTGATGCTTTCGGAAGGAACCCACGTGGTGCTATTGATTCTACCCTATCCATGCCGACCGATGGTTTGTGTAAAAAAGGATCAAAATTGAGGTGCATTGGAATTCTCTAAGTTCTCCTGTGTGCTAAAGTTGGCAGGCATGAGGGAATCCCCTAAAGGACCACTTCTGCCTAGTAAGCTGGCAAGAAAGGAAATACTGGGATGCCGGGAATCAATACAGTGCAAGGAAATGTATAGGCTTTGCTTGCCCATTACTCTTAAGAGCTGACTCAGAATAGATTGGCTATAGATTGGAACAGCATAGAACTGAGTGAGATATCATTATAATCTCTGTCTCCACCATTTCTATCTGCATATATCTATATATCTTATTGTGTGGGAAGCTGAAATTTATTGCAAGGAGATATGCCCCATCTCTTAATAATATCTCTGGAAAGAGTAGCTATAAACACAACTGGAATCCTGTTGGTGACTTACGCATGTCCTATTTCCCCTAAGGATGCTGTTGAATAGCTTTGCCCAATGACAAATGCCAGCATTCAGTTCGAACGTGCAAAATTGGCATTGTGTGTACAGAATCATAGTGCATCTACATATTTGTGCAACTTTGCCATTCAGCCTGAATCAGCACAAATCTCCACATATAGAGTTATTCATGGATTGTGTTATCTTGCTTTGAATGGTCATATTCTGCAACTAAAGGCACCCTTGATTGTACAGCTAAGTACACAATGAAATGTGCATTTTCGGTTCAGAGTGTATGCTTGTTTGGGTATCAGCCAGCACGTCAATGACTTAAATCTAGAAATAGTTTTTTAAGATCTACAGAGATACTTACTGGAACACCTCAGCAAGCGAGAGTCCAAAAGTGGCAGGCTCAAACCCAGAACCTTAATCAATGGCTGATACCAAATGAGAGACTCCCCCCTGGGCGACTTGGAAGGTGCTGAACAGACTGCGCTCTGGCACCACAAGATGAGCCAACATCAAGAAATGGGGCCACAAAGTGGAATCCACAACATGCGAGTGTGGAGAAGAGCAAACCACTGACCACCTGGTGCAATGCAACCTGAGTCCTGTCACATGCACAATGGAGGACCTCCTTGCAGCAACACCAGAGGCACTCCAAGTGGCCAGATACTGGTCAAAGGACATTTAATCAACTACCAAACTTGCAAATCTTGTGTTTTGTCTGTTTGTTTTGTTCTGTTAGAAATGTAATACAATTGACTGGTTGTCCTGACATGACAAATAAATAAATAATTTGCAAGACATACTGTATATGTGATGTCAATTACACAACTTTCAACAAAAAGTCTAACAACTTATGTAGAAAATCTTACACATGTATAAGGCACTAGTCATACTTATGATGGTAGACAAAATATAGGCTGCGAAAGTCTTAAGGGTTGAAGCTTTTGTACAGGGGAAGCTTGCACATGTCCTGTACATTAGCTTTCCTTACTGAGACTAACTAAAAATGGCTCCCTTCCCTTCCTAATTGCCCTGAACAAGGGGCGGAACCAAAACTTAACGATGATGGACAGGTGACTTGCCCTATGACTGCAACCAAAGGAAGCCACCTATCTGCAGAGTCCCTGAAACCTTGGACTGCAAGCAAACATTTAATACAAAGCAAATAAAGTTGGAACTCCTGGTACAGCCGTACCAGCACAATCATCTCATGGTAGATCCAAAGTATGATAGTCTTATTTTAGTGTTCTTAGCTTCCAACTGGATTGCTTTGACCAAAGAAACCATGCAGGGCTACTTGGTGAACAGAACTCTTGGAGATCTCTCATATGCAAGGTCTCCATAAAGTGGGAGATGTTGGGAGCTGCAATCCAATACATTTGGAAACTACCAGCCTAGGAAAAGATGCTATAAATACACATGAAATTACACAAAAAATGCCAAAGAACCCTAGTATCTGTAATTAAACCAACTGCAAGAGGACACAGTAATCTTCTTCCAGTAATAGATGGTGTTCATCACTTTCTATGACTTGTGGAGGATTCCCATCACACCTCATGCTATTCATTTTTTTCTGTACCAAAAGGGCAACAGAAGGTATTAAATTCAGAGAAAGCGAATGTCATGATAAGCCTGGTGTAATAACTCAAGATGCTTCAGTCAATATTTCAGATGCTGTACTTCTCAGATTACTCCATAAAGAGGCCATGAGGGAAGGAATTAAAAAGGCGAGAGCAGTTGATGGATTTCACATGGAACCCCCATGCCCAGGTACATGGCGAATTCTAGGCTGACATCCAATAAAGGTGGCACAATGAACATTGTCTTTTCTCTGATTCTGTCTTTCCCGAATGAAAACAGTCAATCATGTAGTGCCAGGACTGGCTAGATGTAGCTTGTGTATTGCTCAGATCAGCCCTTAATGGCTTACAACATCATTGGGCAAGAATTAATTAACATTTCTTGAGTTTTTTGAACTTCTTAGCCAGGATCCCAAAAACGAAGCCCAACTAGATGAGTGACAAATCAACACACAGAAAAATTCTATTGGTTCAACCACTTTCCTTAAGTTTGGAGTACTAACAATACTCAGGCCCTTGATAGCTTTTCTGTAGGTTTTAAAGAAAACATTCGTTGCACCCAAGAAATGATCATGGGGGTAATTCTCAGAAACACTCATCCATCATTGTCAGTAGCTGTGCTGGTTGAGATTTTCTTGGAAATGTTGCTTTAAAATATAGCTTTTCCAGACTGTCATGATGTGGTATCAACTGAAGGATCTGGCTTTCATCAATGTGTCAATGGAAGTCCACTTGGGAACTATCTGCAGAGATCTATCTTCAATGAAGAATAGGGGAATAACCATAACTTGGCAGTAGAGCACAAACTTTGCATCTTCAACACCTCATGTTCAGTGCTTGGCATCTTCCCATTAAAAAGACAGTTTTAATGTAAAATCTTAAACTTCCATTCTATTTTCATTTCGTGTATTTTAATATGTATTTTATGGAAAGATGTTTTAATATGTGTATTCTACAGAGTGTTTTTAAATGATCATGTGCTTTGATTATGTGTTTTAGCAATGTTGTAACCCACCTTGAGCCATGAAGAGAGGTGGGGAAGAAATAAATTATTATTATTATTATTATTATTATTATTATTATTATTATTATAAAAATGTAATGTTCATTTGTGGGATTCACATAACTCAAAAACTACTGGACGAATTGACACCAAATTTGGACGCAATACATCTATCAGACCAATGAGAGACCCTCACTCCTAATAACACTGAAAACGCAGCAGAAGAGACTTAAAAAGCAAAAAAAAAAAAAAACCACCCCAAAACATTACAACGCATGCGCAAAATAATAATAATAATAATAATAATAATAATAATAATAATAAACTTTATTTATACCCCGCTACCATCTCTCCAAGGGACTCAGAGCGGCTTACATGAGGCCGAGCCCATAATATAACTATACAAGGAATAACAACAACAATACAAGCAATTAAAATCAATAAACAAAAACAGTAAACAATAACATAAGCATTAACAGTAGGACAACACACTTTAAAATCTATGGGTAGGCCAAATGTAATTAAAAATTAAAAAAATAATGCTGGACATGGGCGAAAAAGTGATGGGGCGTTTGTGGAAACATACGAGCAGACTTAAAACAATATAAAGTGCTTGGAGGACAAAGTGCTACGGGATCATTATTCAAAACCACACACATATATGCAAACACACATATACAAAAATATAAACCCCCACAAAACACATAGACACAGACTGGACCTCAGTAATATGTGGCAGGGGATGTCTAGTCTATATAAATAAAATGTTATGTTTGTTTGTAGGATTAACATAACTCAAAACCATTGGATGAATTGACACCAAATTTGGACACAATACACCTATCAGGCCAATGAGTGACTATCACTCATAAAAACACTGAAAAACACAACAGAAGAGACTTTAAAAGCCAAAAATATTTCATTACAACGCATGCGCAAAACCATATATATATGCAAACACACATATTTTATTTATTTATTTATTTATTTACCTTACTTATATACTGCTGTTCTCTGCCCGAAGGCGACTCACAGCGGTTCACAACAAATACGAACAGCAAAAATTCATTGCTACAGTATAAAAACAGTTAACACCCTAACACATTACACAATTAATAAACAGTGACTACAATACCCATTCACTGTCGTCTCGTCATCAAAAACATGATCCAGATTCGTCATCCATTGTTCCATTCCAGTGTTCATTAACCAATCATTGCACTAATTATTCGAACGCCTGCTCAAACAGCCAGGTCTTCACTTTTTTGCGGAATACCATTAGAGATGGTGCTAGTCTAATGTCCGTAGGAAGGGCGTTCCACAGCCGAGGAGCCACCACCGAGAAGGCCCTATCTCTCGTCCCCGCCAGCCGAGCTTGAGAAGCAGGCGGGATCAAGAGCAGGGTCTCCCCGGAAGATCTCAAAGTCCTGGTGGGTTCATAGGCACAGATGCGGTCGGATAAGTAGCTTGGGCCCAAACCGTTTATGGCTTTAAAGGCCAACACCAGCACTTTGAATTCAGCCCGGTAGCAGATCGGTAGCCAGTGGAGTTGGCGCAACAGGGGGGTTGTATGCTCCCTGCGCTCCGCTCCTGTTAAAATCATGGCTGCCGAGCGTTGGACTAGTTGGAGCTTCCGAGCTATCTTCAAACGCAACCCCACGTAGAGAGCGTTGCAGTAGTCTAAACGGGATGTAACCAGAGCGTGGACTACCATGGCCAAGTCAGACTTCCCAAGGTACATATGCACCAATATACACACACACACAAAACACATATACACAAACAGGCCACGGCAACGTGTGGCAGGGGACGGCTAGTTATTTTAATAAAAAGGAAAGATAACAAAGACTTAGGAATTTTTCAATCCGAGTCATTGGTATTCAGATGGACCATATTGGGCTAGTTATACAATATATGCCTGGACTAGTGTAGCAGAAAGACCCTTTGAGGAGGGTACTCTTCTGATGACCTCTAGAGTCAGGTACCAGAATATGGTATCTGATGGAATTGGGTTTTAGGCTATTTAAGGCAGAGATGCTCCCAGATGCCTCTTTGAATCATTGTTTCATGGCCCACCTATCAGCTGGAAGGACATAGTGAGTTTTCTGGTTGCTTCAGTAGGAATTTCCTTACCTGCTATTTCCTTTCATTTTCTAGAGTGATGTGTTGTTTCAGTAAACAGGTTGTTCTTTGGCAGGTAGAGTGAGACGATTTAAGAGTTCAGTGAATACTTTGACAGCCTTTTAGTGTACAGTATGTCTCCAGAATCGTCTTCATAAGTACTAGAACTTGGGAGTAGGGAAGGAGTATATCCTTGAAGCTGACGTGGGTTTTGTTCTCAGTTACAAGATCCTGTAATTTGGATGAAAGTTACATTAAGGTTTACCTTCTATTAAGCAGCTGGTCAAAGAGTAACTCAAAATTGAGATTGCCCTTGGAGCTCAGATGGTCCAAGGCAGGAGAAGGTAATCTAGGGTAGACATCTGGCCTCAGTTGGACCTACATCAGGTTGCTGTCCTTCCCCATCTTGCTCTTTTCAGGTCCACAGGGAGGAGGAAGCAAGCATGTTTACTGCTTCCATGGAGATTAGGACAAGGAACAATGGCTTCAAACTACAAGAAAGGAGATTCCATCTGAACATGAGGAAGAACTTCCTGACTGTGAGAGCCATTCAGCAGTGGAACTCTCTGCCCCGGAGTGTGGTGGAGGCCCCTTCTTTGGAAACTTTTAAACAGAGGCTGGATGGCCATCTGTCAGGGGTGATTTGAATGCAATATTCCTGCTTCTTGGCAGGGGGTTGGACTGGATGGCCCATGAGGTCTCTTCCAACTCTTTGATTCTATGATTCTAGGTCCAATTACCTTAAGTTCTTACAACAAATAAAGTGGACCATATTTAACCCAACTCTCTAGTTCTGGTTTTGTTGATTGGTCATCTCTAAATTGGGTTGAGACAGCTTCTTCCATTCTGAAGAAATGGACAGAGACATGTCAAAACATGACAAAAATCCAATCATGTTGTGTATGTTCATTGCTTAAATGAAATGGGATTGGCCATGCACAATATTCCATATACATTCAAGAACAATGCCGACTTGGAACACAACAATAACTTACTTACTTAGGCGATCCCTCGTCTGAATAAGATTGTCCTCCAAGTGTGGTGTCCTGTCGGTGGGTATGTAGGTGACTGTGGAGCCCTATTCTTGACCCGCATGTTCTCCCACAGTGAGGGCATCAGCTTCCAGGTGGAAGGAGATCCCGGTCGGGGTTGGTTGATGCACCTTCCTCTTGGCACTTTTCTCTCTTTTGCCCTCCATTTGTGCCTCTTCAAATTCGACAGCACCGCTGGTCACAGCTGACCAGGGCCGTAGCCAGAAAATTTTTTCGGGGGGGTTGACATTTGAGGGGGGTTTGAAAATTTCGTGGGGAGGGGTGAAACCTGCCTCCTAGCTCACGCTGAAGCAAAGAGCACAGCAGGGGGTAGAGCTGCCTTCAATAGCCTGCAGCTCCGCCCCTGTCAACCACCTCCACCAAGTCTGGCCTCCTCAATGAGAGCATTCAACACACACACTCAACTTGGTTGCTTCACTACATTGGCTATTGCTGCAAGTAATGACAGTGTGAATAAATTGCTTGAGATATTTGCTTGAGATAGTGTTTGCAGTTCTGGAGGGACTCTTAATTTTTTGCATCTCATAAACTTAGCATGGGGATTTGGTTAACAAGTTAAAATTCATGAGTAAACCAGGTTTTTTAAAAAATCTGAAACATTTCGGGGAGGGTTTGAACCCCTAACCCCCCCCCCCCCACTATGGGCCTGCAGCTGACCTCCAGCTAGAATGCTCAACAATAATGATTAGGTATTGCTGAAGGCTTTCATGGCCGGAATCACTGGGTTGTTGTAGGTTTTTTCGGGCTATACCACTGAGGATGCTTGCCATAGATGCAGGCGAAGCATCAGGAGAGAATGCCTCTAGAACATGGCCATATAGCCCAAAAAAACCCTAAAACAACCCAATAATGATTATGGCCATCATTTAGAAGATTCAAAAAAGTTAAACTATACTTTGATAGTTCACAACCAAGATGACATATATGTGTGCTTTTGTGGTGAGTGCTATTTTGGCTAAAGACTATGTGACAGGCAACAAAGAGGGAGCTTAAAAATTGCTGGGTTGAGAATCTGAGACCCTCTACGGAGGTTGAGAAGATCAGGATATAAATGTTTTAAATAAATTGTTCTGTTGCGCGCTGGGCCTGTAACAGCTGTACTTTTCTATAGGACGTATACTTTAAGCCAGCGGGAAGCCAGGGGGCCTCAAAGAGAGGTTCTCAGGGATTTTTCTGAAGTGATGGTCTTTAGAGTCTTTAATGATACAACAAAGTCTTTATTATGGAACAAACAACAAATCTTCAATGGTTCAAACAACACTTCAAGGCTTTCTTAGTCTAGTCCTCAATGGACTGGTACCTGACTTTGATTAACTGTATTTTCTCTGTAGGAAAAACCCTATTTAACCTCTCCCAGGCTGTTTACTATCTGTGCCTCATTAGTGTGGGTCCTAATTTAATTAACTGTACTTTCTCTGTAGGAAAAAAAATTATTTAACCTCTCCCAGGTTGCTTACTATCTATGCCTCATCGGTGTGGGTCTTACTACCGATTCCAAATGTGTCTGGGTATCGAGTAGACCTACCAGCCAAGGCTTGATGATATTTCAGCTGGAGTTCTGTGGATCTGTAATGCTGTCCTCCCTCAGAGAATTCTTTGAAACTTCAGGGCTGTTTTCCCTCTGATTGCTGTGAGGCTGAGAGGCTGTGAGCTCTCAACCAGAGCCTTGGGACCTTCTCTCTGGAATTTATGTTTCTGTTTCCTCGGATATTTTTGAGAAAAGCTTTTCTACGGGACGAGCTGGTCTACATCCTATAGTATAGCTTCCTTGTGTGAGACTGCCCAAAAATGGCTCCTTTCCATCCCAGAGCTCTGAACAAGGGGCGGAACCAAAGCTTAATTATGATGGACAGGTGACTTGCCCTACGACTGCAACCAAAGGAAGCCACCTATCTGCAGAATCCCTGAAACTTTGGACTGCAAGCAAACATTTAATACAAAGCAAACAAAGTTGGAGCTCCTGGTACAGCCGTACCAGCACATAAATAAATAGATAGATAGATAGATAGATAGATAGATAGATAGATGATAGATAGATAGATAGATAGATAGATAGATAGATAGATGGATAATCTGAACTGCTTATAAGTGGTTTTGGGGATGAATTTGGCCATTGTATGGTTAGCTGTGATGACAGAAGTCCAACTTGCACTATTTTAATTCATGGTGCATTTTCCAGATGAGACGTCCAAAGCATGATAACCTAAATTTAGTTAGCTTGAATTCCACTTAGAAGCATATATTTGACTTTCTGAAAATCTATAGTATTAGTGAAACAGTCCTCCCACACCATATTTCAAATCCCTTGGGTGAATGTGGTTTAAGCTAAACCATGGCTTAAAGCACACTCACCCAAACCCCCCAATAACTTCTCTACAAGTGAATTCAGGCTGGAGGCTAAAAGAAATCTCCCTACTCTTGCCTTGCTCAACTTTGCAATGAAATGATAATATACGTGAACACAACAAAACAGGATTTAATGGTTTTATAAATAAAACAGCAGTAAAATGATCAATGCAGTGCAATGAAATAAATGAGTGAACACAATAAAACTGTAATAAAATGCAAAGTAAAACAGAAAACCAAGGAGGAGGGGAAGGCACATGATGGAAATGGATCAAAATGAGTGATACCAATGGTTACGTAGCGAACACTCCTGTAATGAGTTGGCTTATGGACTAAAAGGTGCATCTGAACAAAAGGTGTGTCTGGGAGTCATCAAAAGAGGAGGCCAGATAGGCCTTCTTTGGCAGGGAATACGACAGCCTGGATCAATATATGAGAAATCCCACCTTTACGGCCCTTCCAAATGTACTTCAGATGTTGGCAAGACAGGAAGAAGGTCCTACGGATAAACAGGTCCCAATTTTTAATTGGTGTTTTAGATCATAGCTTGCATTTTGAACTGTGCCCAGAACCAGACTAGCTGCCAATGAAACTGCTGTAAGATGGAAGGCACATGCTTGTTATAAGTAATCCTGGTGCAATATTTTGAATCAGCTAAAGTTTCCAGGATTATTAAAAAAATACTTTGTTGAAGGCTTTTCATGCCCACAATCACTTGGTTGTTGTAGGTTTTTCGAGCAGTATGGCCATGTTCTAGAACAGTGTTTCTCAACCTGGGGGTCAGGACCCCTGAAGGGGTCGCGAGGGGGTGCCAAAGGGGTCGCCAAAGACCATCATGGACAGTATTTTCTGTTGGTCATGGGAGTTCTATCTGGGAAGTTTTGCCTAATTCTATCATTGGTGGGCTTCAGAATGCTCTTTGATTGTAGGTGAACTATAAATCCCAGCAACTACAACTCCCAAATGTCAAGGTCTATTTTCCCCAAACTTCACCAGTGCTCACACTTGGGCATATTGAATATTTGTGCCAAGTTTGATCCAGATCCATCATTGTTTGAGTCCACAGTGATCTCTGGATGTAGGCAAACTACAACTCTAAAACCCAAGGTCAATGCCCACCAAACCCTTCCAGTATTTTCTGTTGGTCATGGGAGTTCTGTGTGCCAAGTTTGGTTCAAGTCCATTGTTAGTGTAGTTCAGAATGCTCTTTGAATGTGGGTGAACTATAATTCCCAGCAACTACAACTCCCAAATGACAAAATCAATCCTCCCATCCCAACCCCACCAGTATTCAAATGTGGGCATATTGGGTATTTGTGCCAAATTTGGTCCAGTGAATGAGAATACATCCTGCATATCAGATATTTACATAACGATACATAACAGTAGCAAAATTACAATTATGAAGTAACAATGAAAATAATTTAGTAGCTGGGGGTCACCACAACATGAGGAACTGTATTAAGGGGTCATGGCATTAGGAACGTTGAGAACCACTGTTCTAGAAGCATCCTTTCCTGATGTTTCACCTGCATCTGCATCTAAGGTAGGCATCCTCAGAGGTTGGAGAGAATGCTTCTAGAACATGGCCATACAGCCCAAAAAACCTACAACAACCCCAAACATATTTTCTTTAGGAAGGACATTGATGAGTTGCACTTAATTACAGTAAGACCCCCATATCCACAGAGGATGGGGTCTTAGTCAGACCATGGGTGCATGAAACTGTGGCTACAACTGAATGCTTCCAATACCACAGACATGCATTGGACAACCAAGAGATTTGTAGAAAGGCATACTCACCAAGAATTTGTCAGGTCCTATAAGTCTATGGCACTGGGACTGGGGTGCAGCTGGCTGGGAGTCAGCTGCATTAAGATCGCTACTGACCAAAAGGTCATGAGTTCAAAGCCAGCCCAGGTCGGAGTGAGTGTCTGACCAATTTGTGTAGCTTGCTGTCGACCTTTGCAGCCCGAAAGACAGTTGCATCTGTCAAGTAGGAAATTTAGATACTGCCTACTAGGGCTGGGCGGTTTCGTTCGTTAATTTCGTAATTCGTTATTAATTCGTTATTTTTTTTATAACGAAGCGATATTTAACCATTCAGGAGCAACTAAAAAACGAAACGAATTTTTCCATTTCGTTTCGTAATTGTTTCGTAATTGTTTTGAAATCGTTTCAAAATCGTTTCGAAATCGTTTCGTTATTATTTCCGTATGTCTGGTGCAAGTTTTAGGGTTGCTGTTTGTTTTATCAGTGAAAAAAAATAATTAATTATTAATTATCACACCAACAGTCAACAACAGACGGAGAGGGTTTTTTTAGCGTATTGCGCGATCGCGCCCGCCATTAACGAATCGATTCGTAATTGTTTTGTAATTGTTTCATAATTACTGAAATTTCATAAATTTCTAAGTTTTTTAAAGGAAAATTTCGGAATTCTTTTAAAAATCGAAACGCAAAAACCCCCTAAAAACGAATCGAGTTTAGAAACAAATTTTTCCGTGGTTGCCCAGCCCTACTGCCTACATGTGGAGGCTAATTTAACTAATTTACGATGCCATAAAAATCTCCAGCAAGCCTGCAAAGAATGAGGAAGTAGTTCATCAGTGTCACAAATGGACAGTGGAGCAACAGCTCCCCTGGTGGCCAGAATACTCTAATGAAAAAGTTGGAATGTTAAATTGCCTCTGTGTCTGTCTATATATGTTGCGTGTCTATGACATTGAATGTTTGCCATGTATATGAACATTGTAATCTGCCCTGAGTCCCCTGTGGGGTGAGAAGGAGAAGGGTGGAATATAAATACTGTAAATAAATAAATAAATAAAATGGCAGTCTTGGGAACAAATTCCTAGAAATACATTTTCCCCAAAGTCTAAGGTAAGTGAAGCCATGGATACAGATTCCATGGTTACAGTTTGAACAATATTAAATAGTACAACTATAAGACACGTACAGCCAAGATGAAATCAGGTAGTCCTGAAAAAATTGGTGTATCAATAATAACATTGGTACCAACAGGGCCTCCAGTGGTAAGAGACTCAACAACTGGGATGCTACTACAGAGAATTATATGATTTGTATGAATTATATCCACAGGTTACAGTACAACAGTCTCTTCCAAAGAAGAGGTCAAGCTTGACTTGCAATCAGACCAATTTATTGGTGTTTATGGTGGCCTGGTGTATCTGCAAACCAGGCTGTAGCACAACTAGCTGATAGCCAGCTGCATTAAATCACTACTGACTGAGAGGTTATGAGTTCAAGGCTGGCCCAGGTTGGAGTGAGCTTCCAGCCATCAGTCTAACTTGCTGTTGACCTATGCAGCCCAAAAGACAGTTGCATCTGTTAAGCTGGAAATTGTTGCAACTCAGAGTAAGCTTCACCTTGCTTCCAAACACCACCAGACAAGAGCTGTAGTTTTATAGTTTATTGAGGAAAAAGTCCAAGTCAAAATAAAGAATAAGCATTGCAAAGTTCCAAAGATTTAGGTTAAATGCAGAATATAGTTCCAAAGATCTTCAGGAAAAAATAAGAGGCACAATCCTATAGGCAAAGTTCAAAACAGAGTCCATGGTACAGGCAGTGAAACAATTGCCCCAAGAATCACAATACAAGAAATCCCAAGCGTGCTGCTTTCCAACCATGAAGCTTCCAGGCTAAAAAGCTACATTGAACTGACACTTTCCCTTCATTTGCAAGAAGGCTAAATACATTTTGCTAACATCAAAACATTATGCTCTCACCAACATGAAAGCATTGCAATGACCTTTCCCCGAGCTGGCTTCTCGTTTGCTGGCTAGGCGAGAACTCCGCCTGACCCGTAAATCAAGACGGGCTTGCCGGGTCAGGTCATTATCAAGGCTTTCTGCACTTTCACTATCAGCGTGGGAAGGCAAAGGCCTCTCCACCTGTTCGCTATCTACTTTGTTAACATTCTTTTCTTCTGAGAACCGCTGTGTTGACTCTGCACTGTCTGTAGGAGCCTCAGAAGCAGGCCCAGGGGTCTGAGGCACAGAAAAAGAGCCAGGAATCTGAATCCCATTATCCTAATCATCAGAGACCATCTCAGGCCTAGAATCACGCTGAACCACAACAGAAATGTAGGTACCGCTTTATGCGTGGAGGCTAATTTAACTAATTCAAAGGACTCAGTGTCACAAATGGACGGTGAAGCTGCAGCTCCCCCTGTGGCTGGAAGTGAGCCAGAATCAAGCATACCTTCATGAAGCTGAAAAAGCTGGAATGTTAAATTGCCTCTGTGTCTGTCTATATATGTTGTATGTCTAATTGGCATTGAATGTTTGCCATGTATATGTGTATTGTAATCCGCCCTGAGTCCCCTGCGGGGCGAGAAGGTCGGAATATAAATATTGTAAATAAATAAATAAAATTTTCCTCCTTCAACATCATCTCTTATTGTGTTTTATTTAAGCAAGGCACAAAGATAAATTACCAAATAACACATTTCAAATATCTTATCCTCATCTTATATAATAAAATACTTCGAGTCTTTCCTGGTAATTATCATGGTTTCACATTTTCATATCCGATTTAGGATGGGCAACAAATCAGTGGAATGATTAATGACTAAGAAAGTCAATAAAAAGAAGCCAAACTGCAATAAACGTGTCTAATCATTATTCATAGATTAAGATAAGAAGATAATTTTCTCATCCTAGCAATCTTCCAAAGATGGTTTATCTGAGATTCCATGGCTAAACAATTCGGGTTTTCCTACTTTGAAGCAATTTCAAGCCTTGTGACTAAACACAAAAACCTGATTAGATCTTTATGTTTTAGTCCAACCCAACCATTATGGTCTTTTCCAATAATTTATGTTTTCTCAAGTTATGGCCAAAGTAGGAGAGTTTCAGTTTAATCATTTTGGCTTCTAGTAAGAGTGATTTTCTCTTGAACTATTTATTCATTTGTTGGCAGTCCATGATACCTGCAGAATTCTCCTCCAGTGCCACATTTCAAATGAATTTTCTTCTTGCCAGCTTTTACAACCATATATAGAAATTGACTGGGGGAGGAACTATCAGTCATTGGCTCTCCAAATACCGATTGCTTGGCAAACAGAGTAAGTCAACATGGTGTTTTGTACAAATGTTGTGGAATAGATTGCCTAAACTGAACATGTGTCATAGAATCATAGTTGGAAGAGACCTCATGCGCCATCCAGTCCAACCCCCTGCCAAGAAGCAGGAATATTGCATTCAAAGCACCCCCGACAGATGGCCATCCAGCCTCTGTTTAAAAGCTTCCAAAGAGGGAGCCTCCACCACACTCTGAGGCAGAGAGTTCCACTGCTGAACAGCTCTCACAGTCAGGAAGTTCTTCCTCATGTTCAGATGGAATCTCCTCTCTTGTAGTTTGAAGCCATTGTTTCGCGTCCTAGTCTCCAGGGAAGCAGAAAACAAGCTTGCTCCCTCCTTCCTGTGGCTTCCTCTCACATATTTATACATGGCTATCATATCTCCTCTCAGCCTTCTCTTCTTCAGGCTAAACATGCCCAGTTCCTTAAGCCGCTCCTCATAGGGCTTGTTCTCCGGACCCTTGATCATTTTAGAGAATAATATGATTTGTATGAATTATATCCACAGGTCTGTTTAGCCAGCTGTGCCCATTCCTTGAGAAGTCTGACTTGGCCACAGTGATCCATGCTCTTGTTACATCCCAAATAAACTACTGCAATGCACTCTACGTGGGGCTGCCGTTGAAGACTGCCCGGAAGCTTCAACTAGTCCAACGGTCAGCAGCCAGGTTGCTCACTGGAGAGGCGTACAGGGAGCACACAACTCCTCTGTTAGACCAGCTCCACTGGCTGCCGATCAGCTTCTGAGCACAATTCAAAGTGCTGGTTTTAACCTTTGAAGCCCTAAATGGTTCTGGCCCAGACTACCTGTCCGAACGTATCTCCTGTTACGAACCATCACGAAGTTTAAGATCATCAAGAGAGGTCCTGCTCTCAATCCCACCACCATCGCAAATGAGGTTGGTGGGGACGGGAGACAGGGCCTTCTCAGCAGTGCCCCCCTGTCTGTGGAACTCTCTCCCCAGGGACATCAGGTTGGCCACCTCCCTCCTGTCCTTTAGAAGAAAATTTAAGACTTGGGTTTGGGACCAGGCATTCGATTAGTGGACAGCGGCAATTGGAAAGAAGACTTAGAATACCTGCAACATTGAATCAACCCGGACTTGGATTTGGTTTTAACTGGCATGTTTAATCTATTGTTTAATTATTTGTTTGAATGTTTTTAATGTATTTTTGACTGTTTATATGGTGATAGCATCGTATTGTGCTTGTGTGAGGCTGCCCTTAGTCCCCTTTTGGGGGGAGAAGGGTGGGGTAGAAATGCATGAAATAAATAAAATAAATTGAGTTAAACATTGCCAGCCCTGAAGAGTCTTTTCAGAAAGTTTGTTGGGTTAAAGCTTTGTGTTTGTAATGTTTGTGTGAACTGGGGGTGGGGTTATTTGCTTGTGTGCTCGTTAGCGCCCTATTGTTCTATTGCATTTTGTGTCTGTTGGGTTAAGGCTGACTGTGAGAGCTTGTCCTGCTCCCAGCAGTCACTACCTTGGCGCCTTTGCAAGTGCCTGCAGTGAAAACTAAAGTTAGCAGCTTCCAGCAAGTTCAAGGCAAAAAACCAACATTGATAGAGGCCTGAACAAAGGAGGGGCTGGGGATGTGATATTATCTTTATTACAAATACTGCTGAATCAAGGAGCAACCAAAAAGTTGAACCAGGAGCTATGAATCAAGCAGTTACACAACACTTCTCTGCTGTAGATCTATTTTGATCTGACTTTCAATGCCTATCTTTGCCTTTGTGGATGGGACCTTGGACTTATTATTGTTATTCTTCTGGCTCAACCTCAATGACAACTTTATTTGTATAGCCTGCCAGAATCTCCCCGAAGGGACTTGTGGCGGCTTACATGGGGACCAAGCCCAACATACAGCAAAAAATATAATAACATATAATATAACAATTGGCTCTGGCCCACTTTACCTGTCCGAACGTGTCTCTCCCTACGAACCATCAAGGCCTTTAAGATCATCTGGGAAGGCCCTGCTCTCGATCCTGCCACCATTGCAATCGCGTTTGGTGGGGATAAGAGACAGGGCCTTCTCCGTGGTGGCCCTTTGGCTGTGGAACCCCCTCCCTAAAGAGGTTAAATCTGCCCCTTCTCTCCTGACTTTTTGCAAGACACTTAAGACTTGACAGTGGGAGCAAGCTTGCACAGAATAGATGGTTTTTATTGGCTTAGATGAGATTGTATGGACCACATTTTTTGGACTAATTTGGAGCATGTTTTAAACTTGGTAAACTGTTTTTAAATGCATATTTATTATTATTTTGTGTAATTGTGTATTTTATTGGGATACAAATGGTCTAAATAAATAAATATAATACAATCTTGCTTCTATACATTACCTTCCTGCTTCTTGGCAGGGGGTTGGACGGGATGGCCCACGAGGTCTCTTCCAACTCAATGATTCTGTTGTGACTCAGCTGGAGTCTCAAGAAAAGGATGATGGGTTTCAGATTCCTGAATATGTTCTTGTAGTTGATACAGACGATGTTGATACTGAAGACAAGGAGTTTCAGTTTCCCATGGCAAGGGATAGTGTTTTAGAAGATGTTTCTGATCGTAGTGAAACTTTCCAGGTGCAGGTGGAGGAGGCAAGCTCTCAGCCTGCGAGCTCTCAGCCTGCTGATTCCCAGTCCCAGGGTAATGAGTTATTTGACCTTGAAGGCTCTGCAGATTTAGATAGAGAGGATC
This sequence comes from Anolis sagrei, assembly GCF_037176765.1. NCBI lineage: Eukaryota > Metazoa > Chordata > Lepidosauria > Squamata > Anolidae > Anolis > Anolis sagrei. The sequence goes on along the minus strand of NC_090024.1, from coordinate 8,325,326 downwards.
GCTTGCAATTCAGGGTTTGCCGCAGTGCGAAGCTTGCTTACAAGAGAGAGGTTAGAGGTCAAAGGAATGCCTTCATGCTGGGAAAGCATATTAAACAAGCTGTTTGAAGTCAACTCTTTGTAACTTCTCTGGATCGCCTTGGCTTTTGGACAATGCTTTTGGCTTCTTGGGACTTTGTCTTGTTCTTGGCTCCTTGGGACTCTGTCATGATGCCATGGAATCTTGTTTGATCAATGCCTTTGGATTATGTTTCATGTCATTTGCCATTGAACTTTGGAAACTTTGCCTTTGCATTTAAGACTCTGCTTTTGCCATTGAACTTTTGAAACCTTACTTCTATGTTAAAGACTTTGCTTTTTCTTCAATAAACTACAAAGCCTTCAGCCTTGGTGTGGTGTGGTGCTTTGATCAAGGCGAATCTATCCTGAGTTGCAACAGATTTAATGATTATTACTAGCTTTTTATTACATTGTCTTTTGTGGAGTTGGGCTAGGGCAGGCATGGGCAAACTTGGGCCCTCCGGTAGGCTGTTAGGAATTGTGGGAGTTGAAGTCCAAAACACCTGGAAGGCCCAAGTTTGCCCATGCCTGGGCTAGGGACTTAGGAGACTGCAACTGAGGAGGGCTAGTTCTGATGAGAAAAGGAAAGAAGGGGGGAAAAGAGAAGGGGGAGACCTCGGCCACCTTGGACAGGTGGAGAGACATTCATTTTGGTGCCACCCTCCCTGATGTTGCCATCTGGCATGTGCTGCTCCCTCTGTAGTGATGCCACCAGCTGGGAACTTGCACTGGAAATTTCCAACAATGACAAAATCCCCATGATTTCTATTTTGATTCCCCAATTGCTACCAAGCTGAGGTTTATTTCCACAACCCTTGAGCAGCTTTCAGACAAGAGAGACACAAATCGAATGATTCCTTAAGCTGTGATTGTGGCTATAGGGAACACCTGCTGGGTTCATTCCACGCAACCTTTGCTCTGTGATAATGCATTTTTCAGGAAAAGTGCAACTGCCCAGAGACTGTGTCTTGTCACAAGTGCTTATTCTTTCCCTTTCCCTAGCAGTCATCTCCGGAGCTCTGTGTGTGTGCTTACTTATATTGATTTTTTTTTGGCTGATAATAGTACAGGGGACTCCCTTGGTTTCAGTCAACCTATGATGCTTCCGACAGTCTTGACCCTTCGTTCCTTTTTCTGTGATACATGGAGACCTCTAAACTTTAGACAGCCTTCATCGCCACCAGGTGCCATACACCGAGGAAGTGAGAAATAGCACTTTCAGATATCTCCCTAGATACTCCGCTAGATATGATGGAAAGGGTTCACAGCTCTATTTGCAGCTGTCTTGCCTCTCTTTCTTTGTTCTTCCTCTCTCATTGTTCACAGTGGTAGCAGACACACAAACATTCCTGCTGCACATAGAGATGCTTTTTGTACGTGCAGTTAATGCTTTCAGATTTCAGAACATATGAAGCTGCTTTATATTCAGTTGAGACCCTCCTCCATTCAACTCTATGGTGGGTACAACATGACCTCAAGGTACAACATGACCTCGGGATTAGTTTTGTGTCTCTCACCCCATTGAGACTCCTTCACCTGTGGATAAGTCAAACCAGGGTTTTTTTGGGATGATTGTTTTGACTATATATATAATAGAAAATTTCGGGTTTTTTTTGTCTTCTCAGGAGCGACTTGAGAAACTGCAAGTCGTTTCAGGTGTGAGAAAATTGGTCATCTGCAAGGTTGTTGCCCAGGGGACACCTGGATGTTTTGATATTTTATCATCCTTGTGGGAGGCTTCTCTCATGTCCCCACATGGGGAGCTGGAGCTGATAGAGGGAGCTCATCCATGCTCTCCCCAGATTTGAACCTGTGACCTCTCCCCGGCACAAGGGTTTAACCCACTGTGCCACCGGGGGCTCCGTCCAGTGAGCAGTATAGAATCCCACCTTACAATCATCCATCCACATCAATACAACATTTACATTAGGTTAGAATATAAATTAAAAATTAACACCATTATAAAAGATACTTATAAGATCTTACTCTGACTATAGTTTTGAAAAGATAGTCTAGACCTTAAAACTATATAATGCTAAAAACATCTCATCCCTTACTATCCGATAAGTCAACCCAGGGCCCTTCCACGCAGCCATGTAACCCAGAAAATTAAGGCAGAAAATCCCACAATATCTGCTTTGAACTGGGTTATCTGAGTCCACACTGCCATACTTTACTTACTTAGGTGATCCCTCATTGTCCGAGTAGGATAGTTTTCCAGGATCAGTGTACTGACGGTGGGTCCGTAGGTGACTGTGGAGCCCTATTCTTGACCTGCATGTTCTCCCGCATGAGGACATTGGTTTCCAGGTGGAAGGCGATTCCAGTTGGGATTGGCTTGACATGCCTTCCTCTTGGTACATTTCTCTCTTTCGCCCTCCATTCGTGTCTCTTCAAATTCTGCAGTACTGCTGGTCACAGCTGACCCCCAGCTGGAGTGGTCAAGGGCCAAGGCTTCCCAGTTCTCACTGTCTATGCCAGAGTTTTTAAGGTTGGCTTTGAGCCCATCTTTAAATCTCTTTTCCTGCCCACCAACATCCCGTTTTCCATTCCTGAGTTTGGAGTAGAGCAACTGCTTTGACACTGCCATATATTCCAGTTCAAGACAGAAAATGTGGGATTTTATTCAGCTGTGTGAAAGGGCCCCCAATTTTTTCATTTGATTATTTCACTAACTTTTGGACTTATACATGCATATACATGGGGAGCAAACTTGTTTACTGCTTCCATGGAGATTAGGACAAGGAACAATGGCTTCAAACTACAAGAAAGGAGATTCCATCTGAACATGAGGAAGAACTTCCTGACTGTGAGACCCATTCAGCAGTGGAACTCTCTGCCCCGGAGTGTGGTGGGGGCTCCTTCTTTGGAAGCTTTTAAACAGAGGCTGGATGGCCATCTGTCAGGGGTGCTTTGAATGCAATATTCCTGCTTCTTGGCAGAATGGGGTTGGACTGGATGGCCCATGAGGTCTCTTCCAACTCTTTGATTCCATGATTCTACATAGCAATATTTCAAAACCATAATTGGACTTACCATTCTCCTTTTTGTTGTTGCTTTTGGAATTTCTGAGCAGACTATTCAACTGCCCCAAAGAGTCCCAGAAAAGTAGATTGCCCCTCCGAACTTGCCATAGTACTCCACTGCAATCTAGCTCAACATTACTCCTCTCCAGGCATTATTTTTCCAAAGTTCTTGTCTTTTCCGAAGTTCTCCATTGCTATGGAGTCATGGTAGTTGCAGTTTTACAAGGTCTTTAGCCTTCTCTGCCAAAAAGTGCTGATGCCCTATTAAACTACTAATGTTGGGGGGTCGTGTGCAGGCACGTCGGTACCCCCTGTCGAAGTGCTCTACTTCCGAATAACTTCCGACCCCCAAATGTATCCGTACCAAGTGCACATGCCTAGTACATGCACCTTGAATTTTCGTACTGAGCACTTTACTTAAGTTTCCATTTGAATTAATTTATGTTTGTCATTTTTCATTGACTTGGCAATGGGGAAAATTCTCTACTGATGTCATTATTTCCTACAACTGGCATTAGCATCTAAAATAGCAAAACGTTGAGTCCATTCCTAACTTCTGCTAAGTTAGGAAAGCGTAGGTGAGAGAGCATCCAAACCTCGCTAATCCATTACGCAGAGAAATCTATGGTCACGCAAGCCCTGAGTTGTTGCCAAGAGCAACTTTCATTTTAACCTAAATTAAATCACTCATGTCTTTTTTTGCTTTCAGAGAAGAAAATAACCCTTTTAGATGAAGCCATATAAACCGAAGTCACACACTTTCAATTTACTGTCTACAACAGCCTTGTCTCAAATTTGATTTTCGCACTGTTATTTGCTGTGATTTAATCATCCAGTTGTTTACAGAGCTATAATTATGATCTTGCCAAAATGCAGAAAACATAATTCAGAGGCAAATATTCTCAATGTCCACCTCCAGTTTCTTCTTGCTTGCTCAATAGTTGTGGTGTAATGTGGAGTGGGCTACATTGCTGGGCCGTTTATCCGACTTCTTTGGCTTCTCCTTAATGTTCTTGGCCAATAGCAGTAGTAGATACAAGAACAACCACTTTCAAAATTGGTACATTATCTCCCCTCCTAACTCCTTTCTCCTTTTGCCCTACATGCCAATGATTCTTCTTCTGTCCAGGTATTTTCAAAAGATAATAGAGGCACAGATGCCAGTACTTGATGTTTTTGGTGTCTCTTTCAACAATCACTGAAGACAACTAGCCTTCCAAAAAAAGGATTAACAAAATTAGAACCCTAGCATCATTGAACTGAGAGAGACTCATAGAATCATAGAGTCATAGAATCAAAGCGTTGGAAGAGACCTCATGGGCCATCCAGTCCAACCCTATTCTGCCAAGAAGCAGGAATATTGCATTCAAATCACCCCTGACAGATGGCCATCCAGCCTCTGCTTAAAAGCTTCCAAAGAAGGAGCCTCCACCACACTCCGGGGCAGAGAGTTCCACTGCTGAACGGCTCTCACAGTGAGGATGTTCTTCCTCATGTTCAGATGGAATCTCCTGTCTTGTAGTTTGAAGCCATTGTTCCGCGTCCTAATCTCCATGGAAACAGTAAACAAGCTTGCTCCCTCCTCCCTGTGGCTTCCTCTCACATATTTATACATGGCTATCATAGCCCCTCTCAGCCTTCTCTTCTTCAGGCTAAACATGCCCAGCTCCTTAAGCCGCTCTTCATAGGGCTTGTTCTCCAGACCCTTGATCATTTTAGTCACCCTCCTCTGGACACATTCCAGCTTGTCAACATCTCTCTTGAATTGTGGTGCCCAGAATTGGACACAATATTCCAGGTGTGGTCTAATCAAAGTGGAATAGAGGGGTAGCATTACTTCCCTAGATCTAGACACTATGCTCCTCTTGACTCCATGGGCTATCCAGTTCAACTCCATTCAACCACGCAGAAAGACACAATCAAAGCCCTCCCAACTGATGGAGATCCAGCTTGTTTAAAGACCTTCAGAGAAGGAGACTCCACCATACTCCTAGGAGACAGCATATTTCGGCGCTGAACAGCTCTTATCATCAGGAATTTTTTTTGTAATGTTTAGGTAAAATCCTTACTTACCTAAGTGATCCTTCATTGTCTGAGTAATATTGTCTTCCAAGTTCAGTGTACTGGCGGTGCGTACGTAGGGGACGGTGGAGCCCAATTCTTGACCTGCATGTTCTCCCATAATGAGGGCATTGGTTTCAGGTGGAAGGCGGTCCCAGACAGGGTTGGCTTGACGTGCCTTCCTCTTGGCACGTTTCTCTCTTTCACCCTCCATTCGTGCCTCCTCAAATTCTACGGCACTGCTGGTCATAGCTGACCTCCAGCAGGAGCGGTCAAGGGCCAGGGCTTCCCAGTTCTTGGCGTCAATGTCATAGTTTTTTAGGTTGGCTTTGAGCCCATATTTAAATCTCTTTTCCTGCCCACCAACATTCCGTTTTCTGATCTTGAGTGAAGAGTAGAGCAACTGCTTTGGGAGACGGGGGTTGGGCATCTGGACAACCTGGCTGGTCCAGTGGAGTTGATGGCGGAGGAACATTGCTTCAGTGCTGGTGGTCTTTGCTTCTTCCAGCATGCTGATGTTTGTCCAGCTGTCTTCCCAAGAGATTTGCAGGATTTTCTGGAGGCAGCGCTGATGGAATCATTCCAGGAGTTGCATGTGACGTCTGTAGACAGTCCATGTTTCGCAGGCATATAGCAGGGTTGGGAGGACAAAAGCTTCATAGACAAGCACCTTGGTATCCCTACGGATGTCCTCAAACACTCTCTGCTTCATTCAGAAAAATGCTGCAGAGCTCAGGCGGTGTTGTATTTCGGTGTTGATGTTGACTTTGGTGGAGAGGTGGCTGCCAAGGTAGCAGAAATGATCAACATTTTCTAATGTTACACCATTAAGCTGTATCGTTGGCATTGGAGAGGGGTTGGCTTGTGTCTGCTGGAACAGCACTTTGGTTTTCTCGATGTTCAATGACAGGCCAAGCTTCTCGTATGCTTCTGCGAAGGTGTTTAGAGTGGCTTGTAGACCTTCTTCTGAATGTGCACAGAGGACATTGTCATCAGCATACTGGTGTTCTATAACAGTTCTTGGAAGCTAAGCAGGGTATGTCTTTAGTACTTGATGGGAGAACTGCCACTGAATACCTGGTGTGATGGGTTATATTTCAGAGAAAGGAACTGGCCCAAGAAAACCCTATGAAATTTGACAAGCAATTAGAAGGCAGGTTAACCTCGAAGGTGATGCCATTAGACTGCTCTCTATGTACATTTTGTTCGTTCCCTAGAAATGGAGTAGTCATATAAGAAACATAAAGCTGTTAGTCTTAAAAATACTGCAATGCAAGACTTCCTCCTTATTTTTCTACCACCTTTCTTTTTTACATTGAGAGCTAACATGGCTCCCTCTTAGAAAATTAATATAGCAGCAGAAAGATGTATGTCAGTCATTCAAATGCAGGGGGAAAATACTCCTTCGACTTATACCTGCAGCCTTATATCCTACCTTTCAAAATATATCCCATTGTTTCTGGATGGAACATTATTCCCTCTGGCAATGCATCTGACAGGTTGGTGTAACTAAGCATCTGAATTGCAAATGTAATGGTTAGCAGGAAGAAAGGGACAGAAAAGAGTCCAGGCGGTGCTACAGAGCCAGCTGAAGGTGAAACTTGTGTTTTATGTTCTTCACAAAGTGAAATGCTTCTGCGGCATTTCGAAAGGGTAGAAATGAAGTCATTCTAGAAATGGACTTTGTGGGACAGTTTATCCACTCAAAGACTTTTTTTACTACTGCTGACCCCCCAGAAATGCTACTTAATGGAATATAAAAAAAATTGGATATGAAATTTTATTCCATTCCTAAACAGGAGGTTAAATCTACACCACGAAGGTCAAACTGGAGGCCAATTTGTGGTTCCTGGTACTAATTTTTGGTCCATAAAGCCTAAATGACAAATGTCCCTTAGGCTTCCAAGTCCCAATAATTAATGATAAGACATGAAATTTATTTATTATTTATCGTGTCAGGAGCAAACCAAAGAGTTTGATTGCATTTTTTTTAAAGCACAAAGTTTGTAAGCTTGGCATTCTATTAAATGTCCTTTGACGAGTAACGGGCCACTTGGAGTGCCTCTGATGTTGCTATAAGAAGGTCCTCCATTGTGCATGTGTCAGGGTTCAGGGCACATTGTAGTAGGTGGTTTGTGGTTTGCTCTTCTCCACTCTCACATGCTGTGGAATCCACTTTGTGGCCCCATTTCTTAAGGTTGGCTTTGCATCTCATGGTGCCAGAGCGCAGTGGGTTCAGCGCCTTCCAAATCACCCAGTTTTCTGTGTGCCCAGGGGGGAGTCTCTTATTTGGTATCAGCCATTGATTGAGGTTCTGGGTTTGAGCCTGCCACTTTTGGACTCTCGCTTGCTGAAGTGTTCCTGCGAATGTCTCTGTAGATCTTAGAAAACTATTTCTAGATTGAAGTCGTTGGCATGCTGGCTGATACCCAAACAAGGGATGGGGCACAGATGTCACTTCCTTGGTCCTTTCACTATTGGTTGCTACATCCCAGCGGATGTCAGGTGGTGCAATACCTGCTGAACAGTGTAATTTCTCCAGTGGTGTAGGGCGCAGACACCCCGTGTCTCATTAAGAGCCACATCACTGTTTTAGCGTGGTGAGATGTGTTCCACACTGGGCATGCATACTCAGCAGCAGAGTAGCAAAGCGCAAGGGCAGATGTCTTCACTGTATCTGGTTGTGATCCTCAGGTTGTGCCAGTCAGCTTTCATATGATAGACATGAAATAAGCTACCTTGAATTAAGATCAAATCTCCCTTTTAAAGAGTTTTTTGAATCAAATAATGTGTTTCGACTGGGTGGCCGTCGGGGTCTCTTACAACTCTGCGATCCTATGAAACATTTTTAAAATATTTAGCTTCTAACACAGCTGAAAAGTGCCCCAACTACCCCAATTACCAGACCCTTCATTAAATTCATCCTTCACTTCTGGTCATACCTACGACAACAGTGAAGCCCAACAATGAACAAAGCATGACCCATGACTGGTGGTCTGTTGGATGCATTTGACACTTTAGGCTTCAAATTACAGCTTCTGAAGCCTCTGGTGACTTTTATTTTGGCTAAAACTGCTCCAAAACACAGCCAGAGTGAAAAGTGTCCCTTGTTGTTGTTTATTCATTCAGTTGCTCTTCGTGACTTCATGGACCAGAGAAGGAAGAGAGGTGCTTTTGAGCTGTGGTGTTGGAGGAAAATTCTGAGAGTGCCTTGGACCACGAGAAGATCCAACCAGTCCATACTTCAGGAAATAAAGCTTGACTGCTCATTGGAGGGAAGGATATTAGAGGCTAAGATGAAGTACTTCAGCCACATAGAAGACAGGAAAGCTTGGAGAAGACAATGATGCTGGGGAAGATGGAAGGAAAAAGGAAGAGGGGCAGACCAAGGGAAAGGTGGGTGGATGGTATCCTTGAACTGACTGGCTTGACCTTGAAGGAGCTGGGAGTGATGACAGCTGACATGGAGCTCTAGTCGGGTTTGCTTAAGTGCTGCCGTGTGGATAGTAGTGCATATCTGCAGCAGATACATTCCCAGACTTCATGTAGACATCATTGTCTGACTGATGAAAATGTCAGAAATAGTTTCGACATTGCCTATTGCATTACATGTTTTGTTGTGCGTTCTGATGTGCATTTGTTTTCTCATGCACTTGTGTGTAGTTGATATTCCATCAAGTATGTAGACAGTCGTACATATCTGCAGCAGATACATTCCCAAACTTCATGTGGATAGCTGATACACTAAACTCTGTTAAACTCGGAGTTTAAGATCTGCTGAGGGGGCCCTGCTCTCGGCCCCACCTTTATCACAAGCGAGACTGGTGGGGACGAGGGACAGGGCCTTCTCGGTGGTGGCCCCTCGCCTGTGGAATGCGCTCCCTGGGGAAATTAGGACATCAACATCCCTCCTCTCCTTTAGAAGGAAGCTAAAGACCTGGATGTGGGACTAGGCCTTCGGGTAAGCTGGCAGATGGACAAAGACAACCAATAATGACCAGAGTAGGAAAGGACAATGACGATGCAAAATGGTTTACGGACTTGGATTTGGTGAACATTGACCACAAGACGTTTTTATTGATGCTAGTATACTGTTTGATTGTTTTAATTAGTTATAACTGTGATATTATATGGTAAATTTGTGTATTGTATATTGTATTGTACTTTGTAATTGTTAGGCATCGAATTGTGCCTTTTGTAAGCTGCCCTGAGTCCCCCCTAGGAGGTTGAGAAGGGCGGAGTAGAAGCACCCCAAATAAATAAATAAATAAATAAATAAATGAAGATCTTATGGTGTAAGAATACCATAGAGCTATACTTGAGGGCTTTGCAAATCCCTAAGGAGGATTTGTTGGATGTGGATAAATGAAACCACAGATACTAGTCCAGTAAATATGGGGATTACTGTACAATCAATAGATTTTTTGTTGTGGAAATTTATGCTACAAAACCTATCAACATTATCTATGTGCAATAAATGTTGGAAATGCGGGCTAGAGGAGGGAACATATAAACACATGTGGTGGACCTGTGTAAAAGTAAAAGCATACTGGAAAATAATCCAAGAAAATTGCCAGAAAATATTAAGAAAAAACATTCCCTTGAATCCAGAGACATTCCTATTGGGCTTAACAGGAAAAATATGGGACAAAGAGACTGATAAGCTATTTATCTATCTGGTCACAGCGGCTCGCATACTCCTTGCCAAAGTTTGGAGAAAAAAGGAAATGCCATCGGAGTCAGAATGGATCAACAAAATAGTGGACATAAAGAATATGGATTACTTATCATATATCCTTTCAAACACACGGAATATACCGATTGCAGCGACAAACTGGTCACCGGTGGAGGATTGGCTGAAGGAGAAAAAGCTAAAACTATAAACGGGCTAATACCCCCCCCCCTGCAATTATGAGCTTTTCACCCCGCAAACTAAGATAATTGGTGCAAATTTTTCAATTAAAACTTTTGTCTTTACATCAAATAATACTCTAAAACGCAAATCAACACAGACCAGGAAAAGGAGCAAGGTCAAAGTTAATGGGCAAAAGGGAATCTAGGAAACAAAATGAACCAGTGAGAAATAAAAGAAAATCATGAGTTAGAAAACATGAGAATCTTTAAAGATAGGACAACAAAAGGTATTGGCATGAAAGACTTTGAAACAAAAAGAACAATATTGAATATATTTATACAAGAACTAAGTATCGGAGAAAATACATACATCTCTATGTACAAATGAAGACTGTAAACGAAGCTTAAGAGAAAACCCACTAGAGTGGGAGAGAGGAGGTCCGGCCAACTGAGGTTGGCCAAGTTTTTAATGTATTTGTATATTTGTATCTTGTTATATTTGTCATATTTGTAATTAGCTGTTTGTATGTGTGATTACTGTGTGTGTCTTTTTAATGTTGTGAAATAAAATTTATATATAAAAAAAAACATTATCTATGTGCACATTAAGGTGTGGAAAATAAGTTAAATCTGAACTGAGCAAATTTCTGTTCTACTCTTTGTTTAATAATCCACCAGCAACACCTCTTGAACTATTGTTCAGGTAGGAGGAGATCCCTTGAAAATGAAAACCTTCCCATTTCAAAATAGCTTTGTTCAGGCAATTGAATTTCCCTGAAAATACCTACAGCTAAACTTGATGGCAGGGCTATGGGGTGGCATTAATTTCCATGATTCAACATCCCCAAAGACTTGGAAATAAATTAAACATTTGGATAGTGAGGATGAAGGTCTGAAGAGAATTCTACAACTGCCTCCTGTAACTGGTTACAGTGTGCACTCAACATGTAAATGTCTAACTTACTATTTGGTGCTTCAAGATGTGTATAAGCAGGTGTAAACGAAAATGAGGGACACAGGGGATGTGTAATGGTAGGTTTGCTGCCACCACCCCAAATTACTGTTTGAGGAATTGTCTTGTTGTTGTACTTGAGGTAAAATGTCCCTATACACCGGTTCTTCCTTTTGGCTTCCTTTCTGGTGACTGAACTGTAGAGATGTAGAGGCTTACTGGACCTAACCTTATATGAATAAAACAAGGCTGAGGCAGATTAACGGTAAACTTTGTTTGAAGCAAACAACTCATTACTGAGAGGTACAACGCGTAGTTTGTTTCTGAGGCACAGACTTATTAAACAAATGGTTTCTTTAGAAGGAGTAACCTTTCCTTAACGTGACCTACTTTCCTCACACTATCCAGTAACATGTAGCAGTGTGTTTCTTGGACCAGCCACCCTGGCTGCCTACCAGAGTATCTAGGTTTCCACTAGTCTACTCTGAACTTTAGGGAAATAAACCCACTTGTATTCTATCCTAATACAAGTAAACCAGCCTTCACTTTGACTGCCCTAGTCAAACTACACAGAAGCACTTGATCTTTAATTATTCCCTAACAGTCTAATTCCTAGCTTACTCAGAAACTCTCTTCTCCCTGTCTGAAATCCTAATCCTTTCTCTGCTAGATCAAATCCTTCTCTCTCCAATCAAATCATTCTTCTCTCCCTCCTGTCAGAAATGATAGCCTATTTACACTCTCCTTCAACTCCTCCCCTTGGGGTCTGAACCAATCAGGAGTTAACTGACTTCTCCCCTTGCCTCTCTGCCTATACCATCATGTCTGCCATCCTGAGCTGCCTTCCCAACATGGAGGCCAGCTCACTGACTTCCAGGCTGCGGCCTACGAAGAAAAGGTATGAGTTAATTACAGCAGGGCTTGAATTTGAATCACGCCCCCCTTCCAGTTTTAGCTCTATGAGTGTTTGGAAGTAGGTGACAATGTTACCTCCAAAGACCTCTAGTCCATATTTATTTCTTTATAGTGGTCACCTGTTCTCAACACCTTAAAATGCTCAGGTAGCTTGACTCATGGATTTTAGGTAATCTTCCATCTGGACAACTTAGATTCAGCAGGAGAAATGGGTTCGGTGTCTTCAGACCATTTTTTCTGGGTCAAATCAATGATGTTTCTAATTCTCTCAGGTTAAAGGCAGTGTTCATTCCTGTGAAGGCCTTCTTCTACTTCATGGTGGACCTCTTGTGGTTCACAGAGAACTTCATCTTGAAACCTCCTGGGCCTCCTCAGAACTTTGGGAACATCTTTGGAGAGACAAGAGCAGAACCATGGGAGGTAATGAAACACTTCCTTGCTAGGCAGGTTTGATCAATCTATTTGAGAACTAGACATTTTAATCCTCAGAGCACCAAAGCCAGCCTTATCTTTAGGAAGGGTTCTTTTGCCCCCACTATAGATAAGTCACTTGATATTTCTGGTGGACTCTGCTGTTTGAAATAGTCCTGGCTGATCTTTTAGGGTTACAAGTGCGAGATATTTTCGACATACTAAAATCAGGAACAAGCGGTACTTACCATTTCCAGTTGGTGCTTATTTTAGTCTCATTTACTTTTCAACAGCTTTTTCTTCTCATTGAGTGCTCTGCAAAGAGATAAAGATAATACATTTTCCCACTGGAGCCTGGGATAAAGCAGGCAGAAAAAAAGTGAGCTGAACAACAGGAAAAAAAATACTATACTGATTCAATTCACTCAGCGACTGGCAATTCCAGTTGGTTAAATTGATGTAGAAAGAGTGCAAGGTCAGAAATGCACATCCACCATCCTTCCCATTTAAAGATTTATCTAAACTGCCATAGCTCAATACTATGGAATCATGGGAGAAATAGCTTTAGCCTTCACTGCTTAGCAGTGAAGGCTAAAGGCAAACTACAACTCCTTTGATTTTGTAGCATTGAGTCATGGTAATTCAAATGGTGTTAAACAGTATTAATTGCACATTGCAGATGCACCCTCTGGGCAGGTATCAAGGTATCATTGAGTCTTGGGGAAGTGAAGCCTATATTGGCCACCATTTCCCCCCAAATGGACTTTGCTTTCAACTTGAGATGGAAAATATATTTAAACATATTTGAAGTAATAGTTTTGAATGAAGTTCAACAGTGACAAATGCAAGATATTCCACTTAGGCAGAAAAAACGAAATGCAAAGCATAGTGTCTAGATCTAGGGAAGTCATGCTACCCCTCTATTCTGCTTTGGTTAGACTACACCTGGAATATTGTGTCCAATTCTGGGCACGACAATTCAAGAGAGATAGTGACAAGCTGGAATGTGTCCAGAGGAGGGCGGCTAAAATGATCAAGGGTCTGGAGAACAAGCCCTATGAGGAGCAGCTTAAGGAGCTGGGCATGTTTAGCCTGAAGAAGAGAAGGCTGAGAGGAGATATGATAGCCATGTATAAATATGTGAGAGAAAGCCACAGGGAGGAGGGAGCAAGCTTGTTTTCTGCTTCCCTGGAGACTAGGACGCGAAATAATGGCTTCAAACTACAAGAAAGGAGATTCCATCTGAACATGAGGAAGAACTTCCTGACTGTGAGAGTCGTTCAGCAGTGGAACTCTCTGCCCCGGAGTGTGGTGGAGGCTCCTTTGGAAGGTTTTAAACAGAGGCTGGATGGCCATCTGTCAGGGGTGCTTTGAATGCAATATTCCTGCTTCTTGGCAGAATCGGGTTGGACTGGATGGCCCATGAGGTCTCTTCTGATTCTATGATTCTATGATTCTAAGAAAATCTTGAGAACAATCTTGGACTGACACAGATCTTCATAGCTTGGAAAATATTCTGTGCAAAACTGCAAAATTGTAGTTGTTTTGAGAAAAAAACAGCATTTTTGGTGCATGAAGCAATATTTTCTGCACAGAAAAATATACAGAGATACTATTTGCTATGCAGAAAAAGCTGCCTCCTGCACAGAAAATCATATTTTCTTTCCAAACCTACTAAATGTGAATTTCATGCAGAATCAGACCTCACTTACAAAATTTCCTGTACAGGATTTTTTTTTCACATAGCATGCTTCTATGCCCTTCCAAAAAGGGCATAGAAGAGTATTTTACTGCACAGAGAGTAGTTTAAACATGTAGATTTTGTGCAGAATCAATTACAACAGGAAAGAAAAAGCATATGAAAGAAGAAAACGATTGTTGAGAAGGGAGTCAGCTTGTTTTCTGCTGTCCTGGAGACTGAGACATGGAGCAATGAATTCAAACTGTGGGGAAAGAGATCCCACTTAAATGTTAGCAAGAACCTTTTTATAGTAAGAGCCGATTGAGAGTGGAATATCCTTCCTGGGAGTGTGGTAGATAGATAGCTATCTCTTAAGAGCATCATGGTTGTGTCTTCCTGCTTGGCAGAAAGGAGGTGGGTTGGATGGTCCTTTGGGTCCCTTCCAAATCTATGATTCTATGATTTCAGAGTCATTCCAGGCCCCTGAGATTAATAGGCCTAAATCTAGGATCAAGGTACATCCCCCAGTGATATCATTAAGAAATATGCATTAAATGTAAATGGAACCACAATTGGTCACATATTATTATTGTTATTGTTATTATTATTATTATTATTATTATTATTATTATTATTATTATTATTCAAATCAATACACCCACATCACATAATATCCTGTTTGGAAAGTCTTAACTAAAGAGGTTGCCTGCTTAATTCTAGATAGAAGATGCATTTCATTTGCCTGCTTAATTCTAGATAGAAGATGCATGCAAAACAGGGCAGAAGATGAGAGTTGGTGCCTCAGTGACTAAGAGGGAAGAATCATGGAAACATAGAATCGTAGAATCAAAGAGTTGGAAGAGACCTCATGGACCATTCAGTCCAACCCCCTGCAAAGAAGCAGGAACATTGCATTCAAATCACCTTTGACAGGTGGCCATCCAGCCTCTGTTTAAAAGTTTCCAAAGAAGGAGCCTCCACCACACTCCGGGGCAGAGAGTTCCACTGCTGAACGGCTCTCACAATCAGGAAGTTCTTCCTCATGTTCAGAACAGAAGCTAGATAACCTTTGAGAATCTTTGCAAGTTGCAGCAACAAACCAATTCACTTTTCATATTGTAGTATATTACTGGAGATGAGATAGAGACTGGCACACAACCATTTCCTTTTGAATCCCTGGCCTGGGGATGACCCACAAAAACTCAATGTATTATTGAAGACTTTCATGGCTGGAATCACTGGGTTGTTGTAGGTTTTTCGGACTATATGGCCATGTTCTAGAAGCATTCTCTCCTGACGTTTTGCCTGCATCTATGGCAAGCATCGTCAGAGGTTGTGAGGAGAGAATGCTTCTAGAACATGGGCATATAGCCCGAAAAACCTACAACAACTCAGAGTCAGTCTCTGAGATCCAACAACATCTGGGGCAGGGGGAAGTGCCCTTCTTCTAATTGCAATAAGCCCCGCTGTTCCATCCCTGCCTGTGCCTACCACTTTGGTCACCCCTGACAACACATCAATAACCACTTGGAGGAGAGAATGGAAGGGAGGAGAAATAAGCAAAGGTCCAGGAATCTGCCAGTGGGACAGACTTGTTAATTCCTTCCTCTGGCTTCTCGTCCCCTCCCTCATTGCTTCCTCCTCCTCCATTTCTCCAACTCAACTAAGTGGTCCCCTTTATCTAAGACTTCCTTCTCCTTTCATTTGGGCTCCAAAGGCCCAGCAGGGAGATCTTCCAAGAAGGACCTCTCGTTTGAGCAGTGAGGCGTCACAGGGTCATTTTGTTTGACAGCCAGACATAAAGCTATGGAGGGGATGAGAACATTGCCCCCTCCTTAAAACTCTCCTTGGTTCCCAAGTGGATTAAACACCAAATGCATTTCACTTTGGAGGCCTTAGCTACATTTCCAAGGGCAGCTAGCATATTATTTCCCCTTATCTGCTCAATAACTGTATGCAAAGCAAATGAAAGGGCTTGCCTCAATTTTGGTAAGTTTCGGTACATACTCTGTTTCAATTGTACATTCCAGAGACTGCCATTTTATTTACCATAGAAAGCTATTTCTTCTTGTTGTGTGTCTTCAATTCATTTCTGACTTCCTGCAATCGTAAAACAAACCTATTGGTGGTTATATTAAAGAGTTATTTAAGTTTTAACTCCAGGGATGCTAGGATCTAGGGGCAAAAAAGGGCATTCACTCTCCAAGTAAGAACTGTGTTTACTCTTATTAAATTTTCCTTTAGCCCCAACATTTCTAATGTTGTAGTAAATTTAAGACTTCTGATGACCATTTAAAAACAGAATATGAACATGCAAAGAAAAGCTGCAGGTGGGGTTTTCAAGGGAAAGTCAACAGAGCAAATAATAAAGCTGCAAATAATGTTCAGTGTCTGGGTGCATTGTAGTTTTGCAATGTCTTTAGCTTTCTTTGCTGGTGCCCCACCAAATTACAATTCTCAGAAATCCAAAGCATTGAGCCATGGCAGTTCAAGTGGTGTCAAAAAGCATAAATCCTACAATTATTATTATTATTATTATATTATTATTATTATTACTTTATTTGTACCCCGCTAGCATCTCCCAAGGGATTCGATGCGGCTTACAACAGGCCGGAGCCCAACACAATACAACAATACAATACATAGCAAATAAAACAGTTAAAGCAGAAAACAATAGCAATAGCAATACAACAGGACATTATTAAAAACTGAGCCGGCCGGAGTAGGGTACAGGATTAAAAAGTGCTGAAGTGTCGGAGGGATATGGGATTAAAATATAAGTGCAGACACACACACAATGCAGACACACACTCACTCTTCATAATTCTAGAAATCGGAACTGAAGGAAAATTGCATCTTGGAATTGAGGAATGCTTATTTGGAGGGGCAATGTTCTCATTTGCATCAGTGAGATCCTTGTATCCATGTATCCAGGCCACAGAAACTTGAACCTATGGATATGATCAAATGTCATTGAGTTACCTTGCTTCCAGTCCTAAGGTAAAGGTAAAGGTTGTCCTCTGACATTAAGTCCAGTCATGTCTGACTCTGGGGTGTGGTGCTCTAAGCCAAAGAGCTGGCATTGTCCATAGACACCTCCAAGGTCATGTGGCCGGCATGACTGCATGGAGTGCCGTTACCTTTCTGCCGGAGTGGTACCTATTGATCTACTCAGATTTGTATGTTTTCGAACCGCTAGATTGCCAGAAGCTATGGCTGACAGTGGAAGCTCATGCCGCTCCCCGGAATTGAACCTGCGACCTTTTGGTCAATAAGCTCAGCATCTCAGTGCTTTAACCCACTGCGCCACCAAGGGTTCCAATCCTAGCACACTATTATTGTGTTGGAGGACCTAGAGACTGGATCACTGTAGCTAGGTCGTCCCTGGACAGGGAAGGGACCAGCTGTCTAGCCTGCCGCAGATGAAAAAAGGCGGTTCTGCTCACGGCGGAGACCTGGGCCTCCATCATCAGCAGAGGGTCCAAAAGGACTCCCAGACTCTTTATCAATGATGACGGGCGTAGCGCCTTGCCATCCAGGGTAGGCAGCTGGATATCCCCACTGCCCGGTTGACCCAGCCATAGGATCTCCGTCTTTGCTGGATTCACCCTCAACCTGCTGGCATGCAGCCATCCAGTAACGGCCTCGAGGCACTGATGGAAACAATCGGGTACAGAGTCCGATCTGCCCTCCATCCTCAGCACCAGCTGAGTGTCATCAGCATAATGGTAACACTCAAGCCCAAAACCTCGAACCAGCTGAGCAAGTGGATGCATATAAATGTTAAACAGAGGGGAGAGAATGGCCCCCTGAGGAACCCTACAAGATAGAGGGGACCTCTCAGAGACTAGGCCTCCCCTCTCCACTAGCTATCCACAGTTGTGAAGAAAGAAGGACAGCCAATTGGATTATTGGCTAAAATAGAATTATTGGCTAAAATAGAGAAAACACGACAACGACTTCCTGGAGATGTAAGAAGGTGAAGGGGTGATTTTTCCATGTATGGTGGACTTGTAATATAGTTTTAAAAAATTGGAAAAAAGTGGTGAAAGAAACAAACAATATGATTAACAAAACGGTCAAGAAAAACCCAGAAATGTGCTTATTAGGACTATTTAGAAGGTGTATCAGTGCAGGAGATGAAGAAATTTGTCAATATTGTTTTGTTGCCAAAAGACTAATAATAGCCAAAACTTGAAAAGGGGAAAAAGAGTTATCTATTAAAGACTGGAGAGATAAATTAGCAATGATGGAATTTCAGAAGGGGGTCTTCGCCTTCTTTCACCACTCACTCCTCCTTCTGCCCACACCTCTGACACAAGACATAGCCACTCAAACTTGTGAAAACAGGTGAGGAAATGTTTCCTCTGGCGAAGCTGTTTCTGTAGCTAAATCTCAAGCATCACACAGTGAGACATTGTTTTTTCGCTCAATACATTCTAGGAACACATCTGTGTGCATGGAAACCTGTTCTTCTTGTGATTATAAATGGTGGCTCTTGAATGCTGGGAATGCCACCTCACATTATTGTCCTGCTGTCAACACCATCTACGTAAGCATTGTCCTAGGAGAGACCTATGGAAATGGGGAGGCATGCCGAAGGTGGAGTGGCAGCTGATTACTCAGAAGTTCCTGGACTTTCTTATTGTTCTTGTGAGACCTTTTATTTTAAAATATAGTTCCTTTTCTTATGATTCAGTGCAAGAGAATGAATTCTAATGGCATTTTCAATTGTTTGTGGAGGTGGATGTCAACAACAAGCTCTTTTTAGGTAGCAATCATTCTAAAGTGTGTATGAGAGAGGAAGAGAAATCCAGACAAGCTACCCATTTGCTCACAAGTTCACTGAAAGCTGGCTCAGTCGTCCAAAAAACTACCATTTTCTTCAAGCTGAGGACCTTACCTTTTCTAAATCCGTAGAGTGCTGACAATGCTGTTTATATGCTCACTGTGAAACCATCGGCTCTATTTGTGCAACCATCTCTCTCCATTTCTGTGTTTTGATTGTTCACAGATTATTGGCTTCTGTGGCTCCTCTCTGCCATTTTGGATAGGGACCTTGAGAACACAGGTTTAGGCAGGCTTAATCTGTGTCCGATTTGGTTGTTGTAGGTTTTTCAGACTATATGGTCATGTACTTGAGCAGCAGCTGCGCCTGTACCTTGGGAAGTCTGACTTGGCCACGGTGGTCCACGCTCTTGTTACATCCCGAATAAAATACTGCAACACACTCGATGTGGGGCTGCCTTTGAAGACTGCCGAGAAACTTTAACTAGTCCAATGACTGGCAGCCAGGGAAGTAATGCTACCCCTCTATTCTGCTTTGGTTAGACCACACCTGGAATATTGTGTCCAATTCTGGGCACCACAATTCAAGAGAGATATTGACAAGCTGGAATGTGTCCAGAGGAGGGCGACTAAAATGATCAAGGGTCTGGAGAACAAGCCCTATGAGGAGCGGCTTAGGGAACTGGGCATGTTTAGCCTGAATAAGAGAAGACTGAGAGGAGGTATGATAGCCATGTATAAATATGTGAGAGGAAGCCACAGGGAGGAGGGAGCAAGCTTGTTTTCTGCTTCCCTGGAGACTAGGACAAGGAACAATGGCTTCAAACTACAAGAGAGGAGATTCCACCTGAACATGAGGAAGAACTTCCTGACTGTGAGAGCTGTTCAGCAGCAGAACTCTCTGCCCCGGAGTGTGGTGGAGGCTCCTTCTTTGGAAGCAAAGGCTGGATGGCCATCTGTCAGGGGTGATTTAAATGCAATATTCCTGCTTCTTGGCAGAATGGGGTTGGACTGGATGTCCCATGAGGTCTCTTCCAACTCTTTGATTCTATGATTCTCTTCTACAAACTGAACATACCTAACTCTTCATGAGGGTTGGTTTCTAGACTTTGGGGATGTGAGAATGACACTTAACCAAGCATCTTCTCTGCAAAAGTTGCTTTGAGACAATGTGAAGACTTCAGGCCCTTCCATTATTGCCAATTTCATTTTGTAATACAGCATTACAGACTTCCGGTCCACGGTGGTGGCTTTCTCGATCCCCCACTCCTTCCTCTCCTTCCCAGAAACTCGTGGTAACAATTGCCAAGGTAACAGCATCTCGTTCGGAGTGGCACTGAGTGCTTTTTCAGAGCTCGCATCCCAAGTGTGGGGGCATGTGCTGTGCCTGCGGTCCCAGCAGGATTTCAAATCAGAGTCATAGACCAGGTATGTGGGTACAGAAATTCTCATGATGCAAGTTGTCACCAACGGGGGCTGGCAGATCCCTTCTCACTGGTCTGCATTTGCATCACATGGTCATTACCAAAGAATGTGCTGCAGCACAATGTCAATGAGAAAGTGATCCAGGTTTGGGTCCAGGTCTGAATTTTAAAGAAAGCATGCAAAATACAAGATTTAATGTCCCCAAGCAGGTTCAATACTTTGGATAGCTCCCTTAGAGTTCACACCAAAACTAGGAATGGAATTGGAGCCAAACTGGCACTGTAGCTTCCTGCCTCCTCTGGATAGCTCTAGAGCAGTGTTTCTCAATCTTCCCAATGCCGTGACCCCTTAATACAGTTCCTCTTTTTGTGGTGACCCCCAATCATAACATTATTTTTGTTGCTACTTCATAACTGGAATTTTGCTACTGTCATGCATTGCAATGTAAATATTTGATATGCAGGATGTATCTTCATTCACTGGACCAAATTTGGCACAAATACCCAATATGTCCAAATCTGAATACTAGTGGGGTTGGCAGGGGAATTGATTTTGTCATTTGGGAGTTGTAGTTGCTGGGATTTATAGTTAACATAAAATCAAAGAGCATTCTGAACTCCACCAATGATGAAATTGAACCAAACTTGGCACACAGAATTCCCATGACCAACAGAAAATACTGGAAGGGTTTGATGGGCATTAAGCTTCAGTTTGGAAGTGTAGTTCTCCCACATCCAGAGAGAATTCTGGACTCAAACAACGATGGATCTGGACCCAACTTGGCACAAATACTCAATATGCCCAAATGTGAACACTCGTAGATTTTGGGGAAAATAGACCTTGGCATTTGGGAATTGTAATTGCTGGGATTTATTGTTCACCTACAACCAAAGAGCATTCTGGACTTCATCAACAGTAGAACTGAACCAAACTTGGCACACAGAACTCCCATGACCAACAGAAAAAACTGAAAGCATTTGATGGGCATTGGCCTTGAGTTTTGAAGTTGTAGTTCACCTACATCCAGAGAGCACTGTGGACTCAAACAATAATAGATCTGGACCAAAGTTGGCACGAATATTCAATATGCCCAAATGTGAACACTGGTGGAGTTTGAGGAAAATAGACCTTGACATTTAGGAGTTGTAGTTGTCGGGATTTATAGTTCACCTACAATCAAAGAGCATTCTGAACCCCACCAACAATAGACTTGAGTCAAACTTCCCATATAGAACCCTATGACTAACAGAAAATACTTGTGTTTTCTGATGGTCTTTGGTGATCCTTCTGACACCCCCTCGCGCCTCCCCCCCAGGGATCCCAACTTCCAGGTTGAGAAATGCTGCTCTAGAGATTACAACTCTGAGAACTTCCCAGGTGATCATTGTGGATTTTGGGAGCTGTTGTCAATTTTCCATAGCTAGCTTTAAATGCTTCCTGCTAATCAAACTAATCTATTTTTGGGTTGTAAGTTTTTGTGCAGCTTGGCCATATTCCAGAAGCAGTCTCTCCTAATGGGTTGTTGTAGGTTTTTTCGGGCTATATGGCCATGTTCTGAAGGCATTCTCTCCTGACGTTTCACCTGCATCTATGGCAAGCATCCTCAGAGGTACCTCTGACATACCATCCTTCTGAGGATGCTTGCCATAGATGCAGGTGAAACGTCAGGAGAGAATGCCTTCAGAACATGGCCATATAGCCCGAAAAACCTACAACAACCCAGTGATTCTGGCCATGAAAGCCTTCGACAATACATTCTCTCCCAATGTTTCGCATGCATCCATGGCAGGCATCCTCAGAGTTTGTGACCTCACAACCTGTGAGGATGTCTGCCATAGATGCAGGTAAAACATCAGGAGAGAATGCTTCTGGAACATGGCCATGCACCAAAAAACTTACAACAACCCAGTGATTCCGGCCATGAAAGCCTTCGACAATACATTCATGTATTTTTTATCCAACCCTTTAAAACAGTGGTTCTCAACGTTCCTAATGCCGTGACTCCTTAATACAGTCCTTCATGTTGTGGTGACCCCCAACCATAACATTGTTTTTGTTGCTACTTCATAACAGTCATTTTCCTACTGTTATAAATCATAATGTAAATATAAGATATGCAAGATATATTTTCATTCACTGGACCAAACTGGGCACAAATACCCAATGCACCCAAATGTCAATGCTAGTGGGGTTGGGGAGGATTGATTTTGTAATTTGGGAGATGTAGTTGCTGGTATTTATAGTTCACCTGTAATCAAAGAGCATTCTGAACTCCACCAGCGACAATTTTGAACCTAATTTGCTGCACAGAACTGCCATAACCAGCGGAAAACACTGGAAGGCTTTGGTGAGCATTGACCTCGAGTTTGGGAGTTGTAGTTCATCTATATTCAGCGAGCACCTTGGACTCACGCAATAGTGGATCTGGACCAAACTTGGCACAAATACTCAATATGCCCAAATGTGAACACTGGTGGAGTCTGGAGAAAATAGACCTTGACTTTTGGGAATTGTAGTTGCTGGGATTTATAGTTCACTACAATCAAAGAACATTCTGAACTCCACCAACGATAGAATTGGCTCAAACTTCCCACATGGAATCCCCATGACCATCAGAAAATACTATGTTTTCTGATGGTCTTTGGCAACCCCTCCGACAACCATTCACGACCCCCTCAGGGGTCCCAACCCCCAGGTTGAGAAACACTGCTTTAAAAGGTATCATTTGCATAGACTATATAACATTTCTTCCTCTCTCCCATTCTCTCTATGCATTTAGTCCAAGGCCAATCCAAGCTAGAACATTATATATTTTACTTAACCATACCCCCCAAAGAAAAAGAAAAAACACCCACCTCTCTCTAGGTCCTCAAAAGTGTTTCTATGGTATGGCTTCAGCCCAAGTATGTATCCATAGGGAATGGGATCTTGGAATGTATGCCCAGTGGACGTGGACTCTATTGGCTTTAGCCATTAGACTTGCAGTAGACAGCAGCCTACCACACATACATGACTTGATATCATGCAGTGTCTGTGATGCATGCATGAACCAGCTCTGATGTACTTCTGATTGCTTCATTTATGTAACAAAAGCCTATTTACTATATAACTCCCTTGATAAGCTCAGTCACCGAGACCCCTTTTTAAGGGATATTGAATTTCAATAATAATTTCAAAACCAATTTCCTCTTTTTGTTATGACCCTGCTATATTAATTTCTTTATAAAACGGAAAACACAAAGGGATATTTGACGAATCGCAAAAAGGAGGGATCTGTTGACTGCCTCTGAATAGATGTAATAATTTTATTGCATTGCAAAAGGTTCAAATGATTTAAAAAATGCCTTTATTCAAACATGTTGCAAATGGAAGGGGTGGGATAGGGAAACTATGGTAACTGATGTCGCATCGCTATCTAAATAAAGCATTTCAAAATGGCTGCTGCTTCACCTTCAGTTAACTGGATTTTCTTGGCCACTGTCTCCCATATACTGTTATGGGTTTCTCTATACTTGAAAAACAGGGAAGGCATTTCTACAGTTTGAAATTTTGCAATGTTGAAAATTAATTGGGGTGAAGCCATGGGAAGGATAGAGCAAAATAAGAGCATTGCCCTTTCAAATAAGTATTCAGTCCACCCCCCACCCCCTGCTGCGCACCCTTTGAAATTGGCATTCCTTACAAAAATATCTAGCATTGCAAAGAGTGGTGCACTGAAAACTCTTCATACTTAGAAGTCTTGCATTCCCTTGGCATTCCTTTGGTCAATTTGCCTGCCTCTTTTCTTTGAATATACCTTCAAGTTATTTTCATGACCATAACATAAGGTCAAGGGTCTGGAGAACGAGTCCTATGAGGAGCGACTTAAAGACCTGGGCATGTTTGGTGTTCTGTCGCACGCTGGGCTTGAAACGAATTGCTTTGAAAATAGGACGTGCAACTTTAGCCCAGCAGGAAACCAGGGAGCTCGAAGAGAAATTCTTAAGGATTTTCACCATAAACAGTCTTTAGAGGGCTTGTGAAATATAACAAAGTCTTTTATTGGTGAACAATCAACAGAAACTTCTTTTGTCTTCAAAAGGTTAAACAAATGCTTCCAGGCTTTGTGCAACTGGTGGCTTCTAACTGTTTCTTTACTCTAAAGGAAAATCCCTTTCCAAACTTCTCCCAGGCTGACTGTGATCCTAAACCTAACTGATGTGGGCTCCACTACCGGGTTGATCTGCGTCTCAAAGCACCGAGTGGACCTACCAGTAGGCCTGTAGTCACTTTAGCTGGAGTTCTTGGATGTTCAAAGCTGTTTTTCCCTCTGAAATTCCTCAGAGCTTTAGGGCTGTTTCCCTGAGAATCTTTGGGAATCCTTTTGCTCTTAAGACTCTTCTCCCCCAGGAGGTCTTAAGGGTTGAAGCCTTTGTACAGGAGAAAGTCTGTACACGTCCTATACATTGACTTTCCTTGCTGAGACTGATTGAAAATGGCTCCCTTCCCTTCTTAGTTGTCCTGAACAAGGGACGGAACCAAACTTAACAATGATGGACAGGGGGCCTGCCCTATAACTGCAAACTTTAACAGGAAGCTACCCTTTTGCAGAATCCCAAGCCTTGGGCTGCAATACAAAGCAAATAAAGTGGGAGCTTCTGGTACAGCTGTACCATCACATTTGGTCTACAAAAGCGAAGGCTAAGAGGACACAAGATGGCCATGTACAAATATGTGAGTAGAAGTCATAGGGAGGAGGGAGCAAACTTTTTTTCTGGATGCAGAACAATGACTGCAAACTACAGGAAAAGAGATTCCACATGAACACTAGGAAGAACTTCCTAACTGTGTGAGAGAGCTGTTCAGTAGTGGAAGTCTCTGCCCTGGGGTGAGGTGGAGGCTCCTTCTTTGGAAGCTTTTAAACAGAGGCTAGCTGTCCATCTGTCAGGGGTGCGTTGAATGCAATTTTCCTGCTTCTCGGCAGGGGTTTGGACTGGATGATGGATGAGGTCACTTCCAACTCTAAGTTTCATAGAATCATAGAATCAAAGAGTTGGAAGAGACCTCATGGGCCATCCAGTCCAACCCCCTGCCAAGAAGCAGGAATATTGCATTCAAATCACCCCTGACAGATGGCCATCCAGCCTCTGTTTAAAAGCTTCCAAAGAAGGAGCCTCCACCACACTCCGGGGCAGAGAGTTCCACTGCTGAACGGCTCTCACAGTCAGGAAGTTCTTCCTCATGTTCAGATGGAATCTCCTCTCTTGTAGTTTGAAGCCATTGTTCCATTGTGTCCTAGTCTCCAGGGAAGCAGAAAACAAGCTTGCTCCCTCCTCCCTGTGGCTTCCTCTCACATATTTATACAAGTTTCTATGATATTACATTAGAGAGTTGGGTTAAAACCAATAAAATATATTTAAATTGAGACAAATGTATAGTACTACACTTAGGCACTACACTATGACTGCTCATTGGAAGGAAGGAGATTAGAGGCAAACATGAAGTACTTTGGCCACATCATGAGAAGACAGGAAAGCTTAGAGAAGACTGCGAGAAGATCCAACCAGTCCATCCTCCAGGAAATAAAGCCCGGCTGCTCATTGGAGGGAAGGATACTAGAGACAAAGTTGAAGTACTTTGGCCATATCATGAGGAGACAGCAAAGCCTAGAGAAGACAATTATGCTGAGGAAAGTGGCAGGTAAAGGGAAGAGGTGCCGACCAAGGGCAAGATGGATGGATGGCATCCTTGAAGTGACTGGACTGACCTTGAAGGAGCTGGGGGTGGTGACGGCCAACAGGGAGCTCTGGCGTGGGCTGGTCCGTGAGGTCACGAAGAGTCAGAGACGACTGAACAAATGAACAACAAGTACATATTTGGGATTGAAGGAAAATATCAATTGGTAGTGAAAAAAATCTTACTTGGGAAGAAAATGTCCCTATTTCGTCCCCGTATAACTCAGCATCATTGGAATTTAAGTGGAATAACTCTAATATAAGTTTCTATTTCTAAGAAAATAGCCAGTTTCTGAAACACACAATTGGAACTGATGTTCTACCTGTACTTGGAGAAAATGAGTCAGCTTGCCAACAGCCCCTTTCCTTTCCTTTGGATTCAGTTATCGATTAGAGACAGAAAACAACATGCCCGCTGCCCTCAGAAATATAGCTCAGGGCTTCAAAGTTAAATACCACTCGGTCTGATACTTAATTCATTTGAGAAGCCATTAAAGTCCTTTTCCCGCCCACCCCACCATCTCTTTTGTTACCCAGAGTGAAAGCTGCTGTTAGATGTTGTTCACTGATAACCCTCCGCTTCTGTCCCTGCTGTGAGTCAGTACAAAGAGCCTTCGGGCATGAAATCAAACACACAAGGAATAACCTGAAGAGGCAATAACTGGTACTAAGCCTTTAAATATTGTAAAAAAAATATATGAAAAGGAAATCCACATCAATGCATTATTGCTTGTGCCATTGCTTGATATATTATTACGCGAATTTCAGCTTCCGCAAGAACTGCGGGTTTGGAGCCCTGCATGCCTTGCTTCCCAAAAGGCCAGATGAGACACAGAAAGGTTGAAGGCCAAATCAGAGTCTTTAGTCTCAATGGTCAGAAAGGATGTCAGCAGAGACAGCATCACAAAGAACTGACAAACCACAATTGTGAATGCACAGCCTATTTATTGTATTTTGACAGCCATTCAAAACTCCCACTCTTGTACCCTTCCCCATTCCTCATATCTTTGGAATAAACGTTATGTGGGGAAAAATACCCCCACACTAGTTCTCAATTGGTTCAGAAAGTGTCTAGCTAGGATCTGTTCCCTGGCTAGTTTGAAGCTCTGTTTGATATAATCGCTGGTTAGAATCATAGAATCATAGAATCAAAGAGTTGGAAGAGACCTCATGGGCCATTCAGTCCAACCCCCTGCCAAGAAGCAGGAATATTGCATTCAAATCACCCCTGACAGATGGCCATCCAGCCTCTGTTTAAAAGCTTCCAAAGAAGGAGCCTCCACCACACTCCGGGGCAGAGAGTTCCACTGCTGAACGGCTCTCACAGTCAGGAAGTTCTTCCTCATGTTCAGATGGAATCTCCTTTCTTGTAGTTTGAAGCCATTCTTCCGCGTCCTAGTCTCCAAGGAAGCAGAAAACAAGGTTGCTCTCTCCTCCCTTGCTCCCTCCTCCCTGTGGCTATCATATCTCCTCTCAACCTTCTCTTCTTCAAGTTAAACATGCCCAGCTCCTTAAGCCACTCTTCATAGGTCTTGTTCTCCAGACCCTTGATCATTTTAGTCGCCCTCCTCTGGACACATTCCAGCTTGTCAATATCTCTCTTGAATTGTGGTGCCCAGAATTGGACACAATATTCCAGGTGTGGTCTAACCAAAGCAGAATAGAGGGGTTGCATGACTTCCCTAGATTGGTCTCTGCCAAGGTGGGAAACTTTAATAAACTGTCACTGGATTATTCTGAAGTTTGTATCTGTTTATTGATCCACCTCTGAGAGGGCATGTTTAGCCTGAAGAAGAGAAGGCTGAGAGGAGATATGATAGCCATGTATAAATATGTGAGAAGAAATCACAGGGAGGAGGGAGCAAGCTTGTTTTCTGCTTCCCGGGAGACTAGGACGCAGAACAATGGCTTCAAACTACAAGAGAGGAGATTCCATCTGAACATGAGGAAGAACTTCCTGACTGTGAGAGCTGTTCAGCAGTGGAACTCTCTGCCCCGGAGTGTGGTGGAGGCTCCTTCTTTGGAAGCTTTTAAACAGAGGCTGGATGGACATCTGTCAGGGGTGATTTGAATGCAATATTCCTGCTTCTTGGCAGAATGGGGTTGGACTGGATGGCCCATGAGGTCTCTTCCAACTCTTTGATTCCATGATTCTATGATTCTAGGTGCAATCAGAAAGGAATGTTGTGGTACATCAATAATGAGCTGAGGTGGGTCTTGATATCTCAGCTCTGGTTAGTAAAATGGGTGCCAGATACAAAGAACAAAAGACTTCTTAAGATATAAGCTATTTCAACGAGAGCCCCAGGAATGAACCTGGTTTGGTGGCATGTATGAGAAAAGGTTTCCAGGAATAAATCATATCATATCAAGGGAAACAGAAGAAAGAACTGACATACCACAATTATGAATACACAACTAATTGTGAATACACAGCCTATCTAAGATCCCCCGGGGAGGCCCTCCTCTTGCTCCCACCTACGTCACAAGCATGGTTGGTGGGGACAAGAAAGAGGGCCTTCTCAGCGGTGGCCCCCCACCTCTGGAACAACCTTCCAAGGGAAATAAGACAGGCCCCATCCCTCCCCTCTTTTTGTAAAAGTTTGAAGACTTGGTGGTTTCAACAAATGTTCAAGAGTGACCAGTGCTAGCTCAGCCCAGACACTGTCCGGACACGACCTAGCCCCCTATATATTACCCTGGTCATTCTCCTAACAGGCACCCCGAAATAGCCCATCCCCACTTTTGTCATTTACCAATTACAGTGCCGTACCCAAATGCCAGTCCCATCTTATTTCAATTTGTATCAGTCTTGACCCATTCTTTTTCCATGCTCTAACAAATAGACATGAAGAGCAGGCAGGATTTTTGCTTTTA
This sequence comes from Anolis sagrei, assembly GCF_037176765.1. Lineage (NCBI taxonomy): Eukaryota > Metazoa > Chordata > Lepidosauria > Squamata > Anolidae > Anolis > Anolis sagrei. The sequence continues at coordinate 8,296,563 of NC_090024.1, read as the reverse complement.
ATATTTATTTGTTGTTGGGTAATTCTAATTCCATGCTTATGTTGCTGTTACTGTTATTTTTTGTTCATGTTATGACTCTGTATGTTTTGATGTTGTTGCTTGGAAACCGCCCTAAGTCCCCCCGTGGAGATAGAGTGGTATATAAATAAAGTTTTATTATTTTTTTATTAAAGACCCAGAGGCTCTTGTGCATACCTATTGTATGTCTCCCCAAGTCTCCCCAGTGTATTGCGAGAAGATTACAATTATGAGATTGGATCCTGAAGTCTGAGGTGTTCTGAGGCAATATTCCAAGGGAAATTCGTGAAAAGTTACTGCAGGACAAAGGAAGAAGTCAATGTGGGTTCCAATGGAGTCATGTATCATAATTTATAATATTAGGGTCCAATTTTTGACAATATTCTGAATTTATTATTTATTTATTTGCTCCATTTCTACCCCATCCATATCAGCCCTAAGGAGACTCAGGGCAGCGAACAAGTTGGCACAATTCGATGCCATATAAAAATATATACATCAATAAAAACAGAGAAAAACATCACAATATATCTAAAAACATAAAAACAGTGAACAATAACAAATTTTAAACTATGACTTCATAGAATCATAGAATCATAGAATCAAAGAGTTGGAAGAGACCTCATGGGCCATCCAGTCCAACCCCATTCTGCCAAGAAGCAGGAATATTGCATTCAAATCACCCCGACAAATGGCCATCCAGCCTCTGTTTAAAAGCTTCTAAAGAAGGAGCCTCCACCACACTCCGGGGCAGAGAGTTCCACTACTGAATGGCTCTCACAGTCAGGTTTGATTCATGTTTGATCCTAATCCGTTCCATCCTCCTTAGCCATTCCTGGGTCATTTTCCGATTCTGTTTATGACGCGGTACCAAAAGCTTGCTCAAAGAGCCAAGTTTTTCATTTTTTCAAAAGGTCAGGAGGGAGGGGGGGGGTGATCTAATATCCCTAGGCAGGGAGTTCCACAGCCGGGGGGCCACCACAGAGAAGGCCCTGTCTCTTGTCCCCACCAAACATGATTGTGAAGCAGGCGGGATCTAGAGCAGAGTCTCCTCTGAATATCTCAAGTCCCTGGTGAGTTCATAGGAAGATGCCTTCGGATCTCCGTCAGCCTACCCTTCTGTTAAAAATTAATTCTGGATATCCTCAGAGCCTACAGAATGAGCCTGAACAATTATTTGGGGACAAACGTTGGAGTCCTAAAATGGTGATATGTTCATTTAATGTTTTTTATTGCTCGCTGATGGAGCCCCCGGTGGTGCAATGGGTTAAACCCTGGTGCCAGCAGGACTGCTGACCAACAGGAAGCAGAGAGTGTTTGAGGACCGGGACATCCGTAGGGATACCAAGGTGCTTGTTTATAGAGCTATTGTCCTCCCAACCTTGCTATATACCTGTGAAACGTGGACTGTCTACAGACGTCACCTGCAACTCCTGGAACGATTCCATCAGCACTGCCTGCGGAAAATCCTGCAAATCTCTTGGGAAGACAAGCAGAGAAACGTCAGTGTGCTGGAAGAAGCAAAGACCACCAGCATTGACGCAATGGTCCTCCACCACCAACTCCGCTGGACCAGCCACGTTGTCCGGATGCCCGACCACCATCTCCCAAAGCAGTTGCTCTACTCCGAACGCAAGAACGGAAAACAGAATATTGGTGGGCAGGAAAAGAGATTTAAAGATGGGCTCAAAGCCAACCTTAAAGACTCTGGCATAGACACTGAGAACTGGGAAGCCCTGGCGCAGCTGGAGGTCAGCTGTGACCAGCAGTGCTGCAGAATTTGAGGAGGCACGAATGGATGGCGAAAGGGAGAAGCGTGCCAAGAGGAAGGCGCATCAAGCCAATCCTGACCGAGACCACTTTCCACCTGGAAACCAATGCCCTTACTGCGGAAGAAGATGCAGAGCAAGAATAGGGCTCCACAGCCACATATGGACCCACAAGAATATTGGAAGACAATCATCCACGGAAAACTAGGGATCACGTAAGTAAGTAAGTAAGTAAGTAAGGTTCAAATCCTGGAAGAGTGGGTGTGCTCCCTTTGTCAGCTACAGCTTCCCAAGTAGGAACATGAGAAAAACCTCCACAGGATGGTAAAAACATCAAAACCATCTAGGTATCCCCTAGGCAATGTCCTTGTAGATGGTCAATTCTCTCACACCAGAAGTTACTTGCACTTTATCAAGTTGCTCCTGACATGAAAAAAAAAATGCTTGCTTCCACAGACTTCCACCGACTTCTGCAGTGGGAAGTGGCTTCCATCTCAAATGCAGCAAAAAAAACCACTCTAGGTTTTATTTTGAAGCTTTACGAGGGACTGAAGCATTTCACCAAAATAATTTTATTCCTTTTCCCATCTCCATATGTGGTTCATTTGGCATTTACTTCCTTTTAAGAAATAAGATAACGGAATACATTCCCCCTCCCATTGCTTTTCCTTGTGTTTTCTTTCCTAAATGAGTGTATCTCCACATGCATTTTTTAAAAATAAAAATGGTATGGATTGCTTGAACAAACTCCCTCCTCCTCACTGTTGGGTAAAGCATGTTTAAGCGCATTTGAAGTGTGAAAAATATGTGCCCCCTCCATACATCTCAAGCAGCTTAATAATACGACCTCAACCTCATATAAAGGTTCTGGATTGCAAATTGTGACCATAGACAGATTGGGAATTGCAGAGAGACAGACAGGCCGATTGATTGATTGACTGATTGACAGACAGATAGACTAACTGACTGACAAGCAGTCAGTAGGTTCAGAGCTGTTTTGAGTCTCTTTTAACACAAATGAATATAATCAGAATAAGAATAAGAAGTACTGTAGTTGTGCAGGTACAGCTGTACCAGGAGCTCCAATTTTGTTTGCTTTGCATTGAATGTTTGTTGCAGTCCTAAGTTTCAGGGACTCTGCAGATAGGTGGCTTCTTTTGGCTGCAATCATAGGGCAAGCCACCTGTCAATTATAGTTAGGTTCCCTGGTCCCGCCCCCTTTTTGGGTTTTAGAAAGAATAGGAGCCATTTTGGGTTCAGTCCACACAGAGAAGCTTTCCATGCAGGACATAATACCAAGAGCTCCTGTAGAAAGCTTCATCTTCTACAGCTTGGCCGGGGAGAAAGGTCCCATACCTTGGCCGAGGATTATACAGCCCTACAGCTCCTTTGCTGAGGGACTTCAGTTAGCCATCACTGAACCCTGAATTCCTTCTTTTTCCCCCTGGAAGTCTACAAAGTTCTGCTTGGTAAGGGTCACTCGTGGAAGCCAGAAGCAGTTGATACCGGGTGCAGGGGCTCCACACCAACAGAGACAAAGACAGACTGCCCAGATTAGAAGTTAAGGATTTCCCCATTAGTTAATGTACAGTTTATGAAGATAGTGCCTGTTCCCTGTGGACAAGATTGAGAGAGAGCCAATAGACTGTTAAGAAAGCCTTAAAGTACCTGTTTGTTTTCCTTAATAAAGAACTTTGTTGAACCTTTAAGCAATCTAAAGACTCTGTTTTAAGAAAATCCAAAGGCCTTTAATCTGAGGCAGCCCCGGCATCCCGTTGGGCACACAGAATTTATGTCCTGTCTACAGTCTTATGCACAGGCCCAGTGTGCGACAGCACAGTAGTTTGTCACACACCCTGACTTCTGATTATCCATTTATGGCCAATATCCTATGTAGGTGTTTAGTATTCTATATACAAGGGTTGAATGAAAAGTAATGCATCCACCTTCATTACTTGGGCTTGGGATTATTTTAATAAATCAAATGCAGAAATAATCCTTTACCTACCACTGTTCACTTTTCCACATAATTACCAGACAATTGGATACATTTCTGCCAATGATGAGCAAGTTTTCTGAAGACATCATAGAAGAAGTTGACACTCTGTTTCCACAACCCATCATGCACAGATCTTCCGATAGCCAAGCAAAGCAATAATGTGACCCACACGTTCTTGTGAAATGCTGATTATGCTTGAAATTTCTCTCTGAATGATATGACGATCATCCTGAATTAATCTGTGAACCTTTTGCTAGTGAAACTCGGTGGTTGCTGTCACAGGACATCCAACTCTTTGTTTGTCATGCAATTCAGATGTTCCCACCTCAACATCTTTAAACTTACTTGCCCAATGAGGCACAGTATTCACATCAACACAATCACCATAAATAGCTGCATTCTCTGATGAATCTCCTTTGGGGTGACACCTTCTGCTGTCAAGAATTCAATGACTGCACGTTGCTTAAGTCGCATTGACTGACTGTCTGTGCAGGGTTCCATACTTTGCACTTTAACAACACAACCGTTCAATGCTAAATCTTTCTGCCAACATGGAACTGTAAAGGAGAGTCTACTGAACAAGCCAGTACCTGCCGCATACCAGTACTGCCATCTGTTGAGGAGTTACGAAGGTGGAGGCATTACTTTTCATTCATCCCTCGTATTCAGTCAATTCTCTCCATATCCACAGGCTCTATACCAGGTATGGGTAAACCCAGGCCCGGGGGCCTGATGCGACCCTTTGGCCTCTTTCCTTGAGCCCTCCTGTCTCTCACGATCTTATACTTCCTTTCTTCTCTCTTTCCTTCCTGCTTCCCTTCCTAGGAGCCCTCTAAGTGTAAACAGAGTCAGGATGGCCATCTGTCAGGAATGTTTTAATTGTGTGTTCCTGCATGAAAGGACCCTCCAGGGTTTCTTCAAACTGTAGGATTCTATGGCTTTTGTACATAATGTAGATTTTGGCTATTAATATTAATGTCCAGAATCCTGTTGTTGTCTTACACGTGTGTAAGTCATCTACAGAATCAGCTGAATATTTTTTGCCCTGTGTAAACATCTACATATCTCAGGGTTGTTGAATTATTTTTCTACAACATATAACAACGCTTTTTGGACCTGAATGCAATAGTAATTACAAGTTATAGTCAGACACACTGAATGCCAGCCGTCCCGGTCATGACTTATGGCACTCAGCAGCATCCCCCTGGCAGAAAGTCACAATGCTGGCAGATTAACACAGAACTGCCTTTCCATTTGGCTTTGCTCTCTTTCTCCCTCCTCTCTCTCTCTGTTGTGTCATTTCTCAAGATGTCATGATGGTGAATTTCCCCAGGACAACAAATGATGATGATATGACTGGAAGATGACTGTAGTCATCCAGACTGTGCCTACTTTCCCAAATGCATCAGCTGGCCTTGGATATAGGGATTTGTTATTAAGTACTTGTTCTGTTGTGCGCTGGGCCTGTAAAGAATTTCCTTTAGAACAGGACGTGCAACCTTTGCCCAGCGGGAAGCCAGGGGGCCCAAGGAGAAGTTCTCAGAGGTTTTCCACCACAAATGATCTTTAGATGGCTTGTGAAGTATAACAAAGTCTTTTATTAATGAACAACAGAAACTTACTCTTGTCTTCAATAAAGCTAAACAAATGCTTCCAAGCTTTATGCAACTGGTGACTTCCTAAACTTGTCCACGAAGGACAGGCAACTGTCTTCAATAACTTCTTCTTTACTTTAGATGGAAAATCTCCTTTTTAACTTCCCTCAGGCTGACTGTAATCAAACCCTTACTGATGTGGGCTCTGCTACCGGGTCGAACTGCGTCTCGAAGCACCGAGTGGACCTACCAGTAAAGGCTTAGATATTCTCCAGCTGGAGTTCTTTGGTCTTTAGGGCTGTTTTCCTGGAACTCTTTGGAGACTCTTAAGACTGTTCTTCCCCAGAATGTCCTAAGGGTTGAAGCTTTTGTAGAGGGGAAGCTTGCACACGACCTGTACATTAGCTTTCCTTGCTGAGACTAACTAAAAATGGCTCCCTTCCCTTCCCAATTGCCCTGAGCAAGGGGCGGGACCAAAACTTAACGATATGGACAGGTGACTTGCCCTATGACTGCAGCCAAAGGAAGCCACCTTTCTGCAGAGTCCCTGAAACCTTGGACTGCAAGCAAACATTTAAAACAATGCAAATAAAGTTGGAGCTCCTGGTACAACTGTACCAGCACAGCACAGTCAAGTCAACTTTGACTTATGGTGAACCTATACATGAGAATCTTCCAAGGGGCTATCTACATTACCCACTTAATTCAGTTTCAAACTGACATTGGAAAAAGTGTTTTTACTGTGCAGGTGATTACATAGGCCCAGGGTGAGGCCCAGACAGTGACGACACAAACCACAGAGTTGTGGTAGGTTTTTTTGGGCTGTATGGCCATGTTCTAGAAGCATTCTCTCCTAACGTTTTGCCTGTATCTATGGCAGGCAACCTCCGAGGATGCCTGCCATAGATGCAGGTGAAACGTCAGGAGAGAATGCTTCTAGAACATGGCCATACAGACCGAGAAACCTACAACAACCCAGTGATTCCGGCCATGAAAGCCTTCGACAATACAACAAACCAGAGTATGTCCCTTTTGGGTTCCTGGGGGATACTAGTCTAAAGCAGTGGTTCACAACCTTCCTAATGCCACAACCCCTTGATACAGTTCCTCATGTTGTGGTGACTACTTAAAATTATTTTAGTTGTTTCTTCAGAACTGTAATGTTGCTATTTTGTGAATCGTAATGTAAATATCTGAAATGCAGGATGTATTTTCATTCACTGGACCAAATTTGGCACAAATGCCCAATACAGACAAATTTGAATATTGGTGGCATTTGGGGGGGGGGGTTGATTTTGTCATTTGGGAGTTGTAGTTGCTGGGATTTATAGTTCACCTACCATCAAAGAGCATTCTGAACCCCACCAATGATGCAATTGAACCAAAGCTTAAGCGAGGCCCTGCTCTCGCTCCCGCCATCATCACAAATACATCTGACAAGGATGAGAGACAGGGCCTTCTCGGCTGTGGTCCCCTGCCTGTGGAATTAGTTTCCCACTGAGGCAAGATTGGCTCCGTCCCTCCTGTCATTTAGAAAGAAATTGAAGTCAGGTTCTGGGACCAGGCTTTTCGACAACAGACATAGATAGTATTGGACATGTATTTGGATATGGAAGGATGTTATGGCTATTAATACTGGGGTTTTTTAAACTGATTTAATAAATGTTCTACTTATTGTTTTAATATTGGTGGCATTGTATTGTCGAAGGCTTTCATGGCCGGAATCACTTGGTTGTTGTAGGTTTTTCTGGGTTATATGGCCATGTTCTTGAGGCATTTTCTCCTGACGTTTCGCCTGCATCTATGGCAAGCATCCTCAGAGGTAGTGAGGTCTGTTGGAACTAGGAAAAAGGGTTTATATATCTTTGGAATGACTAGGGTGAGACAAAGGACTCTTGTCTGCTGGAGCTAGGTGTGAATGTTTCAACTGACCACCTTGATTAGCATTTGATGGTTTGGCAGTGCCTGGGGGAATCTTTTGTTGAGAGGTGATTAGGTGTGCCTGATTGTTTACTCTCTGTTGTTTTGCTGTTGTAATTTTAGAGTTTTTTAATATTGGTAGCCAGATTTTGTTCATTTTCATGGTTTCCTCCTTTCTGTTGAAATTGTCCACATTCTTATAGATTTCAATGGCTTCTCTGTGTAGTCTGACATGGTGGTTGCGAGAGTGGTCCAGCATTTCTGTGTTCTCAAATAAAATGCTGTGTCCAGGTTGGTTCATCATATATATATATCAGATATATAAACCTTTTTTCCTAGTTCCGACAGACCTCACTACCTCTGAGGATGCTTGCCATAGATGCAGGCGAAACGTCAGGAGAAAATGCCTCTAGAACATGGCCATATAACACAGAAAACCTACAACAACCCTGTTATTATATTGCTGTGTTATATGTAGTGGCATCGAATCGCTGCCAAATGTAAGCTGTCCTGAGTCCCTCTTCGGGGGTTGAGAAGGAATGGGATAGAAATAAAAATAAAGTTCACACACAGAACTCCCATGACCAACACAACTTAAGGGAAGGGTTTGGTGGCCATTGACTTTGAGTTTGGGAGTTGTAGTTCATCTACATCCAGAGAGGACTGTGGACTCAAACAATCATGGATCTGGACCAAATTTGGCATGAATATTCAATATGCCCAGATGTGAACACTGGTGGAGTTTGGAGAAACTAGACCTTGACATTTGGGAGTTGTAGTTGCTGGGATTTATAGTTCACCTGCTATAAATGATCATTCTGAACCCCACCAATGAGAGAATTGAGTCAAACTTTCCACAGAACACCCATCATGAACAGAAAATACTGTGTTTCCTGATGATCTTTGGCAACCCCTCTGACACCCCTTGTGACGGTGCGAGTGGCGCCACCTATGTATAGAACTGTTAGTTGCAAGATTTAAACTGTTGTATCATGCTTAATCCTGCCCCTTTTACCCTGCTTATGTATAGTTGTATGGATTGGTTACTTATAGCTGTCAATCAGTACTGTTTGGCTCCACCTCTTCCTGCAGGAGGGGAGTGCTTCCTTTCTTTTCATTCTGCCATCAGAGTTCCTACCATATGGACGTGAGTAAGAGACTTGACTCTAAAAGACCCCGATTTAAGTTACCTCTTAGCATCAGTTCTGAGGTGTTTTACCCTTGAGACTTGTGCTTCATGTTCAGACCAACCTGAACGACATTGGAAGTCTCAAGCGCCTTCAAACCGGTTCTTTGGGCACCAAAAGAAGACCTTGAGTCTTCAAAACATAGGCCATCTGAACTGGGGTTGTGGTTTGCTCCAGCATTCACAGCCACTGAGGAAAGAGGAAACTTGGTGAGGCTTCTCAGCTTCAAACCCCTTTGACCCAGGACTAATTGAGACTGTAACGTATGTTTTCCTTCACCCCCTCTGAAGTTTCCAGCTCATTGCTTTAAAGAAATAACTCTTTGTGATCAATAAAACTTATTTTGAGTTATTTACAGCATTTTGGGTTTTTGAGAGTTCCAGTTTCCTATAGGAGGGCAAGAAGCAATCCCCTAGGGGAAAGATGCCATGTCCATCCTTCCTTTATCAAGAATATCAAGAATAATAGCCCTCAGGCGCGATGGCACACCCCTCGTGACTTCCCCAGGACCCCCAGGTTGAGAAACATTGGTCTAAAAGATATTTCTCTACATTGCCCCCGTAAGCATGTACATATTTTTGCAAGTATGAATCAGCCTGGATGTGTCCCCCTTGCCATTCTCCAGCTCTGGTGACACTCCACACTCACAATGGACTTCTTTTTCCCCTCTCTTGCTCTTTCTCCCCCATTTCTTTTCCCAGCTCCTCTTTCTTGCCAGCCTCAGGAGCCAGTGAGTCAGTCTGACAGCTCAGATGAGGGACAGCCCCCTCAGCTGCCGAAATGCCAGCCAATCTGCAGAGCCGAGTCCAATTAAAAGCCCACTATTATGTACGTACACAAATGTATATAAATAATGGTCCCTTCCCTTTCTCTTTGCCCCCCTCCCTGGCACAGTGAGTCAGTTAATCAAGTCTCCTTTGTTATTACGTAGAGGGTGGCAGGGCTGGTGGGCAGAGCAGCTAGGAAGCCAAACATGGGCATTTCCACTTTCCCTTGGCAGCAGCCTAAGTGATTGCTATGGGAAGAGGATTCACAAGGCAATTTGAATTTTGTTTTGAATCCTTTGAGGGTGTTCCCCCCTGTTTCTTAGGGAAAGGGAGGAATAACCTTTATCATAGATGTCTAATGCCAAGAAAAGGACTAGTGATAAGAGCCCAGAAATTATGTTAAACTCTCAATTCAGTACTAGGAGCAGTGGGCTATCTGGAAACAAGCAAACCATCCTGTTGAGTTGCTGTGATTTTCCAGGCTGTTCCAGAAGCATTCTCTCCTGATGTTTCACCCACATCTATGGCGGGCATCCTCAGAGGTTGTGAAGTCTGTTGGAAACTAGACAAGTGAGGTTTATATATCTGTGGAATGTCCAGGGTGGGAGAAATGTCAGGACAGAATGCTTCTGGAGCATGTCCATACAGCCCAGAAAACTCACAGCAACCCAATGATTCCAGCCATGAAAGCCTTTGACAACACATCCTATTGGGTCTTGGGTTTGCATCTTATTGAAAACTCACATAAATGTAGTTTTCCCTGTGGAAATAATTGGACCTTTTGATGTAATTTCTGCCACCTTGAACTCTCTGCATTGAGTTCAAGGTAGCTTGAATAGGGTTGCTCCTGCATGCCTGTGTATTGCAAGTTGATTACATTATGATCTCCATGGCCATAAACACACATTTATGTTTTTCTAGCCATCCCCTGCCATGCATTGCTGTGGCCCATATGGGGGTTCTGTGTGGGAGGTTTGGCCCAATTCTATCATTGGTGGGGTTCAGAATGGTCTGTGATTGTAGGTGAACTATCAGTCTCAGCAACTACAACTCCCAAAAGTCAAGATTCTATTTTCCCCAAACTCCACCAGTGTTCACATATGGGCATATTGAGTATTCGTGTAGAGTTTGGTCCAGATCCATCATTGTTTGAGCCCACAGTGATCTCTGGATGTAGGTTAACTACAACTCCAAAACTGAAGGTCCATGCCCACTGAACCCTTCCAATGGTTTTTGTTGGTCATGGGAGAACTGTGTGCCAAGTTTGGTTCAATTCCAACGTTGGTGGGGTTCAGAATGCTCTTTGGTTGTAGGTGAACAATAAATCCCAGCAACAACAACTCCCAAATGACAAAATCTTTTTTTTAGTGAAGGACATACATTGGGTTGTTAGGTGTCTTGTGTCCAAATTTGGTGTCAATTCGTCCAGTGGTATTTGAGTTCCGTTAATCCCACAAACAAACATTACATTTTTATTTATATAGATTGTGTGCTTGATTGCATATTCGAATCATAGAATTATAGAGTCATAGAGTCGGAAGAGACATGCAGTCCAACCCTCTTCTGCCAGGCAAGAAGCCACAATGAGAACACTATCAACAGATGGTCATTCAGCCTTTGTTTCTACATTTCCAGAGAAGGAGACTCCGCTGGACTCCTGGGAAGTATATTCCAGTGCTGAACAGCTTGGATGTTCTTCCTAATGTTTAGGCAAAATCTCATTTTCTGTACTTTGGATCCATTGCCTCATGTCCTAGTATCTATAACAGAAGAAGACAAGCCTGCTCCATCATCAGGTTCTCATGTCCCCTCTTAATCTTCTCTTCTAAAGCTAAACATACCAAACTTTATAAGGTGTTCTTCATGGAACTTGGCTTCCAGACCTTGGCCATCGTGGTTGCCCTCTTCTGGACACATTCCAGTTTGCCAACATCTTTCCTGAACTGTGGTGCCTAGAACTGGACACAGTATTCCACATGGGGAAGTTTATGCTACATTGCCCTGATGTAGGATGTTGGCTAATATATATCCCTGTTATCAAAAATATTGGGAGAAGACATTGGGGAGAAAAAGGAAGCAAGCTGCATCTTTCCCCTCCCTCTCACTTGGGAGAATCTCCCTCTCACTTGCTCCAAGTGAACTATAAACAATCGGATCTTGAATGGGATGCAATATCAAAGTGGCACAAAAATTTAATGTGCAGATTTTATAAATGTGGATTTAATATGATGTGTGGGAATGAATGGAAGAATGTAAGAATGTATGGAGCTAATAATTTTGGAAACACCAGTAAAATACCCAGGCCTGCAATGACCTGCTTGCTGGAATATAATTAAAAGTTGCTAATGAGAAATAAAAATTAAACTCTGAAAATAACTGAGACAGTGATAACAGAAATGTTTGCAACATTCCTTATGTTAAGAAGGAAGTCAACAGAAGCATTGTGTTTGCCAACACCAATCAAGAAGAGTCAACATCTGACCAGGAAACCGAGATGGAGCCAGGATGGAAGTAGTCTATTATTAATTTACAACTTTGGGACTACATTAGCAGAATATTCCTATAAAAGACTCAGTCTAATAATTCTCAAAGTGTGGCAGACCTGAGGAGTCTGTTCCATCCGCTATGCTCTGCTCCATGGGAAGGACAGAGATGGTGTATTTGGAGAGGGGCAGATTTGCAAGGGAGCAGTCTGATCACTTTGAGGCTTCTTTCTCAAGGGAAGAGGAAGAAGTTCACTTTTGGAGTCTTATATTTTGTGCAGGGAGTCAGGTTCTGCTGTACGGAAAAACGAGATCTGGTCCTTGGCATTGTGCTTAGGGAAAAAAGTTTTGGCATTTCAGCATTTTGAAGATATGGCATTATGCAAGTTATGAAACTATATGTTGGCAGGCTGCAGGAAAGCAAGGTCTGGCATAACAGGTACTTCTCCAAGGAGGGAGAAAAGGATATGGTAATATTTTGGATGCATGTGGATGAATGTGTGTACATGTGTGTGAATGTTGAGTGAAAATGCAATTCCCCTTTTTTAGTTTGTTAACCAATGTAATTGTAAATCCAATGTCGTTGCATAGAATCTGTATGTCTGTATGTCCAATGTCATTCTTCGTATAAATGTTTTTCTGTAATCTGATATAACCTCTTACACTGGACATTTCAATAAAAAGAACCTATTCTTCAAAGTTATTGAAAAGTCATTCTTGACAAATGTAGTTATAGAGAAAAGGGCAATAACTGTTTGGAAGATCAGATGGAAAACAATTAGAGGAAGTACTACACTTGCATATGCAGGTTAAGTATCCCTTACTCAAAATGCTTTGGACTAGAAATGTTTTGGATTTCAGATTTTGGAAAACCTATATTTCCATATCCATACTGTAGAGAAATGCTTATTATAAAGTGTTTATTATACTGTGTTTAAACTGTATTTATGTTTTACATTGGTTGCCGTGGCCTAGCTGTGAGAGATAGGTTGCCATGGTGACAAGGCAGAAGAGGAGGTGGGCGGAGCTTAAGGAGAAAAAGGTTTGAAAGTGACAGTTAATTTTCAGTCAGGAGGATGAGACCCTGAGAAGAGGGCAGAGTCAATTAGGGGCTCTGTGGAGTGAAGCAGTATAGATTCAGTTAGTTCTTAATATTTGTGAATATTTCTTCAGCAAGGGAGCTGAAGGTGAAACCTCATTAGATTGCTTGAGTTAAAAAGAATCTAACAGAGGGGGTTTTAGGAACGACAGTAGTGAAAGACTGGAGATCAGTGGTTTGATCCGGTATAGGACAAACAGTGAGAATATTCACAACAAGGAACACTGAAATAATAAAGCACTTCACTGTAGAAGGAGTTTATAAGATTGTAACATCTAAAGCCTGAATGTATCTCAACCAAGCCATATTGTAACCATCAAGCATATGGGAAGCTCAACATCTCAATATTGCAACAATTACGCTTTGTTTAACAATAAACTTGTTCTCTTTGTATTTTAAACCTGCCTCCTCCATTGATTTTACGTTCGGTGCATTCCACTCTACCAAAGTTACCTCACAACGCAAATAGGGATAAACAGAGACTTTAAGACCAGCGTCTCTAAACATATTGGTGGCAGTTTAATTTATTAGCGGTCTAGGAACTTTCTGTACATTTTTGGTAATCCCATTTGGTGGGATTAACGCACGACTTTATATTTTATTGGTGGCATTGATACGTTCTTTACACATACATAATACGATATCTTGGAGTTGGAGCCTAAGTGCATTTGTTTCATATACTCCCAATATATAGCTTGAAGCAATTTTATGCAATATTTACATTATTTTATGCATGAAACAAAGCATGCATACATTGAACCATCAGAAAGTTAATGTGTCATTATCTCAGCCACCTATATGGACAATTTTGGAGTGTATTTCAGAATTCTGGATGAGGGATGTTCAACCTGTTTGACATGAAAAATAAAGTAGAATACAATGAAGTGTTTGAGAAAGTGCCATGTATGCTCTCTTTGCTTGCTTGTTTGGTCGTATTATGTTAGCTTTTCTCCCAGTTCAAGGCCTAAGACAGCTTACAAAAGGAATGGAACAAGAACACAGCGAAAACCAATAATATCTGACACTGAAGGGTTTTTTTTTAAAAAAAATTGTTAATTACATTAGCATATTAAAACTGAACATTCAATTAAAACAATTTCAAAATCATTCAAATGCGACACAGAAGAGAGGAAAGAACGACTTCCATCATTAAAAGCCTTTTCATAACAACCAGATAAGGGCCAAACACTCGCTAAATTACAAAAGCTGGTATCCTGTTAGGTGTTTACTATCGCAGGCTGATTAACAATCACATTAAGATAAACTATGATATTGCATCATATTCTCGGAGTACTTTAACTGCAATAGCTCATGGGAGTTGAAGTTTTTCAAGGTATTTAGTCTTCTCTGACAAAAAGTTGCTGCCTAACCAAACAGCCAATCTCATGATGCCAAGGCATTGAGCCATGTCAATTAAAGTGATCAGTAACTGCATTAATTCTACAGTGTAGATGCACCGTGCATCTCCAGGAGCATTGCACAAATGGAACCAGCAATGCACAGTGGGTCCTTATACAAAATGGGACATGTTTCACATTGGGACACATGTTGTGCATCAGGATAAATTGCACATTGGGACACATATCTCTTATCACCTTAAGGTTCAATGTGGGATCTCAGCCAAGGACTTTGCTCACCAGCAGGATCATAATAGAAAGAAGGCCAGCCTAGCCTCCCATGGAAGGCAGTTCCTCAGACCTTCTCTCATATCCTCAATATACAGATGGGTCTATTTTTCTTTCCCTTCGCCTCAGAAGGGGACAGGAGAGACATCATCTATTGTATCTCAGATAACCTAAACCTGAGCATCATGGAGACTTATAGGCCATAGCCAGGATCTTGAATTGTGCTCAGAAATGGAGCAGTATGGTAAACATATTAGCCATATTTCAATATTTGAAAGGATTTCATAGTGAAGATGGAGCATGCTTGCAAACTACAAATCCTATGATTCCATTGGATGGAGCCTTGACTGTTGAAATGGTATCAATCTATAATCTTGTAGAAAGAAAGAAAAGATGTCTGCTTTGTTGTATTTGTCCTTACAATGGGAGATTCATGCCAAAACCTTTCAGAAACTACTGGTGACTCTATACAAGGTTGTTTGTCACCCCAAGATTGTAACAGTGAGTTGAGTGAGCCTTTTGTGTGTGCTATGGGTGTTATTTATTCCTCAGTCATCAGCACATCATATCTTCTCATGTCATTTCAAAATGACTACTTCTGTTAAAAGTTTGCAGTTATTTGAAAATATTGATGAGGCACAGAATGAGGAGATGCTGAACCGATACTTGTGTGAACCAATATACTTGTGTGAAGTGTCCTTTGGATCAATTTTATAAATTTTTCACAGTCCTGCCCCCGTCCCCACTAGGGTTGGACATGATGTAAGTCATGTTCTTAATGGTACCATTCATATAATAAAAAAATGATTTTTTTTGGGGGGGGGGGGGGGAACAGCATTGCAAATGACCAAATATCAAACCTGGGCATTGCCAAATACCCAAGTTAGTATTTATACATGCTCACACATACATATTTCTTTGCACATTTTCTAGAATTCACAAATGCAGTCATGAATGTATAATCTACATATTTATGACTGACTTGTATTCACAATCCTACATATTTAAAAGAGTAAGGAATGGGTAGGAATTGTAAAGGTTCTGCAATCCAAATTTACCAAGCAGTAGATGCTGTGAGTGATGGGAGTCCTATCGATTGGGACATAGCAGATTCATGTTTCTACACTCTGTGAGTAATCTCTAGTGCAAGAGTCAGAAACAGGATACCTGCCATAATTTCTCCTTGTACCAGACAGTACTTGTGGGATGGGATGGAAATATCAATCTGCTCCTGTCAATCTGATTGACAGGACAACAAACCTGCATTGCTCACAGCAGCTGATGCTCAGCAAGTCTGAAGTGAGAGAAGAGGAGATGCAACTTAGCAATGGAACTGACCTGGTTTCATAGTTAAGGGCCCATCTACATTTACACCAACATTTGGAACCAATATTTTGACTGGTCTCAGATACTGAGGTGTTCTTCACCTCCAACTTGCAGCAGTGGTGGATGCAGAAACCAGATCGATGAGTTGGACAAAAACTGATTCAGTATCACTGGACTGTCATCTTCATTTGTCCCATTGTCCCCTTTGCGGAAATAGCAAAGACAATCCATTTCTTTCATCATTTACTGGAGAAGTTCCTTGCTGCCAAACCAGACCATCAGATGAGGAATAAGGCAGAGATGGCCACATCTCTTGTTGGCGTTAGCAGAGTATCACAGAAGCTCAGAATAATGGACTCTGGAGTCTCTGGTAAAAGAAAGTTTTTAGCTTTACTTAAGCAGCTCAAAATAGACAACATACACCATCAGCGAACAGACGTGAAGAACATAAACCGAAAGAGATAGGAACTAATACAAACTGCAGCTGGAAGGAAGTTTATCTCTGGCACTCCCTAATCTTTCACAGAGCAAGAACTCAGGGTCACATTCTCACAGCTTGTTACTTTGCTGTTTAACCCTTCTGTGTCAAACTACATCCTGGCAATACAATTCTATTACAATCACAATCCTATCACATAAAATTACATTTAAACACACATCATACATGAATTACGCACTGACAATAGCTTAATTTCTCAAAGGACCACCAGCGTCTTATGGATTGGAAGTGTTTGTGCAAAGAGTGATGGATCTTCTTGGGAGCAAGATACTTCTTTAAGAAAGAGTGCAGTCAACCCCATGTATCCTCAGGTGCTACATCCATGAAAATATTGAGGGGGAAAAACCCCAAAACTAAACTTTCATGTTGCAATATGCCAATGTGTAGGTATATAAGGTACACCAGTTTTGGATAATGAAGGCACTTTTCACCCAGAGGAGGTCTGGGAATAATTAGCTGTATATAAATAACTAATGGAGTACCAATGAGGATTAACATATTAAAATGTTGGTTAACCGACATTATCAATGGGATGAATATTCTCTGTTATTGGGTTCCCACTCCAAAAACTGAGTTTCCTGATAATTTAGGAAGACTAATAAAGCAATGAGAATTCTGATGTGGGTTTTTGCAAAAACCTTTTGCTTTCTGTGCAGGAAATCTACTTTGTTCAAAAAATGAATTGGAATGAATCTGCAGTTTGAGATACTCTTATCTGGAAATCTGAAATCCAAAATACTCTGAGGACATAAATATTTTGTCACCAGCTGCTCACTTCTGACATTAGAAAAAGGGGATTAGTCACATGTCTAGTGTTCATCAGTAATGATGAATGGCAGGATAGGAGGCCTGGAAATGGGCTGAATGAGCAAGCATGGAAACCCCATTGGGTGCCACCTCATTGATTGCTATGGATGTCTAACTCCAGGTTATACATCTGCGGGTGCATCTACATGGTAAAATTGATATCAGTCAACACCACTTTAACTGCCTTGGCTCAGTAAAATGGATTTGAGGGATTAGTAGTCTGGTGAGACAGCAGCACTCTTTGACAGAGAAGTTGTACCACTACAACTCCCATGATTTCATAGCACTGAGTCATAAGAGTTAAAGTGGTGCCAAACTGCATTCATTCCACAGTGTAGGTGCACTCCGTAAGTGTGATCCTGAATTCTGGCCATCATTTCTTATTTCCCTTTCCCCACCCAGACAAACTATCTATGATGTTTGAAGGATACATGAATAGACTATATGTTGTTGGGCATGGAAATGTGTGGAAAGAAAAGAACAGGCGATGATCAATATTTTAAAATGTTGTTGGGTCACATGCTTTATGATAGCCTCCCAAGCTGACAGTTTCCAGAAACTTTGAAGTATAAATCTTAACATCCGCAGCAATTGGTAATCTGACACATCTAAAAAGTCCCAGAGAGCAACTTAGGGTACTTTCAGACTGCAGTTAAATGTGTGCTGAAACGGATCTGGCCAGGGTGGTCCATGCCTTAGTCACCTCTAGACTGGATTACTGTAATGCACTCTATGTGGGGCTGCCCTTGAAAACGGCTTGGAAATTCCAGGTGGTCCAACGGGCGGCAGCCAGGTTGTTAACCGGGGCTCCTCACAGGGAGCGGTCAACCCTCCTGTTCAAGGATCTCCACTGGCTGCCATTCATTTTCTGAACCCAATTCAGAAAATACTATGCTATGGTGCTATATATTGATGTTTTTAATCTGTTAATTATTTAATGATTGTAACTGTTTTTATATTTGTATGTATTTGGATATAGGCATCGAATTGTGCCTTCTTTTTGTAAGCCGCCCTGAGTCCCCCCTCGGGGGTGAGAAGGGCGGGGTATAAGTAGCAGAAATAAATAATAAAATAAATTCAAGGTGCAGGTTCTTACCTACAAAGCCCTCAACGGTTTGGGACCCGTCTAACTTCGTGACCACATCTCTGTATACAAACCCACATGATCTCTTCGATCATCTGGAGAGGCCCTGCTCACGCTCCCACCTGCATCGCAAGCACAATTGGTGGGGCCTTTTCGGTGGTGGCCCCTTGACTCTGGAACTCACTTCCTAAGGACATCAGGCATGCCCCAACTTTGGCAGTCTTTAAGAGGAGCTTGAAGACGTGGTTGTTCCAGTGTGCCTTCCCAGAATAATGACCCCATAGCATTTTGTCCTCCAAAGCACTTGATATATTTAGGTCTGCTCGTATGTTCCCACAAACTGCCCTATCACTTTTTCGTCCATGTTCAGCATTATTTTTTAATCTTTTAATTTTAATTACATTTGGCCTACCCATAGATTTCAAAGTGTGTTGTCCTATTGATAATGCATGTGTTATTGTTTTATTGTTTTGTTATTTTAAATTGCTTGTATTGTTGTTATTGCTTATATTGTTGTATTTTGGGCTCGGCCTCATGTAAGCTGCAGCGAGTCCCTTGGGGAGATGGTAGCGGGGTATAAATAAAGTGTTATTATTATTGTCGAAGGCTTTCATGGCTGGAATCACTAAGTTCTTGTGGGTTTTTTCGGGCTATATGGCCATGTTCTAGAGGCATTTCTCCTGACGTTTCGCCTGCATCTATGGAAAGCATCCTCAGAGGTGAGGTCTGTTGGAACTGGGAAAAAGGGTTTATATATCTGTGGAATGACCAGGGTGAGACAAAATAACAAAAACTTTGTTGTTATTATTATTATTATTATTTTCAAAACCTGCTTTAGTATGTATTTAAGCCCCCACCTCCCCCCAAAAACACCCTTGGACTTTCCTGGTGGGGTGGCTACAGACCACCCAGTAACTACCAGGATGGTATCAAAACACCCCAACCCCCTCTCCCCAAAACCCTAAAACTGTTAAAAACATACTGGGCTGTTCCTCACTTTCCCCCCTTCTGGTGTGTCATTTCTATGTGCCAGGAGGACTCGCTGGGCCAGGCAGCCTGGAAAGTTATAAAAGTTTTTAGGGCTGTAGGCGGGATAGTGGGGCAAGAGGGATTCCTCTTGGTTTTTCAGGCTCATGGAGCCCGAAAAACCAAGATGGCTGTGTCGATTGGGCCCAGGAATCACATGACACAGTCCCCAGGCCCAAACCACACTGGGTCCATGTCTGGTAAGGCCCGGATCTTACCTAAAACCTGGGTCTTACCAGGTATCTAACTAATTTGGAACAAAGCAGGTAAATTCTGTTTTGTTCCAAATTAATTTGCTCTTACCCGATGCCTCAGATAAAAGCCCGGTGGGTGTCACATTTTTGGGTCTGTCTGGAAGGGCCCTTAAAAAGCACAGTTGAAACTAGCAATAACAAAACCAGTCACAAGGGGCCAGCAGTGAGCACACACATAGCATTCTCTGCCAGTCCCAGTGCTCATTTTGAAAGTGAAAGAATTGCCTAACAAATTAATGCAATTCAAGGAAGGAAACTATTTTGTGTTGTTAATGTTAACAACAATGAATTCATCTCCATATTTGTAAAGGTCAACATCAGTGAATTAATTTTCAGACCTAATGTTCCAAACTCCATTGCATATTTACAACACATCAAACAATTCAGGGATGTGATAATGAGATTGCTTGAGATAAAAGTCTGAACATTCCCATCACAGTTTAGGAAAGTTACTTTTTTGATGATGATATGTATAATCACCCAGCCAACATAGCTCCTGAGAGAAAATTCCTCACATTTAAATCTCAGTAATACCATATCTACTCGAGTCAAATGTGCTATTAAATCTAATGCACACCTCAATTTTCCAAATCCTGAGAACACAAAAAAGTGCATGACATTTGGCAGCTTGTTGGACAGTTTGTTGAAGTTGTTTGATTGTTGGACTAGGTTTCTTAGCCCCTTCTGCACAGTTGTATAAAGTCCACAATGAACTGGATTATACGGCAGTGTGGACTCAGATAACCCAGTCCAAAGCAGATATTGTGGATTATCTGCTTTGATATTCTGTGTTATATGATTGTATTGAAGGGTTTGTTGAGATCAGGATTCAGATTCCTTTTGAGCTTTTGAAACCCACTGGGTGATTTTGGGCAATCACACCATAAAGGAAGACAATGTAAATCCTTCTCTGAAGAAATCTGACCAAGAAAACCTTAAAACAGGTTGCCATCTTGGGAAGCATTCAGACAGGACCTAAAATGTGCACCCTCCCACTTCTTCAAGTGGGGCTCCAGATGATGCTCCATGAAAACATGAATGCTTTCGGCACAAAGTAGGAAAACTCTGCTTTGAGCCAAGATTATTTGACTGTTGGAAAGAGAACACGTCTTTAAGAAGACCTGTGTCTTTCCATCTGTGGGGGCTGTGTAGCTAGGACTGGGAATCATGCCACGCAACTTTCAGTGTCCATCTACACAATCTGTCTCGGGATTCTTGGTCCCCTGGAGCCCAAAAAACCCAAAACAGCCCCTTCCCCCTCACTAAACCCCTTAAAAAAGCCTTTTAAAAAAGTGAAATAACTCACCTGGCAGCCGTTTCTTCTTCTTTAGAGTTCTCATTTGTTGTACCAAGGGCATGCCAAGAAAGGGGGACGTGAATGATTTTCCTCCTCCCTCTCCAT
This sequence comes from Anolis sagrei, assembly GCF_037176765.1. Lineage (NCBI taxonomy): Eukaryota > Metazoa > Chordata > Lepidosauria > Squamata > Anolidae > Anolis > Anolis sagrei. Next base: position 8,275,703 of record NC_090024.1, on the reverse strand, counting down.
GGCATGTCATTGGTTCGATCCATGAGAACTTTGGAGAAGAGGAAATGGTTGCTAGGTGTGTTATTTTGCTTTTTTAAAGACTGTTTTAAGGGGTTTTCTTTTCTGTCCTAGTGCCCTGCTCGACAGTCCGGCATGTGGACACCCCTCCCTCTGGGAAGTGTGTGGACTTCAATGCGAGTGCAATCGTGTTTTTAAAACTTGACTGCACTCTCATTTAAGTGCTGTCTGGAACAGCCCTTCGTGATGGTCATGGTGTATGCCGTCAGGACATTTCACCTTATGGAAATCCTAAAACAAACCTATCATAGGGTCTTCTGGGGCTGAGAATGTGCTATTTGCCTGCCTGCCCCCAAAATGAGGAGGCAAGACACATGTAAATTGGATTAAAACTTGGGCAACGTTTATTAAATGTTACCTATTTAACTTTTCCTATCTGGGTCCCTGGTGACCTACACCCGGGCAACCTCAAAGGGAAATATATGGAGAAGCCTCCTCCAAGGTTGTTGAGACCAGACTCCTCCTGTTTCTGGGCCATTTAATTTAACATCACCCCTTAACTATACATCAATGTGAGTGTATTGAATAAAGGCCCACAACCCAATTCTTTTGTGTTTCCCTAACTATTTACACTAGGCCTATTATTTACCAAATCCACCATCCAAGCTAGCTCCTAAACAGTATAGGGTAGGCAAAAAAACCTTTCTAGAACATAGAAAGGAAAAATACCTACCTGGCTCCGGTTTGTTGTTCATTTGTTCAGTCGCTTCCAACTCTTCGTGACCTCATGAACCATCCCACGCCAGAGCTCCCTGTTGGCTGTCACCGCCCCCAGCTCCTTCAAGGTCAAGCCAGTCACTTCAAGGATACCATCCATCCATCTTGCCCTTGGTCGGCCCCTCTTCCTTTTTCCTTCCATTTTCCTCAGCATCATTGTCTTCTCTAAGCTTTCCTTTCTTCTCATGATGTGGCCAAAGTACTCAATCTTATCCTCTACTATCCTTCCCTCCAATGAGTAGTTGGGCTTTATTTCCTGAAGTATGGACTGGTTGGATCTTCTCACAGTCCAAGGCACTCTCAGAACTTTCCTCCAACACCTCAGTTCAAAAGCATCTACCTTCTTTTGCTCAGCCTTCCCTATGGTCCAGTTCTCACATCCGTAGGTGACTACAGGGAATACCATGGCTTTGACTATGCGGATCTTCGTTGCCAGTGTGATGTCTCTACTCTTCTCTATTTTATTAAGATTGGTCATTGCTCTCCTCCCAAGAAGTAAGCATCTTCTGATTTCCTCGCTGGAGTCTGCATCTGCAGTAATCTTTCCAGCTAGAAATACAAAGTCTGTCACTGCCTCCACATTTTCTCCCTCTATTTCCCAGTTATCAATCAGTCTGGTTGCCATAATCTTGGGGGTTTTTTTTTTGTTTAATGGCAGTCCAGCTTTTGCACTTTCTTCTTTCACCTTAGTTAGAAGGCTCCTCAGCTCCTCCTTGCTTCTGGCCATCGAAGTGGTATCATCTGCATATCTGAGGTTGTTAATGTTTCTTCCAGCCATTTTAACCCCAGCGTTGGATTCGTCAAGCCCTGTACATCGCATGATGTGTTCTGCATACAAGTTGAATAGGTTGGGTGAGAGTATACAACCCTGCCTTATGCCTTTCCCAAACTTAAACCAGTCTGTTGTTCCATGGTCAGTTCTTACTGTTGCTACTTGTTCCTTATACTTGGCCCCAGTAGGCAAGCACAAACACAAAGCTATACTATTAATGGGTGGGAGTGGTTGATGGTCAAAACTGGAATGAGGAGGCTGGCTGCCCCATGATTAGCCACGCTCCTTTTCGGGATGCTTTGATGTCACCATCCCTCCTCTTCATTCAGGGGAGGAGGCAAATTGCTCTCCCTCCCCACTTTGTCAGAGAGGGAAAGTCCCTTATTCAGGGTCACCCAGTGAATTTTGACTGTTGAGCAGGGATCCAAACCCTGGTCAATGGAGCTATGGTCCAACACTCAAATTGGCCCCATATAGTGGTCAACGCTGAAGTCAAACTGAAGGCCTATAATTACAACCACCACCACAAATTTGGGTACATTCCATTTTTAATTATATTGAAGAATGCTGTGATGAGATGGAAATAACTTGATTTTTTTTAAAGGAGCAAATGGAGCCAGTTCTCCAATCCTTATCAGAGACTGAGCATGGCATTTTTATTGCTTTTTTTCTCCATGCGACAGAGTATCATTGTTATGTACACACATCTGTGTATGAATCATCAGCCCGGTGAGGGTCCAATTTGGCTGTCATAAATTTGGATTTCTTTGACAGGCCAGCCTTTAAGGAAGGAGACTGTGTGGGACGGAAGGGACTGGGTGAGCCTATGGAAAATGGTTCGGTCCATGACTCCTAGCCTGCAAACTCTATGCCCGGTCATCGGAGGCCGAAAGGACAACACAGCAAGGACAGGGGAAAAGGGTAAAACTATCACAACAGCTCAGGAGTTTTGCGTGGCTTGTGGATGAATAGCTCTGCCGAACGGAGGCTGTGTGGGAAGGAACAATCAAGCGAAGGAACAGCAGTGGGAAGAATGAGAAATCATGTGTTATAATGTGGAGTAAGGCAAGGAGGGAGGTATTTTTTGACACAGCACCAAATCTTGCCAACTGCAGCCCCCATGGCCAGCTACCAAGTAATCCAGATCATATGAAAGAAAATGCATTGCATCAGTAGCAGCTGAACAAGGAATAATTGGTGTGCAGGCAGGGCTGGATTCACTCTTAATCAAAATAATCCCATTATTTTGACCTCACTACTTCTGAGGATGCTTGCCATAGATGCAGCCAAACATCAGGAATCATAGAATCATAGAATCAAAGAGTTGGAAGAGACCTCATGGGCCATCCAGTCCAACCCCCTGCCAAGAAGCAGGAATATTGCATTCAAATCATCCCTGACAAATGGCCATCCAGCCTCTGTTTATAGAATCATAGAATCATAGAATCAAAGAGTTGGAAGAGACCTCATGGGCCATCCAGTCCAACCCCCTGCCAAGAAGCAGGAATATTGCATTCAAATCATCCCTGACAAATGGCCATCCAGCCTCTGTTTAAAAGCTTCCAAAGAAGGAGCCTCCACCACACTCCGGGGCAGAGAGTTCCACTGCTGAACGGCTCTCACAGTCAGGAAGTTCTTCCTCATGTTCAGATGGAATCTCCTCTATTGTAGTTTGAAGCCATTGTTCCGCATCCTAGTCTCCAGGGAAGCAGAAAACAAGCTTGCTCCCTCCTCCCTGTGGCTTCCTCTCTCATATTTATATATGGCTATCATATCTCCTCTCATCCTTCTCTTCTTCAGGCTAAACATGCCCAGCTCCTTAAGCCGCTCCTCATAGGGCTTGTTCTCCAGACCCTTGATCATTTTAGTCGCCCTCCTCTGGACACATTCCAGCTTGTCAATATCTCTCTTCAATTGTGGGGCCCAGAATTGGACACAATATTCCAGATGTGGTCTAACCAAAGCGGAATAGAGGGGTAGCATTACTTCCTTAGATCTAGACACTATGCTCCTATTGATGCAGGTCAAAATCCCATTGGCTTTTTTTGCCGCCACATCACATTGTTGGCTCATGTTTAACTTGTTGTCCACGAGGACTCCAAGATCTTTTTCACACGTACTGCTCTCGAGCCAGGCATTGTCCCCCATTCTGTATCTTTGCATTTCATTTTTTCTGCCAAAGTGGAGTATCTTACATTTGTCACTGTTGAACTTCATTTTGTTAGTTTTGGCCCATCTCTCTAATCTGTCAAGATCGTTTTGAATTCTGCTCCTGTCCTCTGGACTATTGGCTCTCCCTCCCAATTTGGTGTCGTCTGCAAACTTGATGATCATGCCTTCTAGCCCTTCATCTAAGTCGTTAATAAAGATGTTGAACAGGACCGGGCCCAGGACGGAACCCTGCGGCACTCCACTTGTCACTTCTTTCCAAGATGAAGAGGAAGCATTAGTGAGCACTCTCTGTGTTCGTCCACTTAACCAATTCTAGATCCACCTCACCGTAGTTTTGCCTAGCCCACATTGGACTAGTTTCCTTGCCAGAAGGTCATGGGGGACCTTGTCAAAGGCCTTACTGAAATCCAGGTACGCTACATCCACGGCGTTCCCCGCATCTACCCAGCTTGTAGCTCTATCGAAGAAAGAGATCAGATTAGTCTGGCATGACTTGTTTTTGATCAATCCATGTTGACTATTAGCGATGATTGCATTTGTTTCTAAGTGTTTGCAGACCGCTTCCTTAACAATCTTTTCCAGAATCTTGCCCGGTATCGACGTGAGGCTGACCGGACGGTAGTTGTTTGGGTCATCCTTTTTTCCCTTCTTGAAGATTGGGACCACATTGGCCCTCCTCCAATCTGCTGGAACTTCTCCCGTTCTCCAAGAACTCTCAAATATGGTTGCCAATGGTTCCGAAATGACTTCCGCTAGTTCCTTCAATACTCTGGGGTGCAGTTGATCTGGCCCTGGGGACTTGAACTCATTAAGAGCGGCCAGGTATTCCTGGACGACTTCTTTCCCAATTTGGGGTTGGATGTCCTCCAATCCCTCATCCACTCCATCTTGCTGAGGTTGAAGATTCTCTTTTTGTGAGAAGACCGAGGCAAAGAAGGCATTAAGTAGTTCTGCCTTTTCCCTATCCCCTGTCAGCATTGCCCCATCTTCTCCTCGAAGAGGTCCTATCGCCTCCTTGTTTTTCCTTTTTCTACTGACATAAGAATAGAAGCCCTTTTTATTGTTTTTAATGTCCCTGGCAAGTCTGAGCTCGTTTTTTGCTTTAGCTTTGCAGACCTTTTCCCTACAGGTGTTGGCTATTTGTTTGAATTCTTCTTTGATGATTTCTCCCTTTTTCCACTTCTTGTGCATGTCTCTTTTGTGTCTTAGCACAGTTAGAAGTTCTTTGGACATCCATTCTGGCTTCTTTGCACTTGTCCTATTTTTTCTCTTTGTTGGCACGGTTTGCAATTGCGCCTTGAGTATTTCACTCTTGAGAAATTCCCATCCATCCGTAACTCCCTTGTCTTTTAGTATCTGTGTCCACGGAATGCTGTTCAGCATTTCCTTCATTTTTTGGAAATCAGCTCTCCTAAAGTCCAAAATGCGGGTTTGACTTGTCTTAGTTTCGGCCTTCCTTTGTACCTCGAATTGCATGAGCACATGGTCACTTGCCCCTAAGGATCCTACCACTTCGACCGCATCGATCAGGTCCTCCGCATTTTTTAGGATGAGATCAAGAGTAGCCAATCCCCTTGTTGCCTCTTCTACCTTCTGGACCATGAAATTGTCTGCAAGGCAAGCGAGGAATTTGTTGGACCTTGTACTCTTGGCCGAGTTTGTTTTCCAGCAAATATCGGGATAGTTGAAATCGCCCATGACTACTACATCTCTCCTCCGTGCCTGTTTGGTCAACTGTTGGCAGAAGACTTCATTAAGTTATTCCTCCTGGCTTGGGGGTCTGTAGTAGACGCCTACAACGACATCTTTTTGAGTCCCAGTTCCCTTGATTCTTATCCAGATGATTTCAAGCTGGTTTCCCAGATTGCTGTCTTGAATCTCTTCTGCAGCATAAGAGTTTTTGACATATAAGGCTACTCCGCCTCCTCTCCCCTTTGTTCAGTTTCTGTGAAAGAGGTTATACCCCTCGATATCTACATTCCAGCGATAGGAGTCATCCCACCAGGTTTCAGTGATCCCTATGATATCATATTTGTGGTGTTGTGCTAAAAGTTGGAGTTCGTCTTGTTTATTTCCCATGCTCTGTGCATTAGTGTAGAGAATGCCTCTATACCACGGCCATAACCTAAAAAAACTACAACAACCCAAAATAATCCCATGCTCAGGGAATCAAAGAAAGGGAGGCACTACAGAAATATTCCATTGCTGGGTTTACCATGGGCCACATGATTCAAAACTGCAAATGGTGCAGCTGAATCAGGTCCACAAAAAATGAGTTCCCACAATAAAACACTTTGCAATTAGAAAAAGGAGAAAACTTTTCAGATATCAATAAAGTAGAACTATGTATTGCTGAAGGCTTTCATGGCTGGAATAACTGGGTTGTTGTAGGTTTTTCGGGCTATATGACCATGTTCTAGAAGCATTATCTCCTGAAGTTTCACCTGAAACTATGGCAAGCATCCTCAGATGTTGTGAGGTTCTGAGGATGCTTATCATAGATGCAGGCGAAACATCAGGAGAGAATGCCTCTAGAACATGGCCATATAGCCTGAAAAACCTACAACAACCCAAAGTAGAAGTATGCCAAAATAAATATTTTGTGCCATCTTATTGAAAGTTTTATTTCATTTAAAAAATAACATTTTCATGGTTTACTATGCTTTATATTAGATTTTAGATGTATATGTGGGCACCAAAATATTTTAAGTCCTTTGGGCCTTGCATGCAGTGGCTTTCTGTTGAGCTGGAAGACAACACCATCACCATAACCAGTGATGGTTAGTATCCCCCATGTTTTGGGTGTGGTGAACTCAGTCTGGGCTCTATTCCAAACTATAAAGAGACTGAACTCTATCCAAAGGGATGAAACCTTGAAGAAAACAGTTTCAGCCCTTTGGATAGATCCTCTCAAATTTGGATTCCCCGCGTCACAGGCAGAGCATCCCTAGCACTGGTTACATTGATGCCTTCTTATGTATACACATATTTAGTAGGCTTGTGCAATCTGGGTAAGCGGTGATTGGTTTTGTTGACCTGGATTTTGGTGGTGGTCCCGATCCATTTTTCGGGAACCTCCCAAATTTGGGAGGACATAAATCCTTTTTCTATCTGGGAAGCTGAAATATTCACTTTCTATCCAGCTCATTGGCAGCAATGGGGGTGGGGGCTTTCCAGGCTCGCCTTCCCATCATTTTAGGCATCATTTGTTTTTATATCCTTCATTAAGACCTGGATTAAAAGCATCTGAGTTAAGGTAGCACTCCTTCTGCAATTCTTTCCCTTCTGTCTGTAGAAGGTACCTGGGTTTAATAATAATAATAATAATAATAATAATAATAATAATAATAATAGTTTATTTATATACCACTCTATCTCCCTGATGGGGCTCAAGGCGGTTTCCAAGTGACATACACCAAAACATACAGAGTAACCAACATAAGCATAAAATTATCAAAAACAACATAAGCATAAAATTATCACAACACATATATATTAAAAGTAATCCTGCTGGTTCTTCATACCTATTTGTTAGGGCCGAGAAAAAGTAGGTCAAGGCAATTTAAAAAGGGCCAGGCCAAGGCTAGTGCAAAACCAGAATATGGGGGCCAGGGAACTGAGTAAAGTGCTAAACTGGCTAACAGCAGTAGTAAGTATAGGTCTGTGACTGCTCATTACCAGGGCCTATTGGAGGAGTGACTGGGATAATAGGTGGAAGGTACAAGGCCATAGACTCACAATGTCTAGGGCTGGACTAGTACTGGTCATTCTCAAAGGCTTGGTGAAACCACCAGGTCTTTAAGGAGAGGATGGGGCCTGTATTATTTCCCTTGGAAGGGTGTTCCAGAGGTGGAAGGCCACCACCGAGAAGGCCCTCTTTCTCGTCTCCACCAACCGTGTTTGTGACAGTGGTGGGAGCGAAAGGAGGGACAATTTTAACCAACCTAAACTTAACAGTATTTCAGTGGAAGACCCCAGAGACCATCCAGTCCAACCCCCCTCATGCACAATAAAAGCACCTCCAAAAGATGGACATTCAACCTTAATAATAATAATAATAATAATAATAATAATAATAATAATAGGAGCAATTCCAGAGGCCACCCAGTCAACCCCTTTATGCCATATAGGAAAAACACAAAGCACTCCTGACATATCGCATTACAGCCTCCGTAGTAATAGGAATAGTAGTAGTAGTAGTAATAGCAGCATCCCCAGGGGCCATGCAGTTCAATTCCCTCCTGCTATGCACGAAAAGCACAATCAAAGCACTTCCTGAGCTGTGGGAGGGAAATAGGGTTTTGGAAGCAGAGAAGGCAAGAGGGGGTCTGGGTGGCAAGGAAAAGAGTGTGGGCAATGAGGGAGGTAGGGGAGAAAGGATCTGTGCCCTAGGAGAATGGTGCTGCTGGTGCTGTTTCGGCAGGCCCAAACTTTAATTTCCCTGCATTTCTCAGGAGGAGGAGAAAGAATGAGGAAGAGGTGGGAAGCAGCATGGCACCATGGAGCCCCTGATTATCACTCGTGGTACCCTAAGGGCTCCACGGAGCACAGTTTGAGAACCCCTGATTTAGAGTATTTATAACATGCATCTTATAAATTTTTGCTTTGGTGGTTTCTTGCCCTGAGGCTCACAATCTAAAACAATCTAGCTAAACTCAATGCTACCTAAGTGAACTATATGTGTGGGGAGTTTACTCTGTTCTATCCACTCAGCCCTCCTCCTTCTCCTCCTCCTTCTCCTCCTCCTCTTCCTCAACGTAAGAAATCTCCATTCCTTCCGTGCATCTATTCTAGTCTGGACAAACAATGAGACGCATGACAGAATCACATGATTCTTTGCTTTGTGGTTATATGATGTATTTCTTCATGTTAACAGTATCTCCAGATAATCTACTAGATCAATGGCTGCCTTGCCTGAATTGACAACAGAGCTTTTGTTACTAACAATAAACCTGACATAAAGCTTCAAAGTGGTTTACAGGATCAGATAAGTTTCATAAATATTGGAAAATATGAAATTGCCTTCTCATAACATTTGGGTAAATCTCATGAAATGTTCTCCAACTGGTTGTCAAAACATTTCCTGAAGACCCATGATTGCAGGATTTTTTCAGAAGAATTAAAAAATTCACAAAGTCATGACTTTGCAGTTTTAATTCTACAAGTTGTAAGGTAGCAATTAAGTCACATCATATTTTACCTTCTTTATTGGTGTAGGATGGGCCTGTCTTTCACTGAAAAAACAACTGCTTGGAAGACAAAAAAAATGCTGCAACTATGCAGTGTGAATGCACTCTGAGTAGAAGGAGACACATTTTACCATCTTGTTTTCCAAGGTGGTAGGACTTCTGCTCTGAGGGCAAGCACTTGTTCTCCATTCAAAAAGTTGCTGGTTCAAATCTCGGCATCTCTTGAAAAAGGTTTTGAGTAAGAGGACAAAATATATCCTGTTTCGATGGATTGGAGAATGCATCTATAGTTTAAGGCAGTGATTCCCAATCTGAGGTCCGTGGACCACCAGTGGTCCACAAGAACTAAAATATGCTCCTCACTATTACTACACCATTGCAATGAGAGCAACTGGTCTTACAAAACCATTGTATAGTGCAGAGGCTTATTAAATATGGTTTTCTGTGTGTAAGCAGATGGTGACAACTCGATGGCATATGTTCTGTATCAGAAACTAGAACTGATGTGGTCTATCCAATGAAATTTTCTGAATCTGCACCCCAAATAACCAAACCGAATCTATAGTTGACCAAAAACTGATTCGTAACCCTCTTATTACTAATGTTGAAGGGTGGTATAGAAATATAGTAAATAAATAATTAATAAATAAATTGGAGAATACTCCCTGGTCATAGTGGGCCCTGGTCAAACAGTCCCTGGTCAAAAAAAAAGGTTGGAAACAACTGATTTAAGGGATTAGGGAAATGCTGAAATCAAGCTTAGTGTATTCTGAGAATCCTCTGAAGATACCAGCCACAGATGCAGGTGAAACATCAAGAGAAAATGCTGCTAGACCACAGCCATACAGTCCGGAAACCACACAACAACTCAATATATTTCCTTATTGAATAATTAAATATGTCTTTTCGCGTTATAAACATATTTTAATTACATACACTGTTTTACATTAAGCTGGCATTCTTGCATAATGCAGAAATGTGACTGAAATCATCCAGAACTCTGGAGAAACTGACAATAGGATAATGTTTCATCATTGGCCTCCAGAATATGTCCACCCTGATATACCCAAATCTGGCCAAAACAGAACTTTTAGATGACCTTCAGGAAAGAGTTCCTAAAACAATGTCATGAATGATATTCATACAAATCAAGAGAACCTAAACTTAATGCATCCAATTCAAACAGGAATCTTTGAACCACTGTATCAGAATGTGGAGTTGATGCATATATGAATATAAGGGATTTTTGTTTAGAAGGACTAAAGAAGATTAGACATTAAGAAAGGTTTGAAATTTAGATCGGTTCTTAGGCCACCATGGGGTTTGGTTTTCTCAGAGGCAAGGTTTTGCTCCCGCTTATCTCTAGTGAAATGTCTTAACCTGGAGCAACCCAGTATGTGTTCGGCATATTCGGCTCTTCTTTAAAAAGGAAAGATTGAAAGCTTAGTGAACGGCAGAGGAGCAGAAGGTCACGTCTTCAGGCAATCCCTGGGACCTAGCTTTACACAGGACAAATCAGAAGGGAAGGTGAACAGACAACCACAAACTGAAGGGGTCCCAATGGTTTTTGAGTGAATTCATAACCTTGACACATAGTCTGTGCATCAGCAAAGCATGGGGCAGTGGTCTGGTATTTTCATTTTCATCGGCACTGCAATGTGTATGCACTTGTGTATAAGAATGCTCAATATGAATTCAGACAGACAGAGTGTAAAGAGCGAGGATACTGAGATGTTTTTATTTTATTTTATTGTTTTTTAAAATTTGATACTTTTTCCCCCTCCCTCTTCCCCTTACCCTTAGTTTGTGTCCCCTCCACCAGGACCAACCAACTCATGTTTCACCATTCCAAAATATCATTGTTTCTCTTGCTGGCTTATACCCCTTTCCCTCATTAAACACATACTCGATAAATTTTCCCCATATTTTCTGTTTGTTTACATATTCCCTTTTTAATTTTAATATTGCAAGTTAGCTTATCATTAATCGCTATATTCCAAATTTCCCTATACCATTCTTCTAATTGAATTTCTTTTTTTTTCCTTCCAATTTTTTGCTATCAACAATTTAGCTGCTGTTATCAAATTAGAAACCAATTCTTTCTCCTCTTGTATGGGAATTATATTATCATGTATAAGTAATAAAGCTAATTTTGGTGTAATCTCAGTCTATTTTTATTATTGCTCTTATTTCTTTGAATATGCTTTCCCAAAATTTTTGTATAATGTAACATGACCACCACATATGAAGATACGTCCCTATTTCCTGACAACCTCTCCAACACTGATTTGAATATTTTTTATCAATCTGATTTAATCTAATAGGGGTTAGATACCACCTCCATATCATTTTGTAGTAATTTTCTTTAATTCTGATAGACATATTTTTTTTGTATTCTCATATTCCATATGTTTGCCCATTCTTGATTATTCATTCCCCCCCCCCCCAAGTCTGTTTCCCATACTTGATTCAAATAATCTTGTTCCTGTTCATGCATTAATAACAGTTTATTGATATCACTTACTGTGCCTTTTAATGTTATATTCTCTTCTTTAGTCTCCCTTTGTGTTATCATCTTTTCTATTTTTGTGTATTCCCTACCTCCATTATACTTTTTCCTTATATCACTTGACCATTTACCCAATTGTAGATACTTATACCAATCTAAGTCTCCTAATTCCTCTTTTATTCTATCCATATTTACCATTTTCCGATCCCAGTCTTTTACTTTCATTAAACCTCTTCCATAAAGTTCTACTTCAAGTTCTTTTTTTAAATTTTCTGGGAAGTTTTCTGTCATTAAAACTGGCATGATAGAAGAAATACCTGGCATTAGGGTAAAAAAAAAGAGGATACTGAGACTATGGCAAAAACAGAATTATTCTAGATATAAGATTGACTTTTTTAAGGAAACACATCAGAGATAGGACAGAAGTAGAGATACCTAGACTTGGTTATAGAAGTTCCTAAAATGAGAGTGGATTCGTACCCCATTTCCCCCCATCTTTGCAACTCATATGGTACTCAAACTGGAAATGATACAACACCATGTCCAATTCAATTTTGAACATTATTTTCAGATTATGGAGATGTCTAGGTGAGAAACGGTGTGAAGGAAAACTGTTGAAGTGATGTTGAACCCCTTCCTTATTCATTTTTGGAACTGAAAAATGTTCCCAATGAGGTTGGGGAGTTTTCAGGACTCCTAAGGGGACACTGTGGGCCACAATAAAGGGATTTGTAGGCCACATGTGGCCAACTAACCACACACATCCCAACACTGACGTATGTTATGTGCATTAAAGACTGGACATCTAGTGGTGGTTTGAAGCTTCCACCGGAGAAGTGCGGTAAATACACTCCAGGTTTTAGTATAAATTTTAAGGAAGTTACCCAAGAGTCTGAATCTCATCTCCAAGATAGGTTAAGAACTTTGGATAACACCTTAAACCTACCCAAAATATGGATTCATCATCTCAATGACATTGGGGCAATCAACCACTGGTGGTGGACAGACTCCATGAACTCCCCTTTTCCTTATTAAAGTGAATGAAAGACTACAATAATGACTTTCAGATGTATATCCCTATTGTTTCTGCAAGGTCCTATTTGTACAAGGTCCTCAGACCAACTTTCTGAGTTTTCCAGTAATCTGGACATTGGAACAAGGAAGAGAAGTTTTTCTTCCCAGATAGGCAGTCAATAAATTAACTTGACTCCTAAAAAATCTCTTGTCACAGACTAGAAATGAGAGCTTGAGCTCATTCTATTTTTAACTTTTAAAAAGCTGGCCTAGTTTAGATTCGGCCCGTGACCCACATGCCACAGTTACTGGGTTGCCTAGAAGGTCCCTCCAGAGAAATATCATTACATATTTATGGACCAGATGTAGCCCATCCAAATAGATTTGCTCTGCCATTTGGTTTCTACTGGGTAACAGCTGGATGGGATGAGGGATGCAGGTGTACAATGGACCAGAAGAACAACATCAATTATGAAAACACCCAACATTTCAGGTTGTGCTGATGTAACAGATGTTGTCCAAATTTCACACAAAAATCAGAAAAGGAAGCCTTTTAGAAGAAGCCAATACATTGGAGGAAATGAAGAAATCTCAGCCCTCTCAGTACATTTTAGAACCAGGAAATACAATGATCCATACCCACCGTTTCACTTACTCATCTCTGGGGTAAATATTTGTTCTAGGTATTTGCTTGGTCTTCCAGGTGATTCACTCACGTTACCATGTTAGAGAATCTAACACATTCCTAGAGAGGATCGATCTTCAGGACTCCTCCAACCCAATTCTATGGTATGTTGGGACCAGACGTAAGGTAATTTAATGGTATTCACTTTTATCTTCAGTTTCACATATCTGTGGTCTGGCCAGGAATACATTCCCCATGGGTATAAGAATCTTATTGTATAATGGACAGATATCTACTGTGGAAACAAAACTCTTACTATACAATGGACAAGTTGGCTGTCAGCATTATGCCATGGGCAATTGTCAAGTAGGACCCCAAAATCAGTAAAGATTTATAGGCTGGAAGCCTCAAGCACCAAGTTCATCAACAGTTGACTCCAAGAAGGAGTCAAAATTGAACTGAGGTCTTGAATCCAGTATTGTGCTGGTATGGCTGTACCAGGAGCTCCAACTTTACTTGCTTTCTGTTATCTGTTTGCAGTCATAGGGCAGGCCTCCTGTCCATCATAATTAAGCTTTGGTTCCACCTCTTGTTCAGGGCTCTGGGAGGGAAAGGAGCCATTTTTTGGGCAGTCTCACATAAGGAAGCTGAACTATAGGATGTCGACCAACTCGTCCCGTAGAAAAGCTTCTTTTCTCAAGAACATCTGGGGAAGCAGAAACAGAAATTCCAGGGAAAAGGTCCCAAGGCTGTGGTTGAGAGCTTACAGCCTCTCAGCCTCACAGCAATCAAAGGGAAAACAGCCCTGAAGTTTTCAAAGAATTCTCTGAGGGAGGACAGCATTATAGATCCACTGAACCTCATCTGAAATATCTACAAGCCTCGGCTGGTAGGTCTACTCGATACCCAGACGCATTTGGAATCGGTAGTAGGACCCACACCGATGAGGCATAGATGTCTGAAAAATATACCCCTGTGGATACTGGGAGAGATTAAATAGGGTTTTTCCTACAGAGAAAGTACAGTTAATCAAAGTCAGGTGCCAGTCCATTGGGAACTAGACTAAGAAAGCCTTGAAGTGTTGTTTGAACCATTGAAGATTTGTTGTTTGTTCCATAATAAAGACTTTGTTGTATCATTAAAGACTCTAAAGACCATCATTTCAGAAAAATCCCTGAGAACCTCTCTTTGAGGCACCCTGGCTTCCCACTGGGCTTAAAGTATACGTCCTATAGAAAGGTACAGCTGTTTCAGGCCCAGCACGCAACGGAACAAATAGATAAAATATCCAGGACATATTAGCTAGTATTCTGTAAGTGACACAGAGAGGTGAAAATTAGACTACTCATCCATCCTGCTGATGATGGCATAAACAGTTTTACTAATGGGATCATATTCTATGACATACCCATGTTGTAGTTAACATTGGCGTATATTTCTAGACTTTGAATTAATATGCAAAACCATAGATAATACCTGGCCCTATGGAAATGAAGGACTTCTGGCCAAATGATACAATAGAGTCATACTAGGGGATGTAGAAATCGCCTGGAGAGAACATATTTAGTCAGACATGGATACATTAAATTTTAGATACCAGTTCCATGGATAAGGGGATTGTACTGATTGTACATATTAATGCAACATCTAGAAATATACCCCTGTGGATACTGAGATCATTCTACTACAACATGGGTGTGCCATAGAATATGATGTCATAAGTACAACTGTTTATGACATAAACAAGGAAACCAAAATGGCCCCATCATCGCTCTCCTTCAAAAAGCAGATAAAATGTTTTAGTGCACCCAAGCATACTGAGCACAACTCTAATAATTATATTATCAACTGTAGGAGGGAATTTTATGTGTGTGTTTATATGCCTGTCTGTCTGTCTGTCTGTCTGTCTGTGTCAAGTGGTGAAATGAGTCTATAATTCAAAGATAGCTTTTAAATGTAACATAATGATTGGGAATGGTGCTACTTAAAGAGATGGATATTGACTTAGATTTTAGTCACTTTTTGAAGTTTCTACACTACTAGAAAGATTTTAAGCTAAATTTTGCAAATTTTATAACATCCTGTTATTAATCTTAAGGTCCCCTCCATGAAAACAATGACGAGGCAATGAATAATGCAATTAGTCACATAATGACTAATTCCCCCCTTCCCCACAAAAAGCGAGGGGGAGGCAATGATAATATTAATCCCAGTTCATTACTGCTCTGGTCCAGGATATAAGGTACTAGCCATCCCCTGCCACGCGTTGCTGTGGCCCACATGGGGGTTCTGTGTGGGAGGTTTGGCCCAATTGTATTGTTGGTGGGGTTCAGAATGCTCTGTGATTGTAGGTGAACTATAAATCCCAGCAACTACAACTCCTAAATGTCAAGATTCTATTTCCCCCAAACTTTACCAGTGTTCACATTTGGGCATGTTGAGCATTTGTGTAGAGTTTGGTCCAGATCCATCATTGTTTGAGTCCACTGTGATCTTTGGATCACTACAATTAAAGAACTTTCTGAACTCCACCAATGATGGAAATGAACCATACTTGGCACACAGAACTTCCATGACCAACAGAAATTACTGAAAGGGTTTGGTGGGCATTGACCTTAAGTTTAGGAGTTGTAGTTCACCTACATCCAGAGAGCACTGTAGACTAAAACAATGACGGATCTGCGCCAAACTTGGCATGAATACTCAATATGCCCAAATGTGAACACTGGTGGAGTTTGGGGAAAATAGACTTTGACATTTGGAAGTTGTAGCTGCTGGGATTTATAGTTCACCTACAATCAAAGAGCATTCTGAACCCCAGCAATGATAGAATTGAGCCAACCTTCCCACACAGAACCCCCATGATCAACAGAAAATACTGTATTTTCTGATGGTCTTTGGCGACCCCTCTGACACCCTCTCGCAACCCCCACAGGGATCCCGACTCCCAGGTTGAGAAACACTGTCCTAGATGGTTCTGGTTGCCCTGTCATTGATTCTCAGTCCTTCAGTTAGTTGGCTCTCTCACCACCAGCTGGTGTAACAGTTCCAGAGTAACCTGTATCCACCCGATCTGCTGTTTTTTACCACAAACAGGGGCGGCTCAACCCATTACGCAAAATAAGCATTTGCAGTATAGTTGATTTTGCCCAGGGGTGCTCTTGAGGCACTCTTGGGGAAAAATAGACCTTGGCATATGCGAGTTGTAGTTACTGGGATGTATAGTTCACCAAAAATCAAAGAGCATTCTGAACTCCACCAATGATGGAATTGAACCAAATATGGCACACAGAACTCCCACGACGAACAGAAAATATATATCAGTGATTTTCTTTTGGAGGGGGGGCGGTGCCAAAATACTGTTTGCTTACCGATGAAAATTACCTAGGGCCGCCTCTGACCACAAACAATAACATAGATGAAAATAAAATAAACTGGGACAGTGGGTTGTTGTAGGTTTTTTCGGGCTATATGGCCATGTTCTAGAGGCATTCTCTCCTGACATTTTGCCTGCATCTGTGACAAGCATCATCAGGAGAGAATGCCTCCAGAACATGGCCATATAGCCCGAAAAAAACCCTACAACAACCAAGTGATTCCGGCCATGAAAGACTTCGACAATACATTAAACTAGGGTAACTGCTCCCTGAGGACCATGCCCTCCTCCCTTCCTTAGGATAACAACCCACTGGTGACAAATCCACCCCTCCTCGCTCTTGCAGTGAACTCCCTTTTACTGCTGCTGTCTTCAGCTGCAGAAGTTGTAAGGAGCCAAGCCCACTGTGCTGGTAAGGCCAGCCTCAGGCAGAAGTTCTTATAGTCCAGAAGGCAGGCAAAGCAGAAAGGCTAGACAGAGAAGTTCTTGCCTTTTGGGCTGTTTCTGCCACTGAGCAGAGCAGGCTCGTGAAGGTTCCAGTGACTCCCTTTTAACTTCTGCTATCTTCAGCTAGAAGCCGGGAGTTGATTTGTCCTTGCAGCAATTGTAAGAAGCCACGTACAGTGTGCTGGTAAGACTGGCCTCAGGCAGAAGTTCTTATAGTCCATGGAAGCCTCTAATCATCTGCTATCTCCTCACCCTCCTCAGCTATCACTGATCATGGACTAAAAATGGATAGCTTGGCACAACAGAAACCAACCTTGTGTTGTCGCGCTTGGGGGCTATTAGACTTAATGAAGGAGGGATGGACGTGGTACCTTTCCCCCAAGGGATTGCTTCTTGCCCTCCTATAGGAAACTGGAACTCCCAAAAACCCAAAACGCTGTAACTAGCTCAAAATAAGTTTTATTTATCACAAAGTCATTTCTTTAAACCAATGAGCTGGAAAATTTAGAGGGGTGAAGGAAAACATACGTTACAGTCTCAATTAGTCCTGGGTCCAAGGGGTTTGAAGCTGAGAAGCCTCACCAAATTTCCTCTTTCCTCAATGGCTGTGAATGCCGGAGCAAACCACAACCCCAGTTCAGATGGCCTATGTTTTGAAGATTCAGGATCTTCCTTTGGTGCCAAAAGAACCAGCTTGAAGGCGCCTGGGTCTCCTCAATAATTGTCCAGGACAATCTGGACATAAAGCATGAGTCCCAGGGGTAAAAAAAAATCTCAGAACTGATTCTAAGAAGTAACTTAAATCAGGGTCCTTTAGAGTCAGGTCTCTTACGTCCATCTGGTACGAACTCTGATGGCAGAATGAAAAGAAAAAGGAAGTTCTCCCCTCTTACAGGAAGAGGTGGAACCAAACAGTACTGATTGACAGCTACAAGCAACCAATCCATACAACTATACATAAGCAGTGTAAAAAGGGGCAGGATTAAGCATGATACAACAGTTTAAATCTTACAACGAACAGTTCTATACATAGGTGGCACCACTCGCGCCGTCACAAACCTGATCATTAATTTGCCATATAAGCAGCTGAAGGATACTTTGAATTTATTTCTCCTGAATCATACTGTCATGGTTTTGGTACTGTCTCACAAAGATGGCCGAGTAAGGAATAAGGAGTGGACAACAGTTTTGCATTTAGCCAACAACCATGGAGCACACCTTATCCGTGATAAATTTGAAGGAACCAAGTCAACAATTATCTACCATGCACCTCCATGAATAAGTTCCTTATGGACCAATGAGAGGTTGTCATGAGAGGTTGTCTGGTGGCTGGTGGACTCCTTTGCTATGGATGTTGTGCTTCAATGTGATATTGTCCTTCAACTTACGTAACAGTACATAGAGCAGAAATGATCCAGGAGTGGAAAAATGTCCGCAATTAAGAACAAGTCAGAATTTCTGTTCTCCTACACAATGTCAAAACTCTAGCATCACCCCCTGACCAGGTAATTAATGCCTGTCAGTTTAGTTTAGCCCCTCTTACTATTTTTGAACTATTTTTTCCATTTAAGATGAAGGAGGAGGAAGCTAGGAAAAATTGTTGAATTTTTGATTGCTGGTGAGAACAGAATGCATATTTTCACCCCAGGAGCCAGTGGAAAGGAAATAATCACAAAGTTAAATATTTAGTCCTCAATATTGAGTCTTACCTTTGACAGGTTGTTGTTGTTGTTGTTGTTACAATGTTGATTTTTTTCTTGTTGCACAATTGGAATCCCTGTATCATTCATTTATTAAAATGTTTAGCTTTCTATGAAACAATTGTTCCATCACTTCAAGGATGCCATCCATCCATCTTGCCCTTGGCCGACGCCTCTTTCTTCTTCCTTCTGTTTTCCCCAGCATCACTGTCTTCTCCAAGCTTTCCTGTATTCTCATGATGTGGCCAAAGGACTTCATCTTTGCCCCTAATATCCTTCCCTCCAGTGAGCATTTGGGCTTTCTTTCCTGGAGGATGGACTGGTTGGATCTTCTCGCAGTCCAAGGAACTCTCAGAATTTTCCTCCAACACCACAGTCCAAAAGCATCTTTCTTCCATCAATCAGCCTTCCCTAAGGTCCAGCTCTCACATCCATAGGTAACTATGGGGAATACCATTACTTTGACTATGCGGATCTTTGTTGCCAGTGTGATGTCTCTATTCTTCACTATTTTATCGAGATTGGTCATTGCTCTCCTCCCAAGAAGTAAACGTCTTCTGATTTCCTGGCTGCAACAACAACAAACCCAGTACTGCTATCTCTGACAATATGCTACCAAATGGTAGACAAAATTATCTCCATGACTTATCTAGAGAACCCTAGGAAGCCCAAGCAGTCTTCAATTCACGTATTAACTAATATTGATTCTCTTTACCTTCCCACATAGAATGAGATTGGATATGCTCATGGTAGTAGGGTGAAATGGGCAGAAATAATTATGGGTTTAATTTATTGATGTTAGGCTCTTATGTTGTTTTGATATGTGGGGTTCCTCTGGGATTATTATGTTAATATTTGTCTATTTGTGGAGGCATTGACTGTTTGCCATAGCATGTTGGGATCTGTTCTGAGTACCCCTTGCGGAGATAAGGCAGAATACAAATAAAGATTATTATTATTATTATTATTATTATTATTATTATTATTATGCTTGTTGAAGTTTTCATGTGGAAGTGTTGCCTGACGTAGAATGTCCAAATTTAGTTCAACTTATATAAAAACATAGCTGTACATGTGATGCCCCTTTGCATGTCATACAGTTGGGAACTTTTGTATTGAGCATGGATTATGCACTCAATATGGATATGCATTCATAGATGAACATTAACCTTCATTGCACATTTGGTGTCCTGGTTCAGTTATGCAACATGTCCATTCATCTGTAGGGCTGCATATCACCATTAATGTGTATCTCTGTGTGTGGAAATCAACCTTAACCAACACTGATGTAGAATATCTGCTATAATATCTCACGTAATAAAGCTCCTTTTCACATAATCTGTTTGTGTTCACCCAGCCTGAATTTTCTTCTTTGTTCTTTGTCTGGCTCAGAGCATTTTTAACAGCAAGATTAGGAAGACAGTGAAGAAACACAGACTTTAGGGGCTGGACTACAGTACCTTTCTGTAGTAAACAATGCAATAAAACTCAAGCTAGGAGAAAATTGGATCTGCTCTAAATAATGCTAGTATAGCTGTGTGTTCCAGGCCACAATGGCATAGGCAAACAGATCCCTATTCCCAAAGTTGTGCCCCACCAGGCATAGAACTCCCCAAGAGAGTCTATCCCAGTGGTTCTCAACCTGTAGGCCAACAACATCTGGGGACCCCAGGTTGGGAACCAATGGTCTATCCATTGTAGTCACATCTGCTGAGGTCATAAAATGGCATCTGCACCATCAAGAAGGGAGAGGTAGAGTGATTTCTTTCTTTCTGATCATTCCGGCACCCATCAGCAGTCATGACCGAAATGATCAGGCAGTTTCGAGGTCCTCCATGACCAGCTGGGAGCAGATATGATGACACCGAGACAACCCTAAGATGATGGTGGTACTGGAGGTTTCCATGCGGACAGTCAATTGGACCAAAACTGAACCAATACTCAGTGATTTTCTGCAAACTTCAGAGTTTTCTCCAAATTTGCTTAATATACAGCAAAGTTGGGTTAAGGGCTAAAGAAATAGGATGCCTACTAGAAGTTCCCATGTGTCATGTAGACTGCCAGCGCTGAATTTGAGACGAGCACAGGGCTTTTTATTCATGTACACAAGCCCTAAAGCCACCTACCAGATTGTTTGCTTCACTGCACCTGAAGTTCCTATCCCTGGTGACATGTTTCCAAACAAGAAGTGATGAAGTTAAGTGTTTATTCATGAACCAATTGAGTTCTTTAATCCAAGTCTTTAACATCAATGCAAACAGTAATAATCAGGAGTTAAGAAAAACTACAGTCAAAATAAAAGCAACAAGGAGTTGTAGGGAGATAGTTGATGTGTCTGAAAATATATGAATGCACTTGTGCCTTAATAGATATTGGTCACTATTTCTAGTGTATCCACAACAAGCCTCTATAACTTTATACACAAGTTATTTTTTTTAGGCCCCAGCAAAATGTTCAAGTCCAGCAAAGGATTGTTGCCTTGTCACAGCACTGGAGCTTGAGCACCTCAATGATGCCATGAGCGAAACTGTGAAGGGACCCTGAAGACAGGACAGTTGTGGTAGAGAGGTCAGACCAAGCGCGATCCCTGGGGAAGGTAATGGCAACCCACCCCAGTATTCTTGCCAAGAAAACTAAATGGACCAGTAGAACCAGCGATATTTCGGTATGCCATCAGAAGATGGGTCTCCCAGGTTGGAAATTGGGAAGACAGGAAAGCTTAGAGAAGACAATTATGCTGGGGAAAATTGAAGGAAAAAGGAAGAGGGGCCGACCAAGGGCACGATGGATGGATGGTATCCTTGAAGTGATGGGCTTGACCTTGAAGGAGCTGGGGGTGGTGACGGCCGACAGGGAGCTGTGGCATGGGCTGGTCCATGTGGTCATGAAGGTTAGGAAGCGACTGAATGAATGAACAACAAAGAATGTTCAAATTTGGAAATATCACTTCAGTTTGGAAGTGAAATTGGAAGAAGGTATCACTGGCTTCTTTTTTGCACAGATGATGTCTTTTCAGTTGTTGGTTGACATCCAATATAGGAACTTTTCTCAGTTGTGGGAATAATGCAGCAGCATTCCAATTGCTCTTCTCTCATCCTGTGAGCCATTGTTGCACTGAAGTGGAACCAGGTTTCTCTGGATAAGATGTCATAAGCTTTTTTTAGCAGGGACAGTGGCGTGATCAACCACATCCTGAGCTTAATTTCAATCCCTGTAGAAGTTAGGATGGCAAGGGAATTCCCCTTCACCACTGTTGAGAGCCATTCTTCTTGCAAATGAAATTGTTTTGGGGTATCTTGGTCTTGAATGGTCTGTTGGGAAGACCTATTAACTTCAGTGAAGTTAGAGCTCATTTGTTGGTCTGGCTATAAACACAGTTTCAGGCATTTTGGGGATTTGCTTTGGGAATGTGGGTGTGTGGACTGCTACACTGCATGCCTCTTCTTCAAAATATACTACTTTTCTACTGGATTTTAAAACTGTAAGTGAATATTCAAAATTAATGGATGTTGTGAAGGAAATAAAAATCACAAAATGGTCAGCTCACAGTAATAATTATAATGATAACAACACTTTGTTTATATTCTGCCCAAGGGGACTCAGAGCGGATCACAGTATACATATGCGGCAAACATTCAGTGCTGTTTGGACAGGCAGGACAAAACAGACAGAAATGAGGTATGTTGTGTCTATTTATTTATCGTGTCAGTGCAACCAGTCGATTATATTGCATCTCTAACAGAACAAAGCAAAAAAAAAAAAAAAAACCCAGACAAAATACAAAAATTGTGAGTTTGGTAGTTGATTAAATGTCCTTTGACCAGTATCTGGCCACTTGGAGTGCTTCTGGTGTTGCTGCAAGAAGGTCCTCCATTGTGCATGTGGCAGGGCTCAGGGTGCATTGCAGCACTCTCTGCACTCGCATGTCGAGGATTCCACTCTGTAGCCCCATTTCTGAAGGTTGGCTCTGCATCTCGTGGTGCCAGAGCGCAGTCTGTTCAGTGCCTTCCAAGTCGCCCAGTCCTCTGTGTGCCCACGGGGGAGTCTCTCATTTGGTATCAGCCATTGGTTGAGGTTCTGGGTTTGAGCCTGCCACTTTTGGACTCTCGCTTGCTGAGGTGTTCCGGCGAGTGTCTCTGTAGATCTTAGAAAACTATTTCTTGATTTAAGTCATTGACGTGCTGGCTGATACCCAAACAGGGGATGAGCTGGAGATGTCTCTGCCTTGATCCTTTCATTATTGGCTGCTACTTCCCGGTGGATGTCAGGTGGTGCGATACCGGCTAAGCAGTGTAATTTCTCCAGTGGTGTAGAGCGCAGACACCCCGTGATAATGCGGCATGTCTCATTAAGAGCCACATCCACTGTTTTCTTGTGGTGAGATGTGTTCCACACTGGGCATACATACTCAGCAGCAGAATTGCACAGCGCAAGGGCAGATGTCTTCACTGTGTCTGGTTGTGATCTGCAGGTTGTGCCAGTCAGCTTTTGTATGATGTTGTTTCTAGTGCCCACTTTTTGCTTGATGTTCAGACAGTGCTTCTTGTAGGTCAGAGCACAGTCCAGAGTGACTCCCAGGTATCTGGGTGCGCTGCAATGCTCCAGTAGGATTCCTTCCCAGGTGATCTTCAGAGTTCGGGATGCTTGTCTGTTCTTGAGATGAAAGGCACATGTCTGTGTTTTAGATGGGTTGGGGATCAGCTGGTTTTTCCTGTAATAGGCAGTGAGAGCACCTAGAGCTTCGAAAACCTTCTGTTCTACCATCTCAAAGCTCCCTACTTGAGCATGTTGTGTCAATGTCCAGCTTTTTGTGCCTTTGGAGGTTGTGCTCAAATCCAGCCACAGGGGAGTGCTGTTGCTCCATCTTCTATGACAAAAAGCCATCAGGACTTTCTCCTTCCTTTTGGTTGATGGCATTAGGGTGTAGTAAAACGCCTCCCCTGCTTTTTAGCAGTATCTAATTTCTCTACTTACAGTTCTAAGCTGTTTTCAAACTGCTTAGGTAAACTGTAAGCTGGTCTGACAGTCAGGTGCTCACCCCAACCTGGGCTTTGAACTGGCAACCTTTTGGTTGGTAGATCTTATTGCTGATGGTAGTAATTTACCAGTTGTGCTATAGCCCACCCCCCAGTACACATTTTGAGAGGTTCAAGGTCCTTTTTCTGCCATCTGGAAGATGAAGTATATTGCTGAAATATGCTCCGTAAACATAAAACAATTAACATCCATAGGCAATAAAACACCTGACAGCATTTGTTGAATTTATATCCACAAACACCCTCCTTTTTATACTCACGTGGTCTGAATCCTCTTGAGAACTTAAGCCTGTGTATCAAGAGCCCATTTCACATGACACAATTATGTCATGAATGACTTTTCAATGATTTTAAAGCATAGGTTCTTTTTATTGCAATTTCCAGTGTGAGAGGGTATATCAGATTACAGAAATACATTTAGACATAGAATGACATTGGACATACAGACATACAGATTCTATGCAAGCTACATTGGATTTACAATTACATTGGTTAACAAATGAACAAAGGGGAATCGCATTTTCACTTAACATTCACACACATGTACATGCATTCATCCTCAGGCATCCAAAAACTACCATATCCTTTTCTCCCTCCTTGGAGAAGCACCTGTTAGGCCAGACCCTGCTTTCCTGCAGCCTGCCAACGTATAGTTCGAAAACTTCCATAACTTTAAAATGCCAAAACTTCTCTTTCCCTAAGTACAATACCAAGGACCAGATTTCTGTTTTCCATACTGCAGAACCTGACTCCTTGCACAAAATCTAAGACTTCAAAGCACACTTCTTCATCTTCCCTTGAGAAAGAAGCCTCAAAGTGACCAGACTGCTCCTGTGCAAATCTGCCACTCTCCATAGGTACACTATCTCTCTCCTTCCCATGGAGTAGGGCATAGTGGGTGGAACAGACTCCTCAGGTCTGCCACACTTTGAGCATTATTAGACTGAGTCTTTTCTAGGAATATTCTTTTGATGTAGTCCCAAAATTGTAAATGAATGATAGATGTCTTCCATCCTAGCTCCATCTCGGTTTCCTTGGCAGATGTTGATCTTCTTGATTGGTGTTGATGTTATGTTGACTTCCTTCTTAACATTGTAAACATTTCTGCTATCACTGTCCCAATTCTTATAAGAGTCTACTTTTCAGCTCTTATTAGTAGGTTTTAATCACAATCCAGAAAGCAGGTAGTCACTACCTGCCTTAATATTATACTTGCGTCTCCAAAATTATTAGCTCCATCCATACATTCACCTTCCATTCATTCCCACACATCATTAAATCCACATTTATGAAATCTACAATGATATTTTCATGACAATTATAGCACTATGTTTCCATTGTGACTGCCATGGTTCCATCTTATGAGATAGTAAACTGTAGTGCCTCATCATATTTCAAATCCTAGAATACAATCAGATGGAAACATGGCAGTTAAATGTGGTAAAGTACTTATTTTGGAGTGGAGGATAAGACCTCTGCCAGTAACTGAATGGGTTTTAGAATCCTACTCAGCAATAGGGCTAAATGTTAAAAGCTGTCCGGTGGCTTTAAAAAGGAGTTTTGTGTTTGTAGAAAGAGAAGGTCCTTCTGGGAGAGATAGCCAATACTCCAGAGGACAGGAGCAGGATTCAAAATGATCTTGACAGATTAGAGAGATGGCCAAAGCTAACAAAATGAAGTTCAACAGTGACAAATGCAAGATACTCCACTTTGGCAGGAAAAACGAAATGCAAAGATACAGAAAGGGGGACGCCTGGCTTGAGAGCAGTACGTGTGAAAAAGATCTTGGAGTCCTTGTGGACAACAAGTTAAACATGAGCCAACAATGTGATGTGGCAGCAAAAAAAGCCAATGGGATTTTGGCCTGCATCAATAGGAGCATGGTGTCTAGATCTAAGGAAGTAATGCTACCCCTCTATTCTGCTTTGGTTAGACCACATCTGGAATATTGTGTCCAGTTCTGGGCACCACAATTCAAGAGAGATATTGACAAGCTGGAATGTGTCCAGAGGAGAGCGACTAAAATGATAAAAGGTCTGGAGAACAAGCCCTATGAGGAGCGGCTTAAGGAGCTGGGCATGTTTAGCCTGAAGAAGAGAAGGCTGAGAGGGGATATGATAGCCATGTGAGAGGAAGCCACAGGGAGGAGGGAGCAAGCTTGTTTTCTGCTTCCCTGAAGACTAGGACACGGAACAATGGCTTCAAACTACAAGAGAGGAGATTCCATCTGAACATGAGGAAGAACTGATTCTATGATTCTATGAAGCCACAGGGAGGAGGGAGCAAGCTTGTTTCTGCTTCCTTGGAGACTAGGACGCGGAACAACGGCTTCAAACTACAAGAGAGGAGATTCCATCTGAACATGAGGAAGAACTTCCTGACTGTGAGAGCCGTTCAGCAGTGGAACTCTCTGCCCCGGAGTGTGGTGGAGGCTCCTTCTTTGGAAGCTTTTAAACAGAGGCTGGATGGCCATCTGTCAGGGGTGATTTGAATGCAATATTCCTGCTTCTTGGCAGAATGGGGTTGGACTGGATGGCCCATGAGGTCTCTTCCAACTCTTTGATTCTATGATTCTATGATTCTAGACCACTGCAGTTTACTGTGTTCATTTTAGGTGGCTGGAGCGCGACTATTAGAACAAACTATTATTTTAGCAAATACCATATATAATTCTTTCTTTTTCCACTTAGAAGATATTTATTTATTTAGAGTATTAGATTTTGCCTTTCAGCCAAAAAGGTTCCCAAGATTCTAACAAATCATTAGGTTGACAATTCCTTCTGGCTTACCATCTAAATGAGACTCATAAGGGAAAAGGAAAGAAGAGGGGGGAAAATATAGGGAAAAATATAGCTACAACAAACTAGCTATATATTAAAATTATGCGATTCCTGGAGAATAAATTATTTTTAAAAACACTGAATAAGTTTCATGCAAGAGGGTTAACAGTGAGAAAAAGAGCACCAATGCACATTTTGGATCACCCACAAGTATGTCACTACAACAATCTAAAATGGGGGAATTTGACAATTCCCATCTCACCTTAAAATAAGTGCCTTTAGCTGTTTCTGTCCAAATTGAGAGCTCTGGAGATAATTGCCTCCTGACTCCAAAAACATCAGTTTCTAAACACTTTAAAACATTTTAAAGTCCTATGGGGAAGTGCCAGACATACTGTTGCATTGTTTGATGAGCTCTAATCAGACTCCACCTTTAAAATGTTTTTAAAGCATGTCGAAAAACAGGGAAACCTGCATCTAATGAAGTCCTAAGTCCAAGGCATTGAGTGTTGAGGCTCCCTACCAGGGGATTACAGGTGCTGAAGATCCATTAAAATAACTATTAAGCAATGAAGAGACAAAGAAATACTGTGTTCTCCTCAACTGTTGTTAAGTAAGAGACGCTGACCTAATTAGTTATCTGGGGTAATGAAATTTTTAATCTCTCAGTCTCTCTGTGCAGTTTTGTTGCTTTCAGCCCTCCGTCTTGGCAACTAATAGTACTTTTTGACGTCTATATTTTCCTCACCTTGGACTGTCTATTATTTATTACTCTTGCTGACTTTGTTTATCTGGAGTTTGGACTTGCTGAACAGTTTTTGCTTCTATTGCTTCTCCCTTCTTGCTACTTCATACATTGTGCCTGACATGAACTGAAATAATTCTCAACAACTCTTACAGTCCAACCAACTGATTCCTGGATCACTTGCTGACAGGAATACAGGAAATACTGTAGATCACCTATTTCATTCTGCTGCTGAGTACGCATGCCCAGTGTGGAACACATCTCACCACACTAAAACAGTGGATGTGGCTCTTAATGGGACATGCCGCATTATCACAGGGTGTCTGCACCCTACACCACTGGAGAAATTACACTGCTTAGCCGCTATTGCACCACCTGATATCCGCCAGGAAGTAGCAGCCAATAGTGAAAGGACCAAGGCAGAGACATCTCCAGCTCATCCTCTGTTTGGGTATCAGCCAGCACGTCAACAACTTAAATCTAGAAATAGTTTTCTTAGATCTACAGAGACACTCGCTGGAACACCTCAGCAAACGAGAGTCCAAAAGTGGCAGGCTCAAACCCAGAATCTCAACCAATGGCTGATACCAAATGAGGGACTCCCCCCTGGGCACACAGAAGACTGGGCGACTTGGAAGGCGCTGAACAGACTGCGCTCTGGCACCACCAGATGCAGAGCCAACCTCAAGAAATGGGGCTACAAAGTGGAATCCACGACATGCGAGTGTGGAGAAGAGCAAACCACTGACCACCTGCTGCAATGCAACCTGAGCCCTGCCACATGCACAATGGAGGACCTTCTTGCAGCAACACCGGAAGCACTCCAAGGGGCCAGATACTGGTCAAAGGACATTTAATCAGCTACCAAGTTTGCAAAATTTGTGGGTTTTTTATCTGTTTGTTTGTTTTGTTCTGTTAGAAATGTAATACAATGTTCTGGTTGCGGATGACACAATAAATAAATAAATAAATAAACAAACTGTTTCATTGATTTACCACTAATTAATGTTCTCTTGAGAGTCAACATAGTATCCTGGTTCAAATCTTGAACCATGGCTCTGGAGATAAGGGTTTGAGTACCAGCTTGGCCATGAAACCCACCACATGACCTGAGCATGTCACACATTCTCAGCCTCATAGGAAGGCAAAGGCAAATCCCCTCTGAAGAATTTTTGTCACCAAAACCCTGTGATAGGTCCACTTGACTTGTTGGTCATTGTTACCCTCCCAGAATGTGTGGATTATGGGGAACTATTGGCCTTTGAAATAATATTTATGAAGATTTACTTCTGTGAAACAACCTTCCCCAAATACCGAGCATCAGACTTAGTATACAGCCAAAAGACAGACCAGCTAATTTAGTAAGATGTGATTTCTGGACATGTTTCTCTCTTTGGATCTCTATGTAAATAGTACATTGGCAGAACTTTATGTTCCACCAGTGTCAAATTGACTTTTGGCCCACATCTGATCTCTGTCTGCTTTGGTCTACTTTCTTGCTTTCTCCTTTCTTCCTTCTTTTCTTCCTTCCTTCATTCCCTAACTCAGTGGTTCTCAACCTGGGGTCCCCAGATGTTTTTGGCCTTCAACTCCCAGAAATCCTAACAGCTGCTAAACTGGCTGGGATTTCTGGGAGTTGTAGGTCAAAACACCTGGGGACCCCAGGTTGAGAACCACTGCCCTAACTCCATCCTTCCCTGTAAGAAGACTTAACCACCAGCATCCCATACATATACATATTGACATTTTGTGCATGTCAAAAATATTCATATTTTAATACACATTTTTCAGGTTACTGCCATTGATATCCCCCCCCCCCCAAATAAAAATAAAAACCTGAATCTCCTCATCAGATCAGAAATTAACATTAGGATGAAGACACCATTCAAAACACCTTCTCTTCATCCTTCATGGAAGTAGTAAGAATGCCTTGGATGATAAGTTGAGCCTCTGGATGTTGGACTAGGAGACCAGGGTCAAATTTCTACTTGGCTAGAAGAAGCAATGACAAAACACATCTGGATAGATCATGCCAAGAAAATCCTACAATGGGGCAACCATGTGTCAAGACTTATAGCAGCTGCAACAATTCTAGCTCTGAAAAAGATGTCTCTACATATAATGTCATAGGAACTACAAGGCAGGAGAAGGAAATGGGCATATGAGGTGCCATTTTGAAAACAAGATTTTTCTTTCTCCCTCTTTCTCCACACCATCCTATCCTATATCACTTTTTTCTTATTTAACTATTTATTTTATTCATTTATATAAAAAAAAATTCAATAAAATATTTTTTTACAAAAAAAAATAAACAGAATTGGAATTGATTTTATAACCTCTGTTATAAAGACTAATAAACAAAGCAGATAAAATCAAAATAATTTTCAATGTGAGCAGCCAGAATCCTTTATGATAGTTACAAAAGAGTAACCTAGAGTTATGGATTTTCACACCTGGAATACTGTGTCCAATTCTGGGCACCACAATTGAAGGGAGATGTTGACTTTAAGCTGGAATGTGTCCAGAGGAGGGTGACTAAAATGATCAGGGGTCTGGAGAATAAGCCCTATGAGGAGCGGCTTCAAGAGCTGGGTATGCTTACCCTGCAGAAGAGAAGGCTGAGAGGAGGCATGATGAAGGCCAGGTATCAAGAGGTGAAGGGAAGTCATGGGGAGGAGGAGGGAGCAAGCGTGTCTTCTGCTGTCCTGGAGACTAAGACTCAGAACAATGGCTTCAAACTGCAGGAAAGGAGATTCCACCTCAACATGTGGAAGAATTTCCTGACTGTGAGAGCTGTTCAGCAATTGAACTCTCTGCTGCAGAGTGTGGTGGAGGCTTCTACTTTGGAGGCTTTTAAGCAGAGGCGGAATGGCAATCAGTTAGGGGTGCGTTGAATGAGATTTTCCTGCTTCTTGGCAGAATGGGAGTTGGATTGGATGGCCCATGGTGTCTTCCAATTCAACAATTCTATGATTTGGTTGTTGTAGGTTTTTACGGGTTATATGGCCATGTTCTAGAGGCATTTTCTCCTGACGTTTCACCTGCATCTATGGCAAGCATCCTCAGAGGTAGTGAGGATGCTTGCCATAGACGCAGGTGAAACGTCGGGAAAAAATGCCTCTAGAACATGGCCATATAACCCGGAAAAACCTACAACAACCCAGTGATTCTAGCCATGAAAGCCTTCAACAATACAATTCTATGATTCTATGTATTCATGATCCCTATGGAGTTTAGGGGCTATGTAGGGACTATAAAACATAGAGCTGGAAGAGACCACCAAAGCCAACTCCATTTTGCCATGCAGGAAGACACAATGAATGCTCTCCCAACAGATGCCCATCTAGCCTCTGTTCAAAAACCTCCAGAAAGCAGATTTCCAGACAATCCATTCCACTGCTGAATAGCACTTCCCATCAGGATATTCTTCCTAATTTTTAGGCAAAATCTCTGTTCCTCTAATTTGAATCCATTGCTCCATGTCCAAGTTAAACTCCATTGCTCTATGTCCTCATATTTTGAGTTTGCACTAGCCTCGGCCCGGCCTTTTAATTGCTCTGAACAGGCAGGATTATTTTTAAAATATATGTGTTATTGTGATTATTTCATGCTTAGTTAATTTTATGTTATGCTGTTTACTCTGTATGTTTTGGTGATGCTGCTTGGAAACCGCCCTGAGTCCCCCTCGGGGAGACAGAGCGGCATATAAATAAAGTTTTATTTTATCATATTATAGTTTCTGGAGCCCCAGAAAGCATGCTTGTTACGTCTTCAATATGACATTCATTCAGATATTTCAGTCTGACACTTTAAAGCTTGACTTCTATTGAATTTATTAGGTTCCTGAAACTACTACTATGATACATGGAATCAAAATGTTGAATACCCTTTCTCTCCTTCCTGATCAATTTGCAGAATGCTCCTTCAGTCTGACAAGAGCAGCTATTACACCACTTAGTAAGAGCTGCATCTGCTTTAGCTGACCTGCATTTTGACTTGCTACACGATTTTCCGATTTAGGAAAACCCTGTGGATAACGCTGTTCCCCAACGCAGACGTTGTGAAAAAAAAATGAAAATAGCACTAACGGAAGCTTCTGGCCCCAATTTTCACCTGCAAAAGGGCTCTGTGCTTGTGAAGAGGGCAAGAAAAAGACAGAAATGGGAAATGAACTTCTGTAGTACAACATTGCTAGCTCTGTTTGGATACAAAATGAATGTATTGGTGCCCTTCGTTAGGTTAAGGTAGTCCCCTGACATTAAGTCCAGTCATGTCTGACTCTGGGGTGTGGTGCTCATCTCCATTTCTAAGCCGAAGAGCCAGCGTTGTCCGTAGACACCTCCAAGGTCATGTAGCCGGCATGACTGCATGGAGCACTGTTACCTTCCCGCCGGAGCGGTACCTATTGATCTACTCACATTTGCATGTTTTCGAACTGCTAGGTTGGCAGAAGCTAGGACTAGCTCAGCAGCTCAGTGCTTTAACCCACTGCGCCACCGGGGGACTTATGCAGTCTTAAGAGCCCATATGGGTTGACAAGGTTGCATCTACACTGCAGAATTAATGCATTTTGTTATGGCTTTAACTGCCATGGGTTAAATGCTATGGGATCCTGGGAGTTGTAATTTGGTCAGGAACCAGCACTCACTGACAGAGAAGGCTAAAGACTTTGTAAAGTTTCAATTCCTAGGATAACATAGCATTATGTTATAGAATCCATTAATGTCATAGAATCATAGAATCAAAGAGTTGGAAGAGACCTCATGGGCCATCCAGTCCAACCCCATTCTGCCAAGAAGCAGGAATATTGCATTCAAATCACCCCTGACAGATGGCCATCCAACCTCTGTTTAAGCTTCCAAAGAAGGAGCCTCCACCACCACACTCTGGGGCAGAGAGTTCCACTGCTGAATGGCTCTCACAGTCAGGAAATTCTTCCTCATGTTCAGGTGGAATCTCCTTTCTTGTAGTTTGAAGCCATTGTTCCTTGTCCTAATCTCCATGGAAGCAGTAAACAAGCTTGCTCCCTCCTCCCCGTGGCTTCCTCTCATGTATTGATACATGGCTATCATATCTCCTCTCATCCTTCTCTTCTTCAGGCTAAACATGCCCAGCTCCTTAAGCTACTCCTCATAGGGCTTGTTCTCTAGACCCTTGATCATTTTAGTCGCCCTTCTCTGGACACATTCCAGCTTGTCAATATCTCTCTTGAATTGTGGCGCCTTCCATTTTCCCCAGCATTATTGTCTTCTCTAAGCTTTCCTGTCTTCGCATGATGTGGCCAAAATAGTTAATCTTGGTCTCGAATATCCTTCCCTCCAGTGAGCAGTCGGGCTTTATTTCCTAAAGTATGGACTGGTTGGATCTTCTCGCAGTCCAAGGCACTCTCAGAATTTTCCTCCAACACCACAGTTCAAAAGCATCTCTCTTCCTTTGCTCAGCCTTCCCTAAGGTCCAGCTCTCACATCCGTAGGTGACTACAGGGAATACCATGGCTTTAACTATGCAGATCTTTGTTGCCAGTGTGATGTCTCTACTCTTTACCATTTTATCGAGATTGGACATTGCTCTCCTCCCAAGAAGGAAGCGTCTTCTGATGTCCTGGCCACAGTCTGCATCTGCACTCATCTTTGCACCTAGAAATACAAAGTCTGTCACTGCCTCCACATTTTCTCCCTCTATTTCCCAGTTGTCAATCATTCTTGTTGCCATAATCCTTTTTCTAATGTTTAACTGCAACCCAGCTTTTGCACTTTCTTCTTTCACCTTGATTAGAAGGCCCCTTAGTTCTGCCTCGCTTTTGGCCATCAAAGTGGTATCATCTGC
This sequence comes from Anolis sagrei, assembly GCF_037176765.1. Classification (NCBI taxonomy): domain Eukaryota; kingdom Metazoa; phylum Chordata; class Lepidosauria; order Squamata; family Anolidae; genus Anolis; species Anolis sagrei. The sequence continues at coordinate 8,242,738 of NC_090024.1, read as the reverse complement.
ATATCTAAGGTTGCTTGATGCTTCTTCCAGCAATTTTAACCTAGAATAGTCAATAAAATAATCAATGAAACAGAAATAGATGTTGTTCTGAAACTCCCTGCCTTTTTCCATTATCCAGCGGATATTGGAGGAGGAGGAAAGGATGTTATAAGGCGGCTTTCAAATTATTTCATACTCTTTGAGTAAATGCTAATTTAGTTCACGAGAAAGACATATACTTTGCTCATGGAACACATCTAGACAGAAGTGGGAAAGAAATAAAATAATAAGTATTATAATTATGATAATAATAATAATCTCTATTCATCATCATGGGCGATCACTCATGAGTGAGTATGACCATCTTCCAGAGAAAATAGGATTGCATTGTTGAATCAGTAACATTACAAACCTGGATAGGACGAGCATCAGAAATGCTATAAAAATGGAAAACCAAAAGCAAACAAACCTAAGAGCAAAAGGTTACACTGAACTTTCCTCACAGTCGTGTCTAATTTCTAAAACACAATTTACATTTGATAAAATATATTTAAGATTGGCATTTCATTTTCTTTTATCATGTTGCGTGGGTGATGCTTGTTTTTCTTTGTGGGAAAGGATCAAAAACGTCCAAAAAAGAGTTCTAGATTATTTAGAAATGTGCTAAGCAGAAATTGTAAACTAGGAGTGGGTTTATGAATAAATCCAATAGCAATTTAGGGAGCATCTACACAGGAGAATTTATACACTTTGAATCGTAGTGTGCTGAGGCTCCTGCACTCCTTGCCTAAAAAGACTATGAATTTGTAAAATTACATACCCCACGTTTCCATAGCACTCAGGGTGCTTCCAGATAGCACTAAACCACGAGTTTTAAACAGGGGCAAAAATCCCAGGACTTCAGAAGAGGTCCATATACAGACCTCTTGGTCCCAGGATTTCTGCCTCCATTGTCCAGACTTGATGCTTGGTTGCAAGATTTAGAGGATGGCATGGGACTTCTGCCAGAAACTTCAGCAGTTTTTTTTATTTTAAAAAAGACCAAGATGTGGATACGGGAATATGCAGAAAATCACTGCAGCAAATCACTGCAAAAGTTCCATTCTTTGTTCTGGCCAGAGAAAATGTGCCCTCCACACATTTCATGAAGTTTCTGGCACACAAACAATGTTTTTGCCTTCTACTCAACTATCACCTTTTTTTGGGAACCAATCAATCAGGAACAAATATCTAAAACCTGGGAACAAACCCACATTTAAAAATCCTGTGATTTCTGGGTTGTTGTAGGTTTTTTCGGGCTATATGGCCATGGTCTAGAGGCATTCTCTCCTGACGTTTCGCCTGCATCTATGGCAAGCATCCTCAGAGGTAGTGAGGTCTGTTGGAACTAGGAAAAGGGGTTTATATATCTGTGGAATGACCAGAGTGGGACAAAGGACTCTTGTCTGCTGGAGCTAGGTGTGAATGTTTCAACTGACCACCTTGATTAGCATATAATGGCCTGACAGTGCCTGGAGCAAATTTTTGTTGAGAGGTGATTAGATGTCCTTGTTTGTTTCCTCTCTGTTGTTGTGCTGTTCTAATTTTAGAGTTTTTAATACTGGTAGCCAGATTTTGTTCATTTTCATGGTCTCCAACTTTCTGTTAAAATTGTCCACATGCTTGTGGATTTCAATGGCTTCTCTGTGTAGTCTGACATGGTGGTTGTGAGAGTGGTCCAGCATTTCTGTGTTCTCAAATAAAATGCTGTGTCCAGGCTGGTTCATCAGGTGCTCTGCTATGGCTGACTTCTGTGGTTGAAGTAGTCTGCAGTGCCTTTCATGTTCCTTGATGCGTGTTTGGGCAATGCTGCTGCGTTTGGTGGTTCCTACGTAGACTTGTCTACAGCTGCATGGTACATGGTAGACTCCTGCAGAAGTGAGAGGATCCCTCTTGTCCTTTGCTGAACGTGATTTCTGATTGCAAGGACATACAGATCTGCATATTTGTCTCAAAACCGCAATACTCCCACACCTGGAAATCTCACGTTTTTAGCCTTTCGTAGCGATTGCTTCTGCATTTGCAGGGAATGGTGTCTGGCCACGCTCTTGTTTGCTGTGGAAGCTCCTGATTAGCTCCTATACATTTTGAACCCAAAGCCACAGTAGATTCATTACTTCATCAACATCAGAGCCAACAATATCCACTGGTGCCCAGTGTGAACAGGCCCTAAGCTCTGACAGTCAAAATGTTATGGATTAGACCTGGGACTATACAGGAGTGAGTCCCCATTTGCCATTCCAAATCTTTTGGCTTCTGGAGCCCAAAGGTGTGTGATGGTGCCAATCTCCTCCCCCCAAACCCCAAATTTACACCTAAAAATTAAGGAAAATGTACCTGAGCACCATAAGTTTCCTTCTCATGTCTTCCTGACATGAGGAAATGATGCACCAGGAGACAGGAAAGGGGAGAAGGAGGGATTAGGTGTAAATCTGGGGGGCTTTGTGGTGGCTGCATGCCATCCCGAATTTTGGGTGGAGTGGGGATTGAAATCCACATGAAAGTGGGTTTTTAAAACCTGCTTCGGCATGGATTTTAGTCCTGTCTGGAAGTGCCTTGGAAGAGACCTCCTTATGAAACTCTAGGTAGCCCCTGACAGATTTATGTGGGACTTGTACAGGATTGGATTGAAAAACTGGTCGAGTCACTTTAAGACAAGCTACATATAACCTCACCAGGGAGATATCCCAAGTACATTTCTCAGCCTCTTCTTCACAGCCATGATTGCAAACGTTTAGAAACCCAAGGTGAGAATAATACATGTGAGGAAACTGTTAGAATTTGCAGTAAATGATTGCTGTCAAATGCCAGTTCTCTTCTCATATTAAGCAGCACTTAATAGGACAACTGTAAATTGCAAAACAGGGCAAAATGCAGGGCATTAGGGTTAAAATAGCAGTTTCTTTATGATTTAGTACTCTACATTTGCATTTACTCCATCTACTGGTCACTGTTGAACACAGCACTCATTTTTGGGGAAGGAAGAAGGATGATGGTGGTTTTCAGGATTCTACATTTGGTGTTGAGAACATGTTGATGCCTCAAAAAAGAAAACTTAATACATTCCAGAACTTAGGATAGTGCCATATCTGCTGGAGATTGCTGTTAACTCCTGTTATTGAAAGTGGACCCCAAGAAAAAGGAGGAATAGATAAATTACCTTATGAGGCCCCACTCAGACCTTTCTCACGAATCCAAAGAGTCCTCAAGATGCCCTGGAATCCCATTATCCAAAGACTTTCAGTAACACTTTCAAACCATTATTCCCCAGTGTTCTGTCGCCGCTGGGCTTGAAATGAAGTGCCTTTAAAACAGGATGTGCAACTTGAGCCAGGGGGCCCAAAGAAGAGCTTTTAGAGATTTCCCCCCCCCCCCCCATAAACAGTCTTTAGAAGGCTTGAGCAATACAACAAAGTCTTTTATTGATGAACAATCAAACATAAACTTCTTTTGTCTTCAAAGGTTAAACGAATGCTTTCAGGCTTTAAGCAACCAGTGGCTTCTAACTGTTTCTTTGCTTTACTTCAAAGAAAAATTCCTTTCTAGCTCCTCCCAGGCTAACTGTGAACCTAAACCTAACTGATGTGGATCCACTACCAGGCTGAACTGCGTCTCAACACCGAGCAGACCTACCAGCAGGCCTGTAGTCACTTAGCTGGAGTTCTTGATGTTTAAAGCTGTTATTCCCTCCGAAATTCCTCAGGACTGTAAGGCTGTTTCCCTGGTAACCTTTGGAAATCTCTAGATGCTCCTAAGACTGTTCTCCCCTGGGAAGTCTTAAGGGTTGAAGCTTTCGCACAGGAAAACCTGGACACATCCTGTGCATTGCCTTCCTTGCTAAGGCTAACTAAAAAATGGCTCCCTTCCTTTCTCTAAACCCAAAAGGGGGCAGGACTAGAGAGCCTAATGATGAAGGACTGGTGGCCTGCCCTATAACGGCAAACTTTAACAGGAAGCCACGCTGCTGCAGAATCCCAAGGCTTGGGCTGAAAGCAAACACTTAATACAAAGCAAATAAAGAGGGAGCTTCTGGTACAGCTGTACCAGCACACCCAGCCATAACCAAATTTCATCCTCAGAACCTTCCAGGGGTAACCACAGCAGGCAACAGATTACCTTCAAATTCAACCAATGACGTTTCCACCAGACCACTCAGCCAAGCAGCAACTGAGATTCACTGACCTTAATAATAATAATAATAATAATAATAATAATAATAATAATCTTTATTTATATCCCTCCACCATCTCCCCGAAGGGACTCGGGATGGCTAACATGAGGCCAAGCAGAAATAATTACAATAAATTGTCGAAGGCTTCCATGGCTGGAATCACTGGGTTGTTGTGGTTTTTTGGGCTATATGGCCATGTTTTAGAAGCATTCTTTCCTGACATTTCACCTGCATCTTTGGCAGGCATCCTCAGAGGTTGTGAGGTCTATTGAAACTAGGAAATTTGGGTTTATATATCTGTGGAATGTCCAGGGTGGGAGAAAACTGAAACATTCACACCTAGCTCCAACAGACAAGAGTTCTTTGTCCCACCCTGGACATTCCACAGATATATAAACCCAAATTTCCTAGTTTCCAACAGTCCTGCGTAGGTCTTGCAAACATAGGATGATGCCTTCCTTGATTGAATCCATCTATCTGATATGTGATCTTCCTCTTTTCCTACTGTCCTCCACTTGACAAAGCATTATTGTCTTTTCTAAGGAGTCATCTCATTTAATGGTATGGCCAAAGTCTTGTTGGTCATCTTGACTTCTAGGTTTAGCAATAAGGAGCAATTTGACAAGCTCCTATATGTTTTGAACCCAAAGCCAAGTAGATTCATTACTGCACCAACGCCAGAGTCACCAATATCCACTGGTGTCCAATGTGAACACAGATCTTGCATATAAACAGCATGGAGCCTTCTCCAAGGATCATTGTTGGAAGATGGCCACACCACTTTCACACCTGTAGGAATAAAAACTAATCTGAGGGAGTTCAAGAGAGGTAAGAGATAATGATATAAGCTCTGGGAAATTTGAACATCTTTGCCTATAAAGAAAAGTTTGTTATAAAATGGGAAGGGATTGATTTCTCTCGTACAATTTCTCTCCTACAATTAGGTAATGAGAGGAAAACAGTAAATAATCACCCAAGGTAGGAGCAATATAAGTACAAATGGGAAGTGTTTGAAGCAGGACCTTGGTTAAGTGCCATAAGCAGAATGCCGGCTCTTCTCCAATGCTATGCATGCAAGCACCAAGTGGTAATAAGGGACTTTATTTGTACCCCACCTTCCTCCAAACTGGTGCTCAAATTGGTTCACAAAATAAAACAACTACAACAGCTGACATTCAATACTGCAGTTACAGACTTGTAACACAAAGCTATGGAACTGTAATTGCTCTGTATTCAGTGAGATGATGAAGTGTTACTGTTGTGGACCGCATGGATGAGGGATTGCTGGTAGAAGGTTTAGCAGTAGAGACGGAGCCCAGAAAAGAGCAGCAGCTTCCTCAGCCATGCCCTGAAGGAACATCTATGGGAGGTGTGACTACTTGTGTCTCGGGCATTTCTGTTAATTGGCTCTTGACCCTGGAACACACATTTGGATTTCTCTCTTGTGTAGCGCTGTGATTGTTTGGCATCTCCGTGGACCTATCAGCTCAACCTTGGACTATTTATGTATGCTCTGCTTGCATTTGGGGTTCAAGGATTTGACAGTATTGTTGTTCTTTACCCTCAAGTCATTTCTGATGTATGGTGGTGACCCTAATGCAAATTTGTCAGGGGCCTTCTGGGACTGCTCAAGGTCACCCTGTGCTCAAGATCACCCATGGCCAAGTAGGTCTCCAGAGCTGTAGCCCAATGCATTACTGCTGTGTAAATGCCCTTTCCAATTCACCTTAAAAGGCAGCAGTGCCACTGAGTGAAAGAGGTTTATTCAGCTGGTAATTATGGCTCAAGAAGGATGACATTTCCAAACCCTTCCCACCAGCAAATGTGGTTGTGACAATCAGAAGGATCCCTGTTGCAGTTCCTTGTGGTCCCTTTAAGTGGAACTGCCCTTTCCCCTCTCTGCAGAATGACCATCAACATCCATGGTTAATATCAAAAGCAAGGGTCTGGAGAACAAGCCCTATGAAGAATCATAGAATCATAGAATCAAAGAGTTGGAAGAGACCTCATGGGCCATCCAGTCCAACCCCATTCTGCCAAGAAGCAGGAATGTTGCATTCAAATCACCCCTGACAGATGGCCATCCAGCCTCTGTTTAAAAGCTTCCAAAGAAGGAGACTCCTCCACACTCCGGGGCAGAGAGTTCCACTGCTGAACGGCTCTCACAGTCAGGAAGTTCTTCCTCATGTTCAGATGGAATCTCCTTTCTTGTAGTTTGAAGCCATTGTTTCGTGTCCTAGTCTCCAAGGAAGCAGAAAACAAGCTTGCTCCCTCCTCCCTGTGGCTTCCTCTCACATATTTATACATGGCTATCATATCTCCTCTCAGCCTTCTCTTCTTCAGGCTAAACATGCCCAGTTCCCTAAGCCGCTCCTCATAGGGCTTGTTCTCCAGACCCTTGATCATTTTAGTCGCCCTCCTCTGGACACATTCCAGCTTGTCAATATATCTCTTGAATTGTGGTGCCCAGAATTGGACACAATATTCCAGGTGTGGTCTAACCAAGGCGGAATAGAGGGGTAGCATGACTTCCCTGGACCTAGACACTAGGCTCCTATTGATGCAGGCCAAAATCCCATTGGCTTTTTTTGCTGCCACATCACATTGTTGGCTCATGTTTAACTTGTTGTCCATGAGGACAACAATTTATTTTAATTTTTATTTAAAGTATTATTTCTTTGATTTTATTTTTTTTTTGCTTCAGAGTTCCTGTTGTTTGTGTTCTGGTTAACTGAGAGTCTACTGCATGTACAGTAATTCAATTGTGTTCAGCCAGCAAAGAATTGCTTTCGATAAAACCTTGCAAAAGAAGAGGAAAAAAATCCTATGCAAAGAGGCATTTACAGCAATGCATTCCCTCAGTATAATTATAAACCAAGAAAGAAAACCCTCCTTTTATTTCTCTTAAGCTTCCTGCCAACCAAGGTCTTTTGAGTGACACACACAGTCCTTTTGCTTTTCACTCCCAACCTCCAGGTTATGATTTTCTATAGTTCCATATATCTTTAGCCCATTTTCCTGTCTTCTTCTAGGGTCCAAAACCCCTTTTGCTTCAGCCCATCTCCATTCTGATTCCAGCCCCCACTCCTTGTTCTGTATATTCTGTCAATTTGATTGACAATGTCTTTTCATATTTTTAGGTGTAGTGGCAGCCACAACTGCACACGACATTCTGAACGCTGATGTATGACAGTGTTACGTAATGGCATTATGATGCGGGCGGGCTGCTTTATTTCCAGTCGCCTGATAATGCTGCTGTGTTTGTTTTTCATAGCTGCAAGACACGGAGTTGTCGTTTCCATGAGCTTTGTACTGTAATGCCAAGATAAGTTTCCTTGGTAGCTAGAGCCCAGTGCAGTGTGTGAACACAACCACCTAGTACAGTGGTTCTCAACCCACCTAATGCCGTGACCCCTTAATACCGTCCCTCATGTTGTGGTGACCCCCAACCATAACATTGTTTTTGTTGCTACTTCATAACAGTCACTTTACAACACTTATAAATCATTATGTAAATATCTGATATGCAGGATGCATTTTCATTCACTGGACCAAACTGGCCACAAATACCCAAGACACCCAAATGTGAATGCTAGTGGGGTTGGGGGAGGATTGATTTTGTCATTTGGGAGCTGTAGTTGCTGGGATTTATAGTTCACCTCTAATCAAAGAGCATTCTGAACTCTGCCAGCGATGGATTTGAACCAAACTTGGCACACAGAACTCCCATGACCAATGGAAAACTCTGGAAGGGTTTGGTGGGCATTGACCTTGAGTTTGGGAATTGTAGTTCACCTACATCCAGATAGCACTGTGGACTCATGCGATGGTGGATCTGGACCAAACTTGGCACGAATACTCAATATGCCCAAATGTGAACACTGGTGGAGTATGGGGAAAATAGATCTTGACATTTGGGAGTTGTAGTTGCTGGGATTTATAGTTCATTACAATCAAAGAACATTCTGAACTCCACCAATGATAGAATTACCAGTTGTTAGGGTTTCTGAGAGCTGGGGGCCAAAGCATCTGTGAGAGGAAGCCACAGGGAGGAGGGAGCAAGCTTGTTTTCTGCTTCCCTGGAGACTAGGACGCGGAACAATGGCTTCAAACTACAAGAGAGGAGATTCCATCTGAACATGAGGAAGAACTTCCTGACTGTGAGAGCCGTTCACTCTCTGCCCCGGAGTGTGGTGGAGGCTCCTTCTTTGGAAGCTTTTAAACAGAGGCTGGATGGCCATCTGTCAGAGGTGATTTGAACGCAATATTCCTGCTTCTTGGCAGGGGGTTGGACTAGATGGCCCATGAGGTCTCTTCCAACTCTTTGATTCTATGATTCTATGATTCTATGCACAGGTTGAGAAACAATGCCTTAGACCAGACATCCTCAAACTGTGACCCCCCCCCCCAGTTGTTTGGGCCTCCAACTCCCAGAAACCCTAACAAGCTTGTTCAATTGTCAGGAATCCTGGGAGTTGAAGGCCCAAACATCTGGGGGGCCACAGTTTGAGGATGCATGCCTTAGACTATTTAACAGGTCCTCAGCTTCTCCCTGAGATGTTTGTCTTCTCATTTGAGATGTTTGTCATTTTATATGAGGGACATCATATTCGTATGCCGTTGTATATTATCCAGCCAGTCCATTGTATTCATGATTTCTGCATCCATAAATTCATTCATCTGTAGATTGAAAATATATATATATATTAAAATTTAACAAACCTTGGTTTTTCCATTTTTAAATAAAGGATACTATTTTGCTATGTCATTGTATATCTTGGGACAAGCATCCAAGGGAGTCCTGGAACCAAACCTCAATGGATACTGAGAGCCCACCTTACTTTTTTTGCTTGATGTGCAGTGGATTCATTCCATTCATGGTGTGTGACACTAACAAGGTTATGGTCTGTGATTTCAGAATGGCTCTCCTACAACTTTAGACAACTGGGATGCCCAAGGCACCAAGGGAATGAAGAGGTGACAAGACTGACCTCTTTCGATCTCTAATTGAAACAATGCCTTCTCCAACACCAATAGCACCGATCACCAAGATCCTCTCATAGGAGCTCCCATCCCTAGAAGCAGATCTTCAGAGAGATAATAAAAAGACTGCTTTAAATATTTATATCACCCTCCACATAATTGTTCTCCAGCTCTTATTTGCATTTACATTCACCACGGGGTCCCTGGTGGGTCTCATATTTTAATATCTCTGTTGTTCTTTATGTCCATGGGCTCGCGTCCCATTGTTAGAAAGGTCTGACAAAATAAAACAATCAGATTAGCCAGATTTGCATTCCTGGAAGGGAAATAATCACCTAAGGCAATTAAGTGTGTTGTTTAATAGCATCGTCGCTTATCCAGAAGGGTTCATTTGCTGGCAGAGATGGAGGGCTTCCATGTTCTCTTTCATGGAACGAGAAAAAAAAAAAGCTTCAACTCAAGCCATCCAGTTCTAAAAGTGCTTTTATTGAAAATAATGGGTCCAGTGTCACCAGCTATTTTAGCAGAAAAAAACTGAAATGCATAGATCAGTGGTTCTCAACCTTCCTAATGCCGCGACCCCTTAGTACAGGTCCTCATGTTGTGGTGACCCCCCAACCATAATGTTATTTTTGTTGCTACTTCACAACTGTAATTTTGCTACTGTTATGAATGGTAATCTAAATATCTAATATGCAGGATGTATTTTCAGTCACTGGACCAAATTTGGCACAAATACCCAATACTCCCAAATTTGAATACTGGTGAGGTTGGGGGTGATTGAGGTTGGGTAATGCTGGAGTTGCTGGGATTTATAGTTCACCTAAAATCAAAGAGCCTTCTGAACTCCACCAATGATGGAATTGATCAAACTGGGCACACAGAATTCCCATGACCAAGAGAAAATACTGGGAAGGTCTGATGGACATTGACCTTGAGTTTTTTGGAGTTGTAGTTCACCTACATCCAGAGAACACTGTGGACTCAAGCAATGATGGATCTGGATCAAACATGGCACAAATACTCAATATGTCCAAATGTGAACACTGGTAGAGTTTGGAGAAAATAGGCCTTGCCATTTGGGAGTTGTAATTGTTGGGATTTATAGTTCACCCACAATAAAATAGCACTCTGAACCCCACCAATGATAGAATTGGACCAAGCTTTCCACACAGAACCCCCATGACCAACAGAAAATACTATGTTTTCTGATGGTCTTTGGCGACCCCTCTGACACCCCCTCGTGACCCCCATGGGGGTCCCGACCCCCAGGTTGAGAAACACTGGCATAGATATAGAATGGGTGACACCTCACTTCAAAACAGTCCATATGAAAGGGATCTAAGAGTCTGAGTAGACCATAAGCAGAACATGAGTCAACAGTGTGATGCAGCAGCTAAAACAGCCAATGTGATTCTAGACTGCATCAATAGGAATGCAGTGTGCAAATCAAGGGAATTTATGGGCCCACTCTACATTGTCACACCTTGCCTGGAATAAAACTGTGTCCAGTTTTGGACACAACAGTTCAAGAAACATGTTGACCAGCTGAACTGGTCCAAAGGAGGGTAATCAAAATGGTCAAAGGTCTGGAAGCCAAGCCTTGTGAGGAGCTGCTGAGGAAGCTGGGTAAGATGTGTAGCTTGGAGAAAAGAAGGCTTTGAGGGGACATCAGAGCCCTGTTTCAATATTTGAAAGGATGTTACATTGAGGAGAGGGTTGAGTTTGTGTTCTACTGCTCTAGAGATTAGGAAATGAAACAAGAGACACAAGCTGAAGGAAAAGACTATATCTCAGTGGTTCTCAACCTTCCTAATGCCACAACCCCTTAATGCAGTTCCTCATGTTGTGGTTGACCCCCAACCATAAAATGATTTTTGTTGCTACTTCGTAGCTGTAATTTTGCTACTCAGTTCTTGTGGGTTTTTTCGGGCTATATGGCCATGTTCTAGAGGCATTTCTCCTGACGTTTCGCCTGCATCTATGGCAAGCATCCTCAGAGGTGAGGTCCCCTCTGAGGATGCTTGCCATAGATGCAGGCGAAACGTCAGGAGAAATGCCTCTAGAACATGGCCATATAGCCCGAAAAAACCCACAAGAACTGAGTGATTCCAGCCATGAAAGCCTTCGACAATACAATTTTGCTACTGTTATGAATCGTAATGTAATTATGTGATATGCAGGGTTGTTATGTACTAATTACTGTATTTACGAATTTAGCACCAAAACATCACAATGTATTGAAATAGCTGTGGATCCAGGTGGGAGGCAGACAGCATTGGATGCTACAGAAAGTTGGATGAGCGAAAGTTGGAATGTGAATGTGAATGCAGGGTTTAAAATGTAGAGCCATGTGTTGTGGTGTTTGTATCCAATGATACATGTTTCTATCTGATTTTAAAATGTTATTGTTTTAACTTTTGTATCTTTTTAATAATGTGTTTGTTAACTTGTTGTAAGTTGCTTTATATCCCAAACTGGAAAAGGCAGGATAGAAAAAAATAACAACTAAAACTTCTTTGGTTATTGTGCCATAAATTCTCCCAGTTTATGATAGAGATTTCCACAAATGTAAAGATTTCACTTGAGCCGAAGTCACATTGTTAGTCTCAGTTGGAGTTAGAACCATTATATGTGTTGTCTTTGATTGATTCTTGGGAGTTGATCATCACTGTGCTGCCATGCGCTGGGCCTATAGCAGTTGGCTTTTGGACAGGACATGCTCTTTGTGCCCAGTGGGAAGCTAGGGTGCCTCGAGTGAGAGGCCCTAAGGATTTTCCTATACAGAGTCTTTAGAAGCTTAAAAGGTTTAACAAAGTCCTTTATTATTGCTTACGTCTTCAACAAATTTCTTTCTTTAACAAGGAAAACCCTTTTTGACCCCTCCCGGGCAATCTGTTTTCTAGGCTTTGCTGGTGTGGGCCTACTCCCGGCTCCAATTGCTTCTGGTTACCCAAGTAGACCTACCAGCCAAGACATTGTAGATTTTCCAGCTAGAGTCCTTTTGGATTTTCTCCACGAATGATGTGGATCTGTATCTTTAACCCCAACAAAGGTTGTGCTGTAAAACTGTTTTCCTTAGAAGCTTTAGGGCTGTTTCCCCCGGATGTTGTGAGAAACGAAGCTTCTCTACAGGTGGGGAAAGTTCACGTCCTGTAACTGGGCTTCCAAAACTGAAAGACTGCCTGAAGTCTTTCTTTTCCCTCCCAGAGCCCTGGGGAAAGGGGCGGAACTAAAGAACATAATGATGATTGATGGGTCATTGGCCCTATAATTGCAGAGCAAGGGAAACCACCTTATTGCAAAATGCATGAAACCTTGAAATACATGCAAACACTCAATAGAAAGAAAATGAAGTAGGAGCTCCTGGTACAGCCGTACCAGCACAATCACTCTTTGACAGAGAAGGCTAAAGACCTTATAAAACTACATCTCCCTTGATTCCATAGCCTTAGCAGTTCAAGTAATGTCAAACTACATTCATTCCACAGTGTAGATGCTTTCTTAGTATCTGCACTGTTCTCCTTTGTTTGTCAGGTGAAGATCTTTCTTGGTCTTCTAGACCATTCAATGGTCTAATTCATTAGATTAATGTTTCCAGGGCGACTGTATGTGTGTAATGGGCTGAAAATTAGATGATGACTCTGAAGACCTCACTCGACCCTGGAAACCTTCTGGGTTGATTTCAGGTGAGTCACACACTTCCAGCCCCAGAAAACCCTTTAAGGCCACCATGAGTCAGAAACAACTTCAAATTGCACAACAATGTTTCCAGGAGTTCTAAGCATCGTAGACAACTATGGAGCATGCTGAGAAATGTATTACAGCAATACTGTTATCGAGCCCAGAAAGGGCCCGTCTCTTTTATTAATGAATTGATATGATGCCGACCTACAGCAGAGAGTTCCACAGGTCCTCCTGGGCGCCAAAGGAGCCACTGGCAGCTACCCTCTAACTGAGGGGACCCAGTAGCAGCCAGCAACTCTCTGGAGAGTTACACAACCCAAACTCCCACCTCTACAGGGAAATCCTACTGACATCACGAGGGCTGGGTCCAGCTCGGAGCAGCAGGAATTTTGAACTTGAAAATGTATAAAAATGCATCCTTTGCTGTATTATGTATCCCAGCTTATCTTTAGGGGGCTACCGCAAGCTGTCATCACTTCAGCTGATTTTAGTAAAATCCTTGATGACTTCTTTCCAACTTGGTGAACTTTATTTCGTTGGATTGGGTTTCCAGCTCGGGTCAGCAGGAATTTTGAACCTGAAAATGTATTAAAATGCATGCTTTGCTGTATTATGTATCCCAGCTTATCTTTAGGGGGCTACCGTAAGCTATCATCACTTCAGCTGATTTTGGTGAACTTTATTTCGTTGGATTGGGGTTTTTTATGCTCACCAAGCGTACGGATCCAAAGGATGGCTGAGCTCTGGAGCCACTCACTGCTTAACGGGTTTGGCTCATGGCTTCGGGTTCTGGCTCTCCACAGCATGGATCTCACCATCCACAGCCACTCCAAATTGCTCCATTTCAATACCTGCAAAATAGGCTGAACTTTTACAAATCACTGAACACTTTGTTACTTTAGTCCCCTGACTGCCAGTTATTTGTAGGTCCTGTGATTTCCGCTATATTATCACCAAGCTGGTCTTAAATCATTGAGGATTTTACTGGACTAGATTTTTTAAAAGATGAATGGATACCCCCCCCCCCCCACACACACACACACATACACTAAAATTGCATGACTATTACATTTCTGTTAGTGTTACCAAGTATTTTCCTAACATACATGCATGAACTCTGAGTCTGCATGCCTGCGAGAGATATTTTAAGCTTGAGAGGAGGGTGTCTTAGGCTGAATATTACCAAGAACCAACATTTACATAGGGATATCTGAAAGGGAATTTCAGTGAAAAACTCAGACATAAAAATACACCCAATGATTGCACTAGGGAATTATGAGAGGGCTTCACATCCGGCATGCAGTAAGTGGATATCACAAATAACTAGCTGGTTCCTTCAAGATGGGGAAATACTCAGATACACACACTCAAAAGCAGAAAGGTTTTGAGATCCAGGCTGTTGCTAGGATTCTGATTGATGGAGGTGGCAGGGTTAGAAACTAAGTAATCTGGAGTTTAGGCTGTTAGTAAGAGGAGAAAGGAGAATAATAGGAAGGCTGAGCAAAAATGAAAGAAATGGTCTACTCCACCACACACATGTACTTTATAGAAAAAGTGGATTGGTGGAAAATGCTACTAATGCACTCTCAAAAAAATAAATAAATCAGTGGAATAAAGTTTATGGGTTCTAAGTACTGCCAGGAGTGCTTCATTTCTAATTGCCACAATGAAGAAGACAAAGCAACCAAGGTTCCCTGGGTTTAAGAAAGATAATGTAGTGATTTATTAGTATATATTGTTGCACCTGAGAATAGATTCACCTTGCTGAAATCACCAGAACTGCACACAGGCTGAAGTTTTTGTAGTTTATTAAGAAGTAAAGATGAAAAGTTTAAAAAGCAAGTCATGTTCCAAAGATCAATAAAATATAGCACACTGTAAAGCAGAATTCCAAATGGCAGCAACGAAACAAAGTCCCATGAGAACATGGCAAAATCCCAAGACCATGGACACAGGAAAACGAGCACAAGCTGCTTGGTGGAGAGAGAAGTGGCTCTGACAAAGGTTTGTGTTCAAACACACTGCTTAATACCCTTTGCAATACATGAAAGCGTTTCTTTGGCCTCTGACCTCCTTCTTGTTGGCTATTCTCACACTCCTTCGAACTCTGAATTCCAAACGGTCAACCCAATCCAAGATTCCTCTTTCATCAAGATCAAGCTGCTCATTAGTGTCAGCCTGATTGCCTTCCTGCCTACTATACAGCTCCGGCCCAGCATACCTGTCCGAACGCATCTCCCTCTACGTCCCACCTCGGAGTTTAAGATCCTCTGGGGAGGTCCTGCTCTCAGCCCCACCTTTATCACAAGTGAGGTTGGTGGGGATGAGGAGCAGGGCCTTCTTGGTGGTGGCCCCTCGCCTGTGGAATTCACTCCACGGGGAAATTAGGTTATCAACATTCCTCCTCTCTTTCAGAAGGAAACTAAAAACACGGATATGGGACCAGGCCTTTGGGTAATCTGGCAGACAGACAAAGGACAATGACGACTAGAGTTGGATAGGATTATGACAATGCGGAATGAACTTACGGATTTTGAACTTGGCGAATGTTGATAACTGGATTGGCTTTTATTAGTTGTTATTGTATAATTGGACTGTTTTAACTATTTATAACTGTCGCTGCTATGTATTTTATCTTACTATGTGTATTGCTTGGGTCGAATTGTGCCTTTTGTAAGCCGCTCTGAGTCCCCCTTCGGGGGTTGAGAAGGGCGGGGTAGAAATGTTCAAAATAAATAATAAATACTATCAGGCTAAGAACTGTCCTCCTTTTCTGAATCAATTTGCACCTGGCTAGTTTCAGTATCAAAAACATCATTCTCTGCTGTGGGAAAATGAACTTGTACACCCTGTTCCTCATTGTCTACAACAGGAACATTTTGAACCTGATTGTGAACCTGAATCCCATCATCCTTGTCAGAGTCACTCTGAGACCCCTTCTGAGTCACAACACTATCAGTCTGTCTCTGTGGTGCCAGCTGAGTCTCAACATCTATGAGGGTTTGGTCCCATGACCCCCCCTGAATGCCAAAATCCATGGATGTCAAGTTCCATCATATACAATGACATGGTAAAATGGTGTCCCTTATATAAAGTGGTGAACAATTCAAGGAAATAACAGATTGAGCATGAGGATCAGTGAAGTGATGGAGGCTACATAAAGGTATGTCAACACAGAAGTCCAGTGTTCCACCACAGCAAAATTAAAGTTTGCATTTTGGATTTATTTTTCCTGATTTTTTTTCAAGCTGTCTTTGCTGAATCCATGATGCAGAACATGTGGATGTGGAAGGCTCATTGCAGAAAGTTGGACTTCTGCAATATGCTATATATTGGGCTACTTCTCTACCAAGTTTCAGAAAGTCCAATTAGTTCAAAATCCACCCATGAGTGTGCATATCACACCTGCATTAAAATCACTCCACTGATTGCCAACTACTTTCTGGATGATGTACAAATAATTGGTTAGTAAAGTCCCACATGGTTTAGGTGTGATTCTATTTTTGAAAACTACATGTATAATAGGAGTAGCATTGTGTATGGTTTGAGCATCGGACTAGGACTGGACTGAACATTAGACTACAACTCCGGAGACCTAGATTTGTTTCCTCATTCAGCTATGGAAACACCCTCTCAGCCCCAGAAAACCCCATTGTAGGATCACCATAAAATGTCTATGACTTGAAGACATACAACCACAAGATCTCCAATAGAGACATTATACAATATTTTCATTTGAGCACTACTTTAAAAAAAAATTCCCCAGATTTTAGCTACTTGGTATTCAGAGTTTTCCTTCCATCATATACAATAACATTAACAGTACAAGAAAGAACAATACAGTATTTAAAATGAAGAGCAATTTTACCATTATTTCAATAGGAATGTGGCTGATGAGGTAGTCAAGTTAATTAGGACTGTTGTTGTGTGCCTTTAAGTACTTTCCGACATAGGACAACCCTAACTCTAATGTTTAGGGTGGAGACCAGGTAAAGGACCTTGGAGGGTAGCATTCAGCCCATGGGCCTTAGTTTGGGGATCCCTTGATTATAGTAATGAACAAAGTAACTCGTTCTTTCACACATTTTGAAGTTTTATCTCAAACTTTGACCCTAGCTGTATGCATTGGAATTTTCACTGGGGGCAAAAAATGAAAATGCCTTCTATAGAATATTTGCTTTTTGTGCTTTTCTGAATAATTCAGTCACATTCAGGCTAAATCCCATAAATGCCAGGAAGCAGTCTATTTTCAGAATTATATTCCCTGCACCATTGCATAGGAAATCCCCTTCTTAAGGTTTCTCTCCCTGGGATATTCCACAAGATGTGTTGATGGATTTATGTAAATAGCCCGCCATCTGATTTGGAGCCAAGGGATGATTCATCCGGGTTGCCTATGAATCACGATGAGCTCATCCAGGTTGTAATGATCCTGAAAAGCCCTCGGTGGCAGAGCCACTGACCCTTTGGCTTGGTGCAAGGAAAGGCAACGTCTCCTCTCCTGGAAATAAAACAACAACCTGAACTGCATTCTTCTACATCAAAAGTCCTGCTCGTGCCAATAAGCCGTCCAGTCTGCTGGATCAATCCCCAGAATGCTTTGCAAATGTTGCTTGTAACTCTTGCTGAAATAAATTGTCATCATTACCATTGTAAAGGGTATTTGCATGTGATAAAATTACTCCATTTTGTTGCCAGTAAATGTTCATGTGCAATCCCTGACTTCTTCACAAATTACTTTTCCAGTTGGAGACTTATTTTTTGTCAAAATGAATGTATCTGCTCAATGACTGATACCTGATTGCAAACTAAGGGTACATCTATACTGTAGAAAGCAGTTTGACCCCACTTTAACTGTAATGGCCCAACGGAAGTTGTAGTTTTATAAAGTGTTTACCCTTCTCTGCCAAAGAGGACTGGTGTCTCACTAAGCTACAGCTCCCAGAATGGCATAGTATGGAGCTGTGCTGGTATGGCTGTACCAAGAGCTTCAGCTTCATTTTCTTTCTATTGAGTGTTTGCATATATTCCAAGTTTCCATGCATTTGCAACAAGGTGGCTTCCCTTGGTTTGCAATCATAGGGCTAGCCACCTATCTATCATTGTTAAGTTTTGGTTCTGCCCCTTTCCCCAGGGCCATGGGAAGAGAGGGAGCCATTTTTAGTTCAGTCTTATAGTGGAAAGCTAAGCTACAGGACGTGGATTAGCTCCATCTGCAGAAAAGCTTCATTTCCTACAGCATCCGGGGAAAAACTGTCCCAAAGCTCTGGCTGGGAGCTTACAGCCTCTCCACTTTACAGCATCTGAGGGAAACAGTCCTAAAGTTTCGGAAGAAAACAGTTTTGCAGACCCAAAGAACTCCAGCTGGAGAATCTACATAGCCTTGACTGGTAGGTCTACTCGGGACCCCAGACACAGATTGGAACCGGTAGTAGAACCCACATCAGCAAAGCTTAGACAGTAGATTGCCTGGGAGGGGTTAAAAAGGGTTTTCCTTATTAAAGAAAGAAATAGCTCTCCAATCAAGGTGCCTGTCCATTTTGGGGCAAGTTAAGAAGCATTTGTTTAATCTGTTGAAGATCCAAGAAGTGTTTGTTGTTTTATTGAAGACTTAAGCAATAATAAAGAACTTTGTTAAACATTTCAAGCCTTTTCAAGACTGTGTATGGGAAAATCCTTGAAGGCCTCTCACCCGTGGCACCTCGGCTCCCCGCTGGGCACAAAAAGCACATCCTGTTTAAAAAATCAATTATTACAGGCCCACCCCGTGGCAGCACAGGAGCCATGGTAGTTGAAGTGTGACAAACTTTATTAATTCTACAGTGTAACTGCACCATAAGTGTGTATTTATTCTAGACAGCTTAATTGCCATACATCCTCCATGAGGAATCTTGGGATTTGTAGTTTGGTGATGGCCTTTAGCTTTGTCCATTGGAAAGGTCTAGTTCAGGCCAATCACTTGCCAGATGTTCATGCTGGGTTTAGAAAAGACAGAGAAACAAGAGACCAAATTGCTAATATCTACTGGATAATGGAGAAAAGCAGAAAGTTTCAGAAAAACATATGTTTCTGTGTTATTGACTATACTAAAGCCTTTGACTGTGTGGATCATATTAAATTATGACAAGTTCTTGTTGGAATGGGGATACCAAGTCACCTTGTCTTTCTCCTGAGGAATCTGTATACCAACCATGTAGCAACAGTAATAACAGACCATGGAACAACAGACTGGTTCAAGATTGGGAAAGGAGTACGTCAGGGCTGTCTACTCTCACCAAAACCATTCAACTTGTGTGCAGAACACATCATGCAATGTGATGAATGCAAGGCTGGAGTTAAACTGGCTGGAAGAAACATTAACAACCTTAGATATGCAGATGATACCACTTTGATGGCCAGAGGCAGCCCTAGGTAATTTTCAATGGTAAGCACTAAGCAAACAGTATTTTGTTGCCCCCCTCCCAACCAATCACTGATATATATTTTCTGTTCATCGTGGGAGTTCTGTGTGCCGTATTTGGTTCAATTCCATTATTGGTGGAGTTCAGAATGCTCTTTGATTGTAGGTGAACTATACATCCCAGTAACTACAACTCGCATATGTCAAGGTCTATTTTCCCCCAAGATCGCCTCAAGAGTGCCCCTGTGCAAAACCAACTATACTGTGAATGCTTACTTTGCATAATGGTTGAGCCGCCCCTGTTGATGGCTGAAAGCGAGGAGGAGCTGAGAAGCCTTATAACCAAGGCAGGCCCATAGCCAGGATTTTGATTGGGGGGGGGGGGGGCTGAGTTTGATTTGGGGGGGGGGGAACACGAGGATCTACCCTAGCAAACCTTTTGTATTGTTATCTCAGTACCCCCATGCATATGGGATATATTGAGCATGGCGATCAGATCATAATATGTATAAACATAACAGTTTAAATAATGTACCAGTAAAGCCTTCTCGTGAGAGTTTGGTGGAGTTTCCTTCTCTGGTTTTAAAGCAGAGGCTAGATAACCAACTGTGTCTTCCTGCCTAGCAGAATGAGGTTGGACTGGATGGCCCTTGGCATCTCTTCCAAGTTTAGGATCCTAGGACTCTATGGACACCCATTGAGTGAACGTTCTTTCAGCCTTAGATGAAGGCAATGGCAAACTTCAGCTGAATAAATCTTGCCAAGAGAAACCTTTAAGAGGGTTGCCATAACTCAGATTCAACCTGAACGGCACGTCACATCCATCCAAATAGCTGCATCTAGGTAAACTGTATCCAGAAGGAATACAAAGCACTGCAGCATGCCAGAGGGTGAAATAATAGCTTGGTCTGTTTAATGAAGTACAGCCTTTCTATTGACTAAATTGTTACTTAATCAATTAACAGTGAAATCCTATGCGTGCCCATTCCAAAAGCCAGGCATGTAGCCAGGGAGGGGGGGGCTCGGGGGGCTTCAGCCCCCCCCCCCCCCGAAATTCTCATGGTGGTTCGCGAAAAGGCCTTACTGGTGCATTATTTAAACTGTTATGTTTATTAATATCATGATTTGATCACCATTCTCAATATATCCCATATGCATGGGGGTATTGGGGTAATGATACAAAAGGTTTGCTAGGCTAGACCCTCTTTCACTCAGACTCAGCCCCCCCCCCGAAACTCAGCCCCCCCCCGAAACCCCCCCTGAAAATTTTTTAGCCCCCCCCCCCCCCCGAAACGAAATCCTGGCTACGGGCCTGCCAAAAGCAAGTCCAGGCGCATCCCGGTGGGACTTATTCCCCGCAAACTGCGTATACTGCAAAACTATGTGTTCATTATCACAACATTATCAAACCAATCTCTCAGTATGGGCCAAGACTGCAATATAGGACACAATTAGGCTGCTAAATCCAATATTTCAATATTGATCGAGATTCAATCCAAGGGGCTTCTATGCAGTCAGGTACTGCCCGTGAAGACGAGCGTTCCCATTGGAATATTGAGCTAGAGCCTGCTGGACAAGTATATTACAAAAAAATATATTTTGATGATGGTAGTAGTGATAATGATAGTAATTAAAAACAGTGGCAGCACGGTAAAAACCAATGTTCAGCTATAGAAAACCACTGGCTGGGTTTCTATAGCTGACTCACACATGCTCAGCCCCAGAAAAAAACCAAGGGTCACCATAAATGAGAAATGATCTGAATAAATTAACTACAAACTAATTGCAAACTCTATATATCCACCTTCCTCAGTTAGAAAAGTTTAATATTACCAGACCTGTCATGACTCCATCCTATGGTGGAGGCTCCCTCTTTGGAAGCTTTTAAACAGAGGCTGGATGGCCATCTGTCAAGGGTGCTTTGAATGAAATATTCCTGCTTCTTGGCAGAATGGGGTTGGACTGGATGGCCCATGAGGTCTCTTCCAACTCTATGATTCTATGATTCTATGGCAGGCTGGTGATATTGAGAAACTGGACCCCAAATTACGAATTATTATCTCTGGCTGCATAGGAAAATATAGCCAGCCAGATGGTCATTTCTGTTGTTGTTGTTCATTCGTTCAGTCGTCTCCGACTCTTCGTGACCTCATGGACCAGCCCACGCCAGAGCTCCCTGTCGGCCGTTACCACCCCCAGCTCTCTCAAGGTCAGTCCGGTCACTTCAAGGATGCCATCCATCCATCTTGCCCTTGGTCGGCCCCTCTTCCTTTTGCCTTCCACTTTCCCCAGCATAATTGTCTTCTCTAGGCTTTGCTGTCTCCTCATGATGTGGCCAAAGTACTTCAACTTTGTCTCTAGTATCTTTCCCTCCAGTGAGCAGTCGGGCTTTATTTCCTGGAGGATGGACTGGTTGGATCTTCTCGCAGTCCAAGGCACTCTCAGCACTTTCCTCCAATACCACAGCTCAAAAGCATCTCTCTTCCTTCGCTCAGTCTTCCCTAAGGTCCAGCTCTCACATCCGTAGGTGACTACAGGGAATACCATGGCTTTGACTAGGCAATGGATCTTTGTTGCCAGTCTGATGTCTCTACTCTTTACTATTTTATCGAGATTGGACATTGCTCTCCTCCCAAGAAGTAAGCGTCTTCTGATTTCCTGGCCACAGTCTGCATCTGCAGTAATCTTTGCACCTAGAAATACAAAGTCTGTCACGGCCTCCACATTTTCTCCCTCTATTTCCCAGTTGTCAATCATTCTTGTTGCCATAATCTTGGTTTTTTTGACGTTTAGCTGCAACCCGGCTTTTGCGCTTTCTTCTTTCACCTTGATTAGAAGGCTCCTCAGCTCCTCCTCGCTTTCGGCCATCAGAGTGGTGTCATCTGCATATCTGAGGTTGTTAATGTTTCTTCCAGCAATTTTCACCCCAGCTTTGCATTCATCCAGCCCCGCACATCGCATGATGTGTTCTGCATACAAGTTAAAAAGGTTGGGTGAGAGGATGCAGCCTTGCCGTACGCCTTTCCCAATCTTGAACCAGTCTGTTGTTCCGTGGTCAGTTCTGACTGTTGCTACTTGGTCCTTGTACAGATTCCTCAGGAGAGAGACAAGGTGGCTTGGGATGCCCATCCCACTAAGAACTTGCCACAATTTATTATGATCCACACAGTCAAAGGCTTTAGAATAGTCAATGAAGCAGAAGTAGATGTTTTTTCTGAAACTCCCTGCCTTTCTCCATTATCCCGCGGATATTGGCAATTTGGTCTCTCGTTCCTCTGCCTTTTCTAAACCCAGCCTGAACATCTGGCAACTCTCGCTCCATGTATTGCTGGAGTCTTCCTTGCAGGATCTTGAGCATTACCTTACTGGCATGAGAAATAAGGGCCACTGTACGGAAGTTGGAGCAGTCTTTTGCATTTCCCTTTTTTGGTCATTTCTAATTGCCCTAAAAATAACCTTTCTGTGAAATTCCTTGGAAATTCCCCAGAACGTGAACTCACCTCGCCTTTACCTTACTCATATAAAATTACCACAATCCCCATGCAATGAATTAGGAAGATTGGGAGATGGAGATACAATAAATTTGAGTTTCCTTTATCTATCCAGCATGATATGATCTGGGCTAGTCTGAAAATGTTCCCTTTCCCCAGACCTCTGTATTAGCTCCCTGGGAGAGGTCTATTGACTAACCAGTACCTGAGACCACCTTATTGTGTGTTAAGATGAACTGTTCTGTCGCGCGCTGGGCCTGTAAATAATTGCCTTTAAACAGGACATGTGACTTGAGCCCAGTGGGAAGCCAGGGCCTCCCGAAGAGAAGTTCTCAGAGGTGTTCCACCACAAATGGTCTTTAGATGGCTTGTGAAGTATAACAAAGTCCTTTATTAATGAACAATCAAACAGAAACTTCTCTTGTCTTCAGAAAGTTAAACAAATGATTCCAGGCTTTAATGCAACTGGTGGCTTCCTAATCTTGTCCACAAAGGACAGGCAATTGCCTTCAATAACTAATTCTTTGCTTTAAAGGAAAATCCCCTTTTTAACTTCTCCCAGGCTGACTGTAATCTAATTCTTACTTATGTGGGCTCCGCTACTGGGTCGAATTGTGTCTCAAACGCTGAGTGGACCTACCAGTAAGGCTAGGAGATTATCCAGCTGGAGTTCTTTGGTCTTTAAGCTGTTTCCCTGGAAATCTTCGGAGACTCTTAAGACTGTTCTCCTCCGGAAAATCTTAAGGGTTGAAGCTTTTGTACAGGAGAAGATTGAACACGTCCTGTACATTAGCTTTCCTTACTGAGACTAAATAAAAATGGCTCCCTTCCCTTCCCAATTGCCCTGAGCAAGGGGCGGAACCAAAACTTAACGATGACGGACAGGTGACTTACCCTATGACTGCAACCAAAGGAAACCACCTATCTGCAGAATCCCAGGAACCTTGGACTGCAAGCAAACATTTAATACAAAGCAAATAAAATTGGAGCTCCTGGTACAGCCGTATGAGAACATGAACCCCATTGTGTTAACCAGAGCCAACCCATTAAGCCCATCGTGGACCCATTTCTCAGTGTCACATTACTTTCCTTTCTAATTGCTCCCCTCTCAGAGGTGGATCAATAAACAGACAAACTTTTCAAAATAAACCAATAACAGTTTTTTTTTATAGAATCATAGAATCAAAGAGTTGGAAGAGACCTCATGGGCCATCCAGTCCAACCCCCTGCCAAGAAGCAGGAATATTGCATTCAAATCACCCCTGACAAATGGCCATCCAGCCTCTGCTTAAAAGCTTCCAAAGAAGGAGCCTCCACCACACTCCGGGGCAGAGAGTTCCACTGCTGAACGGCTCTCACAGTCAGGAAGTTCTTCCTCATGTTCAGATGGAATCTCCTCTCTTGTAGTTTGAAGCCATTATTCATATGTGGCTTCCTCTCACATATTTATGCATGGCTATCATATCTCCTCTCAGCCTTCTCTTCTTCAGGCTAAACATGCCCAGCTCCTTAAGCTGCTCCTCATAGGGCTTGTTCTCCAGACCCTTGATCATTTGAGTCGCCCTCCTTTGGACACATTCCAGCTTGTCAATATCTCTCTTGAATTGTGGTGCCCAGAATTGGACACAATATTCCAGATGTGGTCTAACCAAAGCAGAATAGAGGGGTAGCATTACTTCCTTAGATCTAGACACTATGCTCCTATTGATGCAGCCCAAAATCTCATTGGCTTTTTTTGCCGCCACATCACATGTTGGCTCATGTTTAACTTGTTGTCCATGAGGACTCCAAGATCTTTTTCACACATACTGCTCTCGAGCCAGGCATCCCCCATTCTGTATCTTTGCATTTCATTTTTTTCTGCCAAAGTGGAGTATTTTGCATTAAATTTACGGCCACAAGAAGAGCCAAAGAGCAATGACAGAGTCTTGAGCCACTCAGGATGCGGATTGTACCTGGGCAGTTTCAAAGGCAATCAGGAGCTGGCACACGTTTCTTGAATAGCTGTCAAATTAAATAAAAATGCTCTGTATTTATAATTGTGGTATGCCAGTACTTTGGTATGCTTTCTCCTTTGACATCCTATCTGGCTATTGACAATAAACATCTGTTTTATTTATTTATTTATTTATATTGGGTACTTTTACCCTGCCCTTCTCAACCCCCGAGGGGGGACTCAGGGCGGCTTACAAAAAAAGGCACAAATCGATGCCTATACAAATTACACATAATGTACAAAACCATAGTTAAAACAATTATCACAGTTAAAACAATCAAAACAATCAGTATATAACATATCATATAAAAACTATTCTCATGCTCAGCGTTTCGTTTTCCAGAGTTTCATAGTTCTATTCCATTGATCATTTCCTAATCATTGTTTTGGCCTTCTACCTGTCTGTGTCTCATTTGGGTTCCTGGGAAGGTTGACACTAGTGTTGGATAGGTTCATTCGAAAAAGCCTGAAAATCAGAAAAAACTTCCGATTTTTGACTTCCAAAGCAGTTTTGAACCATGCAGGTAAGGTGGGAGGGGGGATCTGAATTGGAACCACTTACCTTTTTTTCCCGAAATATTCAAGAATGTTTGGATGTCTTCACAACCATTAAGCAAGTTTTTAAATCTCATGGTTTCCTTCCCCCGGCGATGCAAGGAGGGTGAGGTGAGCAATAGTTGTAGTTTGTGAAGGCCAGGCCCCCAATGATAGAGATTGCAAAAAGCCCTGCTGTTAAACTATATTTCCCACATTGCCTGGCTGCTAATTAGCCAAAATGACTGAAGGACCCAAAAATACTATAGATGTCTGTAGCAGTCTTTGTCTAAATATAAAATAAACTCATTGAATCTACAAAGGTGTCTAAAGAGGCAGCAAAGCAATAAGCAATTTTTGCAAAGCCAAAAGAACATACACTGCTTAAAAACCAATCATTATTTATTTATTTATCATGTCAGTAGCAACCAGAAATTTGTATTACATTTTTAACAAAGCAAACAAACAAACAGACAAAACACAAAGTGTGTAAGCTTGGTAGTTGATTAAATGTCCTTTGACCAGTATCTGGCCACTTGGCGTGCCTCTGGTGTTATTATAAAAAGGTCCTCCATTGTGCATGTGGCAGGGCTCAGGTTGCATTGCAGCAGGTGGTCAGTGGTTTGCTCTTCTCCACACTCGCATGTCGAGGATTCCACTTTGTGGCCCCATTTCTTAAGATTGGCTCTGCATCTTGTGGTGCCAGAGCGCAGTCTGTTCAGCGCCTTCCAAGTCGCCCAGTCTTCTGTGTGCCCAGGGGGGAGTCTCTCATTTGGTGTCAGCCATTGATTGAGGTTCTGGGTTTGAGCCTGCCACTTTTGGACTCTCGCTTGCTGGGGCTTTCCAGCGAGTGTCTCTGTAGATCTTAGAAAAACCAATTATGATTGCCACGAACAAGGCACTGGGGTAGCCAGCTACAGCCAGCTAACCCTTTACGTGAATAAGTAATGACTAAAAAAATGATTGATGATTACATCTGCAAAAAGTAATAAATGGATGGATGTGTCTTGAGGGTCCCCTCCAATTCAGTAGAGGAAGTAAATGGATGTCAGGAGAGTTTGAATTGTTCCTTTCTGCCCAGAAGAAGGGGGTCCGTCTAGATGTCCCTTGATGGGGTCTGCACTATGATTTCTGTTCTCCAACAATTTAACACAGTTTGTGCCACACAAACAAAGTTTCTAGAATAGAACAGCTACTTTCAAAGTAAAGACCACCCATTGAAATAGGAAATAATACTTTCAAACCAGGAACAGATATTCTTTATTATTAAAAAAAAGTTTACTTTAAAAAAAAAACTTTGAAAATTCTCCAAAAATCCATGGATAAGTCAAAGGTTATGAAATTTGGTAAGCGAACAGTGGTTCATGTGTTCTACCATTGTAGCAAGTTTCATCAGGATTGGTCTAAAAATGAGAGAGGAAGAATTCCCTGAATTTTCCCCAGTGCCAGTGCTGTTTTTTCCTACTGTGCATGCATGTCTGCCATTAACAAATCAATTTGAAAGTTTCAGAAGTTTCAGAAAGTTTTGAATTTTTTTAAAAAAAAATGGAAGTGACTTTAGAATCGAGCCACCAGCCCCCTACATCCGAAACTAGCTTTGAACCATTTTTTTTTTGGATCAACCAAGCCTACTAGACACTCCAGACCTTTGAGCCCATGATCTAGCAGAGCTGAAATCACTCAAGATTTTTCTGAGATGTTTATTCTCTAGTGTGCACACTATCAAACTACAGCAATTGAATTCTGTCATAGAGTTCTCTCTGTGTCCTAGAAAAATTACAAATCCTAGGTAGGCTAAAGGCAGATGGTAATATGAAAATACTATATCTATATGCGATATCCCATTTAGATCTCAACACCCCTTGCGTGCAAGTCAGATCTTGTGAAACTACAACTGCCATGATTCCATAGCATTGATCCAAGGAGGTTCAAGTGGGGTCAAACTGCATTAATTCTACAATGTAGATGCATCCAGAGTCTGTGCATGTCTGTATATGTTTATATGTCGAAAATTGGCATTGAATGTTTGCCATATATGTGTACACTGTAATCCGCCCTGAGTCTCCTGAGGGGTGAGAAGGGCGGAATGTAAAACCTGTAAATAAAAATAAATAAATAAATAAATAAACGGAACAATGGCTTCAAACTACAAGAAAGGAGATTCCATCTGAACATGAGGAAGAACTTCCTGACTGTGAGAACTGTTCAGCAGTGAAACTCTCTGCCCCAGAGTATGGTAGAGGCTCCTTCTTTGGAAGCTTGTAAACAGAGGCTGGATGGCCATCTGTCAGGGGTGCTTTGAATACAATTTTCCTGCTTCTTGGCAGGAGGTTGGACTGGATGGCCCATGAGGTCTCTTCCATCTTTCTTCTATGATTCTACAGTGCACATACGCTGTTAGGATAGCCAGCTTTTTGCCATCTGGGGAAATGACCAATGGTGTTAAAGGTGTACATGGAATATCTCTGGTGTGTTTTGTCTGCCTGACCTTTTGCTCTTTGCAGCCCAGAATTGCTTTGCCTGCTAATCTCCTGTTAAGGCCCCTGTTTTCTGAAACAGATAAGCTGCTTTCCCCTTGAATAAATGGAACATAAATGGGTTCGTAGGCTCCTCCTCGTAAGCACTCCAGATTCTCTGAAAAGCAGCTCTACAATGAGCTTAGTTGCGCTAAAGCACCTGGCGTACTCAGACTGGAAGCAGTGGGGACATGGTCTTCTGGGTCACTAATAGAAAGGGGTGAATTCGGACGCTGTTGCTAAAAGTCTCCGGTGCATTATTTCCTCCATGTCCCCCTTCCCAGCCAGTTTCACTGAGAGACCTTTTTCCATAACACAACATCTGATAAATCTCCACCGTTCATTCCTATTAACCATGTTGGTTAGGATTTCTGAGTGTTGAACTGTGAAATATCTCAAAAACCACAGGTTACCCATTATTGTTTACATGGAAAATACAACCTCTACAACACTCCACACACAATCCACTGAGTCAATGCATTAAAATAGCTTTTTAAATTTCTCATTAGTCTCCAGAAAGGGTTTCATGTTTAAAAAGTCCCTCATTAATATGCATTTACCTATAAACATATGCGGATTTCATTTCTTTTTTTCCAATTCCTCGTCCCCAACAAATCAGTGGCTGGCGACTGCAAGGTTTGCACTGTGGGGCTATTAAAAATTAAGGAACAAAATATTGTTTGCATTGCACTAAACTGCAAAAGTACACCATGCTTGCAAATTTCCATTTATTAGTCTCGCCACCATACAAGCAAGAATAATATGCGGGCTGCTATTAATTCTCTCCTGGGCCTCTCTTATAATTACGTTTATTATTGCCATTTATTTCAGATCCATAACCTTTATCTCAAGTAAAGAGCAAAAGAAAGAAGAGAGTCGTTACTGAGTGGCTTAGAATGACTCAGTTGAGGGCTGAACATTTATTCACACTCATAGAATCCTACAGTTGGAAGAGACCTTGTGGGCCATCCCATTCTGCCAAGAAGCAGGAAAATCACATTCAAAGCACCCCCAACAGATGGCCATCCAGCTTGTGTTTCAAAGCCTCCCAAGAAAGAGCCTCCACCACACTCTGGGGCAGAGAGTTCCACTGCTGAACAGTTGTCCTTACAGTTAGGAAGTTCTTCCTCATGTTCAGGTGGAATCTCCTTCTTAATGTTCAGGTGGAATCCCTTTCTTCTTAACATTTTTCATTTGCAGCCCCTTTTTGCCCATTTTTAATGAAACCCTGAATAGATAAATAAATATATAAAATAGTTATAAAAATAAAACTTTTATTGAAAGGTAAAGATAAAGGTTTCCCCTCTTTGGCTAGTTTCTTTATTTTACATGTCCTTCAAGACCTCCTTCTCCAGGTGGGTCTATATATGTATATTGGGCCGGGGGAGGGGGGAGTCAAAATTTGTCCACAAATGTTTCCAAATGGCTTCGAGGAGTCATGGAAGGTATTTTATTTATTATTTATTTATTTACAGTATTTATATTCCCCCCTTCTCACCCCGCAGGAGATTCAGGGCAGATTACAATGCACATATACATGGCAAACACCCAATGCCATACACACACACCATATATAGACAGACACCCACTGGCTATTTAACATTCCATCTTCATAAGGGTATGCTCAAATTCCAGCCACCAGAAGAGCTGACCACTTGTGATACCGATGGAGTACTTCCTCATTCTTTTGCATGCTGCTGGAGATTTTTATGATGTCGTACATTAGTTAAATTAGCCTCTCCACATAAAGGGGTACCTACATTTCCTACTTGACAGATGCAACTGTCTTTCAGGCTGCAAAGGTCGACAGCAAGCTAGACAAATGGTCGGGAGCTTATGCCGATGCGGGCTGGCTTTGAACTCATGAGCTTTCAGTCAGTAGTAATTTTAATGCCACTGATTCCCAACCAGCTCCACTGCAGCCCGGTCCTTTTGTCACATTTGGGTATTCTGCTGAACCAGTGGTTCTCAACTTGTGGGTCCCCAGGTGTTTTGGCCTACAACTCCCAGAAATCCCACCCAATTTGCCAACTGTTAGGATTTCTGGGAGTTGAAGGCCAAAACATCAGGGGAGCCACAGGTTGAGAACCACTGAGCTGGACCATTTTACAAAGAATAAGTACTTTTAAAACATAAATTGAATTATTATCAAAAGGGGGCCTCTTCTGCATCAACAATGGCACTGGCAAATCTGTGATATACAGTACAGCCCCATATCCACAAGACATACCTTTATGGAAGGTGCATTAAGCCAACTCCGACCAGAACCGCCTTCCACCTGGAAACCAAACCCTCACTGTGGGCGAAGATGTGGATCAAGAATGGGGCTCCACAGTCACCTATGCACCCACTGCCAGTACACCGATCTTGAAAGACAATCCTACTCGGACAATGAGGGATTGCCTAAGTAAGTAAGTGCCATTGCCTTTCTCCAAGGTGGATAAAACTGTGACTTGCCTAGAGATCACACAGTAGATTTTCAGGGCTGAGCAGGGATTATACTTTGGTCTGGCGAAAATCCTAGTCTAGCGCCCAGACCAATACAACGCACTGCCTCTCTTACACCAAGATGACTCTCTTAGGCCCCTTCCACACAGCTGTATAAAATCCACATTGAAGGGAATTATATAGCAGTGTGGACTCCGATATCCCAGTTCAACACAGATATTGTGGATGATCTGCCTTGATATTCTGGGTTATATGACTGTGTGGAAGGGTCCTTAATTCCTATATGCTTGTGGTTGTTTTCTTTCATTAAAAACTTCCTACTTTCCCATTTTTCTTTTCCAACTGGCCCGCTGCTCGCCTTTCTGACGAAGGAAAAGCCACTTGAGAATCCAAGTACATCTTAATTGGCTAGCTAAGGGGGAAAGGTCTGGAACAGAAATATTGTGCCGGCAAAGACGTTCTTTCAGCATGTCCATATTTTAATCCTTATGGGCCCCCTAATGCTCTTATCTCTCAATTTCATAAGACACAAAAGAGGCATCCTGCCCAGGATGGGAATGTACGGAGAGGATAATTCTAGCAACAGAGCAACTGCGAAGGAAGCGTGAGTCCGGGAACATGCAGCAAAGGAGAGCGGCTGCAGCCAATTTGAGGGGCATGGGGGAATTTGGCCAGGCATCGTGTTATTAAATGCATTGGGGTCTGTCCAAAAATGCTCAGATGGCAACCCAAGGATTTTTCCCCCTCCAAATTGTTTTGAGGGTTAGCAAATGATTGTGTTTCCATAGGATCTTTATTGCTTTCTCATGCTTCTGAAAGTGGAAAAGCAGGTGAGTGCAAATGGATGTGACTCAGCAGAATACCCCAGTGGACATTGGCAAAAGGAAACCTTTGTCTCAACTTAGGGGTCAGGGACCCTTGGGGTGGTTGTGAGAGGGTGTCAGAGGGTCATCAAAGACCATCAGAAAACACAATATTTTCTGTTGATCATGGAGGTTCTGTGTGGGAAGTTTGGCCCAAATCTCTCATTGGTGGGGTTCAGAATTCTCTTTCATTGTAGGTGAACTATAATTCCCAACAACTACAACTCCCCAATGTCAAGGTCTATTTCCCCCAAACTCCACCAGTGTTCACATTTGGACATATTGAGTATTCATGCTGAATTTGGTCCAGATCCATCATTGTTTGAGTCCACAATGCTCTCTGGATGTAGGTGAACTACATCTCCCTAAATGAGATGCAGAGGATCTATGTTGTTATCGGTTTTACTATTTACTGAATTTTATTTATCTTAAATGTTTTAACTGTTTTTATGTTATTGTGAGCATTGAATTGTGCCATTTTGTAAACCACCCTGAGTTGACCTTGGGCTGAGAGGTACGATATATAAATATAGTAAATAATAAATCAGTGACAATTCCACTCAAATCCCTCCAGTACTTTTTGTAGTAGTTCTGTGTGCCAAGATTGGTTCAATTCTATCATTGGTGGAATTCAGAATTCTCTTTGATTGTTGGTGAACTATAAATCTCAGCAACTACAACTCTCAAATGACAAAACCAATCTCCCCATCCCCCAACTCAACCAGTATTCAAATGTGGGTGTATCAGGCATTTGTGCCAAATTTGGTCCACTGAATGTGTTTTAATTGAATGTTTCATTACTGTTTCTAATACTTTTAATGTATTGCTGATTGTTTTTATGGTGCCGGCATCCAATGATGCTTTTTGTGAGACCGCCCTGAGTCCCCCCTCGGGGATGAGAAGGGTGGGGTAAAGGTATAGGAAATAAATAAATAATAAATATCATGCATATTGGGCATGGTTCTAAAGTACTTACAAAACTAGGGGGTGCTGGTGCTTTGCTTCTACAGTGTTGCTAAAGTTCTGGTGGTGAAAATTTCAGAACTCTAACAAAACTTTCAAAATTTCATTATAAATGGCAGTTCCTAATTCGTTCTGTCATAAAAATCGCCAATAATGAAATAATAATGACATTTTGAAAGTTTTGTTAGAACTCTGAAATTTTCACCACCAGAACTTTAGCAACACTTTAGAAGCAAAGCACCACCGCCCTCTAGTTTTGTAAGTACTTCAGAACTATTTAGAACCACGGATTGCCCATGCCTAATGCATATCTGATATTTACATTATGATTCATAACAGTAGCAAAATTACAGATATGACATATTAATGGAAATTATTTTATGGTTGGGGTCATCACAACACGAGGAACTATATTAAGGGTTCACGGCATTCGGAAAGTTGAGAAACACTGGTATAAAAGGTTGGCCATAAACGGCACAGAAATGAGACATGCATCTGTGTTGACCTTACACCATCTGCATTATGTGTGTGCTGGTACGGCTGTACCAGGAGCTCCAACTTTATTTTCTTTCTGTTATCTGTTTGCAGTCATAGGAGAGGCCTCCTGTCCATCATCATTAAGCTTTGGTTTCGCCCCTTGTTCAGGGCTCTGGGAGGAAAAGAAGCTATTTTTTGGGCAGTCTCTCATAAGGAAGCTAAACTATAGGGCGTAGACCAGCTCGTCCCGTAGAAAAGCTTCTTTTCTCAAGAGCATCCAGGGGAACAGAACATCTGGGGATACAGAAATAGAAATTCCAGGGAAAAGGACCCAAGGTTCTGGCTGAGAGCTCACAGCCTCACAGCAATCAGAGGGAAAACAGCCCTGAAGTTTTCAAATAATTCTCTGAGGGAGGACAGCACTACAGATCCACGGAACTCCATCTGAAATATCTTCAACCCTCGGCTGGTAGGTCTACTCGATACCCAGACGCATTTGGAATCGGTAGTAGGACCCGCACAATGAGGTATAGATAGTAAATAGCCTGGGAGAGGTTAAAAGGGGTTTTTCCTACAGAGAAAGTTCAGTTAATCAAAGTCAGGTACCAGTCCATTGAGGACTAGACTAAGAAAGCCTTGAAGTGTTGTTTGAACCATTGAAGATTTGTTGCTTGTTCCATAATAAAGACTTTGTTGTATCATTAAAGACTCTAAAGACCATCACTTCAAAAAAAATCCCTGAGAATCTCTCTTTGAGGTGCTCCTGGCTTCCCGCTGGGCTTAAAGTATATGTGATTGCATTTTGCCGTTATAAGGTTTTAATTGAATATGTTATATTATGTTTTTAATGATTGTTTTGTGATTTTATTGTTGGAAACCGGCCCAAGTCCCCTGATAGAGGGGAGAAGACCAGTATACAAAATTGCTAAATAAATACTAAAATAAATAAATAAAGAAAGAAAGAAAGAAAGAAAGAAAGAAAGAATACATCCTATAGAAAAGACAGCTGTTACAGGCCCAGCGCGCGACAGAACAATGTGTAATGGTTTGAGTGTTGAACCACAACTTTGGAGACCAGGATTTGAATGTCTCACTTGGCCAAAAAAAAAAAAAAAACCCACTGGATGATTCAGAAAGGAGCCATGGCAAAATAGTTCTCAATACCTTTCTAAGAAAAGAATTATCTGTGCAAAGCCAGGTAGTTTGATAATATGTCTGTTTTCTCTCCACTCATACACTATTCATCATAATAATAAAGTAAGTGATTCACTAGTAAATAATGTTTTCCGCTTCCCTCTGGAAGCCCAGAGAAAACTTACTTAGCCTTGCCACCAGCTTAAACTGGTACAACCCTTTGTTGTTTGTCTCTGACGGATGGCGAACGCTCTTTGTTCTCTAAGTGTAGTGGATGTGGGAGGCGGATGTGAATGCCTAGGAAGGCACACATGATAGCAGTGGCTGGGCTTTGAAGAGGAGCAGTTGTATGTGCAACATAAAGAAAGAAGAGTATGGGAGGGCTGGCATGAATCAGCTTGGCAGGAGAAAGCAAAGGGAAAGACAAAGAAGAGACGGAGGCAAGAGGCCGAAGGAAATGGAAGGGAGAGAAGATGGGATCTGGTGATAGAAGGAAGGAGATGATGGAAGAAACTGGGATGTGTCACTCAGTGACAACGTAAGCAAGGTGGGGTTGTGGGAGGAAAGCAGTAGTGGTCCCAGTTGTGGTTTTGTGTGAGAGGATCGCAACTGACATCCTACACCGAGTTGCAGTGTAATGTTAGAATCACAGCATTGTTAGTGAATTGTGACATCATTCAAACAAAATGTGTCTACAGTGAACATTGTACTTACTTACTTACTTGTGTTCATTCATTCAGTCGTCTCCGACTCTATGTGACCTCATGGACCAGCCCATGCCAGAGCTCCCTGTTGGCCGTCACCACCCCCAGCTCCTTCAAGGTCATTCCAGTTACTTCAAGGATGCCATCCATCCATCTTGCCCTTGGTCGGCCCCTCTTCCTTTTTCCTTCCACTTTCCCCAACATAATTGTCTTCTCTAGGCTTTCCTGTCTCCTCATGATGTGACCAAAGTACTTCAACTTTGTCTCCAGTATCCTTCCCTCCAGTGAGCAGTCGGGCTTTATTTCCTGGAGGATGGACTGGTTGGATCTTCTCACAGTCCAAGGCACTCTCAGCACTTTCCTCCAACACCACAGCTCAAAAGCATCGATCTTCCTTCGCTCAGCCTTCCCTAAGGTCCAGCTCTCACATCCGTAGGTGACTACAGGGAATACCATGGCTTTGACTAGGCGGATCTTTGTTGCCAGTCTGATGTCTCTACTCTTTACTATTTTATCGAGATTGGACATTGCTCTCCTCCCAAGAAGGAAGCGTCTCCTGATTTCCTGGCCACAGTCTGCATCTGCGGTAATCTTTGCACCTAGAAATACAAAGCCTGTCACGGCCTCCACAGTTTCTCCCTCTATTTCCCAGTTGTCAATCATTCTTGTTGCCATAATCTTGGTTTTTTTGATGTTTAGCTGCAACCCAGCTTTTGCGCTTTCTTCTTTCACCTTGATTAGAAGGCTCCTCAGCTCCTCCTCGCTTTCGGCCATCAGAGTGGTGTCATCTGCATATCTGAGGTTGTTAATGTTTCTTCCAGCAATTTTCACCCCAGCTTTGCATTCATCAAGCCCCGCACATCCTCGCATGATGTGTTCTGCATACAAGTTAAAAAGGTTGGGTGAGAGTATGCAGCCTTGCCGTACGCCTTTCCCAATCTAGAACCCGTCTGTTGTTCCGTGGTCAGTTCAGACTGTGGCTACTTGGTCCTTGGTCAGATTCCTCAGGAGAGAGGGAAGGGGGCTTGGGATGCCCATCCCACCAAGAACTTGCCACAATTTATTATGATCCACACAGTCAAAGGCTTTAGAATAGTCAATGAAGCAGAAGTAGATGTTTTTCTGAAACTCCCTGCCTTTCTCCATTATCCAGCTGATATTGGCAATCTGGTCTCTCGTTCCTCTGCCTTTTCTAAACCCAGCTTGGCATCTGGCAACTCTCGCTCCATGTATTGCTGGAGTCTTCCTTGCAGGATCTTGAGCATTACCTTACTGTGGACATTGTACTTACTTATTTAGGTGATCCCTCGTTGTCTGAGTAGGATTGTCTTTCAAGATCGGTGTATTGGCAGTGGGTCTGTAGGTGACTGTGGAGCTCTATTCTTGATCTGCTTTTTCTCCTGCAGTGCGGGCATTGGTTTCCAGGTGGAAGGCCCGTTTGGGGTTGGCTTGATGCACCTGGGACTCAAAGCAGCTCACAATTGAAAAGAACAACACAATAAAAATATACAAAGGGTGAACTTTAAAAATAGAACTAAACTGATTATGGTATTAAAACAATTCACACCTCAGGTTAAAAGAAGAAAAGGCAATTTAGAAAGATAAGCTCTTAAAAACAGTTCAGTCAAAATAATACAACCCAAAATAGAGTAGTCTTCATATCTACCCCCTGGCTCTGAAATGCTCTTCACACAGAGTCAAAAATTGTCCTCCATAATATTCTTAAGCCAACAAGTAAAGACTTGTCTGATTTCAACAGGTTTGTGAGAATGGAAAAGTTTGCTTCCACAGTCCCTAAGGTACCTGGTGCTCAAATGGAAACAGAACAGCACTGCAAGCAGAGAGAAAGATCCAAGGACAACCTGCTGTTGAAATTGATGGAGCTTCCCTCCATAGAAGATGTAATTAATTAGGCAGGAATACAGGTAGTGATGTGCCTTGTCAACTTAATTAATTAATTAGGTAGGAATCGTGTTGAGCATCTTATGGATATGTAAGTTCCCCAGTGGAATCAATTGAAGATTTTTGTCTGATGTAGAATGTCTGCATTCTTTTCAAAGTTGTGCAAGCTGAACCCAGTTACTGCATATTGTCCATGCCAATGCACAGGTGCAGTGGTTTCAACTAGGGCCACGGTTAAGAGGTCAGTACCTGGTGAGCATCCACTAAACCAGGTCAGCCAGGACAGAGAAAAAAGCTCCCAGGTTGAAGGCAACACAGTCAAAGATGTATTACGATCTGGCCAAAGAAGGATGCAAGTACAAACAATTTGCTTCAGATGGAAGAAACTGGGATGTGTCACTCAGTGACAACGTAAGCAAGGTGGGGTTGTGGGAGGAAAGCAGTAGTGGTCCCAGTTGTGGTTTTGTGTGAGCAATTTGTGAGTTTATGCTACTAGCATAAATTCACAGAGAAATACAGAACATCTTGGTTCTTATAGCTATTCCGACCCGCTCCCCCCACTCCCTATCCTGTTTGGCTGGAAAAGAGGCCAGCTAGAATTTGCACCCAGATTGGCTGGGAGTTCCCTTGACACCACAGCCATAGGCTAGGATTTCCATGGCAGGAAGAAAGCTAGTGATAGGATAATTCAAGGAACCAGTCCATTTCAGAGATGTCCCATAGGATGGCTCAGTCCACGAGAAAATTGCACAGCACTGGGACTGTGGTGCAGCTGTCTGGGAGTCAGCTGCATTAAGATCATTACTGACCAAAAGGTCATAAGTTCGAAGCCAGCCTGGGTCGGAGCGAGCTTCTGACCAATTTGTGTAGTTTGCTGTCAACTTTTGCAGCCTGAAAAACAGTTGCATCTGTCAAGTAGGAAATTTACATACCACTTATGCGGGGAGGCTAATTTAACTAATTTATGACACCATAAAAATCTCCAGTAAGCAAAGAATGAGGAAGTACTTCATCAATGTCACAAATGGACGGTGGAGTGCCAGCTCCCCTGGTGGCCAGAATACTCTCATCAAAAAGCTGGCATGTTAAATAGTCTCTGTGTGTCTGTCTATATATGTTGTGTGTCTATGGCACTGAATGTTTGCCATGTATATGTGCATTGTAATCCACCCTGAGTCCTCTGTGGGGTGAGAAGGGTGGAATATAAATACTGTGAACAAATTGTAGTGTGGATATGCTGATGAGTCCCTGGTCAACTCAAATTTTCAGTTCCATATGAGATAAAGGTGCAAGATTAAAAAAGACAAAAGTGTTGTTTTTTTTCAGATAATCAAGGGCTTGGCTGTCATCACTGAGAGTTAATGAATGCACATCTACTAATCCTCCTCTTCCATGGAAATAGCAGACTCTCAGTCTTAGGTTAAATGGACAAACATCCTGACGTTTCTTTTGGTAAAGAAGATCAATTATCTATATTTATATACAATAGTTCTGATAGTTATCTGGTTTGGGAAATGGCTGGAGGGATCTTGGCCACTGTCCCCTTTCCCAATGGACTATGCAAACAGGGGCATGGAAAGGTGGCTGCTGTCAAGTTACATATAATAGAAAGTGAAACAATTTATATACTTCATCTAGTAGGAATTGACACAATATATAAAAGATACAAGTTATACAAAATCATCACATTGATACAATTTATTAAAGAGTTAGAATGTATACTATAGAGTTGTAGGGTACAGCTGCTGCTAGGTCCATTCCAGAACCTCTAGTGCTTTGGCATTTCACAACTCTGGATCTCTGAAAAATATTTTAATAAGTAAGATATATATATATATATATATATATATATATATATATATATAATTTGCTTGAGGTCCCTTGCAAGGGTGAGGGGTATCATAGCTCGAGAACACAGGTACATGAGATCTGTATGTGATGCACATGAAATTAACATGTTATACACGCAAGATGCAGATGAAATGTATTTGACATTTACAGTTGTGGACAGGTCACGCATTTTATTCCTTAACATTGTCATTTAGGGTAGGCACATGAAATATATGAATCCACCTCTGGAGATTTATACAATCCTATTTAAGATCTTTGTCTTTGTGTTCCATGATGAAGAACTAAAGCTCAAAGAAAAAAAAAACAAATATAAGACGGCATAATGTAGATAATGTAAAGGCAAAGGTTTTCCCCTGGCATTAAGTCCACTCGTGTCCGATTTTAGGGGTTGGTCCTCATCCTGTATAGACTACTGCAACACAATCTATGTGGGGTTGCCCTTGAAGACTGTTCGGAAACTCCAACTGGTCCAACGAGCGGAAGCCAGACTGCTTACTGGAGCGACATACAGGGAACACACCACCCCCCTGTTATGTCAGCTCCACTGGCTGCCGATTCAGTTCCAAGCACAATTCAAGGTGCTGGTTTTGACCTACAAAACCCTTTACGGTTCCGGTCCAGCGTATCTGTCCGAACGTATCTCCATCTATGTCCCATCTCGGAATCTGAGATCATCTGGGGAGGCCCTGCTCACGACCCCACCGCTATCACAAGTGAGGCTGGTGGGGACGAGGAGAAGGGCCTTCTCAGTGGTGGCCCCCCATCTGTGGAACTCACTCCCGGGGGAAATCAGGGCTTCAACTTCCCTCCTTGCCTTCAGGAGGAAGGTAAAGACGTGGCTCTGGGACCAGGCCTTTGGGCACCCTGACAATTAGACACGGAACCAGAATGATAGGACCAACAATGGGCCTTCTTGGTGGTGGCTCCTCGGCTGTGGAACGCCCTTCCTGTAGATGTTAGACTGGCACCATCTCTCATGACATTCCGTAGGAAGTTGAAGACCTGGATGTTTGTGCAGGCTTTTGAGTAATTCAATGCAATCTCTGGTAATTGAACATAGGAAAGGAACAATGGATGACGAATTTGGATCACGTTTGGATGATGAGGCGACCCGGGTGGGTTTTTGTGATAATTGTGTATTGATGTTGTTTACTGCTAGAAATGGAATTGTGTAGTTTAATTGTTATGATATATTGATTACTGCTGTTTTTACTGTTTCTGTTGTTTGCTTTCTGGAAACCGCTGTGAGTCGCCCTCGGGCTTGAGATACAGCGGTATACAAGAATAGTAAATAAATAAATAAATAAATAAATAAACAATGTGTGGAAAGTAGAACCTAACTATGAGTCGGTTAAACGCTGACCAGCAATGAGGTTTGTATTGCTTTTATTGTTTTAATTGCTTTTTACGGGTTTTATGGCTAGTCCTGCCGATAATGTTGATTGTTTACGTTAATTGTTATCAGTGTTATAATTATTGTTGTTATTGGTGTTATGTTTTTGATGTTATGTTTTTGTAATACAGGCATCGAATTGTGCCTTGTTTGTGTAAGCTGCCCTGAGTCCCCCCAGGTGAGAAGGGCGGGGTATAAGCAACCGTAATAAATAAATAATAAATCTCCATTTCTAAGCCAAAAAGCCAGCATTGTCTGTAGACACCTCCAAGGTAATGTGGCCGGCATGAATGCATGTTATCTTCTCACCAATTGATGTACTCACATTTACATATTTTTGAACTGCTAGGTTGGCAGAAGCTGGCCACCCTAACACACACCGCTCCCTGAGACTTTTCGATCAGCAAGTTCAGCAACTCAGTGCTTTAACCACTGCACCATCTGGGGCTCTGGTAGTTATAATGTTAGACCCTGTATTACTGATGTAGTTTGGAATGTGTAAATGTGGGTGCATTTTGCTTTTGATAGTTGAAATACAACTCACTGGTGGAAAGGGGCTGGAAATGCTAGTCTGCAGCTTGACACCACTTGAACGACCAATATTATTTATTTATTTGTCGTGTCAGGACAACCAGTCAATTGTATTACATT
Source organism: Anolis sagrei (assembly GCF_037176765.1). Lineage (NCBI taxonomy): Eukaryota > Metazoa > Chordata > Lepidosauria > Squamata > Anolidae > Anolis > Anolis sagrei. The sequence goes on along the minus strand of NC_090024.1, from coordinate 8,202,556 downwards.
TCTAACATAACAAAACAAACAAACAGACAAAACACAAAATTTGCGAGTTTGGTAGTTGATTAAATATCCTTTGACCAGTAGCTGGCCACTTGGAGTGCCTCTGGTGTTGCTGCAAGAAGGTCCTCCCTTGTGCATGTGGCAGGGCTCAGGTTGCATTGCAGCAGGTGGTCAGTAGTTTGCTCTTCTCCACACTCACATGTCGTGGATTCCACTTTGTGGTCCCATTTCTTGAGGTTGGCTCTGCATCTCGTGGTGCCAGAGCACAGTCTGTTCAGCACCTTCTAAGTCGCCCAGTCTTCTGTGTGCCCAGAGGGGAGTCTCTCATTTGGTATCAGCCATTGGTTGAGGTTCTGGGTTTGTGCCTGCCACTTTTGGACTCTCGCTTGCTGAGGTGTTCCAGCGAGTGTCTCTGTAGATCTTAGAAAACTATTTCTAGATTTAAGTCATTGACATGCTGGCTGATACCCAAACAATGAATGAGCTGGAGATGTCTCTGCCTTGGTCCTTTCACTATTGGCTACTACTTCCTGGTGGATGTCAGGTGGTGCAATACCGGCTAAGCAGTGTAATTTCTCCAGTGGTGTAGGGCGCAGGCACCCCGTGATAATGCAGCATATCTCATTAAGAGCCACATCTACTGTTTTAGTGTGGTGAGATGTGTTCCACACTGGGCATGCATACTCAGCAGCAGAGTACCATAGCGCAAGGGCAGATGTCTTCACTGTATCTGGTTGTGATCCCCAGGTTGTGCCAGAAGCAACTTGCAGCATGACCAATGTTATTGAATCCTAGGACTTGTAGTTTGATGAGATGCTAGTACTTTTTGATGGAGAAAACTTTGGAACAATACAGTTTTCATGATTCCACAACACTGAGCCATGGCAGTTCAAGTGGTATCAAACTGCATCATATGACTCATCTTCTAATCTGACCTGGTTCTTAAACCTACCCCGAGCAGGTCACAACAGGTTGACATTTTCAGCCTCTTCCCACCAGTGAGTTATTTTGCAACTTTCAGATGTAAGTCCCTTATCACATCCTCTTGTACCATCATCACAGCTTGTTGGCAGGAGCTGAAATTGGTATCATGCAGCACCCTAATTTCCAACTGAAAAGGCCTCTGTTGCTCAGTGCAGCTGCTTGTTGTTAAGTTAGAGATTTGCAATTGTGGCAATAGTGCCACGATCGTAAACATGAAAATTAAACAGTAACAAATGTGTAAAGTATAGTGTACACATTTGAAACTGCTCAACGTAAGATTCCAATGCTAACTAACCAAACGGAGGTCCCAAAACATTGTAAAAAGAATTGGCAGTCAAGTCGAGTAGGGCAAGATGCACGCGCAGGGAGAGAACTATATACATTTAATGCAGGCTGCTATGAACATCAATCAAGCAATTAAAATACATAGCTTGAATGTCCCTTTTGAAATTGGAGTTCATCTCATGATGATAAACTGTCTTGATTCTGGGAGTAATGGCCAGGGCTGGCTGTGACATCAGTACAGAATAATAAACAATGTTCATAGTAATTATGCCTGATGGCCATGCTAATAATAATCACAGACAAATGCACAAAGATTAAACCAGTCTGACAGGCCATTCATCATACTCCTCCTTCCCAGTTTTATCTTTTGGAGCAATTGTCCTGAAATACCCATAAATCAGAGGCACTTGGTCAAGTCAGTGGGTTGGGAAATCCACCCCAGGTTTTCATCTGGATTTTTAAAGGGTTATCCAAAGGGATCATAGAATCATAGAATGAAAGAGTTGGAAGAGACCTCATCGGCCATCCAGTCCAACCCCCTGCCAAGAAGCAGGAATATTGCATTCAAATCACCCCTGACAGATGGCCATCCAGCCTCTGTTTAAAAGCTTCCAAAGAAGGAGCCTCCACCACACTCCAGGGCAGAGAGTTCCACTGCTGAACAGCTCTCACAGTCAGGAAGTTCTTCCTAATGTTCAGATGGAATCTCCTCTCCTGTAGTTTGAAGCCATTGTTCCGTGTCCTAGTCTCCAAGGAAGAAGAAGAGAAGCTTTCTCCCTCCTCCCTGTGGCTTCCTCTCACATATTTATACTTGGCTATCATATCTCCTCTCAGCCTTCTCTTCTTCAGGCTAAACATGCCCAGCTCCTTAAGCCGCTCCTCATAGGGCTTGTTCTCCAGACCCTTGATCATTTGAGTCGCCCTCCTCTGGACACATTCCAGCTTGTCAATATCTCTCTTGAATTGTGGTGCCCAGAATTGGACACAATATTCCAGGTGTGGTCTAATCAAAGCAGAATAGAGGGGTAGCATTACTTCCTTAGATCTAGACACTATGCTCCTATTGATGCAGGCCAAAATCCCATTGGCTTTTTTTGCCGCCACATCACATTGTTGGCTCATGTTTAACTTGTTGTCCACGAGGACTCACACGTACTGCTCTCGAGCCAGGCATCCCCCATTTTGTATCTTTGCATTTCATTTTTCCTGCCAAAGTGGAGTATCTTGCATTTGTCACTGTTGAACTTCATTTTGTTAGTTTTGGCCCATCTCTCTAATCTGTCAAGATCGTTTTGAATTCTGCTCCTGTCCTCTGGAGTATTGGCTCTCCCTCCCAATTTGGTGTCATCTGCAAACTTGATGATCCTGCCTTCTAGCCCTTCGTCTATATATACTATCTATCTATCTAGCTATCTATCTATCTATCTATCTCTCATCTCTCTATCTATCTATCTATCTATCTATCTATCTATCTATCTATCTACTATATACTTCATAGTCTTATTAGGATATAGTTCATAGACTTATTAAGAAATGGGCAACTGAAAATTGAGAACCAATATGGTGATCTGAGTGTTGGGCTATGATTCTGGACACCAAAGCTGGAATCCCCATTCGGCCACGAAAACCCACTGGGTGACCTTGGGTGAGCCCCACACATAGTCAACCCTAGAAAAACCCCACACCAGAAATGACTGGAAGGCACGTGATGACAACAACTGAAATCCAGCATACCATTAGATCTGTTTGGTTGGGCATAAGTTGAGCTGTGAATTGCACTCTGGTTCTCTGAAATCCAACTTGTGACAATACTTTGGCTAAGCCAACTCAAAAGTTATTTATTATTTATTTATTTATTTATTTATTTCTTGCATTTGTTGACCGCCATTCTCAGCCCTTAGGGCGACTCACGGCGGTGTACAACATATATAAAAGACAGTTTACAATAAAGCACATCGAAAAAACAACATCTCACTAATACACACTACTATAATTACACTAAAAATGATCCGCTCCGTCTTATCGTAGAATCATAACCAAACTGGTAATCCATATTCCATTCCAGTTGTCATTACCAGATGATGTACACTCAGTTAAATGCCTTCTCAAATAGCCATGTCTTTAGGCTCTTACGAAAAGCCATAAGGCAGGGCGCCTGCCTGATGTCAACAGGGAGGGTGTTCCACAGCCGGGGGGCCACCACCGAGAAGGCCCTCTCTCTCGTCCCCGCCAGACGTGCCTGTGAGGCAGGCGGGATCGAGAGAAGGGCCTCCCCAGACGATCTCAAGGCCCTCGTGGGCTCATAGGCCGAGATGCGGTCCGAAAGGTATTTTGGGCCGGAACCATTTAGGGCTTTGTAGGATAACACCAGCACCTTAAATTGGGCCCGGTAGCATATCGGCAGCCAGTGGAGCTGGAACAACAAGGGCGTTGTATGCTCCCTGCGCCCCGCTCCTGTTAGTAACATGGCTGCTGCGCGCTGGACTAGCTGAAGCTTCCGGGCCGTCTTCAAGGGCAGCCCCACGTAGAGAGCGTTGCAGTAGTCAAGGCGGGATGTGACCAGAGCGTGTACCACCGTGGCCAAGTCAGACTTCCCGAGGTACGGGCGCAACTGGCGCACGGGCCTAAGCTGTGCAAATGCTCCCCTGGTCACCGCTGAAACCTGGGGATCCAGGCTCAACGATGAATCCAGGATCACACCCAAGCTGCGAACCTGCGCCTTCAAGGGGAGTGCGACCCCATCCAGCACAGGCTGTAACCCTATACCCTGCTCGGCCTTGCGACTGACCAGGAGTACCTCTGTCTTGTCTGGATTTAATTTCAGTTTGTTCGCCCTCATCCAGACCATTACAGCGGCCAGGCACCGGTTCAGGACCTCGACAGCCTCCTTAGTAGCAGGTGGGAAGGAGTGACAGAGTTGGACATCATCTGCGTACAGATGACACCGCACCCCGAAACTCCGGATGATCTCACCCAGCGGCTTCATGTAGATGTTAAACAACATGGGGGACAATATGGAGCCCTGTGGAACCCCACAGGTCAAAGGCTGTGGTGTTGAACATTAAGATGGTCCGCCCATTAAGATGGTCCGCCCCGGAGGCTAATGGATCCGAATGGATTCCTGACGGCTCTTGGGGAGTTTCCCGCCACCTCGGTGGGTGACCATGTCGAGGCCTTGGTCGCTCTCTGGAATGGGGAGATGACCAGGGCAATTGACAGGATCGCTCCGTAACGTCCCCTCTCAAGTAACCGAGCTAAACCAGCCCCTTGGTTCACTGAGGAGCTGGCAGCGATGAAGCGAAGGAAGAGGGTTCTAGAGAGCGTGTGGCGCTCGGACCCAAGCGAGCCAAACCGAACACGGTTTGTGTCCTTCTTAAGGGCATATGCCGCGGCAATAAAAGCCGCAAAGAAAACTTTCTTTGCGGCCACTATTGCGTCTGCAAAAAAACGTCCGGCGGAGTTGTTCCGGATTGTCAGAGGTCTTTTAACTCCCCCTATCTCAGGTGGGAGCCCTGACAACTCGGCAACGCGCTGTGAAGCATTTGCTCGGTTCTTTGCAGACAAAGTCGCTTTGATCCGCTCTGAGCTGGACGCCACATTAAATGCAGTCTCCGTGGATGTGACACAAGCACCTGCTTGTCCGATTTTGTTGGATTCTTTTCAGTTTGTGAAACCCGAGGATGTGGACAAGATACTTGGAGGAATGAGACCCACCACGTCCATCCTAGACCCCTGCCCATCCTGGCTTCTGAAGGAGGCCAGAGGGGGATTGGCCGAGTGGGTAACGGTGGTGGTTAATGCCTCCCTTCGGGAAGGCAAGATTCCAGCGAGCCTAAAACAGGCTGTTATAAAGCCGCTGTTGAAGAAACCATCACTTGACCCCACTAAATTGGACAACTTTCGGCCTGTTTCCAATCTTCCCTTCTTGGGCAAAGTCATGGAAAGCGTGGTGGCCTCACAACTCCAGGTATTCTTGAGAGACACGGATTATCTGGATCCGGCACAGTCTGGTTTCAGACCGGGACATGGTACCGAGACGGTCTTGGTCGCCTTAGTGGATGATCTGCGCCGGGAGCTAGACAGGGGGAGTGTGTCCCTGTTGGTGCTCCTGGACCTCTCAGCGGCCTTCGATACCGTCGACCACGGTATTCTTCTGGGGCGCCTTGCAGAGATGGGTCTTGGGGGTACTGCTCTGCAGTGGCTCCGGTCATTTCTGGAGGGTCGCACCCAGAAGGTGTTATTGGGGGACTCCTGTTCAACGCCACAGCCGTTGACCTGTTGCGTTCCTCAGGGCTCCATCTTGTCCCCCTTGCTGTTTAACATCTACATGAAGCCGCTGGGTGAGATCATCCGGAGTTTCGGGGTGCGGTGTCACCTGTACGCAGATGACGTCCAACTCTGTCACTCCTTCCCACCTGCTACTAAGGAGGCCGTCGAAGTCCTGAACCGGTGCCTGGCCGCTGTAATGGTCTGGATGAGGGCGAACAAACTGAAACTAAATCCAGACAAGACAGAGGTACTCCTGGTCAGTCGCAAGGCCGAGCAGGGTATAGGGTTACAGCCTGTGCTGGACGGGGTCGCACTCCCCTTGAAGGCGCAGGTTCGCAGCTTGGGTGTGACCCTGGACTCATCGCTGAGCCTGGAGCCCCAGGTTTCAGCGGTGACCAGGGGAGCATTTGCACAGCTTAGGCTCGTGCGCCAGCTGCGCCCGTATCTTGGGAAGTCTGACTTGGCCACGGTGGTACACGCTTTGGTCACATCCCGCCTCGACTACTGCAACGCTCTCTACGTGGGGCTGCCCTTGAAGACGGTCCGGAAGCTTCAGCTAGTCCAACGCGCGGCAGCCATGTTATTAACAGGAGCAGGGCGCAGAGAGCATACAACGCCCCTGCTGTCCCAGCTCCACTGGCTGCCGATTTGCTACCGGGCCCAATTTAAGGTGCTGGTGTTATCCTACAAAGCCCTAAACGGTTCCGGCCCAAAATACCTTGCAGACCGCATCTCGGCCTACGAGCCCACGAGGACCTTGAGATCATCCGGGGAGGCCCTTCTCTCGGTCCCGCCTGCCTCACAGGCATGTCTGGCGGGGACGAGGGAGCGGGCCTTCTCGGTGGTGGCCCCCCGGCTGTGGAACACCCTCCCTACTGAAGTTAGACAGGCGCCCTCCTTGATGGCCTTTCGCAGGAGCCTGAAAACATGGCTCTTCGAGCAGGCCTTCAACTGAGTATATCATTGGAACGACACTGGAATGTACTATGACTATGGAATCGACTATGACCCCAGGACTTGACGAAGCGGATTTTTAGCATAAGTATATGTTATGTAGTAGTAGTTTTGTTATGTATTGTCGTGATTTATTGTACACTGTCTTTCTATGTTGTTGTTCACCGCCACGAGTCGCCCTAGGGCTGAGAGTGGCGGTCAATAAATGCAAGAAATAAATAAATAAAATAAATAAATAATTGAACAGGAGTCCCCCAATAACACCTTCTGGGTACGGCCCTCCAGAAATGACTGGAGCCACTGCAGAGCAGTGCCCCCAAGACCCATTTCCGCAAGGCGCCCCAGAAGGATACCGTTATGCCACTGTGAACAAATTTTCAAGCTCTCTTAGATCCAGTGATGCTTGGTGGCTCCCACATCAGTGTAAAAAAAGAGGCTTTTTCATTTTCCCCCCATTATTAACTTTTCAGTTGAAAATGCCTCTCATCAAGCTGATTTTTCACTGCAGGAGAGAGGAAATGGAGTGCCCTTCTCTGGTAAAGGACAACACAGGTTGGGGAATATTATATCCCATTCTTGGGAACCTGAGGAATGTGACACAGAAAAGTTGGATTGCAAAGGGCTTTAGAGATTACACAAATGGTTCCATTCCTGCATCTGAAAAGCCAGTGACTTAGAATATTGTGTCCTCTTCTGGGCACCACAATTCAAGAAGGATATGGACAAGCTGGAACATACCCATGTCTTCCTGCATTGGGAGAATGGTGTTGGATTGGATCACCTAGTGTTACATGTCTGTAATGAGACTGTATTTAGCAATGCTATGTCATCTCAGTACACCTTCATCACCAGCAGCTAGATCAGGTGGTCTGTTGGTTTTCTAATCATGGTGTACAGATGTTGATGTTTCCATCCTTTCCACTAGCAAGCAAGTCTGCCACAATCAGAAGCAACATATTGTCACAGCCTGTCTCAATAGAGTGGAAGTATCATCCTCTCTTCCCCATGATCAGAAGGTATATGGACCTCCTTCACACAATCTGGCTGCTGGTACTGAATATTGCCTATGGATTGCATAGAGTAGGAGATGTTTCTGAGTGATGTCTTGGTAACTAAGCAGCAAGTCAAGGATACAAAGACTTCTCATATGTTTGTTTGAGCACTGACACAAGGGCAGCTCACATTTTCCAACACTGGATCACATCATTTCCATATTTTTCCTTTCTCTCCCTCAGTTTCATGTTCTGTCTGTAAATCAGCATTCCTTTTTCATCATTTTCCCTTTTGAGGATGCTTTGTTCAAAGTTTTTGTGGAAAGGGCACATGCCATTACTCTAGGCAGCACAACTATAGAGGTGTATTTCAGACAGCCAAAGGATTCACGTGTAGGTTTGGAGACAACAGTTCTTGCTACAAGATGGGCATAGAGAGGGTAGCCACATCTGGGGCCACTTTGTTGTATTGCTACTCTATCCATGGATTATGTGGTACATATAGGTGAGCCCATAGTTTCCTCCATTCAATGTGACCATTCTTGTGATAATACCCATTCTCTGAAGAGAAGACCCCTAGAAAGCTAGGAGTTGGAAGAAAATGAGGCAAGGGGCAAGAAGGAGTCAAAGGCCACAGAAATAGTTTTAGGAGGCATCTCTGTCTTCAGGCCTATACTTTGTCTGCTTTGGGAACAGACCAATTAGAAAGTGAAATGAAATCCTGGACATAAAACAATTTGAGGTAACATTCTTGGATAGTGATTCTAGAAAATAGACAAGGGGTGCATCTCCAGTGGTTCTCAACCTGGGGTCCCCAGATGTTTTTGGCCTTCAACTCCCAGAAATCCTAACAGCTGGTAAACTGGCTGAGATTTCTGGGAGTTGTAGGCCAAAAACATCTGGGGACCCCAGGTTGAGAACCACTTATCTACACCATAGGATTAATGCAATTGGATCCCACTTGAACTGTCATGACTCAGCACTAAGGAATTATGAGAGTAGCTTTGTTATGAGGAAATCAGACTGTGTCTGATTTGGCCTTCTGGATGATCCAGACACTCTGGGCTAACCAAGCCCATGAATTTAGCAGAACTGAAATCACACAATAGCTTTGCAAAATTTTGAACCTTCTCTGCATCACCTTTTGTGATGTGGCGGCAAAAAAAGCCAATGGGATTTTGGCCTGCATCAATAGGAGCATAGTGTCTAGATCTAGGGAAGTCAGGCTACCCCTCTATTCCTCTTTGGTTAGACCACACCTGGAATATTGTGTCCAATTCTGGGCACTACAATTCAAGAGAGATATTGACAAGCTGGAATGTGTCCAGAGGAGGGCGACTCAAATGATCAAGGGTCTGGAGAACAAGCCCTATGAGGAGCGGCTTAAGGAGCTGGGCATGTTTAGCCTGAAGAAAAGAAGGATGAGAGGAGATATGATAGCCATGTATAAATACGTGAGAGGAAGCCACAGGGAGGAGGGAACAAGCTTGTTTTCCGCTTCCCTGGAGACTAGGACGCGGAACAATGGCTTCAAACTACAAGAGAGGAGATTCTATCTGAACACGAGGAAGAACTTCCTGACTGTGAGAGCCATTCAGCAGTGGAACTCTCTGCCCCGGAGTGTGGTGGAGGCTCCTTCTTTGGAAGCTTTTAAACAGAGGCTGGATGGCCATCTGTCAGGGGTGATTTGAATGCAGTATTCCTGCTTCTTGGCAGAATGGGGTTGGACTGGATGGCCCATGAGGTCTCTTCCAACTCTTTGATTCTATGATTCTGCAAAAGAAGTCTGATGCCTCACTAAGTTACATCTCCTAGAAGTCCATACTGTTGAGCCATATCAATTAAAGTGGTATCAAAAGGCATTAATTCTACAGTGTAGTGTCATTCATAGAGTGGGCCATGCATGCCTTTATTTTTATTGGCAAAATGTGGGAAAACATGGATTTTAGAGCTCCTGAAGCTCAACTGTTACAGAAATGCTTCTATCCTTGCAGCCGCTTTTCTACTTCAAATATCCTGCCTTGCCACCTGCAGCTGAAAAACTGAAAAAACATCAGGCATGAAGAGGGTCCTGGTGACTCATAGAGGGCATTGAGATAAATTCTGAAATTCAGGGTGAGGACTGTGAGCTCTAATGGCCAGAGCCAACTAAAATCCAAGTTTGGAAAACTTCAGTAATAGCCTGAATTAACACAAACCGTGTTGGATCAGAGCGTAAAGAGAAATCTTAAAACTCTCCAGGGACCAATATGGAAAATTCAGAAGTTGTTCTAACTTTTTTAAAATAACCCTCTAACTAAATTGGAATAATTCTGAAACAATAGTAGAACCTCCTGAGGGTATACATGTCAAAGAAATGGGTATGGGAGTTGTTGCTTGGATCCTTTAACTTCTTTTCTTTTTTCAAGGAAAGTGTTCATTATAAGTTCTTTCTCAATTTTTTTGCAGATTTACATGACAGTTGCTATTGTATCTTCTGTGGAGATAAAGCCATAAATTGTCAGAATATAGTTGCAAGTAATTCATTTGTGTAAATGGAGAATTCATATCTTAAGAGTCAGAAAATGAAATCCTAAAAACCCATATTGTTCAGTGGGCAAGTGTTATGAACGCAACAGACACAACAGAGCTGTCTACTTTTTTAAATGGTTGGATTAAAAAGGGAATATTCCCATGCTAGGTTTAAGTCTGTTTAAAAGTTTTAAAATACCATTAGATGACACTTATATTTCTTCGTTACTCCATCTGTGGAGATAACATCTACCAGATTTCAAGCACATCCATGGAGAAATCCTAGTTAACAATTCCCTATGCTTAGAAGATAGTGCCATCAGTCAGAGAATTGGAGAATCAAAAAGTTGGAAGAGACCACAAAGGCCATCCACTCCAACCTTTGCCATTCAGGAATCCACAATCAGAATAATCCTGTCAGATGGGCATCTATTCTCTGCTTTAAAAGAAAAACCCAGAGAAGGAAACTCCACCCAACTTCCAGACAGGAGCAGATTCCATTGTTGAATAGTTCTACTCATCAGAGAGTTTGTCATTGTATCCCAGAGCAGGAACACCTCTGTCCTTAAACACCACACCAGTAAAGTAAAATCAGTAAGCAGTTTATTGAAGGGTAGATGTAAACAAAGCAGTAAAAATGGCAAAACAGTATAGTCCAAAACAGTATAGTTCAGAGATACAATATAGTCTATGAACTTCAAGGTACAAAGGTAAAAAAACACAAGATCCAAGGATGCAAAATCCAGAGAACACCACAGCATGGAACTCCAATACATGAAACAGGAACCTGGCAAAACTTGGAACATGAAACTAGAAATCCATTTGAAAATAAGACTGTCATGAAGTTCCATTGTTGATAAGACTGAGCTCAAACCTTTCGTTTGCATCAATATAAAGCTTTTCCTGTCCCAAGAACCGAAAGGAAAGCATTCCACTTGCCCTTACAACCAGATATGGATTTCTTATCTTTCTTTTCCAGCAGACGGATTGATCTTCGCCGATCCTAAGAACTCTGTCTCAGTTTACAAAAGTCTTGCTTTCTAGGTTACCCTCATTAAATTCTGTACCAGTTTCTCAGAGAAAGACTGCTGTGGGCCTCTCCCAGGAATTTGACCTTGTGAATCTGCAGGAGAAGCACTCCTTTCATGAGAGACCTCGGGCCTCTCAGCAAGGACTGGGCTTGACTCAGGTCCAGAGAAACTCTCATCCCCATTGACATCAGACACAGGCCCAGAAAACCCTTCATTGACAGATTAGAGAGATGGGCCAAAACTAACAAAATGAAGTTCAACAGTGACAAATGCAAGATACTCCACTTTGGCAGGAAAAACGAAATGCAAAGATACAGAATGGGGGATGCCTGGCTCGAGAGCAGTACGTGTGAAAAAGATCTTGGAGTCCTCATGGACAACAAGTTAAACATGAGCCAACAATGTGATGTGGCGGCAAAAAAAGCCAATGGGATTTTGGCCTGCATTAATAGGAGCATAGTGTCTAGATCTAGGGAAGTCATGCTACCCCTCTATTCTGCCTTGGTTAGACCACACCTGGAATATTGAGTCCAATTCTGGGCACCACAATTCAAGAGAGATATTGACAAGCTGGAATGTGTCCAGAGGAGGGCGACTAAAATGATCAAGGGTCTGGAGAACAAGCCCTATGAGGAGCGGCTTAAGGAGCTGGGCATGTTTAGCCTGAAGAAGAGAAGGCTGAGAGGGGATATGATAGCCATGTATAAATATGTGAGAGGAAGCCACAGGGAGGAGGGAGCAAGTTTTTTTCTGCTTCCCTGGAGACTAGGACGCGGAACAATGGCTTCAAACTACGAGAGAGGAGATTCCATCTGAACATGAGGAAGAACTTCCTGACTGTGAGGGCCGTTCAGCAGTGGAACTCTCTGCCCTGGAGTGTGGTGGAGGCTCCTTCTTTGGAAGCTTTTAAACAGAGGCTGGATGGCCATCTGTCAGGAGTGATTTGAATGCAATATTCCTGCTTCTTGGCAGGGGGTTGGACTGGATGGCCCATGAGGTCTCTTCCAATTTTTTGATTCTATGATTCTATGAGACGGATTGACCTTCTCCAATCCTAAGAACTGTCTCAGTTTACAAAAGTCTTGCTTTCTAGCTTACCCTCATTAAATTCTGTACCTGACAAATCATCTTCAGAAAATAGTTTCTCAGAGAAAGACTGCTGTGAGCCTCTCCCAGGAATTTGACCTTGTGAATCTGCAGGGGAAGCACTCCTTTCATGAGAGACCTCGGGCCTCGCAGCAAGGCCTGGGCTTGACTCAGGCCCAGAGAAACCTTCATCCCCATTGACATCAGACACAATCATATGTTGAACTATAACACTCCTAAAGTTTAGGGGAACTCTCTTCCTGAAATCTAAATCCATTGTCCCATTGTGTCCCAGTCTCTGACATAGCAGAAAATAAGCTTCCCCATTCCTCAATGAAGCATTCTTTCCAATAAACATGACTGTCACCTCCCCTCTCAGTCTTTCTTTTCTTCAAGCTAAACGTACCCAACTCCCTGAGCTGCTTCTCATAAGGCTTGGCTTCCAAAGCTTTGATAGTTTTGGTTGGCGTTCTCTGGACTCGTTCTAGCTTGTCAGTATCACTCATTTGGTTAACAACTGCCTGTGATTCGATCTATCACACATCTATTCCCCATTGCCACCATCTTAGCCTTGGAAAAGTAAAATAATGTAACAACTTTTTATAGGGACATTGTCTTTGACAGGTCTGTCATGTGCCAACCATGATTTATCTTCAGTTGTGATGTCTTAAACTGAATTCTTTTATTTTACTTGACTAAATTCTGTGCACCTCCCTGTTCAGAGTCCTGATCCAAATGCTGGTTGGGTCAGCTGATAAATTATGAATGACTCCCAGAATAAGACATCCTGTGTAGACTACTGGAACGCTCTCTACGTGGGGTTGCCTCTGAAGACTGCTCGGAAGCTTCAATTGGTCCAACGATTGGCAGCCAGGTTGTTAACAGGAGCGGCACTCAGGGAGCATACAACTCCTCTGTTGCGCCAGCTCCACTGGCTGCCAATTTGCTACCGGGCACAATTCAAAGTGCTGGCTTTAGCCTTTAAAGCCCTAAATGGTTCTGGCCCGACCTATCTGTCTGAACCATCTCCTCCTATGAACCAGTTAGGACGTTAAGATCGTCTGGGGAGGTCCTGCTCTCAGTCCCGCCGGCCTCACAAGCACGCCTGGCGGGGACGAGAGACAGGGCCTTCTCAGTAGTGGCCCCCCGGCTGTGGAACGCCCTTCCTACAGACATTAGATCGGCCCCCTCCTTATTGGCATTCCGGAAGAGAGTGAAGACCTCGCTCTTCGCACAGGCTTTCAACTAAGCAGTGCAATTGATTGATTACTGGAATATGGATTAATGGACAATGAGATCGGATGCTGATTCTATTGATGAGACGTGATGGATTGTTGTTTTCCTGTATTGTTGTATTGATGTCCTGATGTTAACTAATTGATATTACTGTTTTAAATGACTAATGATTTTGTACTGTATTGTTGATACTGGTTGTTAACCGCTCTGAGTCGCCGTTGGCTGAGAAGAGCGGTATACAAGTGAAGTAAATAAATAAATAAGACTTTTCAGACTCCATTGATGGTAACCTTACATATAGCTAGTTGCTTTAAAAATTTGGTAGGGAAAAGAGAAGAATTAGGGAGGACATGATAACCAGATTTAAATATCTGAAAGGATATAATGTACTTGTTCTGCTCCAGAGAGCAAGACCTGGAACAATGGGTTCAAATAAAAGGAAAAGGGATTCTACCTAAACTTTAGAGAGAACTTCCTAATGATCAGAACTGTTCGGCAGTGGAGTATGATGCTGTGAAGTGTTCGAGAAACTCCATCTTTGTGGGCATTTCAACAGCCTTATGGGTATCTTTTTTTAGAGCAGTGGTTCCCAACCTTTTTTGATGAGGGACCACTTGACCAGGGACCACTTTGACCAGGGACCACTCTCCAACATTAGTACCAAAAGGGTTTACGAATCAGGTTTTGGTCAACTTTCAATTTGGTTTGTTTATTTGGGGTACTGATTCGGGGCACTGCATTGGATAGACCACGTCAGCTCTAGTTTCTGATACATAACATATGCCATCCAATAGTCACCATCTGCTGGCCCACAGAAAACCATATTTAATAAGCCTACGCACTAGGCTTGGGCAATCCATGGTTCTAAATGGTTCTAAAGTACTTACAAAACTAAAGTTCTGGTGGTGAAAATTTCAGAACTCTAACAAAACTTTCAAAATTTAATTATTATTTCATTATTGGTGATTTTAATGACAGAACCAATTAGGAACTGCCATTTATTATGAAATTTTGAGAGTTTTGTTAGAGTTCTGAAATTTTCACCACCAGAACTTTAGTTTTGCAAGTACTTTAGAACCATTTAGAACCATGGATTGCCCAAGCCTGCTAGGCACTATAAGAGGGTTTTGTGAGACCAATCGCTCTCATTGCAGTGGTCTAGCAATGGTAAGGCCACAGATCATATTTTAGTTTTTGTGGACTACTGATGGTCCACAGACCGCAGGTTGAGAAATAGAGTGGAGCAGAAACAACAACAACGTCAACAACAGAGGCAGGATGACTATCTGTTGGGATTACCTTGTCTGTGTATTTCTGTATGGCAGAATGGGATTGAACTAGGTGGCTTTCTTCCAACTCTACGTCTCCATGATTCCATTAATAAAACAGTTTTTAAAAATGCTAAATTCGATTTTTAAGGGCAAATCACTCATACACACACACACACACATACACACACACACCACTCTTAGGTAAGGCTCAGAAAAAGAAGACATGAGGCTTCACTGTATTCTAAGTGGATGATTTATTTAATTAAAATGTATATCCCACTCTATTTTTTTTAAAACACCTTTTTAGGATGACTCACACATAATAGTGAATGTCTGCCCACGTCCAATTACTGCTTTAAAAATGGCTATTTGGCCATCCATCCCCTAAGAGCAGAATGCCCTGGAATGACGTGACATATGGGACATTTTAGGAAGGGGCAGAGGAATACGGCCAGTCAACATGTCCTGAAAAATCTCCAAAGGGATAGGGAATGCAGCAAAAATTGCCATTAACATTATTTTGCCAAGAAAAAGGAAAACATTTGCCAAACCATCAATGCTAGATGCCTCTTGAGATTATAGAAATTCCAGGGAATGGGTGACTCTTGGGGACAACATCGAGCCCAACTGTATTCCTTGAGAAATGTCTTCAGAGCCTCAATATTCTTCTGCACCTCATACTTCACATTTGGGGAGACTTGGGGAGCAAAACATTGGAATTATTTTTTTGCAAAAATTGGGGAAAATTGAACTTTTTTAGGGTGGGGGGAGAGCTAAGAAACCACCAGAGGACTATATATGGACCATAGTTTTCTTACCACATCTTAGAATCATAGAATGCTAGAGTTGGAAGAGGCCTCATGGGACATCCAGTCCAACCCCCTGCCAAGAAGCAGGAAAATCACGTTCAAAGCATCCCAAACAGATGGCCATCCAGCCTCTGTTTCAAAGCCTCCAAAGAAGGATTCTCCACCAAACTCTGGAGCAGACAGTTCCACTGCTGAACAGCTCTCACAATTAGGAAGTTCTTCCTAATGTTCTTAAAGGAAACTGGATTTGAACACATACACACACCATTCATGCATTAATTTCTCACATGCAACTTTATATCACTTTATATCACCAGGGTAGGACAAAGGACTCTTGTCTGCTGGAGCTAGGTGTGAATGTCAGATGACACAGAGAAACCATTGAAATACACAAGCATGTGGACAATTTCAACAGAAAGGAGGAAACCATGAAAATGAACAAAATCTGGCTACCAGTATTAAAAAAAACTCTAAAATTAGAACAGCACAACAACAGAGAGGAAACAAACAAGGACATCTAATCACCTCTCAACAAAAGATTGCTCCAGGCACTACCAGGCAATCAAATGCTAATCAAGGTGGTCAGTTGAAACATCCATACCTAGCTCCAGCAGACAAGAGTCCTTTGTCCTACCCTGGTCATTCCACAGATATATAAACCCTTTTTCCTAGTTCCAACAGACCTCACTACCTCTGAGGATGCTTGCCATAGATGCAGGCGAAACGTCAGGAGAAATGCCTCTAGAACATGGCCAGATAGCCCGAAAAAACCTACAACAACCCAATGACAATGATGTTTCTATTTATGTGGTTCCATCTGCAACATATTATAAGCAAGCACTATTGCTTTTGTTGTTGGTGGGTGGGGGGGTTATAATTACTGGGATTTTTTTTTTCAGTTTCAGGGGTATTTTAGCTATAATATTGTGGTATGGAGTGGTGTGGGGAAATATTCATGGGTTGACATCAGGAGTTACAAGACTGGATGACACCAACCCCAGTGATGCTCCCGTAGCAATGAGAACAATACGAGCAAAAGGAGAGCAGCTAAATTGGTTCCTTTGGTCCCTTCCTAGCCTTGAAATGCCAGGCTAAAGCAAAATTAGCTAGCGAGGCTTATTCATTACAAAATAACCCCTTCTATGCTAGGGCTGTAATTCTTTGCTAATTTCCTTCTTGAAAGAAACAGCAAGTAATTGAAACAATTTTCTTCCTGCTGCGAGAAAGTCTTTCAAGACGGCTGTTCCCCAAAACTGCTCACAGTATGGAACTGATTCTGCTCAGAATTTGCACATGGTGGGGTTTTTTACACATATTCAGGACCACTACTTTGTCATGATTTTGACACCGTGGTCACAATCATAACTCCAAATTTATGTTAATGGGCTTCAGGCATATTGTCAGAAAAAAGATCCATTCTGTGGATGATCGGAGCATAGGCTGAATGCTCCGAACAACACAGATTTGGGGATGGATGCACCAATAGAAGTTCCTCAGTTAAATGTACTTAACCAAGAGCGCATGTACACTGTAGAATTAAAGCGGTTAGCCACCATCTTAACCACTATGACTCAATGCTATACAATCAAGGGAGGTATAGTTTGGTCCTTCGCTCAGCCTTCCCTAAGGTCCAGCTCTCACATCCGTAGGTGACTACAGGGAATACCATGGCTTTGACTAGGCGGATCTTTCGATGCTTTTGAGCTGTGGTGTTGGAGGAAAGTTCTGAGAGTGCCTTGGACTGCGAGAAGATCCAACCAGTCCATCCTCCAGGAAATAAACCCCGACTGCTCACTGGAGGGAAAGATACTAGAGACAAAGTTGAAGTACTTTGGCCACATCATGAGGAGACAGGAAAGCCTAGAGAAGACAATGATGCTGGGGAAAGTGGAAGGCAAAAGGAAGAGGGGCCGACCAAGGGCAAGATGGATGGATGTCATCCTTGAAGTGATTGGACTGACCTTGAGGGAGCTGGGGGTGGTGACGGCCGACGGGGAGCTCTGGCGTGGGCTGGTCCATGAGGTCACGAAGAGTCGGAGATGACTGAACGAATGAACAACATAGTTTGGTCAGACACTAGCACTTTTTGGCAGAAAGGGATAAAAACTTTGAAAAACTAGGACCCCCATGAATCCACAGCATTGAGTTGTGACCGTTAAAACAGTGTCAAACTGCATCCGTTCTTTAGTGTTGGTATGATTTGTGATTTTAGCTATCACAAACATTAGTCCAATGTTGTACCAACTAGGATCCACTTTCTGTCCCACTTTCTGTTCTGGGGTCTATAGATCTTAGTGAAAGAAATATGGATGTGACACCTCTCCCCAGGGGGTTGCTTCTTGCCCTTCTTTAGAGAACTGGAACTTCCAAGGACCAAGACACTATAGATAACTCGAAATAGTCTTTATTGTTCACAATGAGTTATCTTCCTTAGGCATAAACTTGATATTCAAAAGGGATAAAGATAAAATATGTTACAGTCTTTGGAGTCTTGGGTCCAAGGGGTTTTGCAGCTGAGAAGCTTTCCAAGTTCCCTCTTTCTCAATGGCTGTGAATGCCTGAGCATTCACAACCCCAGCCCAATGACCTATAATTTAAGGCACAAAGTCTTCCTCTTGATGCCAAGGGACTGGTTTGAAGGCACTTAAGATTCCACAACATCGTCCAGGTGAGCTGAATATGAAGAATGAATTTTAAGAGTACAGACTTAAGAATTGGTGAAGAAAGATGACTTAACTGAATTTATTTATTTATTTATTTACTTTACTTGTATACTGCAGTTTCTCAGCCTAACAGGCGACTCAACGCGGTTTACAACAAAGGTACAACAGTCAACAATATACAATTTAAAACCATAAAAGCATAATACACAATATTGATACAACAATAACAACCCAATGCATCTCATGACTAAAATCGTGATCCAGTTTCGTCGTCCATATTACCATTCCTGTAATCATCACATTCATTGCACCGATTAACCAAATGCCTGTTCGAACATCCAGGTTTTTAATCTTCTTCGGAACACCATCAGCGAGGGGGCTGATCTTACCTCCATGGGAAGGGCGTTCCATAGCCGAGGGGCCACCACAGAAAAGGCCCTGTCTCTCATCCCCGCCAGCCGCACCTGTGAAGCAGGCGGGATAGAGAGCAGGGCCTCCCCAGAAGATCTTAGGGTCCTGGTGGGCTGATAGGCCGAGATACGTTCGGATAGGTAGGTTGGGCCAGAAAACTTATCTGAAGGCTTTTGGAGCTAAGCCCTTCTCACGTCCATCTGCTGAGATGTTTGATGGTAGAATGAAAAGAAAGCCCTGCCCTCTTCCCCAGGAAGGGAAGGAGCCAGACAATTAAGCAGGGGAGGCAGTTCAGCAGATGTAAACAACATTGATAGAAAGCAGTAGATAGCCAAACAATTCTACTGTACATTCACATACAAGTGGGGCCAGACGCGCCGTCACACTCTCTGATAGGTCTAGGAGCTCTGTCTGTCTTATTGGATCTGGTCATGGTGGGAAATTTAATAAATAGTTGTTGGATTATTTTGAAGGCTTGTGTCTGTTTACTGATTTGTCCAGGAGAAGGGCAAGAACAGAAAGGAATAATGTGGGGGGGGGGGGGGGGGGAGATAATGGACTGAAATGGGTTTTGATATCTCTGCTCCAGTTAATACAATAAGTGCCAGGCAGGTAGACAAATGGGTGATGAGGGTGTGGGTGAATTCATTGGGGGTCCAATTTTGCAATAGAGGTGAGGAAACATTCCCAGGAATAAAATCAGATCATATGGGGAGAAGTCCCGCGGCTCTTCCTAAAGCACATTATATGTTCAATGTATCTTCTCAAGGCATTGTGAAGGGATTATATATAAATGTATGTCCCCTGAGGGCCAAGGTATGGATAGCACTTCTGCAACATTCTAGGGAAGTTCAATGAAAGGTAGCTTGAAACTAGGGAGAAGGTCAATGCAGGCTTCTTATTATTCCCTATGGAGGCCTGGACTCTGAGGTTCATCCTTTTGGGGTCTGGTTTTTGATAACAGATGCATCTCAAGCACCCGATACAAGACTGTAGTTACAAAGACAATGACAACAAGAGCAGTTTTAGATCGTTGATGGAGTCAGACTCTCATATCTTTGCAGGATGTGTTTCCAGCTGGAGCAGCAGTTACTTGAAGCAGCAGATATGACTGCACCTCATTAAATTAGCTTACTCCTGTTCCAGCATACCCTAAGGATTCCTAGAACCTAAGAATTCCTAGAGAGATACCTTCTCTAGACATTTGCTAGGTTTTTCAGTGCAATTCTTTGGTAACTTCCAGTGGAACCATGCCATAGAATTGCCTGAAGAGCCAAGCAAATAGCAAATGAGACCATTTG
Organism: Anolis sagrei; assembly: GCF_037176765.1. Taxonomy (NCBI): domain Eukaryota; kingdom Metazoa; phylum Chordata; class Lepidosauria; order Squamata; family Anolidae; genus Anolis; species Anolis sagrei. Next base: position 8,182,756 of record NC_090024.1, on the reverse strand, counting down.
TTGCCAGATTTGGGGAAGCAAAACTGTGGATTTGGGTTCTGCAATTACGGAGGTCTTGCTGTCTTGTCTTTTCCTATGGTCCCTGGCCACAGGTCAAAGTCTTACATTCAACATTGACACTGAAATACAACACCCCCTGAGCTCTGCGAGTGCAGCTTTTTCCCGAATGAATCATAAAATCATAGAATCAAAGGGTTGGAAGAGACCTCATGGGCCATCTAGTCCAATCCCCTGCCAAGAAGCAGGAATATTGCATTCAAATCACCCCTGACAGATGGCCATCCAGCCTCTGTTTAAAAGCTTCCAAAGAAGGAGCCTCCACCACACTCCAGGGCAGAGAGTTCCACTGCTGAACAGCTCTCACAGTCAGGAAGTTCTTCCTCATGTTCAGATGGAATCTCCTTTCTTGTAGTTTGAAGCCATTGTTCCATTGCATCCTAGTCTCCAGGGCAGCAGAAATCTAGCTTGCTCCCTCCTCCCTGTGGCTTCCTCTCACATATTTATACATGGCTATCATATCTCCTCTCAGCCTTCTCTTCTCCAGGCTCAACATGCCCAGCTCCTTAAGCCGCTCCTCATAGGGCTTGTTCTCCAGACCCTTGATCATTTTAGTCGCCCTCCTCTGGAAACATTCCAGCTTGTCAATATCTCTTTGAATTGTGGTGCCCAGAATTGGCCATAATATTCCAGGTGTGGTCTAACCAAGGCAGAATAGAGGGGTAGCATTACTTCCCTAGATCTAGACACTATGCTCCTATTGATGCAGGCCAAAATGAAGCAGAGAGTGTTTGAGGACCAGGACATCCATAGGGATACCAAGGTGCTTATTTATAAAGTTATTGTCCACCCAACCCTGCTATACATAGACTATCTACAGATGTCACATGCAGCTCCTGGAATGATTCCATCAGCGCTGCCTCCGGAAAATCCTGCAAATGTCTTGGGAAGACAGGTGGACAAATGTCAGTGTGCTGGAAGACGCAAAGACCACCAGCATTGAAGCGATGGTCCTCTGCCATTAACTCCACTGGACCAGCAGTTGCTCTACTTCGAACTCAAGAATGGAAAATGGAATGTTGGAAGACAGGAAAAGAGATTGAAAGATGGACTCCAAGCCAACTTTAAAAACTCTGGCATAGACACTGAGAACCGGGAAGCCCTGGCCCCTGAGCGCTCCAGTTGGAGGTCAGCTGTGACCAGCAGTGCTGCAGAATTTGAAGAAGCACGGATGGAGGGCAAAAGAGAGAAATGTGCCAGGAGGAAGGCTCATCAAGCCAACCCTGACCAGGACCTCCTTCTACCTTGAAACCAATGTCCTCACTGTGGTAGAACATGCAGATCAAGAATAGGGCTCCACAGTCCCCTACGGACTGCCAGTACACCAATGTTGGAAGACTATCCTACTCGGAAAATGAGGGATTGCCCAACTAAGTAAGTAAGTAACTGTCTTGTATAATATCCTGACTTCCCAAAATAGAGAGTTTACTATCTTTTCAAAACCACAATAGAGGCAATTATCAATTTGCAGGATTTATTAATTACCAAATACAGAAGTATGGTTTCATAATACCATTGTCATTCTGGATTATGTGAGTATAATGTTACATTAAGATGTTTTTCATTCTATGTTGGCATCGAATCTTGCCATTATTTGATGTATACCGCTTTGAGACCCTCTCGGGGGTGAGGAAAGCAGTATATAAATGCAGTAAATAACTAAAATAAATAAATTCAAAGGGAGTAGGATAACAAGTGGTAAAAACCAGGGGATAGTGAGTGTGAGATTTATAGAACTGTCTTCTTGTTTATTTGCTAGTTTAGTTCTTTCTGTGTGTGTGTGTTTGGTTTTCATGTTATGATTAGGTTTATAGTTTGTAGTAGTAGGTAGACTGCAGCTCTGCAGTTGTAATATTATATGTCAAAAATCTTGCTTGTTTTCATTATCATCACTATTGTATTATGTTCTTTCTTTATTGAATCAAAAATACAAAGACTAGGTAGAATGAATAATAAATAAGTACGGTGGGGCTGGTATGTGTGAGGTTTGGGCCCAGTATCCCCCATCCCTCAATACCAAAATCCATGAATATTCATGTCCCATTATATACAATGGTGTATTAAGCGGAGTCCCGTGCGGACGTTATGCATGGGATTTGGGAGGGGAAGTCTGGTTTTTAGATGTAATTTTAATTGTGTTTTAATTGGGTTTTTAATTGTATTTTAACACAAATATTAAATTGTTTTTGTTAAGAAAATTATATTCTCATGTATTTGCATTTGTCTTGTTTTTAATTTCTATTTTATTGTGTCATGTCACTACTGTTAGCTGCCTTGAGTCCCTATGGGGAGAAAGGCAGGATGAACATAAATAAAATAATAAATAATAAATCAAGAATTGCTGTTAGATCTTTTTTTATTTTTCAGACTGTGGATGTTGGAACTGCTGGATGTAGAATCTGTAATTTTAGAGGGCTGAGTAAATTCAAACTGTGGATATTGGAACTGCTGGGTGCCAATTCTATAGTTATGGAGGAATGACTATAAATATGTATTTGCAAACTTTTAAAACTTTTTAAACCATTCTGTTTTGTCCCCATGTTCTCCAAGGGAATTGAACACAGAGAATGCCCCGGAGTGTGGTGGAGGCTCCTTCTTTGGAAGCTTTTAAACAGAGGCTGGATGGCCATCTGTCAGGGGTGATTTGGATGCAATATTCCTGCTTCTTGGCAGAATGGGGTTGGACTGGATGCCCCATGAGGTCTCTTCCAACTCTTTGATTCTATGATTCTATGATATTGCTGTGGTGCATCTGCTAATTCAAAGAGTCAAGGGTGGGAATATCCCCCAATGACAGCAGAGATTTGTGAGATATGAACAGCGTTCATTAAAGATTTCCCCTGACTGACATCTATTTATCACAGGATGCTAAAACTGCACATGTATGATAGAAGTCTCTATAGATTACATGCCAATTTACAACTCAGAACTGAGAACAGTCTTGATGTGACAGATGCTGAAATGCTAGGAGGTTTGAGAATGAATCCAGTGGAATACAGAGCAGTCCTGAAGTTCCTTTCCTTGAAAGACCACACACCAAATGAGATGTTCGATTAAATGAAAAAGGTTGATGGTGAGGATTCCCCATCATATGATGTAGTCAAGAAATGGCATCATCGATTCCAACGTGGTTGGACTTCGATGCAAACAACACCAATTCCAGGGTGGCCCCACTCTGCTATTGCTGAACACATCATCCAGCAAGTGGAGGTTGCCATTTTGGAAGATAGCGTGTTTGAACCCCCACCATGAAATAAAGAGTCAGACACAAGAAAATGGATCTAAAGGGCCATTTTCTGACCTATTTATTGAAAGAATTTGCAGTAAGCTGTAGAGGGAAAATCTGTAAAAATGCAACATATAACTCATGGCTGAATGGCCACCTCGTGAGCCTAGTCCCTGGGCCAGGTGTCACTCCCTCTGACCACCTCCAAGGACAAGCGTGCACCAAGGATCCCGAGGGCCAAGCAAAATTCTTTGTCTGCACCTCTCGGCCGATCATAGTTGGAAGGCCATCCTGAGGGCACTCCCTCCCAAACCTCAGAGTTTTTCAAGAGTGAGAACCCTCAATCCAGCCCCAAGGGTAGCTCCCATTTTATGAAAACTTCTGGGGACTTTTGTGGGAGTCCACCCTTCACCCCCTAAGGCGGGGGTGCCACGGTGCCTACCATAACCATTTCACCTTTAACATGCCATGGAAACTTATTAATACTCAAGGAAACCTAAATAACACCACCCAAAAGCCAATTACCACACCCATCTGAAACAGTATGAGGTAGGCGAATAAACCCCCAATGCAAACTTGGGGGGAAAAATTCCTACCCAGCCCACGTGCGACCAGTCTATACTCACACTGTCCATAGGGAGGGAGGGTGGGTCACGCCGTCCAAAGGAAACTGAAAGAGAGGAACAGAGCAGCCTCACCCAACTTCCTGCTCCGCCCCCTCACATGCATGGGCCAGCAACTACCTGGCCCAAACCAAGTCTGCCTCCTTCATGGGGTAATTCAAAATGCCCTCCCGCATCCTAAGCTTTGCTTGGCTGCGGGTGGGGCAACCATTCACTACGTAGCCCAAAATGACATAATTAGTGTGGGCTCCATGACCCAAGACCATCTTCACCTGCATAAGGTATCCACTCGCTGGGTCCCCCAGCTACTCACCACTTTCCAGAAGCAGGAACGAGTCCAATGCTTTCAGGCTTTACTGACAATGATGTGCCATGGAAACCATGAGGATGTTTTCAACAGACTGATCATAGAATCATAGAATCAAAGAGTTGGAAGAGACCTCATGGGCCATCCAGTCCAACCCCCTGCCAAGAAGCAGGAATATTGCATTCAAATCACCCCTGACAAATGGCCATCCAGCCTCTGTTTAAATGCCTCCAAAGAAGGAGCCTCCACCACACTCCGGGGCAGAGAGTTCCACTGCTGAACGGTTCTCACAGTCAGGAAGTTCTTCCTCATGTTCAGGTGGAATCTCCTTTCTTGTAGTTTGAAGCCATTGTTCCCTTGTGTCCTAGTCTCCAGGGAAGCAGAAAACAAGCTTGCTCCCTCCTCCCTGTGGCTTCCTCTCACATATTTATACATGGCTATCATATCTCCTCTCAGCCTTCTCTTCTTCAGGCTAAACATACCCAGCTCCACACAGGATGAAAGCTGGGTCCATCACTATGATCCTGAGACTCAAGTCCAGTTGATGCAATGGAAGCATTGTGACTCACTGCCTCCAAAGAAGGCACGTGCTCAACTCTCGGCAGGCAAGGTCATGCTCACAGTTTTTTGAGACCAGCATGGAGTAGGATTGATGTATTTCCTAGCAAAGGGTACCATGACTACTGGGGCATACTAGGCTTCACTGCTGCAGAAATTGCGGGAGGCCATCCAAAACAAGAGTCAATGTGGCATGCCACCTTCTGCAAGACAATGCCCCAGTTCACAACTCACCTGTTGCCCAAATGGAAGAAGCATGCTCCTGTGACTTGGAAATTCTCCCACATCCCTCTTCTTCACCCAACCTCGCACCGTTGGACTCGCACATCTTTCCAACAATGAAGTTATTTTTGAAGGGCAAGCATTTTCAGATGACGAGCCTCTGATTTCCAAAGTCACAAAGTAGCTTTTGGAGAAACCTGTCAACTTCTACAAGCAAGGTGTTTACAGTTGCTTAAAAAGATGGGAGAAGTGTGTGTCCCTAGGTGGCACCTATATAGAGACGGACTTATAACTGTGCCAAGTTTCATTGCTCTCAGTCCACAGGAAGTGGGTCAGGGGAAATCTTTAATGAACACCCCTCTTATAGCCAAAGAAATGCCCTAAAGAAAGTGCAACACTATTGACATTCTTGTCATGCAGGGCATGCATTTGTTTGTTGCTCCAAGCTCACCAACACATTTCCATGATTCCCAGCCCCACCCACTCCACCCCACCTTCCGTTTCCTCCCTTCTGCCCCAAGCCAATGAGATGGGACGTTGGCTTCTCTTCTGCATCCAGGCTCTGAATCACTTGGCAAAGTCTTTGTGTTATGGGTGTGCTTTGCTTTATTATTGTGTGCCCAGGCCTGTATTCTTCTGCACACAGTGGACCATGTAATTGCCGGTCTAATTGAGCATGGGGAGGGGGAAATAGCAGGGTAAAGTTGAAAGGAAAGCGCAAACCCAGAATTAGGGGGCTGGGAGTAGGGCACTGTGCCAAGGGCACAGACTGGCAAAAGTGTTACTTCTCAAATGAGACACCCTGTTTTGCAAAAGCAATTCACAGAGCAGCAAAAACAACCCGCCATCAACTTGCATCCTGAATGGTGAGAAAACCCAAGCTTGGAATAATGACTTTTTGGGGAAATTCTTGTTAATGGGGATTCTGGGAGGTGTAGTCACATTCTGCTTTTGTCAAGCTGTGCTATATATTTTGATATGTAGCTACAACGGTTATGCTGTAGCTGCTTCCTCATATCCATGCATTGATGCAGTGATCTGAAAAGGGCACTCTACACTAGAGGGCATACCACCAATGTCAGAGTTCCACAGACATGGCCACTAACCATGATTGAGCATTGTGAGAGACATTTGTGTATTTCACATGGATGTCTTTTGCACATGGATGTCCATTGCACATGGATGTCTTCTGCTCTCAGCGAGATGTACAAATGCATTTAGTTCTATAACTTCACTACTAGCCAACATAGTGATTTTACTGAACTCCATGAGCATAACTCTATAACTCCATTTTTCAATATATGGTCCCAGCCCTTATGTCCATTGAAGCTATTGGCATTATGGACATCTTGATGTCTCTGTTGTTAATAAGAGCCTGTCCTTCTTATGTCAGCTACTTGAAGAAACCACAATACAGAGTTGCAAAGTTGAGTACCATCAACAGTGAGACAACTTGTTCTGTTTTGTCATGATGTCACTGAAGGAAGGTCAGTTGTGTTCAATACTGCCTTTTCTCTATTGAGATGGCCACGAACCCTTGCAAACACACATGATATCTCCTTGGACAAAGTATTCTTCTTGAGCTCCATGGAGAGTGATCTTGTCTTGGAGCTCTGCTTCACACTCCTGAGTTGAGTACAATTCCTGTATCCATTTATGACCTTACAATGGAAATGTGAGACTGTTGAAATGAATATCTTCTGCTTAAAGTTATCATAGAGTCACCCTGGAGATCTTCAAAAATTCCTAAAGAGGCATCTTCCCAATGTATTTGCTGGGCCCTCCAAAGTGACTTCCAATTGAAACATACTATAGAATTGTCATGAAAATATCATTGCAGATTTAATAAATGTGGATTTAATATGATGTGCGGGAATGAATGGAAGAATGAAAAGGATGCATGGAGTTAATAATTTTGGAAACACCAGTATAATATTAAGGCCTGCAATAACTACCTGTTTGCTGGACTGTGATTAAAACCTGCTAGTAAGAATTGAAAAGTAAACTCTGATAAGAATTGGGAGAGTGATAACAGAAATGTTTACAATGTTAAGAAGGAAGTCAACATAAGATCAACACTAATCAAGAAGAGTCTACATCTGGCCAGGAAACTGAGATGGATCCAGGATGGAAGATGTCTATCATTAATTTACAACTTTGGGACTACATTAGCGGAATATTCCTATAAAAGATTCAGTCTAATAACGCTCAAAGTGTGGCAGACCTGAGGAGTCTGTATCACCCACTATGGGAAGGAGAGAGATAGTGTCCCTATGGAGGGTGGCAGATATGCTATGGGAAAGCATTATTCTGGTCACTTTGGGTTTCTTTCTCAAGGGAAGAGGAAGAAGTGTGCTTTTGGAGTCTTAGATTTTGTGCACGGAGTTAGGTTCTGCTGTATGGAAAACAGAGATCTGCTCCTTGGCATTGTGCTTAGGGAAAAAAGTTTTTGGCATTTCAGCATTTTGAAGTTTTGGCATTATGTAAGTTATGAAACTATATGTTGGCAGGCTGCAGGAAAGAAAGGTCTGGCCTAACAGGTGCTTCTCCAAGGAGGGAGAAAAGGATATGGTAATATTTTGGATGCATGTGGATGAATGCGTGTACATGTGTGTGAATGTTGAGTGAAAATGTAATTCCCCTTTGTTTGTTAGTTAGTTAACCAAATGTAATTGTAAATCCAATGTAGTTGCATAGAATCTGTATGTCTGTATGTCTAATGTCTAAATGCTTTTCTGTAATCTGATATACCCTCTCACACTGGAAATTGCAATAAAAAGAAACCATGCTTTAAAGTTATTGAAAAGTCATTCATGACAGAATCAGCTGGAAGACCTTGGCAGTTCCTAGACATTATGTAGGTAGGTGAAATCATTGGTATATCAATCCTGTGGGTGAAGGGGTTGTATTCTACAGCCATGTTTCATCAGACCAAAATGTTCATGGTTGAGCATTGTGAATGAAAATGTGCATGCTGTGCATGAATGTCCATTGCTCACTGAGATACAAAATTGTATTTGATTCTGCTACTTCATTACCAAATTGGATGGCAGTGTTGCTCAAATGCTATATAACTCCAAGAGGCCAAATCTGTGCTCCATTTTCTACACATATGTAGGGCAAACTATCAGGATTCTGGCCTAAATGCTCTTCTTTGTGCCTTTGGTGCAATTTTGTACATTGTGGAGAAAGGGAGGCCTATTTCTCTGAGAAGCATCGCCCTTCCTCAGACACAGGCTGATAATCCAAAGCAGGAGGAGCAGGCTGGTGGAAAATCCATAAATCATTTCACTGCAAAGTAGTGGATATCAGCAATAGATAAGGAGGGTGATCCTCACAAAAAGAGCTGTGCCGTTTTGAGTCTTTCAAGAGTCTGTCTTGATGGGCTTCACTTGACTTAACTCCATGGGAACAGGCTTCATTGGTCTTTGTGTGATGTGTGTGGACAGCAGATTAGGCAATACATACACACCATTAACGCAGCATCACTACCCCCTTACAAAAGCCAATGGGATTTAGGCCTGCATCAATAGGAGCATAGTGTCTAGATCTAGGGAAGTCATGCTACCCCTCTATTCTGCCTTGCTTAGACCACACCTGGAATATTGTGTCCAATTCCTGGCACCACAATTGAAGAGAGATATTGACAAGCTGGAATATATCCAGAGGAGGGCAACTAAAATGATCAAGGGTCTGGAGAACAAGTCCTATGAGGAGCGGCTTAACGAGCTGGGCATGTTTAGCCTGAAGAAGAGAAGGCTGAGAGGAGATATGATAGCCAATATGTATAAATATGTGAGAGGATGTCATAGGGAGGAGGGAGCAAGCTTGTTTTCTGCTTCCCTGGAGACTAGGATGTGGAATAATGGCTTCAAACTACAAGAAAGGAGATTCCATCTGAACATGAGGAAGAACTTCCTTACTGTGAGAGCTGTTCAGCAGTGGAACTCTCTGCCCTGGAGTGTGGTGGAGGCTCCTTCTTTGGAAGCTTTTAAACAGAGGCTGGATGGTCATCTGTCAGGGGTGGTTTGAATGCAATATTCCTGCTTCTTGGCAGGGGGTTGGACTGGATGTCTCATGAGGTCTCTTCCAACTCTATGATTCTATGATTCCACTGCCTTTGATAGGTCATACTCACCTGAATTCTATATATCTGTGCCAATGTGGAGGCCAACCCCTCAGAATTGATTCTCTAATTGGGACTGATGATCAGTTTTGGCCTTTGAGTCTCTCAACCTCTCAAAAATATTGTTCTTAGACAGCCTCATCTCTGCCCCTTTGACACAGGGACACTATCCATCCACAGGCTGATATTCCAAACGTTTGTGAGTCAGTGAGAGATAACCTGTAGTAATCAATAGAGTTTATTTTAGTGTACATTAGAGAGGAAGAAGATAAGTCTCAGAGTGGCCACAAAAGAGTTGGGACCTTGATTTAACCACCTTTTCCTTCCTCCCCCCCCCCCCCCAAGCATAATTGTCTTCTCTAGGCTTTGCTGTCTCCTCATGATGTGGCCAAAGTACTTCAAATTTGTCTCTAGTATCCTTCCCTCCAATGAGCAGTCGGGCTTTATTTCCTGGAAGATGGACTGGCTTTTCTCGCAGTCCAAGGCACTCTCAGAACTTTCCTCCAGCACCACAACTCAAAAGTGTCTCTCTTCCTTCGCTCAGCCGTCCTTATGGTCCAGCTCTCTCATCCATAGGTGACTACAGGGAATGCCATTGCTTTAACTATGCGGATCTTAGTTGCCAGTGTGATGTCTCTACTCTTCACTATTTTATTGAGATTTGTGATTGCTCTCCTCTGAAGAAGTAACCACTCTAAAAACCACAATGCCAGACTACACAGAGGAGCCATTGAAATCCACAAGCATATGGACAACTCCAACAGAAAGGAGGAAACCATGAAAATGAACAGGCTACCAGTATTTTAAAAAACCTCTAAAATCGGGACAGTAAGTACAAAGCAAAACTCTAAAAGCAGGGGAAATTCAGACATGAATCAATCAGGTCCAGCTAATGCCTCCAAAAATGAGGAAGAACTTCCTGACTGTGAGAGCCGTTGAGCAGTGGAACTCTCTGCCCCAGAGTGTGGTGGAGCTTTTAAACAGAGGCTGGATGGCCATCTGTTGGGAGTACTTTGAATGCAATATTCCTGCTTCTTGGCAGGGGGTTGGACTGGATGGCCCATGAGGTCTCTTCCAACTCTAGGATTCTATGATTCTATGATTGTGTAGGCAGCAATGGCCAGGCTTTGAAGCTGCGAGGCTATTCAATGCTAATCAAGATGGGCAATTGCAGCATTCACACTTGACTGAAGCAGACAAGAGTTTTTTTCTCCCACCTTGAACATTATTCCACAGACATATAAACATGATCAGACAGCCGGGAAAATGCACAGCAACCCAGTGATTCCGGCCATGAAAGCCTTCCACAATACATTCTCACTTGCCTAGTTTCCAACAGACCTCACAAACCTCTGAGGATGCCTGGCATAGATGTGGGCGAAACGTCAGGAGAGAATGCTTCTGGAACATGGCCAGACAGCCCGGAAAACTCACAGCAACCCAGTGATTCCGGCCATGAAAGCCTTCGAGAATACATTCTCACTTGCCTAGTTTCCAACAGACCTCACAACCTCTCAGGATGCCTGGCATAGATGTGGGCGAAACGTCAGGAGAGAATGCTTCTCTGGAACATGACCAGACAGCCGGGAAAACGCACAGCAACTCAGTGATTCCGGCCATGAAAGCCTTGGACAATACATTCTCACTTGCCTAGGTTCCAACAGACCTCACAACCTCTGAGGATGCCTGGCATAGATGTAGGCGAAACGTCAGGAGAGAATGCTTCTGGAACATGGCCAGACAGCCCGGAAAACTCATAGCAACCCTGTGATTCCGGCCATGAAAGCCTTCGACAATACATTCTCACTTGCCTAGTTTCCAACAGACCTCACAAACCTCTGAGGATGCCTGGCATAGATGTGGGCGAAACGTCAGGAGAGAATGCTTCTCGAACATGACCAGACACGTCAGGAGAGAATGCTTCTGGAATATGGCCAGACAGCCCGGAAAACTCACAGCTTCCCAGTGATTCCGGCCATGAAAGCCTTGGACAATACATTCTCACTTGCCTAGTTTCCAACAGCCCTCACAACCTCTGAGGATGCCTGACATAGATCCCATTTGGAGAGGGATGAAGCAAGCCACGAGTGGCAAGCAGGGTGAGAGGCGATGGTGGGCAAGAGACCCCGTGGGTGGCGTGTCTCTCCCTCGGGGGGCGAGTGGGTTTGCGTGGCCTTGAAGGGAAGGTCTGGGTCTTCAGAGCAGCGGAGGCAGGAAGGAGCCTCTCTTTGCGCCTTGGCTGCCTCTCCAAAACACGCTCCGAGGCGCAACCCACCCGCCTCCTCCTCTCCGTCTCCGCGGGGGTTACGCCTCCTCCTTTCCTGGTCACGGAGGGGGTCCCACGCCCCCTACCTCGCTACCCACATCCTCACCAAGGTTTAATTCCAAATATCCAAGCCTCGATCTTAGTCTTTTGCGCTTTCCAAAGGCATCCGGAGCGAGGCAGGGTGCCGAGCCGTGCGCCCTCGCCTCCATCCTCCATCCTCCATCCATCCTTCCTCTTCCTCGCCTCTGCATCGCCCCCAACCCAGCTCCTTCCTCCCTTTTCCTCCTCCTCCTCTTCCTCTTCTCGCCACCGGCTGCGGAGAACTCTCCCCCCCCCACACACATCCCTCGTTTTCCCCTTTTCCTTCCTTCCTTTCCCTTCTTTTTTCCTTCCCTGCAATCTGGAGAGGATGGAGATGCCCTGAGCTGGGGATGAGACTTCCAGCTTGTGCCTGGGTGCCAAGATGAGTGTGTAGTTAACGTGTAACGTTACTAACGTGTGCATCAGTGTGTGCGTGAGGCTGTCTGCCCCTTCCTCTGCCCCTTCCCTCTCTTCCCCTTCCTCTTCCTTCCTTCCTTTCCCTTCTTTTTTCCTTCCTTGCAATCTGGAGAGGATGGAGATGCCCTGAGCTGGGGATGAGCCTTCCAGCTTGTGCCTGGGTGCCAAGATGAGTGTGTAGTTAACGTGTAACGTTACTAACGTGTGCATCAGTGTGTGCGTGTGACTGTCTGCCCCTTCCTCGCCCGCCCCCTTCCCTCTCTTCCCCTTCCTCTTCTCTTCCGTCGCCTCTTTCTCTCTCTCTCTGGGTTGCAATAAAGTTCTCTCCGGGTGGGAAGCAATCTAGAGAAGGCTCTTTTCCCCTCTCTCTCCTCCCTCTGGTCCATACTTACTGCTGTCTCGCTCGTTTATTATTTTGGTGGCGAAGAAATAGTCGCGCGAGGCCAGCCCACAAAGGCGCTTTTTACGCAGGGAGACGGGGATCCGGGTTTCCTCGCCCAACGCGACTCATTCACACAGCGAGGGAGGAAGAGAGAGGGAGAGAGAGCTCTCTCCTGGCCGCCTTCCTCTCTCCTCCACCCCTCCTTCTCTCCATCCCTCCCTCCTTCCTTCCTTTCCAAGCCATCCCTCTCCCTCTCTCTCTCTCTCTCTTTCGCGAACGTGTGAGCAGGAAAGCTTATAAAAGCCTGATGTAATCCTGAATGCAGCCTCCGGCTACACAGACCCGCGTCCAGTGACAACTGGGGAGGAAGGAAAGAGGCAGGGAAGCCGGAACTGAGGGGGGAAAGGAAGAAGAGGAGGAGGAAGAAGAAGAGGGATTCTGATTTTTTTGGACCAACCTTGGATGGATCTTGGCTCCGGAAGGAAGAGGAGAAATCAGCTTCTGCCTCAGTTTGCCTCCTGGATCTAATCATCCCCAATTCAGGGACGCTTCCTCTCCTTTTGCTCAAGAGCCCACCCTTCCTCTTCTCCCCTCATCCTCATCCCCACTTCCCAGCCCTCCAATTCACCCCCCGTTTTTGCCTCTCCAGTCCAACACCCAAGGAAGCCTTCGGGGACAAAGTTTCCTTGGCTTTGCCTTCCCTTCATGACGGTGTTTTATCCTCTCCTGGTTTCCACGCGTGGATTGGGAAAGGGAGAGAGAGAAAATTCAAGCGGATTGACCTCCCTTCTTCTTCTTCCCGCCTGGACTATTCTCTCCTGATTTACACGCGTGGATTGGGAAAGGGAGAGAGAGAGAAAGGCAAGCGGATTGACCTCCCTTCTTCTTCCCGCTCTGACTATTCTCTCCTGATTTACACGCGTGGATTGGGAAAGGGAGAGAGAGAAAATTCAAGCGGATTGACCTCCCTTCTTCTTCTTCCCGCTCTGACTATTCTCCTGATTTCCACGCGTGTATAGGGAAAGGGGGAAAGAAAAATTCAAGCGGATTGACCTCCCTTCTTCTTCTTCCCGCTCGGACTATTCTGATTTCCACGCGTGGATTGGAAAAGGGGGAGAGAAAGAAGGCAAGCGGATTGACCTCCCTTCTTCTTCTTCCCGCTCGGACTATTCTGATTTCCACGCGTGGATTGGAAAAGGGGGAGAGAAAGAAGGCAAGCGGATTGACCTCCCTTCTTCTTCCCGCTCGGACTATTCTCCCCTGATTTCCACGCGTGTGCTGGGAAAGGGGGAGAGAGAGAAAGGCAAACGGATTGACCGCCCTTCTTCTTCTTCCCGCTCGGACTATCCTCTCCTGATTTCCACGCGTGGATTGGGAAAGGGAGAGAGAGAGAGAAGGCAAGCGGATTGATTGACCTCCCTTCTTCTTCTTCCCTTCGCCAATGGCCATTTTCTTACTTCTGGGTTTGTGGATCGTTTCCATTTGGAATTGGATCCAACTGGGGGAAAGGAGGAGATAATTCCCCGGAGGCGCCTGAGAGCAAGGTAAGAGGAGACCCTCCTGATCGTGATTTCTCTCGGAGTGGATTCTTTGGGCGTGGATTCCGTGGCGGGTCCAACTTGAGCGGGAGGAGAAGGAAGGGTTGCCCCATAAGAGCGCCTTGGAATATCCTCGGGAAAGGTGGGAATGTGTTTTTCCCCATTTGACGGGAGTTTCCACTCAGTTCCTCCGCGGTCTTCAATCCATCACTGTCACAATACATATAAATATATTCCGGTGTCTCGGTTCGAACTTCGGGAAAGGAAATCGAGTTGTTTCGGAGCCTCTCTGGAAGTGTCTGACTTGGGTTTTTGGTGAGATGAAAGAGGGAAGGAGAGTTTGGGAGTGGGGAGAGAAGGGTCCACTCTCCGAGGACAGACCTTCTAAAACCCGCAGAAGGGGAAAGATGGGGAAACGGGAAAGCTAGACCTTCCCACCCTATCAGAAATGTCCAGTTGGAAAACCAACCCAAACAATCCCCCATCGTACCTTGACTTGGACTCAAATACAAAGCTTTCGGGTCCAACCTTAGAGGGTTCCCTGCATCTGGGAAAGGGCCACTTGGACTCCAATGGGATCTACTCCTGAGTAAACCCCGGAGTGACCATTCGTGTTGGGCAAATCTCCTTTCTCTCGCTATGCGTTTTCCCAGTTTCCGATCTCCACAGTTCAAATATTTCTTAGGAGAGATGGAAGGGAAAGAGGCCGGAGACAGCAATTTTTTGACACCCCCCCCCCCACATAAAAGTTGCCCTTTCCTTTTCTTTCTGGGGGCTTCATCCCACAGACACTTGATAGGGAGCATACTAGAAGCACCACCCAGTTTAAGCACTTTGGGAAGCAGACCCTCAAGAAAGCCACCAGAGATGCCTTCTCCCAAAGGCTCCCGTTCTCAAGCCAATGAGGTTTACTCCCAAGGAGTCCCATTGATCTCCTAGGACGTCTTATGGAAGCTAGAGCTGCCATGCTCCACCAAGAATGCCATTTTTGCCCAGACAAGCGCAGGGGCTCATAGACAGGCTCTGGTTTTATGTTGTAGGCATTTAACGGATTCCTCTGGGAAGGGAAGTATTGAAGCCCCCCTTTCTTTTCTTTCTGGGGGCTTCATCCCACAAGCACCTGATAAGGAGCATACTAGAATCACCACCCAGTTCAGGCACTCTGGGAAACAGACCCTCAAGGAAGCCACCAGAGATGCCTTCTCCCAAAGGCTCCCGTTCTCAGGCCAAGGAAGTTTACTCCCAAGGAGTCCCATTGATCTCCTAGGATGTCTTATGGAAGCTAGAGCTGCCGTGCTCCACCAAGAAAGCCATTTTTGCCCAGACAAGCGCAGGGGCGCATACACAGGCTCTGGTTTTATGTTGTAGGCATTTAACGGATTCCTCTGGGAAGGGAGGTATTGAGTTTAGGGGATTGTCTGGATATTATTTTGACCAGCAAAGATATGACTGCCCCTCTATGCAGAGGAGGAAACTGATAGAGAAAGGCATTGAGCTGCCCCATTTTCTCGTGTGCCCACTTTCCCCATGGCTTCAGGGGGGTGAAACCTCTCCCATTCCTGGGATGTCCGACCTCACTCTCAGCAGGACTTGGTTTTTTGGTGTCTGGGATGAGAGAGAGGCGAAGGGAGGGCGGGCATTATAGGGACAGATACCACCAACCCTTCGGTCTTCTTTGCCCCCCAGCATCTTGGCAGGGAAGAGGGCCAACTCTTGAATATCAAAGCAAGGTCAAAGGGGGGAAGGGCGCTTCTTTTTGAGAGGGATTTTGGGAGGGAAGCGAAGGTGTGCCCAGAAGGGTCTAAACGCAGCTGGCTTCTTGCAAGGCTGCGCGCCTCCCTTCTGGAATCAATAATAATAAAAAGAGAGCGATTCTTCAGCAGCTCCATGGAGACCATTGCCTCCAGCAAGGAGTTCTTGCTCCAAGGAAGGGAGAAAGCGCTCCTTTCTCTGGCCAGATGCTGCAAGCTTCCCTCCTCCTTCCTCTCCCCTTCTTGGATGCATTTGGGAAGGAGATGGGAGAGAATCCCAAGCCACTGCTCTCTTTTTAAGAATTGGGAAAGGGTTACACTTCGCCTCTTCTCCCCTATACCTGTTGAAGGGTTGCATTGCCACCTGAAAAGGGTGGAGAGAAGATTATAGCTACCATCACTGCTATTTTGGAGGTTCTCGCTTGTGGTGTCCCCCAGGTTTAGGAGTGGCTCCCTCATTCTCATGGAGTCTCATGGGGAAGTTGAAGAGGAAGAGACCGATGAAGTAGGAAGGTAGGGAAAGAAGGAAGAGATCTTCTCCCCCATCTCCATGTTGAGCTCCTGACAAAGGCATCTCTCTGGGGAATATTGGCAGAAATTGCCTTTGGAGGAGCCATCCATTGTTCAATAAAGCCAGAAGACTTGGGAGGCACAGCTATGGCTTTGGCTGGAGACATCATCCAGACCCATGGCTTTGTCTCAATGGGTTTATGGATCCCCTACTGAATCCCCTACTTGATAAATCTACTTGAGAAGATTGCTTACTCCCATGTAATGACTTGGGGGATACAGCTATAGTTTTGACTGGAGACATCATCCCGCCCCATGGCTTTGTCTCAATGGCTTTATGGATCCCGTACTGAATCCCCTACTTGAGGAGTCTACTTGAGAAGATTGTTTACTCCCATGTAAAGACTTGGGGGACACAGCTATAGCTTTGACTGGAGACATCATCCATCCCCAAGGCTTTGTCTCAATGGGTTTATGGATCCCCGTACTGAATCCCCTTGAGAAGTCTACCATAGGAGGTGTTGGCGGATCCATATTCACCTGGATCATGGTCACTTCCTCTTCCCTCCTCTATCTTTCCAAGGCTACCCTCCAAGTCCCTGCCTTTTCCCAGTTCTCCTTCAAGGCTGGACTTGATGTGGTACCTTTCCCATAGAAATAATCAATTCATGGAAGAAGATTGCTTACTCCCATATAAAAACTTGGGGGACACAGCTATAGCTTTGACTGGAGTCATCATCCAGCCCCTGGCTTTGGCTCAATGGGTTTGTGGATCACGTACTGAATCCTTATATGCCTTTTCCACCCACCCAAATCTCAAGGAAAAGAGAAAGGTGTCCTTCAAGTGGTCATGAATGGGATCCCCTTGGGAAGTCTACCATAGGAGGTGTTGGTGGATCCATATTCACCTGGATCAGGGCCACTTCCTCTTCCCTCCTCTACCTTTCCAATACTACCCTCCAAGTCCCTGCCTTTTCCCAGTTCTCCTTCAAGGGTGGACTAGATGTGGTACCTTTCCCATCGAAATAATCAATTCAGGGAAGAAGATTGCTTACTCCCATGTAAAGCAGCAGAAGGTTACTCCAGGAAGTAAACCCCATGTGAGAATTAGGTATATGGGATTCCAATGGGAAGGTGCCCAACAAAGTGCTCAGATTCTACTCAACAGGTGTGTAGACCAGCTGGGTTTTGAGAGAGAAAGAAAATAATTGGGCTGTTTCCATAAATGACCAAGACTTTAAGTGGTTCCTTCAAAGGCCATGCTTCTTATCTTCATGGAAAATTTAGCTGTGTTTGGGTGTTTTCTAAGTTCAGAGTGGAGATTTGGGTGTCAATTATGGCCTAGATTCCTTGGACGAAGGGAGGTCCTGGTCCCAATTGTGTTTTAGAGAGTCAAAACTGTGTCTGCTCCTCAAGAACTGGATGGTGACCTATCCTTCTGAAAAGGAACTTTGGAAAAATACCAGTGAGATAGAGCCAGAGAGATTTATGTATTTCTTTGTTTATTGCCAAGACCGTTAAATGTCAGGGTATTTGAGTAATCCCAAATGCAAGGATTCAGAAAAATATAATGCTGGCAGTGCGCTAAAAATAAGGGGGCTGAGTGGATTAGATTTACAGCTGAGGAAAAAGCAACGGGAATATGAACAGCATAAGAAATGGTTTTCCTCCTCCCATCCCTATGAGCTGGGGTTAAATACCTGTAGTCCTCCCTAAACAGTCACAATGTAGATATTTAGGATGCCTGAAAAACCCTGTATTTTGGTCTGCTGGTTTGCATACACCAAGAGAAACCCATGCTTTCCCTGGCTGTGGGTTTTCTCTTGCAAAATCCATGGGAGTTCAGCTGGACACTCAGCATAAAATGGTGTCTTTCTGGTAGTCGACTTTGGAAATCATCCAGACATTGAGCAGCAATTTCCTTGGTTTTTAACTGTTTGGGTTGAGATTTGGAAGAGCAAATTAAGCTCTAAATCTTCCACAGGGAGAGTTGGTGTTGAATGCCATAGGATTGAACTGATGAGTAAACCTATACAGGATTGAACTACAGCATTTTGTGGGGAATTGTGAAGGGTTTGGGGAATGTGAGGCCAATGAAAGCTGTTGATGGCCATGAGTGGTCAACCAACCATGGATTCCTTGCCTTTGAGCTAACAGGAGAAGGTTGATCTTCTTGCCTTCACTAGACTGGAAGCCATGCAAAATTTCAAAGCTTGTTTGGAAGGTAATGCTTGGATTGAAGGACTCCAACTAATGTTGGAATCCTTCAACCCACGCATGACCCTCCAAATAGTGAACTAGAAAAATGGCTACATATCCCCGCTGTACACCCAAACATATTAATGGTATTGAGTCCAACTGTCCTGAATTAATTGGGTGAAGTTATTTCATTTGCCTTAGACTCCAAGATCTTCTATGGAGCATACATCTTCATTCATGGCACGTCTGTTGTGAGTAATTGGGATAGAATAAGGACTTGGGAGAAATGCTCCTGAGGAATCTCATCCAAGTCATTTAGAACTGGGGTCCATCCCTCTTTTTCTTTCCATTGGGCTGAATGTCTTTCTCACAAGCACAGGGTGTCTCTAACTCAAAATGAGTAGTCAGGGATGGGTAGCAGGCGAGAGATGGAGAACAGAGGCAATGAATCACACACAGACAGGAGTTTTCATCTTGACAAGAGAAAACGCAGTTTCTGTAAATCAAGATTTTCATCAGGAACTCTTCTAAGGGAAATGGCATTTTTCTACGCTCCCAATAGTATCTCTCTGTAGGTCTACTCATCCATCATAGCCATTCTGTGTATAGTTTTATCTCCTCATCTTTCCCCAGATCGGTTCAGGACACCATTTGTCCTACAACTTGACTCTAAGTGTGAGAACTCAGAAGCTTGTCTTCCGAAGTCTCCTATGTTATGTACCTTCCATCTTGGGATATATTTAAGACTTCAATATGATCTTATGTTTCCCACTCTCTTCATCTTACTGTGATATTTGCCTGGCATATGCAAAATCATGCTTTGTTGTTGTTGAGAACCTTGAAATCAGTTCCAACTTAAGGCAGCTCTAACACAGGATTGTCTGGGACTGAGAGTATGTCACCTAATGAGCTTTCTATGACCAAGCATGGAAATGAACCCTGGTCTTCAGAGTCAGAGTCCAGCGTACACACCACTTCATCACAGCAGTTCTCTAAAAACTATCTTTCTCTCTTCCCTAAATAAATAAGATCTTTCTATAACCAAATAAGCCCTTCTCACTCTTGCAAAATGTATGTACATCCTTGCTAGAAAAATAGTTTAACTTTGTGACTTGTTGAGTAAAAACATTTGCGCCATCTGGCAACTTATGGAGACCTTATGGATTTCATAGGGATTTCTATCACTAATGCCTTCTCTGGAAGTATACAGGGCCTGATATTCCTCGATGGTCCTCCTTCCAAGTATCAAACCAGCTCCAACCCTGCTTGACTTTGAAAATAAGACAGGATCTAGTACCACTTTCTGAACTACCTTTGAAAGCATTATGGTTTTTTTTTCCAAAATAGAGGAGTTAGAAAACCTCTTCACAATAATAACAAATTGTCAAGGTTGCACAAGAGTCAGCATGGCATAATGCTTTGTGTGTTGTACTGTGGCCCCATCTACACTGCCATGAAATTGTCACGATGCCAGGGCTCTGCCTTATTCAGATAGAGATGAACCAAACAAATACCCAGTTTGTATCAAGCATTTTAATTAAAACAGCACTTACTTTCTGGCTGTTTTAATAGCCCCAAATATAAAACATAAAGATTGCACTCAGCCACAGAATATAGAACAAAAACAGCAAACACTGTTGCAGGTTCAAGATAACTCTGTAGTCAAAAGGTCCAGTCCAGTGGTCAAACGCCGAGAGTTCAATAAACAAAGTCCAGGGATCAAGAGTCTCAACCGTAGTCAAAAGCCAGTCCAAAGATTCAAGGTTCCAGGATTCCAAAGGTTCAGGAGACAGGCCAGGACACCGAAAATCCACAAACCTGGGGGGAAACCAGCAGCATCTACCACCAAGATAAAACAAATGCTTCCCCCCCCCCCCGAAGATCAGTCCCAAGGCTCGCTCCTTATATCCAAAACACCCAGCTGCAACCCATCTCTTGCATACCTCCACCCTCAATTGCTTTCACCCATGAACTCTTACTTACAGATTACTCAACCCTTTAGAACTAAGAGAACCCTTTAGAACATCTGCTAGGCCTAGCACCATCAACTACAGAACATGATACATGACAGATAAGTGCTTTGAAACTGTATTATATGACAGTGTAGATCAGGTATTGGCAAACTCTGACCCTCCAGGTATTTTGGACTTCCAACTCCCACAAATGCTAACCACCGGTAGGTGGCTAGGAATTGTGCGAGTTGAAGTCCAAAACATCTGGAGAACTTAAGTTTGCCCATGCCTGGTGTAGATGGAGCCTATGACTTTGGATACCAGGGTTCAAATTCCTGCTCTGTCATGAAAGACAGACACCCCAGGAAAGCCATATCTTCTCAAACCCAGAAAATACTATAATGTCACTTTGGGATCACTATGAGTTTAAAATTGCTTGATTGGATGCTCCCAACAGCTAATTGTAAGCTGGATAGTTTTTCCATTCTGTTTTTTTCCTCTCTTTATTTAAAGTGTGTATACCAAAGTGATGTGATGGTTTGGTACAAAATAATGCTTGGTGAGGTTCATCTTTTGAATAAATGGAAATTCCTCTATGTTGCCGAGAGATGGCACTCTTTCTCCAAATATTGCTCTTCTTGGCCTATGGTGGGATCTTTTAAAGGGGATTATGCCCGGAGTGATGTGGTTCCTTGGTGTGCAGTTAAAATACAAGATTGGAAATGCAGGGGAGGAGGGGGCCATATGAATGATGGAAATCCAATGCCAAGACCTCGTTGCCTCAAGAAATCTGCTTTGTGCTTTATGGTTCCCTCTCTGAAGACCTGCGATGTGCCAGGATCCTGGTTTGAGGGAAGCTTTTCTGCTTCTCTTGTTTGACTGAAGTCCCAGTTTCAAGGCTAGAGAAACAGAACACTGTTTATGCCCTGGAATCTGATTAAGCCATCAGGATGGAACTGATGTCAAGAAATATCTCAACATACAGTGTTTTCTCATTGGGGAAGAAGGCAAGAAGTGTTGAAGTTCGGCATGGCCTGGAAATACTCTCTGTTCTGGGAGGAAACCATAGCAGAAGCTGACCAATACAATACAAAGGCTGTAGGTCAATGGTTCTCTACTTGTGGGTCCCCAGGTGTTTTGGCCTACAACTCCCAGAAATCCCAGCCAGTTTACTAGCAGTTATGATTTCTGAGAGTTGAAGGCCAAAACATCTGGGAATCCACATGTTGAGAACCACTGCAGATAGTACAGTTCAGTACAATTGTCATAACTGCAGAACCGGTATCTTTACTTTCATTTGCCACGTCTGACAAACTGTGTCTTCTCTAGGTATTTTCTCCATGATATTTTTGGGCCAGAAGTCCTTCATTTCAATAGGGTTTGTTATTATCCATGGTTTTACACATCTACGCAAAGTCCAGGAAGGTATCCTCCATTGATATGTGGGTTGTAATCAATTGTCTCCACAGAAAGGATGGGGGGAAATTGGTGTCAAAAATGGACCCCTAGGACTGTTGTGGTCCTCAACCAAATTATCAGAATCTCCCTTTTTCTGGCTCTCAAAACTTGAATTGCCTTCTTTTTGTCATGCTTCATCTATATAGATTATTGGGATATGCATTCAGTCGAGGGTACAGATTGAGTGTCTCTTTTCTGAAGTACCTTGGACCAGTTGTGTTTGGAATTTTGGATTTTTCCCTCTAGATTTTGGAATATTTTTATTTCCATTTACTTACATAAGGAGATATCTTGGAGATGGGACCCAAATCAAAACATGAAATTCATGTATGTTTCATAGGTAACCTTATAGACATAGCCTGAACATAATTTGATATTCAAGGTTTTTAATACATTGTGTACATCAAACAATTGGAAAGCAAAGGTGGCATCTTCCCAGACGCCCACATGGAGAGTTTTGGATTTTGGAGTATTCTGAATTTGGTTGCTCAACCCATACTTGGAATTTTCTGCTGCTCCCCTGTTATTGCTCCCACTTAGGCGATCCCTCGTTGGACGAGTAAGATGGTCTTCCATTATGGGTTTCCCTGTGGGTCCACATGTGGCTGTGGAGCCCTATTCTTGCTCTCCATCTTCTTCCGCAGTGTGGGCATTGGTTTCCAGGTGGAAGGCGGTCCCGGTTGGGGTTGACTTGACGTGCTCCCATGTACTTCTAGTAAAATTGAAGAGAACTCAGTACCTTAGTTCTAGTGAACTCTAGTTTGAGGAGGTTCAAGGGAACTAAGAAGCTCCTCAAACCAGAAGTCCTAGAATCTATAAAGTTGAACTACCAGTATAATAGTTAAAGGGATTTCAAACTGTTGTGCATTTTTGGAAATCCCCAGGAGGGTCTTTCAAAATTTAAATTGATTGAACTCTGTAACCCAAGGTGAACCTATCACTGTTTTCTCTGTGTGATTTGTCCAGAATTGTCCAGTGCAAAAAGCTATGGTATCCAATCATTGTATAGCTTGCCTTTCCACATATTGCAGATGTAAGAAAGCAAAGATATCAATTCTCTACACAACCCACCTTTCCACGTATTGCAGGTGCTGATTTACAGTGTGAGATCTCAACATATAAGGAGAGATTTGTATTGAAAAAGTGATCCAAGAGATGGATGAAGGCAACTCTGGCTTGGGAGGCATCAAAACATGTTTACCAAACAGCAAAGTGTTCTCCTCCCACATGCTTTGTTTCTACTAACGTAAGAGGGCTGGAAAGATATGTTTTCCAGCCTAGTTTGCCTCTCTGGCAGCGAGTTTACCAGCTGTTAGGGTTTCTGGGAGTTGAAGGCCAAAAACATCTGGGGACCCTAGGTTGAGAACCACTGCTCTAGGGTGCATTTACATTGTAGAATTAATTCAATTTGCCACCACTTTAACTGGCATGACTTAATGGTATGGAATCATAGGAGTTGTAGTTTTACCGGATGTTGAGCCTTCTTTTAGTTTAATGGGATTGACTGATTGATTATACTGCCTTTCCGCCAACATGGAATACAACGGGGACTTACTGCATGAATTAAAAAAAGGATAACTTCAAAACTTTTGTATTCTGATTTTTAAGAGTGAGGCAAAAGAAGAAGATCTTTATTGTTTCAAACTATTGCCAAAGTTCTATAAAGATTTCTGTTAAATTTTCATTGCAGCATGTCAGTTTTGAGACTGCAGATTCTGTTTCTTTTGCCTTCAATCCGTTTACGTCTCAGTGGATATTTGAAGCTTGGCACACTGGGCCTCTGAACTCACAGTTCTTGCAGTACCTGAAATCAGGCAACACTGTGTAGACTCATATATTGCTGTTTCAAACTGTGTAGATGGAACTTTAAATAAGGACAGCGCTTATTGAAAGCCATTTGACAGCATTCAAAAGATGATCATGGCAAAGACATACATGTTCCATGTGAAAGGGTGGCTTCTGCAAGGAACATGTGAGTTTGCACAATAAGACATGCATAAGCTGGCAAATTTTAGGAAAAGCAAGGAAAGGATAAGGGCTTTTGGTCCTATGTTTTTCAGAGCATCTTGTTTTGCAGACATTAGCAAGTAGCACTGGCATTATCTCCAGGCTGGGAATAGCTTTCCAGATTGATTCTTGCAGAGGAAGCAACTGTTTAGAGCAAACTGCTGTAGCATCACAGTTGGAAAACCAAGCAGTATATTAGGACATTCTTGGTGACAATCTTGCCAACGTCTAGGGCCCCATCTCTACTGCCATATGATGCAGTTTTGAACTACATTATATGGTCATTATTGGTGAGGTCTAATACTCACAAGATAGACTTAAACTGGGGATGGAAATAAGATTTAAAAAGCCAAAACGTTGTATTGTTGGATGCTTTCATGGCCGGAATCACTGGGTTGTTGTGTGTTTTCTGGGCTGTATGACCATGTTCCAGAAGCATTCTCTCCTGAAGTTTCACCTGCATTCTATGGCAGGCATATTCAGATGGTGTGAGGTCTGTTGGAAACTAGAAAATGGGGAAACAAAGGATTCCCCTAGGCACTAAGAAGCCAGACCTTGAAAACTGCTAGGCCATTAAATGTTAATCAAGGTGGCCAATTGCTACATTTCCACTAGGGCTGGGCAACCACGGAAAAATGTGTTTCTAAACTCGATTCATTTTTAGGGGGTTTTTGCGTTTCGTTTTTTAAAAGAATTCAGAAATGTTCCTTTTAAAAAGTTCGAAATATACGAAATTTCGTAATATTACAAATCAATTACGAATCGATTTCGAAACAATTACGAATCGATTCGTAATGGCGGACGCGATTGCGCAGTATGCTAAAAAACCCTCCTAATGGGACAGGGGGAACTTCTGAAGCTTCCCTCTCCCTCTGTTGTTGACTGTTGGTGTGATAATTTATTTTTTAACCCTAAAACTTGCACCAGAAATATGGAAATAATTACAAAACAACAACGAAACAATTTCGAAACAATAACAAAATGATTTCAAAACAATTACGAAATAAATTGAAAAAAATTGTTTCGATTTTTAATTACTCCTGCATGGTTCAATATCAGATCGTAAGCTAAATTAAATACGAATTAATAACGAATTACGAAATTAACAAACGAAACCGCCCAGCCCTAATTTCCACCTATCTCAAACGGACAAGAGTTCTTTCTCTCACTTATTCCACAGATATATAAACCCCATTTTCCTAGTTTCCAACAGACCTCACAACCTTTGAGGATGCCTGCAAAACGTCAGGAGAGAAGGCTTCTGGAGTATGGCCATACAGTCCGGAAAACTCACAGCAAGCAAGCCAAAAAGTTCTTTATTGAATCGTGACAAGGAGAACTGGCAAATAAGGACTATCTTTGCAGTTTTGACTGTGGTAGGACTGTGGCGCAGCTGGCTGGGAGTCACCTGCAGTAAGATCACTGCTGACCGAAAGGTCATGCACTTCCGACCAATTTTTTGTAACTTGCAGTTGACCTTTGCAGCCCAAAAGTCAGTTGCATCTGTCAAGTAGGAAATTTAGGGACCGCTTATGCAGGGAGGCTAATTTAACTAATTTACGAGGCCATAAAAATCTCCAGCAAGCATGCAAAGAATGAGGAAGTACTTCATCTGTGTTACAAATGGTCGGTGAAGGGACAGCTCACCTGGTGGCCAGAATACCCTCAAGAAAAGCTGGAATGTTAAATTCCCTCTGTGTCTGTCTATATCTGTTCTGTGTCTATGGCATTGAATGCTTGCCATGTATATGTACATTGTAATCTACCCTGAGTCCCTGCGGGGTGAGAAAGGCAGAATATAAATAAATAAATATTGTAAATAAATTTTGCGAAATTTTTTTTTTTGCAACTCATTTAACCTCTGAAAGCAACATTTTCAGTTTAGCAGGCAAAATCTTCAACAGAAAATATTAAAAATTCTATGCTATATTATGTACTAACATTATATTATAAATTATGTCAGAAACATTAAAACATATTAATTTTAGTACCCAATATACTGTTTTCTTCACAGAAAATGTGGCTTTTGATACAAAAGATGACATGTATATTTTATGCTAAATAAAAGTTCAGCTATACTGTGGAAATAATTGAGCTTGACACCAGCTTAGCTGTCATGACTCAATGTTATGGAATCTTGGGATGTGTAGATTGATGAGGCATCAGCACTTTTGGGGAGAGAAGGGTAAAGACTCTGTAAAGCTTCAACTCTCATCCTTCCTTGTAGGGCCACATATGCTCCCAGGATTGTGCTTTGTCTTATCACAAGATAGAGGTAGACATTGAAGTTCTGAGAATCGGTAGTCCCAAGGGTTTGGATCCACCAAATCACAGCCCTTCTGCAGCATCAGAGGGCATTGGCCACCCTTGCATAGCTGCCACTGTGATGACTGGAATTGGCACTGCTTGACTCCTAGGATCTTAGCATCATAGAGATGGAAGAGATCCTTAGGGGCAACTAGTCCTACTCTATTCTGCCATGCAGACAGACACAATCCAAGAATCCCAATTGGTCACCATCCAGTCTCTAGAGAAGGAAACTCCATCATACTCACACACAGAATATTCCAAAGTCAAATGAAACTTAACTTCAGAAAGGTCTTCCTGATATTGACATGGAATCTCTTTTCCTGCAACTTAAGTCCATTGTGCCATGTCTTAGTTTCCGGAGCAACAGGGGGAATGCATGCTCTCTCCTCATTGTGACGTATTTTCAAATATTTTAAAATGGTTATCACGTCCACTTTTTCCAATCCCTTTTTCCTCCAAACTAAACATCCCTTGCTCCCTAAGTCTTTGTCCAAATAGGGATTCATGGTTTCCAGATCTTTGACTCTTGGTCTCCCTTCTCTGGACACGTTCTGGCTTGTCAATACCTTTATTGAATTGTGATGCCCAGAACTTGACACAGTGTTTTTTTGGCTGAGGTCTTAATGGAGTGGGATACATTAGGACTATGCATTCCTGCAAAATCAAAAACATGCAAATGTGAGTAGATCAATAAGTATATGATGACTCTTACCTTGTAGGCCAAAGTAGGAGCCTGAGATGTCAGTAAGCAGGCCTCCATTTTGGGAGTGTAAGCGAGGGAGGCAGACATCTTGGGAGTGTAAGAGTAGAAGAGGGGAGGAGCTGAAGCTCTCTCTGGATTGGTTAGGGCAGATGGGAGGAGTTTTAGCCGAGAGAGGGAAAAACTGTCAGCTTGACAGAAAGAGAGGGGAGATTGATTTTTGGCTTTGAAGAAGAAAGAGGGTTTTGGGAACAGAGAAGAGAGGTGGATGTATGGTTAGCTGAGATTTTTCTGTCAGAGGGCATTTGTGACAGGCGATTCTGCATTATTTGGCCAGGAGGGTCAAAGTAGATGCCTGAGTGCTTGTGTGGGATTTTTTTTTACACAAGTGGTTTGCTCTCTGGGGTCAGAGTAGTTTAGCTTTTAGAGGACTCTGTTTAGAGTGTAGCTAATTGCTCTGGGAACAACCTAGTTAGGTTTATCTGGGGTAGAGTGAGGAGTCTTACTCATATTTAAGTTAAGAAACCTGTTTAAGTAACCATTAAGAATATCGTGCCTCAGTAACCATTCAAGCTTGTGCGCCTCATCAATGAAGATAGTTGATTGTTTGTTTATATTATATCAATAAACATATTCTCTACTTCAACTTTTGAATAAGCCTCAGTGGTGATTCATTCTGTGAGAATTCCAGTGGTTTTTAACATCTTTACATCACAGCCAAAGGGAGAGCTGGTGGGCAGGAAAGAGTTTATCTCAGGGAACCATTCTTTAATATTCCCAAATTACTTTGGGTGGTGGCAGCAACTCTACCAGAGTATACACATTACCTCAACATACATCTAAACGCTCCGTGCCAGAATTATATTGGTGTCCAGTGGCGAGATTTATTTTGAGATATCAGACCATGATTCTTTAAAGTGGTGTACAGCTGTGGGATTAATAATCTATAATCCTTTAGAGCAGTGTCAAGGTATAATATAGGATCCTTTATAACTGGTGGCAAGATATAATATGTTTCATTAAATACAGCTGCAGAGGGAAGGTAACAGCACTCCATGCAGTCATGCTGGCCACATGACCTTGGAGGTGTCTAGAGACAGCGCTGGCTCTTCAGCTTCGAAATGGAGATGAGCACCACACCCCAGAGTCAGACATGATTGGACTTAATGTCAGAGGAAACCTTTACCTTTACCTATGGATTCCTGAGGAGTTGCCTAAAAATGGGAGTATTTGTGGGTTTGGAGATCCATGAGTGCTCCAAGAGGTCTTTAAATGGTAATTACATTGTCTGGATGTGACCCATATCTCATCAAATTCCCACCCCTCTCCTAAAAATGATAGAAATGTGTAGGAAGCCCCCCGCATCATCACCATCAGTAGGAGTGATTTCCAGTAGGAAAGCTAACAGCTATTTGGGTTACTCTGCATGCTCCATTCACTTGCGCATCCAAGTATTGAAAATTGCTTACAGTCAACCCCAAAGCGAGGACTGTGGCGTTATTTTGATTATACAGAGATAATCTTTTCTGATTCTTAGAGAAGCCACTTCCTTTGGGGAGGGGGTGATGGTGGAGAGGAATGATCGTAATTTAACTCACAGGCCTGCCTGATTGGGCACTTCATTTCACAAAGACACACATCAGTGCCTGCTTTATGAAAATTTAAATTGGCTACCTCGGCTGGGGAAAATGAAAGATCCCTTTATTCTTCCCTGAGAGTATGTTTTCCCTTTCTCTTTTCCTCCCTCTGCGTGGTATCCGAATCGTATCCGTGGGAGGCTTTCTTCCTCCTTTTCTTCCCTGCTGCTTCCTTTTGAAACCTCCCCTCCCATGTCCTTCAGCTTTGATCAGAAAATGACCAGATGACCAAAAATAAGTTGTACTCCATGCAGGCTGCACAGCAAGGGAGAGAAGCAGGGCTTTGTGGGATGTGACATTGAAAACTGCTCCAAAGCAAATGCACCCTTTCCCTGAAGCTTAGCCAATGGGTGTGCAATCTTTTCCAGAAGTAATTTGGATCTGATATTTCTATTAGGTTAGTGGGTAGAGTCAACATACGGAATGATCCTTATAGGACTGGTACCTATGGTTTAATTTTCCAATTTCTGACAAATTATGGCCTCTCAATGCATTTCTAGGTCCCCCAGGTGAGACTACGGTACTCATTGGGAGGAAGTGGGCTATAGGATTCAGGAATGCCAAGAAACGTATCTTCAAAGTAGGTCGTTGTAGGTTTTTTTGGGCTATATGGCCAGGGTCTAGAGCAGGGGTCCTCAAACTTTTTAAACAGAGGGCCAGGTCAAAGTCCCTCAAACTGTTGGAGGGTCAGATTATAATTTGAAAAAAAAAAACATGAATGAATTCCTATGCACACTACACATATCATATTTGTAATTCAAAAGACACTTAAAAACAATACAATAATTTATTTATTATTTATCTTATTTGGTTTACTTTTACCCCGCCCTTCTCACCCCGAAGGGGACTCAGGGCGGCTTACACATCCAAGGCACAATTCGATGCCCGTAACATACAACAGCAATAAAACAGAATAGCGCAAATTAGCAATTGACAACAATACATTACATCTATACCCGCTAAAACCAATAAAACCAATGAAATTTCATACAAACCGATACAACCCAATTACTCCTTATTGCCGGTCAATGTTCGTCATCTCATAGTTCAGAGTTTCCTTCCACATTTATCAGTCCTGCCGGTCCTATTTGTCTGGTTGTCCTTCCTAGTTAGCAGATTGCCCAAAGGCCTGGTCCCACAACCACCTCTTTACCTTCCTCCTGAAGGACAGGAGTGATGTCGATGCCCTGATATCCACTGGGAGTGAGTTCCACAGGTGAGGGGCCATCACTGAGAAGGCCCTGCTCCTCGTCCCCACCAGCCTCGCTTGGGAAAGTGGTGGGGTCGAGAGCAAGGCCCCCTCAGATGATCTTAAATTCCGTGGTGGGACGTAGAGGGAGATACGAAAAATGAAGAATTAAAATGAAGAATAATTTAACAAATATAAACTTATTAGTATTTCAATGGGAAGCGTGGGTCTACTTTTGGCTGATGAGATAGGATTGTTGTTGTGTGGTTTCAAGTCATTTCACACTTAGGTTGACCCTGAGTGA
The DNA here is from genome assembly GCF_037176765.1 of Anolis sagrei. Taxonomy (NCBI): domain Eukaryota; kingdom Metazoa; phylum Chordata; class Lepidosauria; order Squamata; family Anolidae; genus Anolis; species Anolis sagrei. Next base: position 8,152,936 of record NC_090024.1, on the reverse strand, counting down.
GGGCCGGGTAAATGACCTTGGAGGGCCTTAGTTTGAGGACCCCTGGTCTAGAGGCATCGGGAGAGAATGCCTCTAGAACATGGCCATATAACCCGAAAAAACCTACAACAACCCAGTGATTCCAGCCATGAAAGCCTTCAACAGTATCTTCAAAGTGATTCTATGATATTCTTTCACTGGAAGTTGACCATAAAGTTGTGCTGGATGATGTAACAATGCCTAGAGAGCTGCCTTCCAGGTGATTCCATAGTATGTTTCCACTGGAAGTTGACCATAGTGTTGTGCTGCAGACCTTATGATGCATACAGAGGTGATTCTATGGCAGTGGTGCATATCTTTGGCCCTCCAGTTGTTTGGGACTCGAATTTTCAGAATCCCTAGTCAGCTCTCCAATGGTTAGACCTTCTAGGAGCTGAGATCCAAACACCTGGAGAGCTACAGGTTGTGCACCACTCTTCTATAGCACGCTTCCACCAGAAGTCATTTGTTCAACAGGGTGTGCCATTATGATTGGTTTTGTGTATCCACGTGAAGTCCTAGAATGTATACCCTGTGGAGTTGTATACAGTATATATTTATAGTCAAGCTTTAGAACAGTGTTTCTCAACCTTCCTAATGTCGTGACCCCTTAATACAGTTCCTCATGTTGTGGTGACCCCCAACCATAAAATTATTTTCGTTGTTGCTTCAGAACTGTAATTTTGATATTGTTATGAATCATAATGTAAATATCTGATATGCATGATCTATTTTCATTCACTGGACCAAATTTGACACAAATACCCGATACACACAAACTTGAATAATGGTGGGGTTGGGGGGAGATTGATTTTGTCATTAGGGAGTTGTAATTGCTGGGATGTAAAGTTCACCTACAATCAAAGAGCATTCTGAACTCCACCAACTGTAGAATTGAACCAAACTTGTTGCATTAGTTGGAAATCCTGCATCCAGCAGTAAGTTGGATTTGGTAGCTAATGAACTCCTTTCCAATGCTATGATTGTATGATTGTCAATTTTAAAATATCCATTGTAAAACTGACCTTGAGTTTTGGAGTTGTAGTTCACCTATATCCAAAGAGCACTGTGGACTCAAACAATTATGGATCATGACCAACTTGGCACAAATATTCAATATGCCCAAATGTAAACACTGGTGGAGTTTGGGGGAAAAATAGACCTTGACATTTGGGAGTTGTAGTTGGTGGGATGTATAGTTCACCTACAATCAAAGAGCATTCTGAACCCCAACAATGACATAATTGGGCCAAACTTTCCACACTGAAACCCCATGACCACTAGAAAATACTTTTCTGATGGTCTTTGGTGACCCCTCTGACACCCCCTCGCGACCCCTCCAGGGGTCCCGACCCCCAGGTTGAGAAACACTGTTTTAGCAGGTGCCATAACTCAGAGGTGGAGCAGTAGTAACTCATTCCCAAACATCTTCAGCTGGCATTTGGACACTCCATGGAAGCAATATAGCAAAAAGGGGGGAAAGCAGGGCCTTTGGTGGGGTGTTAAATCCATTAGTGCTCAATAATAGCAAATGTGACCTTCCTTGGAAGCTGAGTCAATTGGTATGCAACCCTTGCCAGAAATAACTTGTCTCTGCCATTTATATTAAAATAAAGGGCAGAGCCGACATGTGCATATATTTGTAACTTAGATGGTCAAATGGAGAATGTGGCTCAGAGGTAGAGTTGTAGCAAGCAGTTCTGAAATATCTTCAGCTGGGATTTGTGCAGGGAATCAGCTTGGATGTTTGTTATCTCCTTCTAAAGAAGACTAATTCAGGATCACTATGTTCTAGTTACCATTGTGGGATAAAACAGGGAAGTTGGGTGACAGTTTCCCCTCAGATCCCCGCTTTCCATGATGTGGGCTACATGTCCCAAATAGCAAGCTCACATTCTTTTGTTATCCTCTGAAAATGATGACCAGAAGTGACTTTGCATCATTTCCTGCCACCATTTTGAGAGGAATTGTTATGAAAATGGAAGTATTAACGGACAGGAGTGTCATGTATCATGTTCTGCAGTTGATGGTGGTTGGTGATGGTAGGCCTAGCAGTTGGTGATGGAAGAGTTAATGTAAGTCTTAGTTCTAAAGGGTTGACTAATCTGTAAGTAAGAGTTCATGGGTGAAAGCAATTAAGGGTGGAGGTATGCAAGAGATGGGTTGCAGCTGGGTGTTTTGGGATATAAGGAGTGAGCCTTGGAAATGATCTTTGGGAGAAAAGTATTGTCATATTTTGATGGTGGATGCTGCTGGTTGTTCCCCCAGATCTGTTGGATTTTTGGTGTCCTGACCTGTCTCCTGAATCTTTGGACTGGCTTTTGACTATGCTATAGACTCTTGATCCCTGGACTTTGCTCATTGGTGTTTGACCACTGGACTGGACCTTTTGACTACCGTGTTATCTTGAACCTGCAACAGCATTTGCTGTCAGCTTTGTTTTATATTCTGTGACTGAGTGCTATCTTTATGTTTTATGTTTTGGACTATTAAAAGAGCCAGAAAGCAAGTGCTGCTTTAATTAAATTGTTTAACACAAACTGAGTCTTTGTTTGGTTCATCTCTACCTGACTAAGGCAGAGCCCTGGCATTGTGACATGGAGGGAGATCCCATTGGGGTCTTTTTGCATTGAAGAAGTGCTGTTTTTGATTGAAAATTACTCCCAACTTATGAGGGCTTTGAGGTACTGGTGGTGGTGGTGATTTCAGGCACTGCAAAATTGAGGTCCAGGCTCTGCTTGTGGTCCATATGTCATACCTTCCCCACTCCTGATATAAAGATACATCTGCCTCTGTATCAATTTAAAAAACAAGGAGCTGAAGATAAATGCGGAACCCGTGGGAGGGAGATAGCTGTTCTAAATGGCAGCCACAATCCTGGATGTTCCCAACTGTGGAGTGTTAGAAATGTTGGATACTGAAAATATTTCATGCAGTATGCCTGGCAACCCACCTTTCCATTGTGACTGTTTTGAGAACTGACGGTGGAACCACCTGCCCACATCATGAAGAGTGTGGGTACGCAATGATGTAAGTCCTCTTAATTTTCCAGCCTCATATCTAAGAGGACTTCGGGCAAGGAAGAACCTCTTATGAACAAGCTTTAACGCCTCTTGTAGCAGTGTGCCCATTAAAAATACTATGTTCCTAATAGGCTAAGCATTTGGATGTCCAGATAGTAGACATTGGTGTTCCTTTCTTACCTGGGGAAGATTTGCCAGCAAAAATTAGAATTAGCAAAATGACTTCTCAGAAATTTGGCATGGCTTCTCTTGGGTGCTCAGTTGTGAAAAATATAGGAAGGCTGCACCTTTCTTAGAGAGAATTGCAGTAGATGACCTTTCCAAAGCTGGTTTTATACCATGGTTCACCTGAAGATAATGGTGGTCAAATACAAAAGTGGACTGAGCTCCTGGGTTTTGGATGGTTCCATTAATGGCAGATGGAGATTGGAGCAGATATTGCTTATTAGAAGTGTGCAATTTGGACAAAAGGCATGCCATTTTGGGGTCAATTGCTGGCTGGCCCCTCATTCTGTTTACCAGGAAGTTACTCAAATAGGGAGGGGTATTGCCATTTTCATTTGGAAAAGATTCAGCCCATTGGCTATAATGGGTAACTTAAATAGCTCAATCCTCAGTCATTTTAAGGTCTGTCTTCATGGAACGTACTTCAGTTTTAGACCCCATTTACAACTGCAGGCCTGGCAAGTTTCCAAACAATTCACCAATCAACTGAGTTTTTAGAATTATTTTAAGTTTTAACCATAACATAGAATCATAGAATCACAGAGTTGGAAGAGACCTCATGGGCCATCCAGTCCAACCCCCTGCCAAAAAGCAGGAATATTGCATTCAAATCACCCCTGACAGATGGCCATCCAGCCTCTGTTTAAAAGCTTCCAAAAAAGGAGCCTCCACCACAATCTGGGGCAGAGAGTTCCACTGCTGAACGGCTCTCACAGTCAGGAAGTTCTTCCTCGTGTTCAGATGGAATCTCCTTTCTTGTAGTTTGAAGCCATTGTTCCATTGCATCCTAGTCTTGAGGGCAGCAGAAAACAAGCTTGCTCCCTCCTCCCTATGACCTTTCCTCACATATTTATACATGACCCTCATCATGTCTCCTCTCAGCCTTCTCTTCTTCAGGCTAAACATGCCCAGCTCCCTAAGCCGCTCCTCATAGGGCTTGTTCTCCAGACCCTTGATCAGGCCCGTAGCCAGGATTTCGTTTCGGGGGGGGCTAAAAAATTTTCAGGGGGGGTTTCGGGGGGGGCTGAGTTTCGGGGGGGGGCTGAGTCTGAGTGAAAGAGGGTCTAGCCTAGCAAACCTTTTGTATCATCACCCCAATACCCCCATACATATGGGATATATTGAGAATGGTGATCAAATCATGATATTAATAAACATAACAGTTTAAATAATGCACCAGTAAGGCCTTTTCGCGAACCACCATGAGAATTTCGGGGGGGGCTGAAGCCCCCCGAGCCCCCCCCCTGGCTACATGCCTGCCCTTGATCATTTTAGTCACCCTCCTCAGGACACATTCCAGCTTGTCAATATCTCTTCAATTGTGGTGCCCAGAACTGGACACAATATTCCAGGTGTAGTCTAAGCAAGGCAGAATAGAGGGGTAGCATTACTTCCCTGGATCTAGACACTATGCTCCTCTTGATGCAGGCCAAAATCCCATTGGCTTGCATCAACATGTTTAAAAATAAGACAAACTGCAAGAGAAGGTTCTGGTAATTGTAGCTACTGCTTGTGTCCATTCTCAGCCAATAAGATCATGGACAAACCAGGCTTTTTATTGGCTGAGAAACACACACACACACACACACACAGAAACTTCAATTCCCATCTGAGATGAACTCAGAGACTTTTCAATGCCTTGTCCATTCAATTTCTGCTGGGAAAATGAGTTCCCAGTAGGACCGCAGAGACCTCTCTGGAGGAGTTGCCTAGGGAAAGTTTCCAAAAAAGAAATGGAGGGACTCTGCTTCTGCTGGGAGGGAGAAAAAAAAACGCTCAACAGATCCCTGCCTCAGGTATGCAGACTTAACTCCTTCCTCTCCAGCAACCAATAAAATTTATTTATTTATTTATTTATTTACTTTGCTTATATACCACTGTTCTCAGCCCGGGGGCGACTCACAGCGGTTTACAACATAGAAAGAACAAGGTTCAAAATTCAAGACACAATATAAAAATAATCCACAATCCAGCATTAACCAAAAAACATCATCATCAAAAAACATCATAATTACTACAAAAGCCATTCCGTGTCATCTCATCGTCCAAACCACAATCCAGTATCATTTTCCGTTGTTCCATTCCTATAGTCATTACCAATCATTGCACTTCTTGTTCAAATGCCTTCTTGAACAACCAAGTCTTTAGTTTCCTGCGGAATATCATCAGGGAAGGGGCCAGTCTGATGTCCACGGGAAGGGTGTTCCACAGCCGAGGAGCCACCACCGAGAAGGCCCTATCTCTCGTCCCCGCCAGCCGTGCTTGTGAGGCAGGCGGGATCGAGAGCAGGGCCTCCCCGGAAGATCTCAAAGTCCTCGTGGGCTCGTAGGTCGAGATGGGGTCGGATAGGTATCTTGGGCCGGAACCATTTAGGGCTTTATAGGCCAACGCCAGCACCTTGAATTGAGCCCGGTAGCCAGTGGAGCTGGTACAACAAGGGGGTTGTATGCTCCCTGCGTCCCGCTCCTGTTAGTATCATGGCTGCCGCACGTTGGACCAATTGAAGCTTCCGGGCCGTCTTCAAAGGCAACCCCACGTAGAGAGCGTTGCAGTAATCTAAGCGGGATGTAACCAGAGCGTGGACTACCATGGCCAAGTCAGACTTCCCAAGGTACGGGCGCAGCTGGCGCACGAGCCTAAGCTGTGCAAATGCTCCCCTGGTCACCGCCAAGACCTGGGTTTCCAGGCTCAGCGATGAGTCCAGGATCACACCCAAGCTGCGAACCTGCGCCTTCAAGGGGAGTGCGACCCCATCTAGCACAGGCTGTAACCCTATGCACTGTTTGGCCTTGCGACTGACCAGGAGTACCTCTGTCTTGTCTGGATTCAATTTCAATTTGTTCGCCCTCATCCAGACCGTCACAGCTCCCTTAATCCATTTTGCCAGACTTTGCTTCTCCCTCCCACTCCCTCATTCTGTTTTGGATATTATACACAACAGACCACCAAATATTATATACCGTTTCCATTCAAACTGATTCAGGCTCAAGTCTGTTGCTAACTCTACAATAGACAGGAGGCCTGTTTCGTGTTGAAGCTGGATAATCTTCATTTCAAATAAGTTTTGCAGGAAGTGATGTCAACTAACAGCAATATGACTTATCTGCTGTTAGGCACTTATGTACACGTATGCTGTTTCACGTCACAGCTATAGTTCAAGGTTGTAGCTCACCAACGATTCATTGTAAATTCAGAAGCTGGCTGGGTGGAAATGTCACTGTCTTTCTAAAGTGAGTCACAAAGTAGGCAGAGAAATTGCCACCCACAAATAAAAAATCCTTGAGAAACTATGGTTCTGCACCTTCAATGGAGCCTTTCCCCCATGAACTCTAAGGTCAGCAAACCACATTTGCCCAAGTCAGTGCATATTCATAGTTAATATTTCTTCATCATACAAAAACCTTGGGTATCCTTTATACTTACTTACTTACTTACTTAGGTGATCCCTTGTTGTCTGAGTAGGATTGACTTCCAAGATCAGTGTACTGGTGGTGGGTCCCTAGGTGACTGTGGAGATCTATCCTTGACCTGCATCTTCTCCCACAGTGAGGGCATTGGTTTCCAGGTGGAAGGCGGTCCCAGTCAGGGTTGGCTTGATGCACCTTCCTCTTGGCACATTTCTCTCGTTCGCCCTCCATTCATGCTTCTTCAAATTCTACAGCACTTCTGGCCACAGCTGACCTCCAGCTGGAGCGCTCAAGGGCCAGGGCTTCCCAGTTCTCAGTGTCTATGCCAGAGTTTTCAAGGTTGGCTTTGAGCCCAACTTTAAATCTCTTTTCCTGCCCACCAACATTCTGTTTTCCAGGTTGTTGTAGGTTTTTGGGGGCTATATGGCCATGACCTAGAGGCATTCTCTCCTGATGTTTCACCTGCATCTATAGCAAGCATCCTCAGAGGTAGTGAGGACCCCACTTCCTCTGAGGATGCTTGCCATAGATGCAGGCGAAACATCAGGAGAGAATGCCTCTAGACCATGGCCATATAGCCCGAAAAAACCTACAACAACCTAGTGATTCCAGCCATGAAAGCCTTCAACAATACATTCCGTTTTCTGTTCTTGAGTTTGGAGTAGAGCAACTGCTTTGGGAGACGGTGGTTGGGCATCTGGACAACGTGGCCGGTCCAGCGGAGTTGATGGCGGAGGACCATTGCTTCAGTGCTAGTGGTCTTTGCTTCTTCCAGCACACTGACATTTGTCTGCTTGTCTTCCCAAGAGATTTGCAGGATTTTTCAGAGGCAACGCTGATGGAATCGTTCTAGGAGTTGCATGTGACATCTCGAAGGCATAAAGCAGGGTTGGAAGGACAATAGCTTTATAAACAAGCACCTTGTTATCCCTACAGATGTCCCAGCCCTCAAACCAATTTAACTTTATATTGTATTCTTTATATTCTTCATATTGTATTCTTTATATGCCAGATGTGACTCATTCATCCTCAGTGCCATCTTGAATTTTCTGCAATGTTTCCCAAGTTGGAAACACTTCTCTCTTAACTATTTATTTATTTTATATTTTTCTTAACTAAGTCTCTTACTGGGTTGTTGTAGGTTTTTTGGGCTATATGGCCATGGTCTAGAGGCATTCTTTCCTGACATTTCGCCTGCATCTATGGCAAGCATCCTCAGAGGTAGTGAGGATGCTTGCCATAGATGCAGGCAAAACGTCAGGAGAGAATTTATTTATTTATTTATTTATTTATTTAATTAATTTGTATACTGCTCTTCTCAGCCCTTAGGCAACTCAGAGCGGTTAACAACAACAGTTTCAATATACATAGTACAAAATCATTGGACATTTAAAGCAATAGTAAACAATTAATTAAACATCAGACATCAAACATCAATATAACAAATCCATCACGTCTAATTGATAGAATCAGAATCCAGTCTCATTATCCTTATTCCGTGTTCCAACAAACAATTACACTGCCTAGTCGAATGCCTGTTCGAATAGCCGGGTCTTCACTTTCCTCTGGAATGCCAACAGGGAAGGGGCCGATCTGATTTCTGTGGAAGGGCATTGCACAGCTGAGGGGCAACCACTGAGAAGGTCCTGTCTTTCATCCCCGCCAGGCATTCTTGTGAAGCTGGCAGGATCGAGAGAAGGGCCTCCCCAGATGATCTTAATGTCCTAACTGGTTCATAGGAGGAGTTGCGTTTGGACAGATAGGTTGGGCCAGAACCGTTTAGGGCTTTAAAGGCTAAAGCCAGCACTTTGAATTGTGCCCGGTAGCAAATTGGCAGCCAGTGACGCTGGCACAACAAAGGAGTTATATGCTCCCTGAGTGCTGCTCCTCTAGAGAATGCCTCTAGACCATGGCCATATAGCCCAAAAAAACCTCCACCACCCCAGTGATTCCAGCCATAAAAGCCTTTGACAACAAGTATATTATTATTTACAACTCAACAATAGCAAAACAACTTCAAAGGCAGTTTGTCTCTGCAGACCTATTGCCAGGAGGATGAACAGCACAGAAGGCCTTCATACCTCAGTTTTTGTTTCTGGCTTTGCCAGAAATATCTGGCTGGGCACCACTGGAAGCAAGATGTTGAGCCAGCTGAAGCTACTGTTGGATTAGCCAGTCTTACATGCTCACAAGTAGCATATTGCATTTGATTGTGTTCCTATCTATCCAGAGGGGGAAACATATGGCCTTCCATAGATCTGTAACTTCCATCATCCATAGCCAGTGCAACCAGTGTTGAAAGATTATAGAGGATCTGTCCAGCAACATCAGAGGGACCACATGTTCTCTATCCCTTGTGAATGCAGGCTGACAGCAGGAGAAGCAATAGTTTCGAACGGCAGAAGCAGAGTGCATCCAAACCAGAGGTGGAGACAAAAGATTTGACAGAGAAAGAAATGGAATAAAATACAATGTTCATACACCATGTGCAGCATGTCCAGCAGTCATAGAATGATAGCATATTAAATTTCAAATAATTTTATTGTACAAGCCCAAAGCCATGACAAAAAGGCACAAAATGCATAGAGTAGTATTCTCAAATAAAACAAGAATCAGAAGATAGAGAACAAAGGCCATCATCATGCTCACACAAAGAGCAAATATGATGTGAATTATCGATTACAGATACATTCTTGCGTGGGCGGGGGTCAGAATTAGCCCCTTAAGTCTCCATGGTATCTCTCCATTGGAAGAGACCACAAGGAACATCTAGTTAAATCCTTTGCCATATCATGAAGGAATATACACAACGAAAGCACTCCTAAAAGCTATCTACCAAGCACTGTCCTAGAGCAGTGTTTCTCAACCTGGGGGTCGGGACCCCTGAGGGGGTCATGAGAGGGTGTCAAAGGGGTCACCAAAGACCATCAGAAAACATAGTATTTTCTGTTGGTCATTGGGATTCTGTGTGGGAAGTTTGACCCAATTCTATTGTTGGTCGAGTTCAGTTGATTGTAGGTGAACTATAAATCCCAACAACTACAACTCCCAAATGTCAAGGTATATTTTCCCCACACTCTATCAGTGTTCACATTTGGGCATATTGAGTATTCATGCCAAGTTTGGTCCATATCCATCATTGCATGAATCCACAGCACTCCTCTGGATATAGGTGAACTACAACTCCCAAACTCAAGGTCAATGCCCACAAAACCCTTCCAGTGTTTTCTGTTGGTCATGGGAGTTCTGTGTGCCAAGTTCGGTTTAAATCCATCACCGGTGGAGTTCAGAATGCTCTTTGATTTTAGGTGAACTATAAATCCCAGCAATTATAACTCCCAAATTACAAAATCAATCCTCCCCCCAACCCCACTAGCATTCACATTTGGGCATATTGGGTATTTGCGCTCAATTTAGTGCAGTGAATGAAAATACACCCTGCATATCAGATATTTACATTACGATTTATAACAGTCTTAGTAAAATGACAGGTATCAAGTAGCAACGAAAACAATATTGTGGTTGGGGGTCACCACAAGATATGGAACTGCATTAAGGGGTCACGGCATTAGCAAGGTTGAGAACCACTGTCCTAGAGCATAAAGAAAAACATTGTCACTATTTGGCTCCATATATGACATTGCAATAATCAAGGATTTCTATCCCTAGTTCAAAGTGTTATGTCTGATGGGATGGTGGTGTTTGTTCTTCAACATTTTGGGGCATTGTTTGGTTCTCTTGCTAGAGCAGCCATAATTGGACAAAGAAACCTGCACATTGACAGCTAGGCTGTGAGGTATTTGTTGACTCTTTGACAGAACATTTGATGTGTCTATCAAAATGCCTTCTAGGCAGAGAGAATAGCCACATTTTGTCACAGCAGGTATTGAGGTTGACTTCAATTACTAAGATGGCCTCTTTTGTGGAGCAGATGGGTTTCTCTGAGAGTGCATGTGCACTGTAAAAGTAATGCAGTTTGACACCACTTCGACTGCCATGGCTCAGAGGAATCCTGAGAACTGTCGTTTTACAAGTCTTATTTCTCAAAGACTTTTGGTGGCTCACCAAAGACAAATCCAGCAGTGAGCCATAGCAGTTAAAGTAGTCTCAAACTGCATTGATTTTATAGTATATATCAGTGGTTCCCAACCTTTCCTTGACCAGGGACCACTTGACCAAAGATCACTTTGACCTGGGACCACTCTCCAATATTAATGCCAACAGGGTTACAAATCAGTTTTTCGTCAACTTTAGATTCAGTTTGGTTATTTGGGGAGCTGATTCAGAAAACTGTATTGGATAGGCACATCAGCTCTAGTTTCTGATACAGAACATATACCATCCAGTAGTCGCCATCTGTTCACACACAGAAACCCATATTTTATAAGCCTTGGCTCTAAGAGAGAGTTTTGCAAGACCAGTCACTCTCATTGACCTTCTGGCAAGGAAACTAGTCCAATGTGGGCTAGGCAAAACTACGGTGAGGTGGATCTGTAATTGGTTAAGTGGACAAACACAGAGAGTGCTCACTAATGCTTCCTCTTCATCTTGGAAAGAAGTGACAAGTGGAGTGCCGCAGGGTTCCGTCCTGGGCCCGGTCCTGTTCAACATCTTTATTAATGACTTAGATGAAGGGCTAGAAGGCATGATCATCAAGTTTGCAGACGACACCAAATTGGGAGGGATAGCCAATAGTCCAGAGGACAGGAGCAGAATTCAAAACGATCTTGACAGATTAGAGAGATGGGCCAAAACTAACAAAATGAAGTTCAACAGTGACAAATGCAAGATACTTTGGCAGAAAAAATGAAATGCAAAGATACAGAATGGGGGACAATGCCTGGTTCGAGAGCAGTACGTGTGAAAAAGATCTTGGAGCCCTCGTGGACAACAAGTTAAACATGAGCCAACAATGTGATGTGGCGGCAAAAAAAGCCAATGGGATTTTGGCCTGCATCAATAGGAGCATAGTGTCTAGATCTAAGGAAGTAATGCTACCCCTCTATTCTGCTTTGGTTAGACCACATCTGGAATATTGTGTCCAATTCTGGGCACCACTATTCAAGAGAGATATTGACAAGCTGGAATGTGTCCAGAGGAGGGCGACTAAAATGATCAAGGGTCTGGAGAACAAGCCCTATGAGGAGCGGCTCAGGGAACTGGGCATGTTTAGCCTGAAGAAGAGAAGGCTGAGAGGAGATATGATAGCCATGTATAAATATGTGAGAGGAAGCCACAGGGAGGAGGGAGCAAGCTTGTTTTCTGCTTCCTTGGAGACTAGGACGCGGAACAATGGCTTCAAACTACAAGAGAGGAGATTCCATCTGAACATTAGGAAGAACTTCCTGACTGTGAGAGCCGTTCAGCAGTGGAACTCTCTGCCCCGGAGTGTGGTGGAGGCTCCTTCTTTGGAGGCTTTTAAGCAGAGACTGGATGGCCATCTGTCAGGGGTGATTTGAATGCAATATTCCTGCTTCTTGGCAGGGGGTTGGACTGGATGGCCCAGGAGGTCTCTTCCAACTCTTTGATTCTATGATTCTAGGGTTACGAATCAGTTTTTTGTCAACTTTAGATTCAGTTTGGTTATTTGGGGAGCTGATTCAGAAAACTGCATTGGATAGACACATCAGCTCTAGTTTCTGATACAGAACATATACCATCCAGTAGTCGCCATCTGTTTGCCCACAGAAAACCATATTTAATAAGCCTTGGCTCTAAAAGAGAGTTTTGTAAGACCAGTCACTCTCATTGCAACAATATAGTAATGGGTTGTTGTAGGTACCTCACTATCTCTGAAGATGCTTGCCATAGATGCAGGCGAAACGTCAGGAGAGAATGCCTCTAGACCATGGCCATATAGCGCGAAAAAACCTACAACAACCCAGTGATTCCGGCCATGAAAGCCTTCAACAATACAATATAGTAATGGTGAGGCCATGGACCATATTTTAGTTCTTCCAGAGCACTGGTGGTCCATAGACCATAGGTTGAGAACCATTGGTATAGATGCACTTCTAGACTTTCAGTAACGGAGAAGCTATTAAGGTATCAATTTCCAGCTTCAGTTGAAGCATAGAAGGCCCTAAAACATCATAGAGGTGGAAAAATGTAACAGTTATTATTATGTATGCAAGGCTGAAGATTAAATGTATGTTGTGGTAGAATTTTGGAAGCTAAATGAGGTCAGTGATGGTTAATTGTGGGAAAGAGCCAAGGAATATTTGCAGGCTGCATTCCAGAGGTAGAATCTCCTAGATCCCCTTGCTATGTCTTGTCTAAGAAAACTACGAGGGTTGAATGAAAAGTAATGCCTCCACCTTTGTAACTCCTCAACAGATGGCAGTACTGGTATGTGGCAGGTACTGGCTTGTTCAGTTGACTCTCCTCTACAGTTCCATTTTGGCAGGAAGCCTTAGCTTTGAACGGTTGTGTTGTTAAAGTGCAAAGTATGGAACCCTGTGCAGACAGTCAGTCAATGCAACTTAAGCAACATGCAGTCATTGAATTCTTGACAGCAGAAGCTGTCACCTCAACATCTTTAAACTTACTCACTCAATGATGCACAGTACTCACATCAACACAATCATCATAAACAGCTTGCTTTCTCTGATGAATCTCTTTTGGGGTGACACCTTCTGCTGTCAAGAATTCAATGACTGCACATTGCTTTAGTCACATTGATCGACCGTCTGCGCAGGGTTCCATACTGCACACTTTAACAACACAACTGTTAAATGCTAAGGCTTCCTACCAAAATGAAACTGTAGAGGAGAGTCTACTGAACAAGCCAGTACCTGCTGCATACCAGTGCTGCCATCTTTTGAGGAGTTACGAAGGTGGAGGCATCACTTTTCATTCAGTCCACATTTGAAAAGCTCAAAAAGTTGCCATAAGTTAACAGAAGCCTTGAAGACACATATACACAGAGGAAGGAAATCAATTGGAGTCAAATTGGTAGTCACTTTTATTGATTGGAGAGGAAATTGAACTGTTTTGGATTTCAGTCTTGTGGTACAAAAACCTGTTCTGGTGGCCGATACTGTCCTCAATGACTCATCATGGATCTCCAATAAAGGAAAAATACATAGGAAGCTGATATTTGGTTCTTGTAGGCCAGTTTTGCCAACTCTGGTGACAGCTACACTGCCATATAATGCAGTTTCATAATGCATTTTAACTGCACTGAACTGCATTATATGGCAGTGTAGATGACGCCTCTCCATCAATGGATTTCTATACTGGCAAGTCTAATTCTTTCCAAAGCCTAAATGGAGATCCATGGGCTAGGCTTTAGCACAGGTGGTTAATCACCATCAGCAATACATTTTAACAGTTGAATGGTTGGCAGTTGGAAACCCTGGTTGGGTTGAGCACCTGTCCTTCAGCCCAGTTTACTGTCCACCTAACCAATTTGAAAACAGCTGTGAGCTGTGAGTAGAGAAATTAGGCAGTGCTTAAGCAGTGAGGTATTTTATGGCACCATAATAGAAATACCAGAAAATGCCAGCTTTCAAAGGAAGAAGGAAGTCTGTGATCAAGGCTCTTCATTATGGAGCAGTGGTTCTCAACCTGTGGGCCTCCAGATGTTTTGGCCTTCAACTTCCAGAAATCTTAACAGGTGGTAAATTGGCTGGGATTTCTGGAAGTTGTAAGCTGAAACACCAGGGGACTCCCAGATTGAGAACCACTGCCATAGAAGATGGAGCGACAGCACCCCCTATGGCTATGATCAAGCATAACCTCCAGGATGCCCAAGTTGGGAAAAATGCCGACATAATACCTCTATCTCTTGTCTGTCCTAGCTGTTTAATGGCATCAAATGTTTGCCGTGTATGTGTTCTGCAATCTGCCCTGAGTTCCCTTTGGGGTGAGAATGGCAGAATATAAATGCTGTTGTTGATGATGATGGCATTTCCTGTGGACCAATCACTCAGACCTGACCTTGTTTAGTTTCTAAGATCAGACTGCAACTGGGGGTCCAAAGAATACTACAATGTATTGTCGAAGGCTTTCATGGCTGGAATCACTAGGTCCTTGTGGGTTTTTTCGGGCTATAGGGCCATGTTCTAGAGGCATTTCTTCTGACGTTTCGCCTGCATCTATGGCAAGCATCCTCAGAGGTAGTGAGGTCTGTTGGAATTAGGACAATGGGTTTATATATCTGTGGAATGACTAGGGTGGGGCAAAGAGCTCTTCTCTGCTGGAGCTAGGTGTGAATGTTTCAACTGACCACCTTCATTAGCAGTTGAAGGCCTGGCTGAGCCTGGGAAAATCTTTTGTTGAGAGGTGTTAAGATGTGCCTGGTTGTTTCTTCTCTGCTGTTTTGCAGTTGTAATTTTAGAGTTTTTTAATACTGGTAGCCAGATTTTGTTCATTTTCATGGTCTCTTCCTTTCTGTTGAAATTGTCCACATGCTTGTGGATTTCAATGGCTTCTCTGTGTAGTCTGACATGGTGGTTGTTGGTGTGGTCCAGCATTTCTGTGTTCTCAAATAATAATAACCTAGAATACTACAATGTTAACAAAAATCAGCGGTCTGAACCATGTTTTGCATGGAATACTTTGTCAATGTTCTGTTATCATCTGCATTACCAAACCAACCATTCTGCTTGAGTGTTTTGTCCTGACAGATTGTATTGTGTAAAGATGCACACCTGCATCTATTGTCTCTTATAAACAAGGAAGGTTCATCCAAAATATCAGAAGTACAAACCATTACATGGTGACAAAGGCATCAATAACACACCAAATAGATCCATGTTTGCTTTTTTTGAAATCAGCAACAATTGTACCATTTCCCACCTGTGATCACAGTACTATTTGCAACCTATTTTCCAGCATACTACTTCTTTGTTCAAACTTTCTCTCTATCTAGGTAACTAGTTTCATGTACGTGTGTGTGTGTGTGTGTGTGTGTGTGTAAAAAACAAAAAAAACCCCTAAGATTATAATAACCTTTCCTTTCTGTTTGTGCTTATGCTTCTGAGAATTGCAGAAAAGCAGAAACAGAACCACTTGGATATTTTGAGAATTACTACTTGTTAGTTAGTTAGAGGAGTTCAAAATTACACCTAAATCCAGTTGGTGGTCCCAAATACAGAAGGCTTGTTGAATGATTTCCTAAATCAGCTGCTGAATTGCCAGGAGCAACTAGAGTACACCTATTGAATCAACGACTCAATTGCTCATTTCAGCATTTATATAAATGCCACTGATTTAATGTATTCACTCTAGCAGGGGGCTAGCAATTGGATTTAAGTCTTAGTTTAAGCCTTATAATGTTTCCGCAATCATTCGTTCCCCTCCAAATTAAATCTTCACTTCTTGCTGCCTGTGCCCAGCTCAGAATGTTTCACCTCACTTTCTGTCCCTGTGACAATTGGATTTTGAAAAATTTGGGCTTATTGTAGAAAGGATTGGTGAGAAAGTTTCAGTGGAGACACCTTTTCCTCATGTTAACCCTCACATGAGTGAATGTTCCTTCCGAGGGGTAGATTTATCTCACTTCCTGTTGTGTAACCCTCATTCTTAACTATGAGTTATTTGTACGTCGAATGTTTGTAACTCAGGGACTGCCTGTACTAGCATTGTGACGGCGCGAGTGGTGCCACCTATGTATAGAACTGTTAGTTGTAAGATTTGAACTGTTGTATCATGCTTATTCCTGCCCCTTTTTACCCTGCTTATGTATAGTTGTATGGATTGGTTGCTTGTAGCTGTCAATCAGTACTGTTTGGCTCCACCTCTTCCTGCAAGAGGGGAGATTTTCCTTTTTCTTCTTCATTCTGCCATCAGAGTTCCTGCAACATGGACGTGAGTAAGAGACTTGATTCTAAAGGACCCTGATTTAAGTTACCTCTTAGCACCAGTTCTGAGGTTTTTTACCCCTGGGACTCATGCTTTATGTCCAGATCGTCCTGGACAATTATTGAGGAGACCCAGGAGCCTTCAAGCCAGTTCTTTTGGCATCAAAGGAAGATCCTGAATCTTCAAAACATAGGCCAAACTGAATTGGGGTTGTGGTTTGCTCCGGCATTCACAGCCATTGAGGAAAGAGGAAACTTGGTGAGGCTTCTCAGCTTCAAACCCCTTGGACCCAGGACTAATTGAGACTGTAACGTATGTTTTCCTTCACCCCTCTAAAGTTTTCCAGCTCATTGCTTTGAAGAAATGACTTTGTAATAAATAAAACTTATTTTGAGCTATTTACAGCATTTCGGGTTTTTGGGAGTTCCAGTTTCCTATAGGAGGGCAAGACGCAATCCCCTGGGGGAAAGATGCCACGTCCATCCCTCCTTTATTGAGAATAATAGCCCCCAGGCGTGACGGCACAAGCATATATACCCAGAATTGCAAAGGTGTTGATAGAACTACCAGCCACCTGCTTTCTTATCTCTTCAGCTTCTAAATCAGTGGTTCCCAACCTTTGAAAAGGGACCACTTGACCAGGGACAACTCTCCAACATTAGTACCAAAAGGGTTACAAATTAGTTTTTGGTCAACTTTAGATTCTGTTTGGTTATTTGGAAATGCTAATTCAGAAAATTGCATTGGATAGACTACATCAGCTCTAGTTTCTGATACAGGACATATGCCATCCGGTAGTTGCCATCTGCTTGACCACAGAAAACCATATTTCATAAGCCTTGGCACTATAAGAGGGTTGTGCAAGACCGGTTGCTCTCGTTGCAACGGTGGAGTAATGGTAAGGTCGTGGATCATATTTTAGTTCTTGCAGACCACAGGTTGGGAACCACTATTCTAAATAATTAATGATTTTGCAATGGTGGGCAGGCTCTCTGTGAAGGAGCCCTCTTCCATTTGTCTTTCTCCCTCTGAATTGGCCTTCATCTCCATATGGTGCCCTCTTGTATCTGTGCACTAGACATGGTTAGGTTCTGTCAGAATCTTCGTAATTCGTAATAAATTCGGAAAGATTTCCTTTTTGAAGCAATTTCGAAGTTTTTAAGGAAACCGGAAGTCCTTTCTGAAACTTTTTCTACCATTTCTCTTACGAATCAGTAATTGAGTTGGAAATGATTCCGATTTTCCCTTGCTTCTGTTCCCTGGCCTTGGTTCAAGCCAGAGATGCTTCGAAATAGTGCGGATGGATTTCCTTCCTTTCGTTTCCCTCCTGTGTCAGTTTAAACCAGTTTGGATGGATTCCCTTCCTTTCCTTTCTGTGAAAATTGGAATTGACTTTAGATCCAAGCCACCAGCACCCCCGACATCCGAAATGAGTTTTGAACCATTTTTTTTAATCAAACAAGCCTACTGTGCACTGTAGCATCAGGTTCATTTTGGGGGTCCTGGCCCCAAGATGGGTGGATTTTTCCATTCAAATTTCATCAGTAATTTAACCTGGATAATGAAAGCTATGTAAGCCATGTTTGGTCCAGTTCCAACAATCCGCGAAGAAGTTTTATGTATTTTTGTGGAACAAAAATACATATAAACATAACTGATTTTGATAGAGAGAGATTTTTGGAGGGGCCATTTTAGCATATATATATTTCCAAATGAAAGGATGCTGTTTTCCCCAAAATCTGAAGGATGGGGTGCAAAAGAGAATAGCTGAGGGGTAGTAGATGATCTTTGTGTACAGGTGACCCAGAATTCAGACTATTTGGAGATAAGAAATCATAGTGGATCTCTTAAGGAAAGCAATGGATGCACTATGCAGAAGTTGAACAGTTCAGCAGCTCCACAGAGAAAGAAAACAAACTACCAGAGAAAGAAAACAAACTTAGGACTCATCTACACCAGGTAGGTTAACCTGTGTAACTTTGGCCCTGGATCCAGTACACTCTGATGTGAACACTGTACATCCAGTTCTGGGCCCCTTTATTGAAGACAGATATTGACCAACTGAACATCTCCAGAGAAAGTAACCAAAATGACCCAAAGTCTAGAAACCAAGCCCTGTGAGAAGTGGCTTAGGGGGTCCTGTTTAAGGAGATCCATTGGCTGCCATTCATTTTCCAGTCCCAATTCAAGGTGCAGGTTCTTACCTACAAAGCCCTAAATGGTTTGGGACCCGCTTACCTGCATGACCGCATTTCTGTGTATGAACCCACACAATCTCTTCGATCATCTAGAGAGGCCCTGCTCGTGCTCCCACCTCCATTGCAGGCGCAATTGGTGGGGACGAGGGAGAGGACCTTCTCGTTGGTGGCCCCCAACTCTGGAACTCACTCTCCAAGGACATCAGGCATGCCCCAACTCTGGCAGTTTTTAGGAGGAGCCTCAAAACCTGGTTGTTTCAGTGTGCCTTCCCAGAATAAGGGAACTCCCAGGAATATATCTCTAAATGCACTTTATTAGTGATCTAGGATTGTCTGACGCCCCATTCTTCTCTGAAACTTCTATCCTAGTTATATTTCACCTGGTCATGCTCAGCATTATTTTTAAAAGTTTAACTATTACATTTGGCCCAGCCATAGGTTTTTTAAATGTTGTTGTGTTATTGTTGATGTTTACTGCTTATTTTCTGTTTATGAGTTTTATTTTATTGTTTTGTATTACTGTTTTTATTGTTTTTACTGATGTATTGTGGGCTCAGCCCCATGTAAGCTGCACCGAGTCCCTTGGGGAGATATAAAGTATTATTTATAAATAAAGTATTATTATTATTATTATTATTATTATTATTATTATTATTGAGGAGGTTTGACTTGGAGAAGAGAAAGTTGAGGTGGGACATGAAAGACATGCTTAAATATTGGAATGGATGTCACATTGGATAGGTGGTAACATTGTTTTCTGCTGCTCTAGAGACTAGGACATGAAGGAATTGATATAAATTTCAGGGAAAGGGATCCCACAGAAACATTAGGAAACATTTCTTGGCCCTAAGAACTATTTCAGGTGAATATGCTGCCTGGGATTGTGGTGGAGTCCTCTTTTCTGGAGGCTTTTAAACAGGGACCAGATGGCCATCTGTCTAGGGGGCCGTGATCATGTCTTCATATGTGACAGAATGGGGCTAGACTGGAAGGCCTGTGGAGTCTCTCCCAACTCTATGATTACATCATCCCCAGTGGATTGTCGCCTCTTCCTCGTCACTGTTGTCACTCCTAACTAGCCACACTAGAAACAATATCATACAAAAGCTGACTGGCACAACCTGGGGATCACAACCAGACACAGTGAAGACATCTGCCCTTGCACTATGCTACTCTGCTGCTGAGTACGCATGCTCAGTGTGGAACACATCTCACCACAGTACAACAGTGGATGTGCTCTTAATGAGACATGCTGCATTATCACAGGGTGTCTATACCCTACACCACTGAAGAAATTACACTGCTTAGCCGGTATTGCACTACCTGACATCCGCCAGGAAGTAGCAGCCAATAGTGAAAGGACCAAGGCAGTGACATCTCCAGCTCATCCCTTGTTTGGGTATCAGCCAGCACATCAATTACTTAAATCAAGAAATAGTTTTCTTAGATCTACAGAGACACTCGCTGGAACACCTCAGCAAGCGAGAGTCCAAAAGTGGCAGGCTCAAACCCAGAACTTCAACCAATGGCTGAGAAGAGGTCATGAAGACAACCAACTGTCTATTTTAGCTAGGTGGGTTTTTTTTATCCATATAGACACAACTTTAGTTTTTGTTGTAGTTTTACTCCCACATATCTGTGCCTAATCAACAGATTGATCTTGGAGAAAGATAAGAATAGAGAGAGTGCTACATGGTGTCAGGAGAATTGGAGTATCTGAACTAGAGAGGCTCTTATCCTACATGTTTTATGAAGGATAGTCAGGGAGGGTGAAATAAATAAGTATGTGGGAGGAACCTTGCATTTGTGCAGAAACGAAATGCCAACATGCTTGGAGATGAAGCAACAGGTTTATTTGCACAATAGCTTGCTTACTGTACAAAACTAAAATTTTCCTTCCCAATGAATTTTTCACAAGAAGGTTCTGAAATGACAACAAAATAAATGATGCACTTTGGCTTTCACCCTGTGGGGAGCAACTTCCAAAATCTTTCACTCTTGTGCATGAGAATGAAGTAAGTGACTATATCCATTGCTACAATAAACACCCCTGATATGTGCAAGAGTATCCAATCCATTTGTCACGTAAGGAATATGCCTCCCAGCATTTTCTGGTTCAACGGATTCTGCCAGAAAGTATGCAGTTTTACACACATCACAGCTGCTGTCCAAGAGTAGATTTTGATGGTTTGGGAAACAGTGTTCACAGGTGATATATTATCACCTCCTGCACTACTGAGGCCCCTGAGGTGATGCAAAGTAAGTAGAAAACACTTGTAAAACATTGAATAAATAACTAAAAATGAGTTAAGACACTTGAGAGCTCTTTAAAAACATCTGTAAGAACAATTTCAAAAAGGTTGCAGCCTAGTATTGGGTTTGAAAGAAAAGACTTTGCAGTGCCAGTATGCTGTTCTTGTAATATTTGGGTTGTGTCATCTCTAAAATGAATGCCCCCCCTCTATTCTGTTTTGGTTAGACCACATCTGGAATATTGTGTCCAGTTCTGGGCACCACAATTCAAGAGAGATATTGACAAGCTGGAATGTGTCCAGAGGAGAGCGACTAAAATGATAAAAGGTCTGGAGAACAAGCCCTATGAGGAGCGGCTTAAGGAGCTGGGCATGTTTAGCCTGAAGAAGAGAAGGCTGAGAGGGGATATGATAGCCATGTATAAATATGTGAGAGGAAGCCACAGGGAGGAGGGAGCAAGCTTGTTTTCTGCTTCCCTGGAGACTAGGACGTGGAACAATGGCTTCAAACTACAAGAGAGGAGATTCCATCTGAACATGAGGAAGAACTTCCTGACTGTGAGAGCCGTTCAGCAGTGGAACTCTCTGCCCCGGAGTGTGGTGGAGGCTCCTTCTTTGGAGGCTTTTAAGCAGAGGCTGGATGGGCATCTGTCAGGGGTGATTTGAATGCAATAATCCTGCTTCTTGGCAGGGGGTTGGACTGGATGGCCCATGAGGTCTCTTCCAACTCTTTGATTCTATGATTCTATGATTCTATGAATGCCTGATAACACTGTATTTTGCACTACGTGAACATGCATTGTGTTGTATGTTTTCCCTTGTTCCACCCTCCTTGCTTACTGCCTACCAGGTATATCCTGCTTTGTAGATCAAGCAAGTAAAATTCATTTGCGTGGCATGCCATCGCAAACACTGGCAGTGTCCTGACAGATATGATAAATGAAACGTTGGAGCGTTCCCGTCCTCCAAACCCAGAGGCAGTTTTCAAATCACTAGGTAACAATAACAGATACTCATTTCGAGAGCCTGCAAAACACAAATGGGGAAGATAATGGCAAATAACCGGAGAAACTGCGCTGTCAGAATTTGTGGTGTTTGAAGCTCGCAAGTCAAACTGAATTTGGAATACCATTGTTAAAGATTGCTGGTGCCAAATGCATATAAGAAAGGTTGATGGTAAAAGTTGTTTGGCCCATCAGAGAGAAGACGGAGGATGAGTTTTTCAGGGTTTTTATCACTCCGTATTTTGAATGTTGTCCTTTAAAAGCTATGCTAGGAAAGAAGGGACATTTGCCCATTTCTGTCGATAAAAACAGAGCCAGAAGCGGCATGTTCTCCAGTAGGAAAATTATTCCATCAGTGTAGGCTTAGGATTGATAGAAACATATGGAGAGTGGGTCTCTGCGGTTCATTCCACAGAACACAGCTCTTTCCAAATTAACACTCGTACGTAGAGGCTTCTTTTCAAAAAAAAATATTCGTGAGGGAGAAAGAATAACATCAACAAGCATTTTAGGTACATAAAGCTACCAAAACTACATGACTACATACTGTCTACTATTACTAAATTACAACTAAAAAAAAAGAAACCTACAAACTTCCCACTCTCTATTGAATGGTTGTTATTCCTTATTAGTCTACTCCTTTTTATTTTTTATTATTTACTAGCCGTACCCGCCAAGCGTTGCTGTGGCCAACCTTCCCTCTTTCTCTCCTTCTTTCCCTCCTTCCTTCACTCCCTCTTTCCTTCCTTCCTTCCTTCCTTCCTTCCTTCCTTCCTTCCTTCCTGTCTTCCTTCCTTCTCTATCTCTTTCCATCCTTCCTTCCCCCTTTTTCTTTCTCTTATTCTGTCTCTCTTTTCTTCCTTCTCTCTTTCCTTCTTTCCTTCCCTCCCTCTCCTTCGCTCCCTCTTTCCTTCCTTCTTTCCCTTTTTTCTTTCCATCTCTCCTTCCTTCCTTGTCTAACTTTCCTTCCTTCCCCCTTTTCCTTTCCCTCCCTTTCTCTCCTTTCTTCCTTCTCTCCTTCCTTCCTTCCTTCCTTCCTTCCTTCCTTCTCTCTTTGCTTCCATGCTTCTTTATATGGCATGGCCTGACTTACCAGGCCGTGGAGGTTGCGGTGTGGGGTGTTCCCCCCCCCCCCCCCGCCATTTGGCCTGAGGGGGGCTTCTTCTTCCCAGAAGCCCCCTCACCCAGCGGGAAAGTTCCCGCGGTTTAGATAAGGTGGCCCTATCAGCTGCCGGCCACGCCTCCTGGCAGGAGAGCCCACAGCTGGCCTCTCCTCCCTCGTGGGCACCCTACTTAAGGCTGCCCTTGTGCCCACCATCAGTCCCTGGGCCGGCAGCAGCTGATCCACCCACCCACCCTGCATGGTTCCGGGAACTGTTTGTTGTTAGTTTGTTTTGTCAGCTGTCACAGTTACCTGTTCTTGCTGTTGTTCATGCGTTTCGTCACAACTCTGGTTGGCGTGGGCATGGGCCCTGGATCCGGTTTGGTATCCCCCCCCTCAGTGGTGAAGGGGGAACGCTTGGTGTCTCAGGGGTGCCGAGTGCATTGGGCCCGGTATTGTGCCGGCGGCACCCCTGTGTGGCTTGCGGTATCGGACAGCAGTGGGCTGCCCGATCTTGATCCAGGACCCATGCATGGCTGCCAACCCTTGTTCCTGTTATCAATAAATGAGTTGTGGCCATTGTTTATCCCAATACCTTGTGTGAGTGGTTCTTCTTGGGTTGGCGGGGGGAGGTGTATCGCCCGTGCACACGCAACCCTTTCCTTCTTTCGTTCCCTCCCTCCCTCTTTCTTTTCTTTTCTTTCTTTCTTTCTTTCTTTTCTCCCCTTCCCTCCCTCTTTCTTCCCTTTTTTCTGTATTGTCATTTAGCTTTTCGTCATTTAGCTTTTGTGGGCTTTTTAAGTCCCTTCTGCTGTGTTTTTATGAATGAAGGACATACATTGGGTTGTTAGATGTCTTGTGGACAAATTTGGTGTCAATTCCCCCAGCGGTTTTTGAGTTCTGTTAATCCCACAGATGAACATTACATTTTTATTTATATAGATGTGTTAATTTATTTACGACATTTATATGCCGCAATTCTCACCCCGAAGGGAACTCAGAGCGGCTTTCAAGTAATATGTAAATACAATATATTCTATTATTATCATAGCACAATATGAGCATTATATATTACTATATTGTACTATACCATTATACTGCAATATTATTAGTAATATTGTTTCTTGTTCATTCGTTCAGTCGTTTCCAACTCGTGACCTTCATGTAATATAATGTATATTTTTAACAATAATGTGATCATACTTCTGCTATTGGTAGCACTTTACTAAAAATCATGAATTCTATTGTTGACAAATGTCCCAATCTTTGTTGAGCAAAAGGGATGAATACATCCCAATCTTTCTTATCTATCAATAAAACAAATTAGGATTAAGGGAAGCCATAGTCCCAGCCTCTTCTGCTTTGGTCAGACTAGCCCTGTGTCCAGCTCTGGGCAAAACAATTCAAAAAGGATATTAACAAACTGAAAGGCCTCCAGAGAAGAGTGATAAACATGGCCAAAGTTTTGGAAACCATGTCCCATAAAGAGTGGATGAGGGATCTGGGTATGTTTAGCTTGGAGAAAAGAAGGCTGAGAGGAGAGGACATGAGATTCTACCTAAACATTAGGAAGACCTTCCTGATGGTAAGATCTGTATGAAAGTGGAATATGCTGCCTTGGAGTATCATGGAGGGCCCGTCCAGACAGACCCTTTATTGTGGATACTTCCACAATAAAATGGGGGTTGTCCAGACGATGCTCTGGGCAGTCCCGCATTAATTTGCTACAAACCAGGAAAACCTTGGTTTTAGTGAATTAATTTATTAATGGATTTATTCATAGAATCATAGAATCATAGAATCAAAGAGTAGGAAGAGACCTCATGGGCCATCCAGTCCAACTCCCTGCCAAGAAGCAGGAATATTGCATTCAAATCACCCCTGACAGATGGCCATCCAGCCCCTGTTTAAAAGCTTCCAAAGAAGGAGCCTCCACCACACTCCGGGGCAGAGAGTTCCACTGCTGAACGGCTCTCACAGTCAGGAAGTTCTTCCTCGTGTTCAGATGGAATCTCCTCTCTTGTAGTTTGAAGCCATTGTTCCTTGTCCTAATCTCCAAGGAAGCAGAAAACAAGCTTGCTCCCTCCTCCCTGTGGCTTCCTCTCACATATTTATACATGGCTATCATATCTCCTCTCAGCCTTCTCTTCTTCAGGCTAAACATGCCCACCTCCTTAAGCCGCTCCTCATAGGGCTTGTTCTCCAGACCCTTGATCATTTTAGTCGCCCTCCTCTGGACACATTCCAGCTTGTCAATATCTCTCTTGAATTGTGGTGCCCAGAATTGGACACAATATTCCAGGTGTGGTCTAACCAGAGCAGAATAGAGCATGGGGAGCATTACTTCCCTAGATCTAGACACTAGACTCCTATTGATGCAGGCCAAAATCCCATTGGCTTTTTTGCCGCCACATCACATTGTTGGCTGATGTTTAACTTGTTGTCCACGAGGACTCCAAGATCTTTTCCCACGTACTGCTCTCGAGCCGGGCATCCCCCATTCTGTATCTTTGCATTTCGTTTTTCCTGCCAAAGTGGAGTATCTTGCATTTGTCACTGTTGAACTTCATTTTGTTAGTTTTGGCCCATCTCTCTAATCTGTCAAGATCCCTTTGAATCCTGCTCCTGTCCTCTGTAGTATTGGCTACCCCTCCCAATTTGGTGTTATCTGCAAACTTGATGATCCTGCCTTCTAGCCCTTCATCTAAGTCATTAATAAAGATGTTGAACAGGACCGGGCCCAGGACGGAACTCTGCGGCACTCCGCTCATCACTTCTTTCCAGGATGAAGAGGAAGCATTAGTGAGCACCCTCTGTGTTCGTCCACTTAACCAATTACAGATCCACCTCATTGTAGTTTTGCCTAGCCCACATTGGACTAGTTTCCTTGCCAGAAGGTCATGGGGGACCTTGTCGAAGGCCTTACTGAAATCCAGGTACGCTGGATTCCACACCTTTTTGGAAGGCGCGGAATAAATCCAATACTTCCGGGTCTGGACTGTAGAATACTGCAGTCCAATCACCATTCTCACGCCACCCCCAAGCCCCCAGACCCCTTAGAAAAGTAGCAAAAACTTACCAATCCTCCAGTAGAAGCCTCGGAGGGCTCTACTGGAGGGAGGAAAATTGTCCCCCCTGCTCTCCTGGCTCATCATTTCTATGTGCTGGGAGAGCTGTCCAAGGCTTCTACTGAAGGATTGTAAGTTTTTACTACTTTTGTAAGGTGTCTGGGGGCTTGGGGGGTGGGTTGGGCCGCCAGACATTCTCGTGGGCTAGTCCCGAGATAACTTCTGGACATGCATGCCAGAAAGTGTACACTTTCTGGTGTAGGCGTGAACAAGCCTCCGGGAAAATTTGCATTTTCAGACACAGGTTCTCCCGGGATTAGGGCCTGTTTGGATCCGGCCAGAGTCTCCTATTCGAGAAGATTTTAAGCAGGGCTGCATGGTCATCTGTTGGAGTGCTTTGATTTGGTGTTCCTGTATGCCAGTGGGGTTGGATTGGATGTAACAGTTCACCAGTGCTGTCAAAGCACCATCTGATTCACTATGATTACAGAAACACATTGTGCACTTTTTCTAATGCACAATGAGAGAATCAACAAGCCCACCGGCCACTCCACAAATGGTCACATAATAGTCTTCAGAAGATGACTGAGGTAGATCATTGTGTAACTATGTGACCCTTTGCGCTATAGGACCATGATATAGGATGTCAGTTCAGTGTGTTTCCAAAGGGCTATGAACTCTAGCTATGAGAGATCAGGGCTAGCCAGCAGTTGTTTACATGACCTAAAGGTGACCAAAGAGTGCAGAAATTGGAGCCCCTCCCTCCGTCTCACTGCAACCCCTCCTTCAACCCTTGAAGACATTACAGAATTGGAGGTTGACACAAGTTCAAACACTCATTATCCTCTGCAAACAGTCTGCTTTATGATTCTGTACACAGTAAAGCAGATCCTTGCCCTTTATGGGCTTTGCAAACCCCACTACCTTAGAAAGCTGCAACAATTAAATGATCAAAGCCCCCAATCCACCTCCTAGCACTACAACCCAAACAACCCTATTTGTTTCCTGCTTAAAAGCTGCTTTTTGTGAAGGTTCCCCACTGGTTGTGTTTGAGCTTTAAGCCTTTTTGAAGTTGCTGTTGATTAGAGAGCATGCCGCATAATCTCCTTTGGAGGTTGTTGGGAGCCTTTTAAAAAAAAGTCAATCTTGGGGTAAATGCCAGCAATGAGAAAGTAAATTAATGTGATTTCTTAATAAAAATGGCACCATGAATTTGTTCTTGATTCAGATCTCAGAAAACCCCTTAGAAAAAGTTTTAATGATAGATATGCCTTCCTTCAATATAAAATAAAGCATCAATTCTTGTTTTTATGCATTCATCAGAGCAGAAATTCTGGAGTGAAATAGGGACGTAAATCTTAGAATATCGCATCCTTGCATGCATGGATGCGTAATTCCTCTCTCTCTCTTTTTTGGTCCCTGTTGCTGGGAATAACAAATATTTCTGAGTACCTTTGTAAGGGATCACGGGTTTAGGGTGCGGGGTCCCTTTCGTAGAAATCCACAGAGTCCAATTGGTTCATGTAAGACACCATTTAATCAA
Source organism: Anolis sagrei (assembly GCF_037176765.1). Lineage (NCBI taxonomy): Eukaryota > Metazoa > Chordata > Lepidosauria > Squamata > Anolidae > Anolis > Anolis sagrei. Next base: position 8,125,289 of record NC_090024.1, on the reverse strand, counting down.
GCTGATCAACATGAGACGGACAGAAACACTTCTGTTTGTGCTTTCAAAGACTGCCGCGCCCCTCTTCTGTTTCTGCTGACTTTTATAGTCAAATAATAGGTCATGGAAAGTACTCTCTTTCCAGCCCCTCTCCCTTGACCTTTTGATGGAAAGTACCTTCTTGTACCTGCAGACTCTGTGCTTAACCACAACCTTTGAACTTAACCACAACACAACTTCTTCCTATGTAGCTTGAACTTTGTATGACCTCTACATGTCACATCTTGTTTTTTTAAAAACGTTTTCTTCCGTGTTGCCCCTTTTCTACAGAGAAAGTGTATATTTCTCTTTAGCTGTTAATTTCATTCAAAGCCTCTTGCTTAGCATTTGCAAATTTCACTCAAAGACCCTTTCACCTTTAGCTAGAAATTGCACATCTCAAATAGGTTTGGAAAATATTTTTTGTTGGTGCTGGAGTTCTTATATAAGAAGCCATGGTGGTGCAATGGGTTAAACCCTTGAGGTGCTAAACTGCTGACCTAAAGGTTGGCAGTTCGAATCTATGGGACAGGGTGAGCTCCTGTTGTTAGTCCTAGTTTCTGTCAGCCTATCAGTTTGAAAACATGCAAATGTGAGTGAATAAATAGGCGGAAAAGGGTAAAAAAATCCTCCAAGCAATCTTGCCAGCCACACGACCAGAAGGTAACAATGCTGGATCCTTAGCTTGACAATGGAGAGGAACACCTCCCCAGAGCTGAGCATCACCTCCAGAAGCCAGAAAGGAAAAAGGAGAAGCTTTGCCTATCTGTGTTTGCCTGTCTCATTGTATGTGACTGTAAGGCATTGAATGTTTGCCTATGTCTGTTGTAAACACTGTAATCTGCTCTGAGTCTCCAAGGAGAGAAGGCCAGAATATAAATAAAGTGTACTGTTGTTGTTGTTGTTCTTCTTCTTCTTATTATTATTATCCATATTTGGTAGCCTCCCAAGATCAGGAGGGCAGCAGGCATGTAGCCGGGGGGGGGGGGGGGGGGCTTGGGGAGCTTCAGCCCTCCCCCCCCCCCCCCCAAATTCTGATGGTGGTCTGTGAGAAGGCCTTACTGGTACATTATTTAAACTGTTATGTTTATTCATATCATGATCTGATCACCATGCTCAATATATCCCATATTTATTTGTCGTGTCAGAACAACCAGTCAAATTATATTACATTTCTAACAGAGCAAAGCAAACAAGCAGATTACAAAATTTGTGAGTATGAGAGTTGATTAAATGTCCTTTGACCAGTATCTGGCCACTTGGAGTGCCTCTGGTGTTGCCGCAAGAAGGTCCTCCCTTGTGCATGTGGCAGGGCTCAGGGTGCATTGCAGCAGGTGGTCAGTGGTTTGCTCCTCTCCACACTCGCATGTCGAGGATTCCACTTTGTGGCCCCATTTCTGAAGGTTGGTTCTGCATCTCGTGGTGCCAGAGCGCAGTCTGTTCAGTGCCTTCCAGGTCGCCCAGTCCTCTGTGTGCCCAGGGGGGAGTCTCTCATTGAGTATCAACCATTGGTTGAGGTACTGGGTTTGGGCCTGCCACTTTTGGACTCTCGTTTGCTGAGGTGTTCCAGTGAGTGTCTCTGTAGATCTTAGAAAACTATTTCTAGATTTAAGTCGTTGACATGCTGGCTGATACCCAAACAGGGGATGAGCTGGAGATGTCTCTGCCTTGGTCCTTTCACTATTGGCTGCTACTTCCCGGCGGATGTCAGGTGGTGCAATACCGGTTAGACAGTGTAATTTTTCCAGTGGTGTAGGGCGCAGGCACCCTGTGATAATGCGGCATGTCTCATTAAGAGCCACATCCACTGCTTTAGTGTGGTGAGATGTGTTCCACACTGGGTATGCATACTCAGCAGCAGAGTAGCACAGCGCAAGGGCAGATGTCTTCACTGTATCTGGTTGTGATCCCCAGGTTGTGCCAGTCAGCTTTCGTATGATATTGTTTCTAGCACCCACTTTTTGCTTGATGTTCAGGCAGTGCTTCTTGTAGGTATGCATGGGGGTATTGGGGTAACAATACAAATGGTTTGCTAGGGTAGACCCTCTTTCACTCAGACTCGCCCCCCCCCCCCGAACCAAACCCAGCCCCCCTCCCCTGAAACAAAATCCTGGCTACGTGCCTGGAGGTCAGATATCTGTCTTTGCTTTGGGTGCCAAAAGATCCGTTCTCTATTGGCCCATTATGGAGGGGGGCTTCCCAGGCTTCCCTTCCTGTCATTTCAGGCATTTAATCTCTACTCTAGTGGAGAGGTGCTCAGCTGCAGGCAGGTGCATGCTTTAAGGAGGCTTCTTACCTGTTTTGTTCTTTAGAGGAGGTGTTCAGCTGCAGGCAGGTGCATGTGCTTTTTGGGCCTGCATACCACACGCACCTTCCAAGGCAAGTTTATTCCACAGGAGGCACTCGGATGCAATTAGGCACATGCACCTTCAGGATGAGAGGGGCGGTATATAAATATGGTAAATAAATAAATAAATAAATAATTTTAATAAGAATAGAAATATATATTGGCAATATATTCTTCTGTCGTAAGTAGTCTGGCCATTGTACTATGCTTTTCACATTCCTGAGCTATTTCAGACCAGAGAAGAGAGTGAAAATGAGGAAGATCTTTGGGTTTCTTGTGATTTTGAGACTAACAACTCTCTTGAATATAAATCATATAAAAAGTAACCACCACTACCGCCCCCCTCAATAACTGCTTCCCATTATCACCAAATGGATGATCTCTGTGGGCCTCAGATAATGGAAAGTTCCCAACTGTATGTTATGCAGAGTGAGGATGCCTTCCCCAACGATGTCTAGAGAACTCATGGAAGCAGCATGAATCTAAAGGAAAACGTACGGCTTCACAGCTCAGAACTGCACCTACTGGGATCTGCCTGCTCTCAGCTATGATTGATTGCCATCTGGATTGTTTAAAATGATTTACTCTTTATTAAACCAGTCTGCTATTTTTAAAACCTATAGCAAACTAGAGGCACACGAGGGTCTTTGTTTAAAAGAAATACCCAAATGCCATACAATGTGTGAGTATGTGTGTGCCATCATGTCAATTTCTAATCCCATAAATTTCAGGAGCTGGTGCCTTTATTGCATCTAGGCTTTTGGAGGAGATTTATTTGTCACAAAATAGATAAAGTAAAATGGACACCATAACAACTGTACCAGTAGTTGAATTGGTGAGTCCCTCCAATAGTAATGTCCACTGCAGATATTTTGATCCACCTGGCAGTATAGGATTCCTGAATCACCTAGGCAAGAAACAGTGCTTTCTGTGGCGATAATATTTATTAGGCTTGTGAACTACAAGTGAATTGTTATCTGTTCTGTCGTGCGCTGGGCTTGAAACAAATTGCCTTTAAAACAGGATGTGCAACTTTAGCCCAGTGGGAAACCAGGGGGCCCAAAGAGAAATTCTTAAGGATTTTCACCATAAACAGTCTCTAGAGGGCTTGTGAAATATAACAAAGTCTTTATTGGTGAACAATCAACAGAAACTTCTTTTGTCTTCAAAAGGTTAAACAAATGCTTCCAGTCTTTTATGCAACTGGTGGCTTCTAACTGTTTCTTTACTCTAAAGGAAAATCCCTTTCCAAACTTCTCCCAGGCTAACTGTGATCCTAAACCTAACTGATGTGGGCTCCACTACCGGGTTGAACTGCGTCTCAAAGCACCGAGTGGACCTACCAGTAGGCCTGTAGTCACTTCAGCTGGAGTTCTTAGATATTCAAAGCTGTTTTTTCCCTCCGAAATTCCTCAGAGCTTTAGGGCTGTTTCCCTGGGAATCCTTGGGAATCCTATTGCTCTTAAGACTGTTCTCCCCCGGGAGGTCTTAAGGGTTGAAGCCTTTGTACAGGAGAAGTCTGTACACATCCTGTACATTGACTTTCATTGCTGAGACTGACTGAAAATGGTTCCCTTCCCTTCTCAGTTGTCCTGAACAGGGGGCGGAACCAAACTTAACGATGATGGATTTATGGCCTGCCTATAACTGCAAACTTTAACAGGAAGCCACCCTTCTGCAGAATCCCAAGCCTTGGACTGCAAGCAAACACTTAATACAAGGCAAATAAAGTTGGAGCTTCTCGTATAGCTGTACCAGCACACTATCCGTTTCTGCTTACTGAGTACCAGAAGGACCCTATATCTGTTTTCCAGTGCCTCCCGAAAATGGGCATGCTGCCAAATAGGCATTTTTGTTCACCATCTGAAAAAAAATGCTCTTTTTGACCCATTGACATCCCTGAGAATTTTTTTTGGAATGCTAGAATGGATTGACTTTTGGTGTAATTCAGGAAGGCTCTTAAATTCTTAACCAAGGCTCCATCTACACTATAGAATGAATGTAGTCTGACATCACTTTAACTGCCATGGTTCAATTCTGTGTCCAAGTCTGGGCACCACAATTGGGATTTTGGCCTGCATCAATAGAAGCATAGTGTCTAGATCTAGCGAAGTAATGCTACCCCTCTATTCCACTTTGGTTAGACCACACCTGGAATATTGTGTCCAATTCTGGGCACCACAATTCAAGAGAGATATTGACAAGTTGGAATGTGTCCAGAGGAGGGTAACTAAAATGAACAAGGGTCTGGAGAACAAGCCCTATGAGGAGCAGCTTAAAGAGCTGGGCATGTTTAGCCTAAAGAAGAGAAGGCTGAGAGGAGACATGATGAGGGCCATGTATAAATATGTGAGAGGAATTCACAGGGAGGGAGGAGTAAGCTTGTTTTCTGCTTTCTTGAAGACTAGGACACGGAACAATGGCTTCAAACTACAAGAAAGGAGAGTTCATCTGAATATGAGAACCTCCTGACTGTGAGAACCATTCAGCAGTGGAACTCTCTGCCCTGAAGTGTGGTGGAGGCTCCTTCTTTGGAAGCTTTTAAACAGAGGCTGGATGGCCATCTGTCAGGGGTGCTTTAAATCAATAGTCCTGCTTTTTGGCAGAATGGGGTTTGACTGGATGGCCCATGAGGTCTCTTCCAACTCTATGTTTCTATGATTCTATGACCTACAGTCTTCAACCTCTTGTCATTTTCCTTGGATCTAGGCCTCTTTAGGATCAGCACAACTTTATCATGTAGAGAAGATTTTTACAGAAGTCATAAATATTTCAGCCTGAATGACATTTATGTCTAGAGGGTTATTTTTCTTGCTTCCTTTCTATTGCAGTGTTGTACTATTAAGCAATCAGACTCTTTAAGTGCACACAAATCATGCCATGAAAAATCACCGAAGCCCACCATAAAGTCACACTTCCTAACTTTAAGGAGACAGAACAAGGTTAATTTACCGAAACTCATTAGGTTTACAATGCAAGTTCCCGAATTGGCTAATTCTACTTCCCAGCACATTGCTTGTTACAGATGGAGGCTACCTAGCAGAAATGGATGGTTCTGAAGTTAGGAAGCTGGAGCTACCATTCTGGGTTTTAATCTGAACTCTAAAGTGACAAAGTTCAACAGGGACAAATGCAAGATACTCCACTTAGGCAGAAAAAACGAAATGCAAAGATACAGAATGGGGGACAATGCCTGGCTCCAGAGGAAGGAGCATAGTTGGAAGAGACCTCATGGGCCATCCAGTCCAACCCCCTGCTAAGAAGCAGGAATATTGCATTCAAATCTCCCCTGACAGATGGCCATCCAGCCTCTGTTTAAAAGCTTCCAAAGAAGGAGCCTCCACCACACTCCAGGGAGAGAGTTCCACTGCTGAACGGCTCTCACAGTCAGGAAGTTCTTCCTCATGTTCAGATGGGATCTCCTTTCTTGTATTTTGAAGCCATTGTTCCTTGTCCTAATCTCCATGGAAGCAGTAAACAAGCTTGCTCCCTCCTCCCTGTGGCTTCCTCTCACATATTTATACATGGTTATCATATCTCCTCTCATCCTTCTCTTCTTCAGGCTAAACATGCCCAGCTCCTTAAGCCGCTCCTCATAGGGCTTGTTCTCCAGACCCTTGATCATTTTAGTCGCCCTCCTCTGGACACATTCCAGCTTGTCAATATCTCTCTTGAATTGTGGTGCCCAGAATTGGACACAATATTCCAGGTGTGGTCTAACCAAGGCAGAATAGAGGAGTAGCATGACTTCCCTAGATCTGGACACTATGCTCCTATTGATGCAGGCCAAAATCCCATTGGCTTTTTTTGCCGCCACATCACATTGTTGGCTCATGTTTAACTTGTTGTCCACGAGGACTCCAAGATCTTTTTCACACGTACTGCTCTCGAGCCAGGCATTGTCCCCCATTTTGTATCTTTGCATTTCGTTTTTCCTGCCAAAGTGGAGTATCTTGCATTTGTCACTGTTGAACTTCATTTTGTTAGTTTTGGCCAATCATCTCTCTAATCTATCAAGATCGTTTTGAATCCTGCCCCTGTCCTCTGGAGTATTGGCTCTTCCTCCCAATTTGGTGTCATCTGCAAACTTGATGATCATGCCTTCTAGCCCTTCATAAAGATGATGAACAGGACCGGGCCCACCCTGGACTTTCCACAGATATATAAACCCATTTTTCCTTGTTTCCACAAGCCTCACAACCTCTGAGGATGCTTGCCACAAATGTAGGCAAAACGTCAGGAGAGAATACTTCTAGAACATGGCCATACAGCCCAAAAAACCTACAACAACCCAAATAAATAAATAAATAAACAAACAAACAAACAAACAAACAAACAAACTTGGCAGGCCTGCAGTTGTAAATGAGGTCTAAAATAGACGTTTCGTGCAGATAGGCCTAAAATGATTGAAGATTGAGCCTTTAAAGTTTCCCATTGTAATCAATGGGCCGAATCTTTGCTGAATTGAAACAGCAACACTCTTCCCGACTTGAGTAACTTCCTGGTAAACAGAATGAGGCGTTAGGTTCTTGTGGGTTTTTTCGGGCTATATGGCCATGTTCTAGAGGCATTTTCTCCTGACGTTTCGCCTGCATCTATGGCAAGCATCCTCAGAGCTAGTGAGGTCTGTTGGAGGTCTGTTGGACCTCACTACCTCTGAGGATCTATATGCAGGCGAAACGTCAGGAGAAAATGCCTCTAGAACATGGCCATATAGCCCGAAAAAAACCACAAGAACCTAGTGATTCCAGCCGTGAAAGCCTTCGACAATACATAGAATGAGGGGTTAGCTGAAAATGGATCCTGAAATGGCATGCCTACTAACCAGTAAGTGTTGGAAAGGGTTGTACCACTTTTAAAAGGTGGGTTTTTTGGGCCGTTCAGTTCTTTCGTGCTCAGTAGAGAATCCAAGCCTCTGTAGTAACCACAACAGTGAGTCACTTAGGAGCAAGTTGGACCTAAGCTTTCACATGTCACTAACAGGATGCCAGACAATTACTTTAAATACCAGAAGTACTGATCCAGAAAATATGGTGGAAATGAGAAAAGGAAAACTCATCAGTGAATTCAGACGAAGGTGACAAGGTTCAGAAATGGTTGATTTCTCTTTATCCTCACTCGGAGATGCTTATTCCAGTTGTTAAGCATGATTCTTTAATTGTTTCTGGATGAGTGGGATAGAGAGAAGTTCAATATTAATACAAATAGCTCCAGCAGTGTGAAGGGATGGATTGAATATTTTCTATTATTTCTTTCCTGCTGGGAAATTGTGTTTTCCAACCATCAAGAAAATGCTGACGGGAAGAATAAGACAGCAGAGACACTTCATTGCAGCTTTCTGCACATATTTGAACTCCGGAAAAGTTCTGGGGAACACTTCTGTGCAGAGAAGCACAGGATTTTTTTCACTCCCCCCCCCAAAAAAAACAACAAATTTTCTATAAAGTTAATTATTAATTATTGCAAAATTATTATTATTATTATTATTATTATTATTATTATTATTATTTTGCACTTTCCTCTATCCCACTCATCCAGAAAAATATGTTTCCTGAAATAATAAAAATAATTATTATTATAATTATTATTTTGCACTTTCCTCTATCCCACTCATCCAGAAAAATATGTTTCCTGAAATAATAATAATAATTATTATTATAATTATTATTTTGCACTTTCCTCTATCCCACTCATCCAGAAAAATATGTTTCCTGAAATATTATTATTATTATTATTATTATTATTAATTATTATTATTATTATTATTTCAGGAAACATATTTTTCCTCAGCTTAAAAATATCCCCCAGAATGCTTTGGAGTGCTTGAATATAGAGAGGAAAGTACAAAAAAAAATACTGCTGCAAGATAGGAGAAAACGACAGTAAATATCACTCCTTGCATGCTAAAATAAAATAATTGTAGCTTTACAGACCTACTGATATTTTTATCATAGAATCAAAGAGTTGGAAGAGACCTCATGGGCCATCCAGTCCAACCCCATTCTGCCAAGAAGCAGGAATATTGCTTTCAAATCACTCCTGACAGATGGCCATCCAGCCTCTATTTAAAAGCTTCCAAAGAAGGAGCCTCCACTACACTCCAGGGCAGAGAGTTCCACTGTTGAACGGCTCCCACAGTCAGGAAGTTCTTCCTCATGTTCAGATGGAATCTCCTTTCTTGTAGTTTGAAGCCATTGCTCCGCGTCCTAGTCTCCAAGGAAGCAGAAAACAAGCTTGCTCCCTCCTCCCTGTGGCTTCCTCTCACACATATTCAGGTTTAGAGGTCCTATTGCCTTCAAAATAATACCAGACTATAACAGAACCCCAGCCAGAAAAGTCACTGGAGAGGAGTGAGATGGGTTGAATTTTAACATCACCTCCATCTGTTGCTCTCTAGCCTTGAGGTCAACCTTTCTCACCCAGCACATCAGAGTCTAGTATTGTCTAACTACAGCAGTTAATTTACACAAGGAAAAGGGAATTCCCCAAAAGCTGTAGAAGAGGTGCTTAAAATAGTAGTAGTCCATATGTACAAATTTCAGCAGTCCGCGAAAGCAAGGTAAATGGAATCCAGGTAATCAAGATCATAGCACGAAAACAGTAGCTTTTTCAAAGCAAAACTTTTATAGGAACATGAGAGCTGAAACAGGAACTTGATTCTAGGGCAACGTTTCTCAACCTGGGGGTCGGGACCCCTGGAGGCGTCATGAGGGGGTGTCAGAGGGGTCACCAAAGACCATCAGAAAAAACAATATTTTCAGTTGGTCAAGGGGGATCTATGGGGAAAGTTTGGCCCAATTCTATTGTTGGTGGGGTTCGGAATGCTCTTTGATTGTAGATGAACAATAAATCCCAGCAACTACAACTCCCAAATGTCCAGGTCTATTTTCCCCAAACTCCACCAGTGTTCACATTTGGGCATATTGAGAATTTGTGCCAAGTTTGGTCTTGATCAATCATAATTAGAGTCCACAGTGCCCTCTGGATGAAGGTGAACTCCAAAACTCAAGGTCAGTGCCCATCAAACCCTTCCATTATTTTCTGTTGGTCATGGGAGTTCTGTGTGCCAGGTTTGGTTCAATTCCATCATTGGTGGAGTTCAAATACTCTTTGATTGTAGGTGAACTATAAATCCCAGCAACTACAACTTCCAAATTACAAATTCAACCCCCTCCCCCCCCCCCAACCTGGTGGCAGTATTCAAATTTGGGTGCATTGGGTATTGTACCAAATTTGGTCCAGTGAATGAAAATACATCCTGCATATCAGATATTTACATGGTGATTCATAACAATAGCAAAATGAGAGTTATGAAGTAGCAACGAAATAATGTTATGGTTGGGGGTCACCACAACATGAGGAACTGTATCCAGGGGTCACGGCATTCTAAAGGTTGAGAACCACTGTTCTAGGGCAATGTTGTCTGCTCTGAAGACACCAAGAAAACATCACTTAATTTAAGCTCAGGCCCGGCCAAGAAGCCATGAGGTCATACCTTTCACACCGGGATTTCAAGGATTTATCATAAGGTTGCAAGGACTTCTCACAGAGTCTTTCTGACTGCCTAATTAATCTATCCTTCACTCCCTCCATGCGGAGGCCTACTCTGATATCATGGGGAAACTTCCCATCTGCTAAAGGTGGATTCCCAAGAAACAGAATCCCACATTTCCTTTATCTCATCTGCAGCTGCTGGCACTTTTCTCTGATCTAAGGCTTGCAATTCAGCTTGTGGTTCAGCCTGATCACACAGGCTCAGTGGGAATACTAGGCTTGGGTAACCACGGAAAAAATTGGTTCTAAACTTGTTTTGTTTTTAGGGGGCCCTTGCATTTTGTTTTTTTAAATAATTCCAAAATTTTCCTTTAAATTTTTTTGAAATATACGAAATTTCGTAAAATTACGAATCGATTCGTTAATGGCAGACGCGATTGCGCAATATGCTAAAAAAACCTCCTAATGGGACAGAGGGAACTTCTGAAGCTTCCCTCTCCCTCTGTTGTTGACTGTTGGTGTGATAAAACAAACAACAACTATAAAACTTGCACCAGACTTCCAAATGACAAATTCAACCTCCCCCCAACCCCACCAGTATTCAAATTTGGGTGCATTGGGTATTGTACCAAGTTTGGTCCAGTGAATGAAAATACATCCTGCATATCAGATATTTACATTATGGTGATTCATAACAGTAGCAAAATGACAGTTATGAAGTAGCAACGAAATAATGTTATGGTTGGGGGTCACCACAACATGAGGAACTGTATCCAGGGGTCACGGCATTCGAAAGGTTGAGAACCACTGTTCTAGGGCAATGTTGTCTGCTCTGAAGACACCAAGAAAACACCACTTAATTTAAGCTCAGGCCCGGCCAAGAAGCCATGAGGTCATACCTTTCACACCTGGGTTTCAAGGATTCATCATAAGGTTGCAAGGACTTCTCACAGAGTCTTTCTGACTGCCTAATTAATCTATCCTTCACTCCCTCCATGCAGAGTCCTACTCTGATATCACGGGAAAACTTTCCATCTGCTGAAAGTGGATTCCCAAGAAACAGAATCCCAAATTTCCTCTATCTCATCTGCAGCTGCTGGCACTTTTCTCTGATATAAGGTTTGCAATTCAGCTTGTGGTTCAGCCTGATCACACACAGTCTCAGTGGGAATACCATAATTTCCCTGATCCTCTAAGGATTCCCCAGCATCTTGCTGCTGATCCCCAACACCATCCTTGATTTAACATAATCCCCTTCCCATGTCCCTCATCCTTGAGATATAGATAGATAGATAGATAGATAGATAGATAGATAGATAGATAGATAGATATTTTCAGCCAGTTAATTGTTGGAATAGAATCTGATCTCAGGATGGCTTCAGATGTTTGCGAAATCTCTTGCCACAGGGCTATTAAAGAAAAAGGCTGCACTGAACTCTTGTCAGGCATGCTTTATGGCACAGAACATCTTGTCTTACAGTGAAAGCTTCAGTTGATGATTTTCTCAGTCAATCCTAACTCTCCACCTAGCCCTTCAACAACAACAAAAGGGCTTAAGGCACACAAAAGGATGAAGTAATAACACACCAGGCTCACACTTTTGGACTTGTGTCTGGTTTATCATTGTGTCACCTGGAGCTGTCCGTGGTTGTTGCTCGGATGAAAAAGAAAGGGGGACATAAGAGCTTTGATGCCTCTTCAGACTCTACTGTCACTTGGCTTTAGCTTTATTTTATTTTAACCTAGCTGGGAGCTGCCTTGTTGCAAGAATAGTAAGAAAAAGAGAAAGAAAAGAAAAGAAAAAGAGGGAAAATTGGGGAAAAAAGGGAAGGAGAATGAAAAAGGAAAAGGAAAAAGAAAAGGAGGTCCAAAGATTGGGAAGATAAGAAGTGCTAATATAAGCTATTAAGGTTTGGACTTCTATTTTACCTAATAGAAGCTTTATCATGTTAAAATCACCTGGAAGACCTAGAAAATTTTGTGTCACATTTGTATCAAAATTTTAGCTGTAGATGATTTTCATTGTCTTGCCTTTTTATGATGCTACATGGAGCCCCTGGTGGCGCAGTGGGTTAAACCCCTGTGCCGGCAGGACTGAAGACTGACAGGTCGCAGGTTCGAATCTGGGGAGAGGCGGATGAGCTCCCTCTATCAGCTCCAGCTCCTCGTGTGGGGACATGAGAGAAGCCTCCCACAAGGATGATAAAACATCAAAACATCCCAGCGTCCCCTGGGCAACATCCTTGCAGACGGCCAATTCTATCACACCAGAAGCGACTTGCAGTTTCTCAAGTTGCTCCTGACACGACAAAAAATCAATAAAAATGATGCTACACATTTGAGAAATGAAGGAGTACCATGGCAGGGGAAGAAATTTTATTTGCAGGCAGCAGTGACTTCCTTTTTAATCCCCTCTTTAACTGTATTGTTGACTTTCAGTAATTTCTTATGAAACAAAGCTGTATTAACACCCATTTAGAATAGCCACATTCAACAGGTATTCCAGGAATAAAGCATTATTTCTTACTGGTGCATCTACACTACCACTAGCTGCCATTGTCTTTTTGTTTTTGTTTTGTTTGCTTTTTTGCATTACAGAATCATAAAGTTGGAATGGGTTGCAAGGACCATTTCGTCCAAAGTCTGCCATATAGAAATCTATAACTCAAGCACTTACAACAGATGGCCTCTGTTTGAAGACCTCCAAAGAAGGAGAGTCCACCACCCTCTGAAGTAGTCCATCCCATGGATTGTTGTAGGTTTTTTTTCGGGCTATATGGCCATGTTCTAGAGGCATTCTCTCCTGACGTTTTGCCTGCATCTATGGCAAGCATCCTCAGAGGTAGTGAGGTCTGTTGGAACTAGGAAAAGGGGTTTATATATCTGTGGAATGACCAGGGTGGGACAAAGGACTCTTGTCTGCTGGAGCTAGATGTGAATGTTTCAACTGCCCACCTTGATTAGCATATAATGGCCTGACAGTGCCTGGAGCAAACTTTTGTTGAGAGGTGATTAGATGTCCTTGTTTGCTTCCTCTCTGTTGTTGTGCTGTTGTAATTTTTGAGTTTTTTAATACTGGTAGCCAGATTTTGTTCATTTTCATGGTTTCCTCCTTTCTGTTGAAATTGTCCACATGCTTGTGGATTTCAGTGGCTTCTCTGTGTAGTCTGACATGGTGGTTGGCATGGTGGTTGGCAGTGGTCCGGCATTTCTTTGTTCTCAAATAAAATGCTGTGTCCAGGTTGGTTCATCAGGTGCTCTGCTATGGCTGATTTCTCTGGTTGAAGTAGTCTGCAGTGCCTTTCATGTTCCTTGATTCGTGTTTGGGCAATGCTGCATTTGGTGGTCCCTATTTAGACTTGTCCACGGCTGCATGGTACACGGTAGACTCCTGCAGAAGTGAGAGGATCCCTCTTGTCCTTTGCTAAACATAGCATTTGTTGGATTTTCTTGGTGGGTCTGTAGATAGTTTGTATGTTGTGTTTCCTCATCAGCTTCCCTCTGCGGTCAGTGGTTCCCTTGATGTATGGCAAGAACACTTTTCCTCTGAGTGGATCTTCGTCTTTATTCTCGTGGCTTGTTCTCGGTCTTGCAGCTCTTCTGATTTCTGAGTTGGAGTCTCCATTGACCTCTAGAGCCCAGTTGAGGTGGTTCAGTTCATCTTGAAGGAGGTGGGGTTCGCAGATCCCATAGTTGGAACAACTCTTACAGTTATGAAGTTCATCCTAATATTTAGTTGCCGTCTTCTTTTGGGCCTTTCACAGTCTCCATTGCCTTCCTCTGGTATACTCTAGCATTCTCTCTCTCTTGGTTTTTGTTTTGTGCTATCATCATAATGAAAGGTTGAACATAAGATCTAGTTTCTGGTGCTTACATGCTGGCTATTTATGAACCCTCCCAGAAGTAGAGGAAACGGTCCAAGCTGGTGCACCAAGCGGGGACAATAAAACAAGGCCTATAAATAGAGCCGCAAGCTGTTTCTGGAGTATTTCCTGCAGTGGCAATGTAGGTTTTGGTTCGTGGCTGTGCTGACATGTTTTTAATATGGTTGGACCATGGACAACAAGAAAAATAATTCCTTCCCTGAATCTAATACAAGAGATTGAAACATCAACCTGCTTTGCATTCTGTCTTTTGGAGAAATTGGAATGTTACTAATGATAGTGGCAATAGCAACAATAACATTAACACATGATAAGACAAAAACATGTTGGATCCAGATACATTATTAGATGGAGAAAATTTTGAATTTGAAAATCCAATCAAAATGAGAACTTTTCTTACTATAATTGTGATGGATACAACTATTCCATGCAATGATACAGCTGTTCAATCACATGAATGCGCAGGATGTCTAGGTTTATCAGATATAAAATAACTATTTGGCACAAAATTTACTGATTGCTGTATGAAGATAAATGGTTTTGCACAGAAAATACAATCAGAAAAAGTACTGGAAAAAAATTCTGTGAAGGAATCTTTACTTTGAGGAAAATGACATGAAGTTTCACAGACTGAGATTGTGCTTACATAAAAGCATATGTATTGTCTTCTGCACAAACTCAAATGTTTTTATGCAGAAATGAGTGTATTTTGCATTTTTTTTCTATTCAAAATCCCCCTAAACACATTTACTGTGCAGGAAAATAATATATAGTTTGTGTAATGAAAATTTCCCCAATGAAATTTTGAAGTTCAAAGAATTTTATGGTTGATCTCTTTCTTTTTGTAGTGTCTTGGGTCTTAGAATCCTCTTTCAGCTCCAAATTCTCTTTTTGCAAATTAGGCTTTCTCTTTATATCAGTGTAATAATTTTTGGCAGTCCAGAACTGCTTCTTGGCAGGGGGTTGGACTGGATGGCCCATGAGGTCTCTTCCAACTCTTTGATTCTATGATCGATTCTATAATATCACTAATGGATACTATTTTGGCAGAATGTTGACCTTATTTGGGTTTTTTTGGAGGGGCAGATGAGGATGTGGGAGTTAAACCATCACATTTGCCACTGGTTCGAGAATAATTTCCCCCCAGAAAATCAGTTAAAATATTTTTGGGTAAGTAGCTTGGGCTTTGTAAAGTATTCAGTCTTCTTCCTTTTATCTTTCCCTGCAAGTGTGTCTACACTGCAGAATTAATGCATGTGCTGTTGCACGCTGGGCCTGTGCATCAAACTGTAGACAGGACATAAATTGTGTGTGCCCAACAGGACGCCGGGGCTGCCTCAGATTAAAAGCCCTTGGATTTCCTTAAAACAAAGTCTTTAGATTGCTTAAAGGTTCAACAAAGTTCTATATTAATGAAAACAAACAGGTATTTCAAGGCTTTCTTAACAGTCTATTGGCTCTTTCAATCTTGTCCAGAGGGAACAGGCACTATCTTCATAAACTGTACATTAACTAATGGGGAAATCCTTAACTTCTAATCTGGGCAGTCTGTCTTTGCCTCTGTTGCCGTGGAGCCCCTGCACCCGGCACCAACTGCTTCTGGCTTCCGCGAGTGACCCTTACCAAGCAGAGCTTTGTAGACTTCCAGGGGAAAAGGAGTTGAGGTTTCTGTGATGGCTGGCTGATGTCCTTCAGCAAAGGAGCTGTAAGGCTGTATAACCCCGGCCAAGCTGTAGACTGTATATCTCCCCGGCCAAGCCGTAGAAGATGAAGCTCTTGGTATTATGTCCTGCATGGAAAGCTTCTCTGTGTGGACTGAACCCAAAATGGCTCCTATTCCCTCCAAAAACCCAAAAGGGGGCGGGACCAGGGAACCTAACTATAATTGACAGGCGGCTTGCCCTATGATTGCAGCCAAAAGAAGCCACCTATCTGCAGAGTCCCTGAAACTTAGGACTGCAACAAACATTCAATGCAAAGCTCCTGGTACAGCTGTACCTGCACAATCAATGCAGTTTGACAACACATGAACTACCATCGGCATTGTAGTTTTAAAATGTCTCTAGCCTCTTCTGTCAACAAGAGCTTGTGCTTCTGTAAACTACAACTCCCAGGATTTCACAGCATGGAGCCACAGCAGTTCAAGTGGTGTCAACCTGCATTAGTTCTACAGTGTCGATGCATCCAAAGTTCACAGCTACTTTTGCAGTTATGGTAATTCTGCACAAAAGGTTTCCAAATGAGGAGCTTAAGAAGTTGTGGTTTCCAGGCATCCTGGAGCCTGCAGCAATGAATCCATCTGACCTTTCATAGGAGAGGGGATGAGGGCGAAGGAGAGAACCAGCTTCTCGCTGCTGAGCTGGATGGACCTGACACATTCTCCTTCAATGTAAGAACTCCAAGGGAAACAGCCTGCCTTGGCTTGCTGGCATAGGCGAAGCATTAACAGGAGTCCTCCCAGTTGGGGAAGAAATCATCCTTTGTTCATCGGTTTTGGCCTCCTGTTCGGCAGTACTAATTGCGATGCTTCAATAGCCCTTGCAAAACATCACCTCATTAAAATGCCAAATAGACTTCTTGGAGAGTTCTTCATTATCCTCAGGGTCAGCATCAGAAATGCAGCTTGGGGGTTTTTTTGGTACAGCAGCAAATATGCAATAACCCCCAAAGGAACCATATAAGCTCTTTTCCCATTGTAGATTTGCCTGCCCAAATGGCTTATATCAAGTGCAGGAATCTTTGTGGTGTAGTAGCTCAAAAAATATCCTTTCCCATGCAGGTGGTTTCCAAATGGCTTATATGTTCAGAGATTCCATCTGAACATAAGGAAGAACTTCCTCACTGTGAGAGGCGTTCAGCAGTGGAACTCTCTGCCCCGGAGTGTGGTGGAGGCTCCTTCTTTGGAAGCTTTTAAACAGAGGCTGGATGGCCATCTGTCAGGGGTGATTTGAATGCAATATTCCTGCTTCTTGGCAGAATGGGGTTGGACTGGATGGCCCATGAGGTCTCTTCCAACTCTTTGATTCTATGATCAAATGTAGGACTCTTTGTTGTGCAGTAACTCATGAAATATTTTTCACCATGCTGGTGCTTTCCAGATGTTTTGAATAGCATCTCTCATCATTTCCTTCTGACATAGTCAGTAACTAGGGGATGGTTAATATATACTGTGGTTTGAAACATTAGCGCACATTTCACTATCACAAGGGTGTGTTTATGTAAACCTTCAGGGGTTGCTAGATTGTCATTCCTATATCTGCCACAAGATTTGAGGATTTATGTGGAAAATTCATTTTTATAACTATTTTTGTGTGTCAGTGTGCACACAGTTCCTTCATATTGTCTCCAGATTGGACTACTGCAATGCACTCTACATGGGGCTGCCCTTGAAAACGGCCCAGAAATTTCAATTAGTTCAACAAGCGGCGGCCAGGTTGTTAACTGGTGCTCCATACAGGGAACGGTCAAAATAACATCAATTAAACAGTTAAACAGTTGAACAGTTAAACAACAATTCCTGCATTACAACCATAAAACCAATAAAACCAATAAAACAATACAAACCCAATTACTCCTCATAGACGGTCAGCGTTCGCTATCTCATAGTCCAAATTCCAATTCCACATTGTCAGTCCTGTCAGTCCTATTCGTCTGATTGTCCTTATCTAGTTGTCAGATTGCCCAAAGGCCTGGTCCCACAACCACGTCTTTACTTTACTTTACTCCTGAAGGAGAGGAGGGATGTTGACGCCCTAATTTATCCCGGGAGTGAGTTCCACAGGTGGGGGGCCACCACTGAAAAGGCCTTGCTCCTCGTCCCCACCAACCTCACTTGTGATAGCGGTGGGGTCGAGAGCAGGGCCTCCCCAGATGATCTCAGACTCCGGGGTGGGACGTAGAGGGAGATACGTTCAGACAGATACACTGGACTGGAACCATACAGGGTTTTGTAGGTCAAAACCAGCACCTTGAATTGTGCTTGGAACTGAACCGGCAGCCAGTGGAGCTGACACAGCAGGGGGGTGGTGTGCTCCCTGTATGTCGCTCCAGTGAGTAGTCTGGCTGCCGCTCGCTGGACCAGTTGAAGTTTCCGAACAGTCTTCAAGGGCAACCCCACGTAGAGTGCGTTGCAGTAGTCTATTCAGGATGTAACAAGAGCGTGGACCACTGTGGCCAGATCAAGGTGCAGGTGCTTACCTACAAGGCCCTAAACGGTTTGGGACCTGCTTACTGTGTGACTGCATCTCTGTGTATGAACCCACACGATCTCTTCGATCATCTGGAGAAGCCCTGCTGGCACTCCCACCACCACCGCAAGCGCGACTGGTGGGAACGAGGGAGAGAGCCTTCTCAGTGGTGGCCCCTCGACTCTGGAACTCACTCCCCAAGGACATTAGGCAAGCCCCAACTCTGGCAGTCTTTAGGAGGAGCCTGAAAACGTGATTGTTTCAGTGTGCCTTCCCAGAATAAGGAAACTCCCAGCAATATATCCCTAAATGCACTTTATTAATGATCTAGGTTTGTCTGCACATTTCATCCCTCTCCAGAACTTCTATCCTAGTTGTATGTCGCCTTGTCATGCCCAGCATTATTTTTTAAAAAGTTTGATTATTACATTTGGCCCAGCCATAGGTTTTTAAACGTCGTTGTGTTATTGTTAATGTTTATTGCTTATTTTCTGCTTATGAGTTTATTTATTGTTTTGTATTACTGTTTCTATTGTTTATTGTTGTATTGTGGGCTCGGCCTCATGTAAGCCGCACCGAGTCCCTTGGGGAGATGGTAGCGGGGTACAGACAAAGTATTATTATTATTGTTGTTGTTGTTGTTGTTGTTGTTGTTGTCTAACAACTTAGACCTCATGGGTTTTTCTGAGACAAGTCATACAAAGGGTTGTTGTAGGTTTTTCCGGGCTATATGGCCATGTTCTGGAGGCAATTTTTCTCCTGACGTTTCGCCTGCATCTGCATCAGGAGAAAAATTGCCTCCAGAACATGGCCATATAGCCCGGAAAAACCTACAACAACCCAGTGATTCCGGCCATGAAAGCCTTCGACAATACATTAAGTTATACAAAGTTTGCCATTTCCTTTCCCAGTGTGTTTCATCTCCATCTCACATGTGTGTACAGAAATAATTTTTGGGGTGTGCTGGAAACAGTGTGTTTCACCCAGAATTATTTTTGGAGCATCCAAAATTGTGCATCCGAATGCATCTTGAAAACCTTTTCATTTTGCACACTTGAATCTCCATTTTGGCACACAAAATACAATTTCTAAATTTGTCGTATCTGTGGAGTGCATGGCATATTTTCAGTAGCCATCCACATTACAGAAGGAAAAAAATAGGGTATTTTGAAAATAGTGGGTCCATCCACAACCAAGGCAATAGAACCACAGCAAAAAACATTTCATTTTGTTTTATTGTCACTCTTTCTAAAGCTAACCTGAGTTGTATAGAAGCTTTCTTGGTTCCAGACCTATTTCAGAACAATTGTTATGTGCTTAAAAGTTGCAAATGAGATATAAATATGTGAGAGGAAGCCACAGGGAGGAGGGAGCAAGCTTGTTTTCTGCTGCCCTGGAGACTAGGATGCAATGGAACAATGGCTTCAAACTACAAGAGAGGAGATTCCATCTGAACATGAGGAAGAACTTCCTGACTGTGAGAGCCATTCAGCAGTGGAACTCTCTGCCCCGGAGTGTGGTGGAGGCTCCTTCTTTGGAAGCTTTTAAACAGAGGCTGGATGGCCATCTGTCAGGCGTGATTTGAATGCAATATTCCTGCTTCTTGGCAGGGGGTTGGACTGGATGGCCCATGAGGTCTCTTCCAAGTCTTTGATTCTATGATTCTAAGTGCCAGGGAGGTTAGACTTTAATAGGCAGAATCACAATGAGAAGTCCAGTGATGGGGTTCATCTAAACTTGCTCAATGGAAGCAGTCAGGAAGGAGGAACAAAGCCCTTATTACAGTGTTTCTCAACCTGGGGGTTGGGACCCCTGAGGGGGTCACAAGGGGGTGTCAGAGAGGTCAGCAAAGACCATAAAAACACAATATTTTCTGTTGGTCATGGGGGTTCTATGTGGGAAGTTTGGCCGAATTCTATCATTGACGGGATTCAGAATGCTGTTTCATTGTAAGTGAACTATAACTCCCAGCAACTACCAGCTCCCAAATGTCAAGGTCTATTTTCCCCAAACTCCACCAGTGTGTCACATTTGGGCATATTGAGTATCCGTGCCAAGTTTGATCCAGATCAATCATTGTTTGAGTCTACAGTGCTCTCTGGATGCAGATGAACTACAACTCCAAAACTCAAGGTCAATGGCTACCAAACACTTCCAGTATTTTCTCTTGGTCATGGGAGTTCTGTGCACCAAGTTTCGTTCAATTCCATCTTTGGTGGGGTTCAAAATGTTCTTTGATTGTAGGCGAACTATAAATCCCAGTAACTAAAACTCCCAAATGACAAAATCAATTCTCCCTCCAACCCCACCAGTATTGAAATTTGGAAGATTGGGTAAGATAAAATAAAAGTTTTCCCCTGACATTAAGTCCAGTCGTGTCCAAGTCTGGGGGTTGGTGCTCAATTTCTAGGCCGAAGAGCTGGTGTTGTTCATAGACACCTCCAAGGCCAACATGACTGCATGGAGCTCCGTTATTGGGTATTTGTGCCAAATTTGGTCCAGTGAATGAAAATACATCCTGCATTTCAGATATTTTCATTATGATTCACAACAGTAACACAATTACCATTAGGAAGTAGCAACAATAATTATTTTATGGTTGGGGGTCACCACAACATGAGGTGCTGTATTAAGGGGTTGCGGCATTAGGAAGGTTGAGAAACACTGCCTTATTAGATGGCTTATAGCCAGTCCAAAGAGTCAGGAGTTAGTCAAATGTATGGGAGATTGTTGCTCAGTTCTCTGCAATGAAGTCTCTTCTGTACTAGTGAGAGATTTATAGTGGTCTGACCTTGACAGCCAGGTGTTATTCCTTGGCATCTGTTATTTACATCAGTGATAAAATAGAGGATGAAGACATCAACATGGTTCAAGATTTCCCATACCTTGGTTCAATCTTTAATGAGAGTGGAGACTGTAGCCAAAAAATCAAATCAAATCAAAAGAGCACTAAGACTTTGAAGGGCAGCGACGATGAAACTAGACAAGATCCTCAAATACAAAAATATAGCATTGAAAACTACAGTTTGGATGGTTCATGAAACTGATTTCCCCATTTCTCTATATGATTGTGAAAACATAGCAGAAAAAAATGATAGAAAATCAACTTATTTGAAATGTGTCATTGGAGTAGAATTCTACTAAAGGGTTAGGTCTTAGAGTAAATCAAGCCTGAAGAGTGCCCAGAAGGCAAGAATATTAAGATGAGGCTGTCATATTTTTGCCAAACTTGAGAAGAGATGATTTACTAAAACATACTAATGCTTGGTAAGCTGGATGGTGAGGGGAAAAAAGAAGATTGCATTCCAGATGGATAGACTCAGTCAAGGAAGCCATGGTTTCCCTAAGGACCCTTCTACACAGCCATATAACCCAGAATATAAAGGCAGATATCAAGGGGACAAGAGACAGGGCCTTCTCAGTGGTGGCCCCTCACCTGTGGAACTCCCTCCCCAATTAAATCAGAACAGCCCCCTCCGTCCTGCCTTCCAGGAAAAAACTTAAAACATGATTATGGGACTAAGTATTTGAGCAGTAACTATAGCAAAGCAATACTTGAGACCTCTTAAAGTGATGGATCAATGGACTGATTCTGAACTACAATTTTGAACTTGCATAATTTTAATTGCTGTTTTAACCATTTATGTTTTTGCCGGTTTTAATTATAATTGTTATTTTTTGGAATCTGTTTGTTAGTTGGACATCAAATTGGAAAATAAATAAATAATAAATAACCCACAATATGTGTTTTGAACTGGATTATCGTAGTCCACACTGCCATATAATCCAGTTCTATGAGGATTTTATAGAGCTGTGTGGAAGGGGCCTCAGTCTGCAAGATCTGAGCAAAAATGTTGAGGATAGGATTACTCAGAGGTCTCTCATACTTAGGATCACCATTAATTGAGGTTGACCTGAAGGTGATTTACACCAACAAACAAAATGTTTAGCCTTCAGAAGAGAAACCTGAGAGGAGACATGATGAGGGCCATGGATCAAAATGTGAGGGGAAGTCATAGAGAGGAGGGAGCAAGCTTGTTTTCTGGTGCTCTGCAGACTAGGACGCAATGGAACAATGGCTTCAAGCTACAGGAAAGGAGATTCCACCTGGACGTGAAGAAGAACTTCCTGGCTGTGAGAGCTATTCAGCAGTGGAACTCTCTGCCGAGGAGTGTGGTTGTTCTGTCGCGCGCTGTGCTTGAAACGAATTGCTTTTAAAACAGGACGTGCAACTTTAGCCCAGAGGGAAGCCAGGGGGTCCAAAGAGAAATTTTTAAGGATTTTCACCATAAACAGTCTTTAGAGGGCTTGTGAAATATAACAAAGTCTTTATTGGTGAACAATCAACAGAAACTTCTTTTGTCTTCAAAAGGTTAAACAAATGCTTCCAAGCCTTTGTGCAACTGGTGGCTTCTAACTGTTACTCTACTCTAAAGGAAAATCCCTTTCCAAACTTCTCCCAGGCTGACTGCGAACCTAAACCTAACTGATGTGGGCTCCACTACCGGGTTGAACTGCATCTCAAAGCACCGAGTGGACCTACCAGTAGGCCTGTAGTCACTTCAGCTGGAGTTATTAGATATTTAAAGCTGTTTTTCCCTCCGAAATTCATCAGAACTTTAAGGCTGTTTCCCTGGGAATCCTTTTGCTCTTAAGACTGTTCTCCCCCGGGAGGTCTTAAGGGTTGAAGCCTTTGTACAGGAGAAGTCGGTACACGTCCTGTACATTTACTTTCCTTGCTGAGACTGACTGAAAATGGCTCTCTTCCCTTCTCAATTGTCCTGAACAGGGACGGAACCAAACTTAACGATGATGGACCTATAACTGCAAACTTTAACAGGAAGCCACTCTTCTGCAGAAACCCACGCCTTGGGCTGCAAGCAAACACTTAATACAAGGCAAATAAAGTGGGAGCTTCTGGTACAGTTGTACCAGCACAGTGGTGGAAGCTCCTTCTTTGGAGGCTTTGAAACAGAAGCTGGATGACCATCTGTTGGGGGTTCTTTGAATGCAATTTTCCTGCTTCTTAGCAGGGGGTTGGACTGGATGGCCCAAGAGGTCTCTTCCAACTTTATGATTCTCCATTCTTTGATTCTATTTTATGTCCTATGTAACATATATAGAAGAGATAAGCAGAAGGTTGAAAGATGCTGCTCTGCTTCATGTTATGTATATGTGTGAACACAGTTAAACTTGAGAAAAAATAACCTGTTTTATGTCTGATGCCATCACTGTCATTCAATCAAAACAGGCTAAAAGGAAAAAAATGTCCACTCCTTTCCTCTCAAATTATACTCTTCTTTTGCCCTGCTGACTTGCACATCAAGTGATGTGATGCCCATCATTGATTTATCGGCTCTGCCTGGTAGATAGGAGGCTGTAAATGGGCTATTTAGCTGTTAAAAGGTTTTGAATGCCAAACATTAAAAAAGGCTTCGGAGCAGAATTGGAGATGGGCTGTGAAAAGAGACACAAGCTGAGTGAGTTGTATTGGCTCCCCAGCACTTTGCTTCTGGAAAACTAAAGAGCAACAGAAACAGTGAAAACTAGGCCTGGCAATATGACAGTCTTCCTCAATCAAAAATGCAATCAAAACAAGGCATGCCATGTGAACATGCTGACAGTAGGTTGGCTGTCCAAAAGCAGGTACTGTGGCCTTGTTTTGTTGCACTCAATCAAGCTGGATGACCCATTGCCATAGGAAGTATGGAATAAAGTAGCAAAAAGAAGCAAGACAGATTTATAATATCAGTGATTTTCAAAGTCTGATTTTCCAAAGATTTTGGACTTTAGCTCCCAGAATCTCTCACCATTCACCAAAATGTCTGAGGCTGCTGATTAAATACCAATTATTGGATTGCACTCTAGGGCAGTGTTTCTCAACCTGGGGGTCAGGACCCCTGGGGGGGTCGCAAGGGGGTGTCAGAGGGTCACCAAAGAATATCAGAAAATACAGTATTTTCTGTTGGTCATGGGGGGTCTGTGTGGGAAATTTTCCCCAAATCTATCATTTGTGGGATTCAGAATGCCCTTTGATTGTAGGTGAACTATAAATCCCAGCAACTACAATTCCCAAATGTCAATGTCTATTTTCTCTAAACTCCACCAGTGTTCACATTTGGGTATATTGATTATTTGTGCCAAGTTTGGTTCAGATCCATAATTATTTGAGTCCACAGTGTTATTTGCATATAGGTGAACTACAATCCCAAAACTCAAGGTCAATGTCCATCAAGTCATTGTAGTATTTTATGTTAGTCATGGGAGTTCTGTGTGCCAAGATTGGTTCAATTCTATTGTTGGAGGAATACAAAATGCTCTTTGATTGTAGGTTAACTATAAATCTCAGCAAATACAACTCCTAAATGACAAAAATCAACCCCCCCCCCCCCACAAAGTCCACCAGTATTTAAATTAGGGTGTATTGGGTATTTGTGTCAAATTTGGTCCAGTGAATGAAAATGCATCTTGCATATCAGACATTTATGTTATGATTCACAATAGTCGCAAAATTACAGTTAGGAAGTTGCAATGAAAATAATTTTATGGTTGGGGGTCACCACAACATAAGGAACTGTATTAAGGGGTCATGGCATTAGGAAGGTTGAGAACCACTGCTCTAGGGTGACTTTTGTTTCAACTGTATTCTCTGTGTCTGGTCTCATTATTCCTTGGTCAATCACCAATACAATACTCCCCATGTAACAAATGGTACTGTGAGAAGAAAGGCCATCTTGGATGTTCTTGTTGTGTGGGATTGAAGTATCAGAACTTCTGTATCCTTTGCAGGCGCAATTGGTAGGGACGAGGGAGAGGGCCTTCTTGGTGGTGGCCCCCCAACTCTGGAACTCACTTCCCAAGGACATCAGACACGCCCCATCTCTGGCAGTCTTTAGGAGGACTCTGGTCCCAGCACTGCTGTAGTGCTACCTATTCACAAGTCTGGTTGAGATAGATAAGGTTTATTCCTGGCATCAGTGCTTTATAGAACTTCAGAGTTATGCAAACAACAACAAAGTGCTCCTGAGCAATATCTAATGAATACATGGCAATCCTTTTCTATGGTCTATGTGACCAGGACAGAATGTATTAAGATCTCGTTTGTTTCTTAAGAGGATGTTCTTGGGGCTTGGCACTGTATGCAGTCATACCTTCATGCTGTTGGTCTTGGGCACATAATCTTACAGTTACAGCATTTCTAGCATAGCTCAAAGCCCTCCCTAAAACTGCAAATCTTGGGATTCTATAGAATGTTGCCATGGCTGTCAAAGAGACATCATAGAACTCTAATTGTTTAGAATACATGAGGCCTAGGTAATGCTAAGATCAGTATATCTCAGCCCAGAGTTTCCACTATGGGTTTTGTGAGAGATTGTGACACACAGATTTTTTAAGCTATGTAAATTTCAAAAATGATGCAGGGGTTCTATCATGTATCATGTTATTCAGTTGTTGGTGGATGTTGGTGGTAGGCCTAGCAGTTGGTGATGGAAGGGTTAATGTAAGTTTTAGTTCTAAAGGATTGAGTCATCTGTAAGTAAAAGTTCATGGGTGAAAGCAATTAAGGGTAGAGGTATGCAAGAGATAGGCTGCAGTTGGGTGTTTCTGAATATAAGGAGCTAGCCTTGGGACTGATCTTTAGGGGAAAAAAGTATTTGTTCAGTTCTTGTGGGTTTTTTCGGGCTATATGGCCATGTTCTAGAGGCATTTCTCCTGACGTTTCGCCTGCATCTATGTCTTATTTTGGTGGTAGATGCTGCTGGTTTTCCCCCAGGGTTGGGGATTTTCGGTATCCTGACCTGTCTCCTGTACTCTTGGAACCCTGGAACCTTTAATCTCTGGACTGGCTTTTGACTATGGTATAGACTCTTGATCCCCGGACTTTGCTCATTAAACTCTCAGCATTTGACCACTGGACTGGACCTTTTAACTACAGTGTTACCTTGAAGCTGCAACAGTGTTTGCTGTCAGTTTTGTTTTATATTCTGTGACTGAGTGCTATCTTATGTTTTATGTTTTGGACTATTAAAACAGCCAGAAAGTAAGTGTTGTTTTAATTAGACTATTTGATACAAACTGGGTGGTTGTTTGGTTCATCTCTACCTGAATAAGGCAGAGCCCTGGCATTGTGACAGGTTCTCTGAAACCTGAAAATTATTTCAAGGACACTTATTTTATTTTATTTGTTTCTTCTGAAAGGTGATATGGCAGCAATCTACACATACCAGAAGGGATGCCTTGTAGCTTGTTTCCTATTTCTCCAAGGACTAGAACATGAACCAATGGGTTCAAATGGCAAGAAAAGAAAGTCCATCTTAATGTTAGGGAAACTTTTGAACTATAAGAGTTTTTGAGATTGGAATAGACTTCCTCAAAAGGTGATGCAGTTAAACTGCATTGTATGAGTCTACATTCACAGTGTAATGCCGTTTGATCTGCATTAAATTATCAGTGTAGATGGGCCCTGTCTCCCACCACTGATTTCTAGTTTATTGTGGCACAATGAAAGAGGAAGGGTAAATATCTCACAAAACTACAAACCCCAGAATTTCATAGCATTGAGCCACAACATTCAATGTGGTATCAAATGGCTATAATTCTGCAGTATGGATACACCCTTAATTGATATCCTTAGCTTGGAAAAAAGAAGACTGAGACAATGTGAAGGGAGATTACTTGGAGAATGGAACCTGCTTGTTTCCTGATGCTAGAACATGAAACAATGGATTCGAAATACAGTACAAGAAAAAAGAATTCCACCCAACTTTCATAGAATAATAGAATCAAAGAGTTGGAAGAGACCTCATGGGCCATCCAGTCCAACCCCCTGCCAAGAAGCAGGAATATTTCATTCAAATCACCCCTGACAGATGACCATCCAGCCTCTGTTTAAAAGCTTCCAAAGAAAGAGCCTCCACCACACTCTGGGGCAGAGAGTTCCACTGCTGAACGGCTCTCACAGTCAGGAAGTTCTTCCTCATGTTCAGATGGAATCTCCTCTCTTGTAGTTTGAAGCCATTGTTCCGCGTCCTAGTCTCCAAGGAAGCAGGAAACAAGCTTGCTCCCTCCTCCCTGTGGCTTCCTCTCCGCTGGTAAACTGGCTAGGATTTCTGGGAGTTGTAGGCCAAAACCATCTGGGGCCCCCAGGTTGAGAACCACTGGCATAGCCATTGCTTTAGAGTGCTTCCATATTATTGTGTGGTAGACATTTGGACTAGATCAGTGGTTCTCAACCTGGGGTCCTCAGATGTTTTTGGCCTACAACTCCCAGAAATCCTAACAGCTGATAAAATGGCTGGGATTTCTGGGAGTTGGAGGCCAAAAACATCTGGGGACCCCAGGTTGAGAACCACTGGGATAACCATTGCTTAAGAGTGCTTCCATATTATTGTGTGGTAGACATTTGGACTAGATCAGTGGTTCTCAACCTGGGGTCCTCAGATGTTTTTGGGCTACAACTCCCAGAAATCCTAACAGCTGGTAAACTGGCTGGGATTTCTGGGAGTTGGAGGCCAAAAACATCTGGGGACCTCAGGTTGAGAACCACTGGACTAGATGGTCAGAAAGTTCCTTCAACTGGATTTTTTGGTTCCATATTTCCAAGCTCTGATGCCGAGAGACACTTGGAGAAAGTGCTACTCGATGGACCAAGTGATGAACTTATACCTACATGATGTCCCGAAGAGGATCTTTTTAGATAGGTGGAACAAACTGCTAAGATTCACAATCCAAATGACAGATGTTCCGAGTTTTTCCTGATGTCTACTTTAGAGCCTTGCCCGCAATTCAACATCTTTGCTTGCTTCTCTTGTTCCTCATTGTCTTCCAGAATAAATTAAGACTTCTGTAAGGGGAGAAGAGGAGGCAACCTTTGGAATCAAAGCTCAGTGGAAGTGGCAGCATGTGACAAGGCTACCATAGCAACAGCTGGATTTTCCCATATGGAAAATGTACTAATAAGATGAGGGTGACAATATGATATAAATGTGCTGAGTGCATCTAAGCCTTTTAGTGTTGTCTTGGTGATTAAAACAAGCAGGTTCTTTTTTTTTGTTCTTACGTTTTGGAATTCCTTATACTATTGCATAAAAAAGAACTGCTTTTGGAAAGCTTTCTCCTTCAATATGTCTGTTGTGTTTGTTTGTGTGTGTGGGTGTGGAGGATGTGAGTATGCTGTCCATATCTGCTGTAATTCTCAGAAGATGACTTCTGGGGCACTCCCTGTTGAGAAAAATGGCTTCCTCTTGACCTAAATTGGCCCAATGAGGCCCAAAAATGTGTTGA
Source organism: Anolis sagrei (assembly GCF_037176765.1). Classification (NCBI taxonomy): domain Eukaryota; kingdom Metazoa; phylum Chordata; class Lepidosauria; order Squamata; family Anolidae; genus Anolis; species Anolis sagrei. The sequence continues at coordinate 8,097,075 of NC_090024.1, read as the reverse complement.
GTGTCATTAAGAGGACATTTAGGACAGAAAAATTGAATCGAGTCCAACATGTAATCCATTACACCATGCTAGCTCTCTAAAACTTTAGTTATTCTCAGAGTCCAGATTCAGCATTCAAAGCACTATAGCATATAGGATCTCTAAAGCCTAGGATCTCTAAAGCCTCTAAAGCATGAATGAATGCAATGCGACAGCATTTGAACTTCCATAGCTCAATGCAATGGATTTCTGGAATTTGAAGATCATTGAGGCCACAGGACTATTTGGCTGAGAAAGCTAAGTAACTTGTAGAAATGGAAGTTCTACACTTCCATAGCCTTGAGTGATGGCAGTTCATGTAGAATCATAGAATCCTAGAGTTGGAAGAGACCTCATGGCCCATCCAGTCCAACCCCCTGCCAAGAAGCTGGAAAATCCCATTCAAAGCATCCCTGACAGAGGGCCATCCAGCCTCTGCTTAGAAGCCTCCAATGAAGGAGCCTCCACCACCCGCCAGGGCAGAGAGTTCCACTGCTGAACAGCTCTCACAGTCAGGAATTTATTCCTAATTTATTTATTTATTTATTTCTCTCACTTCTACCTCGCCCTTCTCAACCCTCGAGGGGGGACTCTGGGCGGCTTACAAAATGGCACAATTCGATGCCAGCACAACAACAAAGTAAGAAATAAAACATATATAAACAGCAATTAAGTCAATTAAAACAATTAAAAACAATTCACTTATACATCACAGTCCCTAAAAAACCAATCTAAGGCTTAGCGTTTACCAACTCAGAGTCAATACATTCAATTCCACATTGTCGAATCCATCAGTTCTAGTCATTGCTTGTCCTTTTATCTGCCAGATTCCCCAAAAGCCTGGTCCCAGATGCATGTTTTCAATTTCCTTCTAAACGAGAGGAAGGATGTTGATGACCTAATTTCCCCGGGGAGTGAATTCCACAGGTGAGGGTCCCCACCGAGAAGGCCCTGCTCCTCGTCCCCACCAACCTCACTTGTGATAGAGATGGGGCCGAGAGCAGGGCCTCCCCAGAAGATCTTAAACTCCGAGGTGGGACGTAGAAGGAGGTGTGTTCGGACAGATACGCTGGGCTGGAACCTTATAGGGTTTTGTAAGTCAAAACCAGCACTTTGAATTGTGATCCAAATTGGATCGGCAGCCAGTGGAACTGACACAACAGAGGGTGGTATGTTCCCTGTATGATGCTCCAGTGAGTAATCTGGCTGCCGCCCGCTGGACTAATTGAAGTTTCTGAACAGTCTTCAAAGGCAACCCCACGTAGAGTGCATTGCAGTAATCTATTCGGGATGTAACAAGAGCGTGGACCACTGTTGAGGTGGAATCTCCTTCCCTGTAGTTTGAAGTCATTGTTCCATTGTGTCCTAGTCTCAGGGCAGCAGAAAACAAGCTTGCCCCCTCCTCCCTATGACTTCCTCTCATATTTTTATACATGGCCATCATGTCTCCTCTCAGCTTTCTCTTCTGAAGGCTAAACATTCCCAGCTCTTTAAGCCGCTCCTCATAGGGCTTGTTCTCCAGACCCTTGATCATTTGAGTCACTCTCCTCTGGACACATTCCAGCTTGTCAACATCTCTTTTCAACTGTGGTGCCCAGAATTGGACACAGTATTCCAGGTGCAGTCTAACCAAGGCAGAATAGAGAGGTAGCATGACTTCCCTGGATCTAGACTTCAAACTACAAGAGAGGAGATTCCATCTGAACATGAGGAAGAACTTCCTGACTGTGAGAGCCATTCAGCAGTGGAACTCTCTGCCCCGGAGTGTGGTGGAGGCTCCTTCTTTGGAAGCTTTTAAACAGAGGCTGGATGGCCATCTGTCAGGGGTGCTTTGAATGCAATATTCCTGCTTCTTGGCAGGGGGTTGGACTGGATGGCCCATGAGGTCTCTTCCAACTCTTTGATTCTATGATTCTAGACACTAGACTCATATTAATGCAGGCCAAAATCCTGCCGCTGCATCACATTGTTGGATCATGTTTAATTTCTTGTCCACGAGGACTCCAAGGTCTTTTTCACACATACTGCTTTCGAGTGTCAAACTGTATTCATTTGACAGAATAGATGCATCCTTAGTTACTAGCAATAAGAGTTTTAGTGGAAAATATGCAGACATTTTTGTGCCTGCAACTTCCATAACTTTTGTGGAATTGATATTCTCCCTCCATTTGAAAGAAGTTTCTCCCCCTGGTTATCATCATAGGCGATCACTTGTAGCAGAGTCTGATTAGGTAGAGTCTTGGAGGTGCTTCCTTGGCTGTGGAGCTCTATCCTGGATCCACATGTATCATCTCTGGCTTTCACAGTGAAACACAGCTTCCCGACAGAAGGAAGAAAATCATTGCCTTGCTTCCACCCAGCATCTATCAAAGAGCCAACATTCTCCCTGTCTGATTTTTCTGATAGATTTTCTCACTCCTAATAAGAAAAAGGTTACCTTCCTGCTGATGTCATTTGAGCAGGACTGATACTTCTCTCCAGGAGATTTTGAAGATGCCCACTAATATGCTAAAGAGAGAAGCTATGTCTTTCATATAGAAAGAGATATAGTAGATACACACACATAGAGGCACCAACTACACAGCCAATGTGGTGTAGAAATTAATCCTAATGGCACCTTTTAGCACCACAAGGCATTCTTGACTTGGGTAACTTCTCTTGATCTCCATCTGTTTGCTTATCTACTTCCCTCCCCCACCATCCTCCAGCATAATTAACTCAGTAATTAGCCTGAAATATATGCTGCCTCCATGGTGCAAGACCTCTGCAAGGCTTTTGTAGAAGAGGCTAAGAAAGGAGGCTGGGTGATCTACCTTAAAAGGCAAGGATTCACTGTATGTTGACAGTGTTACACTGCTTTGGAGTGTAGTGGAGTCTCCGTCCCTGGAGGCTGAATGGAGTGCTTTGATGGTGCATTCCTGTATGAGAGAATGGACTCAGACTAGATGGTTCCATGTGATTCTACGAATGGGTTGAATGAAAAGTAATGCCTCCAACTTCGTTACTTGGGTTTGGATGGGAATATTTTAATAAATCAAATGAAGAAATAATCCTTAGAATGTGCTCTTTAACTACCACTATTCACTTTTCCACATAATTACCAGACAATTGGATACATTTCTGCCAACGATGAACAAGCTTTCTGAAGCCATCACGGAAGAAGTCGACACTCTGTTTCCACTACCCATCGTGCACAAATCTTCCGATAGCCAAGCAAAGCAATAATGTGACCCACACATTCTAGTGAAATGCCGATTATGCTTGAATTTTTTTCTCTGAGTGATATGATGATCGTCCTGAATCAATCTGTCAACCTTTTGCTTGTGAAACTCAGTGGTTGCTGTCACAGGACGTCCAACTCTTTATTTGTCACGCAACTCAGATTTTCCCACCTCAACATCTTTAAACTAACTTGCCCAATGACGCACAGTACTCATATAAGCACAATCTTCCTTTCTGTTGAAATTGTCCACTTGCTTGTGGATTTCAATGGCTTCTCTGTGTAGTCTGACATGGTGGTTGTTAGAGTGGCCCAACATTTCTGTGTTCTCAAATAAAATGCTGTGTCCAGGTTGGTTCATCAGGTGCTCTGCTATGGCTGATTTCTCTGGTTGAAGGAGTTTGCAGTGCCTGTCATGTTCCTTGATTCGTGTTTGGCCAATGCTGTGTTTGGTGGTCCCTATGTAGACTTGTCCACAGCTGCAGGGTATACTGTAGAATCCTGCAGAAGTGAGAGGATCCCTCTTGGGCAATTTCAACAGAAAGGAGGAAACCATGAAAATGAACAAAATCTGGCTACCAGTATTAAAAAAACTCTAAAATTACAACAGCAAAACAACAGAGGGAAAACAATCTGGGACATCTAATCACCTCTCAACCAAAGATTGCCCCAGGCAATGCTAATCAAGGTGGTCAGTTGAAACATTCACACCTAGCTCCAGCAGACAAGAGTTCTTTGTCCCACCCTGGTCATTCCACAGACATATAAACCCAATTTCCTAGTTCCAACAGACTCACTACCTCTGAGGATGCTTGCCATAGATGCAGGCGAAACATCAGGAGAGAATGCCTCTAGAACATGGCCATATAGCCTGAAAAAACCTACAACAACCAATTATTGCAACACTTGGTTTATTTAGAAACCCATTGTAATGGATAAGATACTAACATAGTTGTTTCCATATTGGACAGGTATTCCAGTATGTCCCCTTGATATAATGTCACATGAGTGGTGAGCATAGACATGCCATCCTAAGAAGATTTGAGTCACCCTGAGTCACCTAAGGGCTGAGAAGAGTAGTATACAAATATAGTAAATAAATAAATAAATAAATAAATAAATAAATAAATTTTACATATGTATAAAAATCTGACATGGTCAATTTTAGTTCTTCTAAGTATGCAAATTCCTCCTCTCATACAAGTCTTGAAGACACTATTTTTCACCAAGGCTGTTGGTATGCATGGAATCTTTTTGATGACTTATAAAATCACACTTACACATTATATGCATATATATCTCTTTGGTTTTGGTTGCTGTAGAATAGTGTTTTTCAACCTGGGGGTCGGGACCCCTGAGGGGGTCGTGAGGGGGTGTCAGAGGGGTCGCCAAAGACCATAGGAAAACACAGTATTTTATGTTGGTCATAGGGGTTCTGTGTTGGAACTTTGGCCCAATTCTCTCGTTGGTGGGGTTCAGAATGCTCTTTGATTGTAGGTGAACTAGAAATCCCAGCAACTACAACTCCCAAGTGTCAAGGTCTATTTCCCCCAAACTGCACCAGTGTTCACATTTGGACACATTGAGTATCTGTGCCAAGTTTGGTCCAGATCCATCTTTGTTTGAGCCCATAGTGCTCTCTAGATGTAGCTGAACTACAACTCCCAAACTCAAGGTCAATCACACCAAATCATTCTAGCATTTTCTGTTCATCATGGGAGTTCTGTGTGGCAAGATTGGTTCAATTCCATCATTGGTGGAGCTCAGAATGCTCTTTGATTGTAGGTGAACTAGAAATCCCAGCAACTACAACTCCCAAATGTCAAGGTCTATTTTCCCCAACTCCACCAGTATTCAAATTTGTGCATACCAGGTATTTGTGCCAAATTTGGTCCAGACAATGAAAATCCATCCTGCCTATCGGATATTGACATGACAATTCATAACAGTAGCAAAATTACAGTTGTGAAGTAACAACAAAAATAATGTTATGGTTGGAGGTCACCACAATATGAGGAACTGTTTAAGGGGTCGCGGCATTTGGAAGGTTGAGAACCACTGCCGTAGAAGGAAGGTGAGCCGGTGCGGTGTAGTGCATTGCATGCTGGACTATGATTCCGGATACATTGGGGGGAGGGGGGACAAGATGGAAGTATTCCGCATTTCTATCCACAATGATCCCATTCTCTAGCTTTACCATTACATCCTTGAGATACATTCCATAGACAACCATTCAGAGGTTAGTGGAGGGTAGGGGCTGTTAAGTAGGACACTAAAAAAAGGCATTATTCTGGACCTCCAAAGTATGTTTTTGTGCAAAGCATGCACCTGACTTTTGGAAAACATACGACAGTATCCATCCAACATTTTGAATGCTGCCAAATGTTGGAATCTGTCATAACTAAACCTTAGCTGCTTTGGGAGGGGGCAGCCTGACTGCAAAATGGTAAGTGAAGAGCAAAAGAAGTGGGAAGGAAGCAGAGCTACATCTGGAGGAGCTTTATGCTCTGCCAGTACAACCTAGGATCTTGGCCAATGCATATACATGAGTGTTGCGCATGAGTGCATGACCAGTGCTACTTTCAGCACTCAGCCTCTCCATCGTTACCAAAAAATAATAACAATAATTCCCCTCTCTTAGCTTTTCCAGCTGGAGGAAGGAAGGAAATTGACTTCACTGTGATAGAACCAACACTTTGGTTTATGCATAATTCAGGGCAAATTATACTTTTGCATTGTAAGGGCTAATTATAGCCAATTGCAGGCTTATTCATTTGGCTTTTCTCCTTTGGAAGGGCTGGCCCGCGGATCAGACTGAAAAAGCTTTCTGAAAGGACATTTGCTCAGTATTTCTATTTGAGAAACAAAGAAAACTTGAGAGGAGATTCATACTCTTTGGGGGAAAAGTAGAGTTCATCTCTCTACTTGGTTAGTCAACATTACTGACTCTGCTCCTATAATCCACCAAATCACCATAGTCGCTGAATCAAGAATTTCCCCACGGTGGGTGAGATGGAGAGAGTACAACTCCCAAGTGACAGAATCAATCCCCAACACCACGTATCAGATATTTGTGCCCAATTTGGTTCAGTGAATGAAAATACATTCTGCATGTCGGATATTTACATGACAATACATAACAGTAGCAATATTACAGTTATGAAGTAGCAATGAAAATAATTTTATGGTTGGGGGTCACCACAACATGAGGAACTGGATTAAGGGGTTGCGGCATTAGGAAGGTTGAGAAATACTGACTTAGAGAGTCCTACAAGAGAGATATTCTCTCAGGTTAGAAAGATGGTCTTTTTTCATTCATAGCTTTTCCACTTTCATCTAGGATACTGTAAATGTGAAGTGATGACTGTGCTGGAAAATACCAAAACTCTTGTTTTGTTGCATGACATTATTATCACTGAGTAGTCTGTTGTCCTCCTGATTCGTTTGCCTCTCCTGTCACACTTGCCTTGTGAGTGTGGTGAGCTTCACAAGGGCAAAAACCATCTGTTTTGCATGAAACAAGAGTCACAGACAAATTAAGTTTTGCCCAAGCTTCACGAAATATGGTGGTGAAAAATATTTGGCATTTTGGTCTTCCTGAGTTGAGCTCTCTTAGAATCATAGAATCATAGAATCATAGAATCATTTATTTATTATTTATTTATTATTTGCATTTGTTAACCGCCACTCTCAGCCCGAAGGCGACTCGTGGCGGTGTACAGAACATAGAACATAGAGACAACAGTTACAAAATTCAGGGCCAACATACATCTTACTAACACACAGCTAAACTAAAACTAAAAATCCGCTTCGTCTTGTTTGGGTCATAATCAGTCTCGTAGTCATATTCCATTCCGGTGGTCATTCCAAAGAATAGCACTTAATTGAAGGCCTTTTCGAAGAGCCAGGTTTTCAGGCCCTTGCGGAAGGCCATGAGGGAAGGCGCCTGTCTAATTTCAGCAGGGAGGGAGTTCCACAGCCGGGGGGCCACCACCGAGAAGGCCCGCTCTCTAGTCCCCGCCAAGCGTGCCTGTGAGGCAGGCGGGACCGTGAGAAGGGCCTCCCCGGATGATCTCAAGGTCCTCGTGGGCTCGTAGGCCGAGATGCGGTACTCAAGGTATTTTGGGCCGGAACCGTTTAGGGCTTTGTAGGTTAGCACCAGCACCTTGAATTGGGCCCGGTAGCTGATCGGCAGCCAGTGGAGCTGGGACAGCAAGGGCGTTGTGCGCTCCCTGCGTCCCGCTCCGGTTAACAACATGGCTGCCGCGCGCTGGACTAGCTGGAGCTTCCGGGCCGTCTTCAAGGGCAGCCCCACGTAGAGAGCGTTGCAGTAGTCGAGACGGGATGTGACCAAAGCGTGTACCACCGTGGCCAAGTCAGACTTCCCAAGATACGGGCACAGCTGGCGCACGAGCCGAAGCTGTGCAAATGCTCCCCTGGTCACCGCTGAAACCTGGGGATCCAGGCTCAGCGATGAGTCCAGGATCACACCCAAGCTGCGAACCTGCGCCTTCAAGGGGAGTGCGACCCCGTCCAGCACAGGCTGTAACCCTATACCCTGTTCGGCCTTGCGACTGACCAGGAGTACCTCTGTCTTGTCTGGATTTAATTTCAGTTTGTTCGCCCTCATCCAGACCGTCACAGCGGCCAGGCACCGGTTCAGGACTTCGACAGCCTCCTTAGTAGCAGGTGGGAAGGAGTGACAGAGTTGGACGTCATCTGCGTACAGGTGACACCGCACCCCGAAACTCCGGATGATCTCACCCAGCGGCTTCATGTAGATGTTAAACAGCATGGGGGACAGTATGGAGCCCTGAGGAACACCACAGGTCAAAGGCTGTGGTGTTGAACAGGAGTCCCCCAATAACACCTTCTGGGTACGACCCTCCAGAAATTTTATTTATTTGATACACTTGTATACCGCTAATATCTCAGCCTGTGCGGCGACTCATTGCGGTTTACAACTTGTTAAAATACAATAGTCACTTAAAAATATAAAATAAGATATCAAAATACAAGACATAAAACATACATAGTATGAACATACTTAGTATCGGGCCACCAATACAAGTCGAAAACATCTCATAGTTAAAATCGTAATTCAGTTCGTTATCCTTGGTTGCAAGTCCATGGTCATGGTTGCAAGTCCATGGGAAATGACTGGAGCCACCGCAAAGCGGTGCTCCCAAGGCCCATCTCTGCAAGGCGTCCCAGAAGAATACCGTGGTCGACGGTATCGAAGGCCGCTGAGAGGTCCAGAAGCACCAACAGGGACACACTCCCCCTGTCTAGCTCCCGGCGGAGATCATCCACTAAGGCGACCAAGACCGTCTCGGTACCATGTCCCGGTCTGAAGCCAGACTGTGCCGGATCCAGATAATCCGTGTCTCTCAAGAATACCTGGAGTTGTGAGGCCACCACGCTTTCCATGACTTTGCCCAAGAAGGGAAGATTGGAAACAGGCCGAAAGTTGTCGAATTTAGTGGGGTCCAGTGATGGTTTCTTCAACAGCGGCTTTATAATAGCCTGTTTTAGGCTCGCTGGAATCGTGCCTTCCCGAAGGGAGGCATTAACCACCACCGTTACCCACTCAGCCAATCCCCCTCTGGCCTCTTTCAGAAGCCAGGATGGGCAGGGTCTAGGATGGACGTGGTAGGCCTCATTCCTCCAAGTATCTTGTCCACATCCTCGGGTTTCACAAACTGAAAAGAATCCATCAAAATAGGACAAGCAGGTGCTTGTGTCACATCCACAGAGACTGCATTTAATGTGGCGTCCAGTCCAGAACGGATCAAAGCGACTTTGTCTGCAAAGAACCGAGCAAATGCTTCACAGCGCGTGCCCGAGTTGTCAGGGCTCCCCCCTGAGGTGGGGGGAGTTAAAAGACCTCTGACAATCCGAAACAACTCCGCCGGACGGTTCTTTGCAGACGCAATAGTGGCCGCAAAGAAAGTTTTCTTTGCGGCTTTTATTGCCGCGGCATATGCCCTTAAAAAGGACACAAACCGTGCTCGGTTTGGCTCGCTTGGGTCCGAGCGCCACACGCTCTCTAGTTCCCTCTTCCTTCGCTTCATCGCTGCCAGCTCCTCAGTGAACCAAGGAGCTGGTTTAGCTCGGTTACTTGAGAGGGGACGTTCCGGAGCGATCCTGTCAATTGCCCTGGTCATCTCCCCATTCCAGAGAGCGACCAAGGCCTCGACATGGTCACCTACCGAGGTGGCGGGAAAATCCCCAAGAGCCGTCAGGAATCCGTTCGGATCCATAAGCCTCCTGGGGCGGACCATCTTAATGGGTCCTCCACCCTTGCGGAGGTTAGGGGGCGCAGTGAGCCTAAATCTGATCAGGAAGTGGTCGGTCCATGGCAACGGAGAGATGGACAACTCCTCCACACCGCCACCTTGCTCCCATCCCTGGCAGAAAACCAAGTCCAATGTGTGTCCAGCACAGTGGGTGGGGCCAGTTATTTGTTGGGACAGCCCCATGGTTGCCATGGCAGACATGAAGTCCTGAGCCGCTCCTGTGAGGGTTGCCTCGGCGTGGATGTTGAAGTCCCCCAGCACAAGGAGCCGTTGGGACTCCACCACCAGGCTCGAGACCACCCCCGCTAGCTCAGGCAGGGAGACTGTAGTGCAGCGAGGTGGACGGTACACTACAAGAATCCCTATTCTGTCCCGGTCACCCACCCTCAGGTGGACGCATTCGAAATTTGTGGTCTGCGGGATGGGGCTCCTGGTCAGATGGATGGAATCTCTATAGACCACTGCGACCCCGCCTCCCCGTCCTCCGGCTCTTGGTTGGTGTTGTACGGAGAAGCCTGGAGGGCAAAGCTGGGAGAGGTTTACACCCCCAGCTTCATCCAACCAGGTCTCCGTAATGCACGCCAGATCTGCCCGCTCCTCCAGGATTAAATCCTGGATCCAGGTCGTTTTACCGTTGACAGATCTGGCGTTCAGCAACACCACCTTCAAACCAGAGGGCCCGCTCACCTGGTTACACCAATTTACCTTAGGAGACCGGTTGGGGGTTGTTAATATGGGTAAGCGGTCCGAATTAAGCCAAATTCGAGGTCTCCTTTTCCCGCATCTCCTCCTTCCCACCACGACCTCTATGGGGGCCCCTCGGCTCGTGGAACACCTCCCCCCCTCCATGCTGCAGTCTAACGCCAAGATCTTGTTTTCTGCTTTATTCGTAGCTTGATTTTCTGATCTTTTTCTGATCAAAGAGTTGGAAGAGACCCCATTCTGCCAAGAAGCAGGAATATTGCATTCAAATCACCCCTGACAAATGGCCATCCAGCCTCTGCTTAAAAGCTTCCAAAGAAGGAGCCTCCACCACACTCCGGGGCAGAGAGTTCCACTGCTGAACGGCTCTCACAGTCAGGAAGTTCTTCCTAATGTTCAGATGGAATCTCCTCTCTTGTAGTTTGAAGCCATTGTTCCGCGTCCTAGTCTCCAAGGAAGCAGAAAACAAGCTTGCTCCTTCCTCCCTGTGGCTTCCTCTCACATATTTATACATGGCTATCATATCTCCTCTCAGCCTTCTCTTCTTCAGGCTAAACATGCCCAGTTCCCTAAGCCGCTCCTCATAGGGCTTGTTCTCTAGACCCTTGATCATTTTAGTCGCCCTCCTCTGGACACATTCCAGCTTGTCAATATCTCTCTTGATGGAGTCATGTTGGAGAGATGTCTTACTGGACTGAGACAGCCAATCTTAACTAGAAACTCAGCATTGGTGAGATTCCTTCACTTTCTCAGTGTAGGTAGGACTAAGATGAATGGATTGAATTAGTCCAATCCAGTCTTATATCTCTCCCCCACCCCCACCTTCACATGTATCTGTGCAACAGCATTGCAATGTGCTAGTTAATTAATATATAATTTACATTTAATTAATATATAATGTCATCTTCCAGACAGCACAGTGGTTGCAGCCCATTTTGTGGGAAAACTCTAAGTCATTTCTTCCCCCAGAAACTGAAGATGAAGCTAAGCACGAAAGGAGGGGATGGCATCTGGTGGATGTTAAATGGTAGGATGTGAAGTCTGAGAGGTTATAATCAGCCCTCTGCATCTATAGATTATGAATCTATGGCTTGGAAATATTATTGTGGTTCTTGATTTTGCTATTTTATACAAGGGACACTTTTTTACAACCCCATTGTATGTAATGAGACTGAATAATAATAATAATAAAAATAATAATAATAACAATAACAACAACAACTTGTGCCACAAAGAACTGGTGGGATCACAAGCCAGAAAAAGTTACAGAGAATGAACACGCCAAACTGCTCTGGGACTTCCGGATTCAGACAGACAGAGATTTGGAGCACATGACTCCTGACCTCACAATCGTGTTAAAAAACAAAGTATGGATCATTGATGTTGCCGGGAAGTAGCAGCCAATAGTGAAAGGACCAAGGCAGTGACATCCCCAGCTCATCCCTTGTTTGGGTATCAGCCAGCACGTCAACGACTTAAATCTAGAAATTGTTTTCTAAAATCTACAGAGACACTCGCTGGGACACCTCAGCAAGCGAGAGTCCAAAAGTGGCAGGCTCAAACCCAGAACCTCAACCAATCATTGATACCAAATGAGAGACTCCCCCCTGGGCACACAGAAGACTGGGTGACTTGGAAGGCACTGAACAGACTGTGCTCTGGCACCACGAGATGCAGAGCCAACCTCAAGAAATGGGGCCACAAAGTGGAATCCATGATATGCGAGTGTGGAGGAGAGCAAACCACTGACCACCTGCTGCAATGCAACCTGAGCCCTGCCACATGCACAATGGAGGACCTTCTTGCGGCAACATCAGAGGCACTCCAAGTGGCCAGATACTGGTCAAAGGACATTTAATCAACTACCAAGCTTGCAAATTTTGTTTTGTGTCTGTTTGTTTGTTTTTGTTCTGTTAGAAATGTAATACAATCATCTGGTTGCCCCGACACGATAAATAAATATTGATGTTGCAATCCCAGGTGACAGCAGGATCGCAGAGAAACAACTGGAAAAGCCGACACGATATGAGGATTTAAAAATCGAACTGCAAAGACTCTGGCACAAGCTAGTCAAGGTTGTCCCAGTGGTGATCGGCACACTGGGTGCAGTGCCTAAAGACCATAGCCTGCACTTAAACACAATCGGCGCTGACAAGATTACCACCTGCCAGCTGCGAAAGGCCACCTTACTGGGATCTGCACGCATTATTCGCCGATACATCACACAGTCCTAGACACTTGGGAAGGGTCCGACATGTGATCCAATTCAACAGCCAGCAGAGTGTCTGCTGTGGACTCATCTTGTTGTGTTTCAAATACTAGATAGAGCCCAGGGAAAGTGCAAAATGTGTTTCAATTCAGTTTGGGTTACTGCTGGGAAGGTAACATCTTTAGGCATTTACAGTAACAGGATTACAGGTGGGAAGGCCATCAAAAGTTTAAAGGGCTATGGCGATATCAATCCAGTTTTCTGGTGACTGCCTAATCAAATGCACAGAGGAACAACCAGATTTTTAACTCCTTGCAGAAAATGGATAGGGTGAGCACCAATCTGATCTCTTTGGATAGCAAGTTCCAGAGCCAAGGGGCCACCACTGAAAAGGCTCTCCCTCTCCCACCATCCACGCTTGAGATGGTGGCGGAAACAAGAGCAGAGCCTCTCCAGATGATCTTAAAGTATGTGCTGTTCATCATAGGGAAAGATACGATCTCGAAGATAGACAGGTCCTGAACTTGAGCATCCACAGAGTTTGGTATCCACAAGGGGTCCTGGAACCAACACCAGTTGATGCCAAGGTCTACTCTGTTTTCAAAACGAACTTCATGCAGTTTCATTTTAAGCCTTACTTACTTACTTACTTAGGCAATCCCTCGTTGGATGAGAAAGATGGTCTTCCTTTATGCGTTTCCTTGTGGGTTCGTAGGTGGCTGTGGAGCCCTATTCTTGACCCGCATCTTCTCCCACAGTGAGGCCATTGGTTTCCAGGTGGAAGGCGGTCCCGGTCAAGGTTGGCTTGACGCGCCTTCCTCCTAGCATGTTTCTCTCTTTCACCCTCCACTTGTGTCTCCTCGAATTCTGCAGCACTGCTGGTCACAGCTGACCTCCAGCTGGAGCGCTCAAGGGCCAGGGCTTCCCAGTTCTCAGTGTCTATGCCAGAGTTTTTAAGGTTGGCTTTGAGGCCATCTTTAAATCTCTTTTCCTGTCCACCAACTTTCCGTTTTTTGTTCTTAAGTTCAGAGTAGAGCAACGGCTTTGGGAGATGGTGGTCAGGCATCCGGACAACGTGGCTGGCCCAGTGGAGTTGATGGCAGAGGACCATCGCTTCAATGCTGGTGATCTTTGCTTCTTCCAGCATGCTGACGTTTGTCTGCTTGTCTTCCCAAGAGATTTGCAGGATTTTCTGGAGGCAGTGCTGATGGAATCGTTCCAGGAGTTGCATGTGACGTCTGTAGACAGTCCATGTTTCGCAGGCATAGAGCAGGGTTGGGAGGACAATAGCTTTATAGACAAGCACCTTGGTATCCCTACGGATGTCTCGGTCCTCAAACACTCTTTGCTTCATTCGGGAAAATGCTGCACTTGCAGAGCTCAGGCGGTGTTGTATTTCGGTGTCGATGTTGACTTTGGTGGAGAGGTGGCTGCCAAGGTAGCGGAAATGGTCAACATTTTCTAATGTTACACCATTAAGCTGTATCACTGGCATTGTGGAGGGGATGGCTGGTGACTGCTGGAACAGCACTTTGGTTTTCTCGATGTTCAGTGACAGGCCAAGCTTCGTGTATGCTTCTGCGAAGGTGCTTAGAGTGGCTTGTAGATCTTCTTCTGAATGCGCACAGACGACATTGTCATCAGCATACTGGAGTTCTATAACAGATGTTGTTGTAACCTTGGTTTAAGCCTTATTCCCCAAGATGTGATTGCTATTCTAGTTAGCTTGAGTGTTCCAAACCATGGGGGAAATCAGGTATTATTGTCTTCGTTGCCCATATACTGCACTCTTTAGAGGTGATCTTAGGGAACCTGACATTCCCTTGACTTCTGCGTAGTTTGGGAAGAAACGGCAGCTGCCATGGAGATGTGAAGCAGAACCGTGCAAAGACTGTGGGAGGGAGGCAGGCAGGGAGGAAGAGCTAAGCTCTGGTGTTCTGTGGTTATTGCATGGAAACTGGTTTAAAAGGCAAGGGATGTTCTTGCCGATGAACAGCGTCTAAGCAGTGGCATTTGCACAAGGTGGGTGGACGAAGGGAGGCTTCTGTGCGTGAAGAGTAACGCTAGGTTTGCCAAGTGACACATCCCGAGTGCTGTTGCCAATACTGATCTTCAGGAAATGTCTCTCGGCTTCCCAGAGCAATAAGCTTCTGTTATGTGGTGGGAGATTCTGGAGTCTGAAAAGCAAAACCCTTTGAGAAAACAGGCCATTTCTCAAAGAAACATACCTTGTGGAAAGGTCTACATTGAAGAGTGAAACAAGCCTGTGATTGCTAGAGAATTGCAATTGTAGGACATGTCAATTGCATGTGAGAGCAAGGGGATGTAAGCCTTTCTTTCCAAGCCATTTTCAAAGAGTAAGGAACTGATTGGGAGTGAAAGGCCAATTACCCTAACTTTCGAATAGCCTACACCACACAATACACATACATACACAGCATGCCCACTGGCCTCTATTTTGTCCTGCAAGCACCCTCAAAATGGCAACAGGAAGTCACTTTCCATTGCCATTTTTTTATTTTTGTCATTTTTTATCTTGCCTATTTCAGCGTGAAGGCAACTCGGGGCAGTGCACAGACCAGCAACAATTAGAGGCCATATATAATACATACATATCAGTTAAAAGCCATTACATTACATCATAATACATATAAAAGATATGTTGTTGTTGTTCATTCGTTCAGTCGCCTCCGACTCTTCGTGACCTCATGGACCAGCCCACGCCAGAGCTCCCTGTCGGCCGTCACCACCCCCAGCTCCTTCAAGGTCAGTCCAGTCACTTCAAGGATGCTATCCATCCATCTTGCCCTTGGTCGGCCCCTCTTTCTTTTGCCTTCCACTTTCCCCAGCATAATTGTCTTCTCTAGGCTTTCCTGTCTCCTCATGATGTGGCCAAAGTACTTCAACTTTGTCTCTAGTATCCTTCCCTCCAATGAGCAGTCGGGCTTTATTTCCTGGAGGATGGACTGGTTGGATCTTCTCGCAGTCCAAGGCACTCTCAGCACTTTCCTCCAACACCACAGTTCAAAAGCATTGATCTTGAACATCTGGCAACTCTTACTCCATGTATTGCTGGAGTCTTCCTTGCAGGATCTTGAGCATTACCTTCCTGGCATGAGAAATAAGGGCCACTGTACGGAAGTTGGAGCAGTCTTTCGCATTTCCCTTTTTTGGTATGGGGATATAAGTTAATTTTTTCCAGTCTGATGGCCATTCTTGTGTTTTCCATATTTGCTGGCAAATGGCATGCATCACCTTGACAGCATCATCTTTTAAGATTTTAAACAGTTCAGCTGGGATCCCGTCGTCTCCTGCTGCCTTGTTGTTAGCAATGCTTCTTAAGGCCCATTCAACCTCACTCCTCAGGATGTCTGGTTCTAATTCATTCACCACACTATCAAAACTATCCTCGATATTATTATCCTTCCTATACAGATCTTCTGTATAGTCTCGCCACCTTCTCTTGATCTCTTCAGCTTCTGTTAGGTCCCTGCCATCAAAAAGCTATAGAAACAATAAAAACAATAAAAATCTATAAAACAATGTCTTTCAATTCAATTCCTTTTGAAATGGATTGCACAAGAAAGTGGTAGGAGCAGTACAGTGAGACCCTCCATAGCCACAGAACCCATAGTTTCACTTACCAATCCCCAAATGTGTCTCTGTGTACTATCCCTAGAAATTTCCTAGATCTCCCAGGCAGTTTTATGGTACGCTTCACCCAGAAGTGTGTTGGGGGATCTATCAAATTCCTCCAACACACTTCTGACAGTATGGTGAAACCAGAGGTGAGGGAATGTAAAGTCCTTTGGGCACGCCTACAGTGTCACATAACTATACTCCACCTGAGAACATATCCTCTGGGGATACAAGGTCCTTACCTTGCAGGGTTCTAGGGTGCTTCTGAGGTTGAAACAATAGCATTTTCACATAGGAATTGTAGTTTTACAAAGTTTTACAAAGTTTTTACCCTTCTGTGCCAGAGTTCCCCACCAAACTACAAGTCCCAGTATTCCATAACATTGAGCTGTGGCAGTTAAAATGGTGTTAAGTTGCATTAATTCTACAGTGTAGATGGACCTTAAAGAGAGATAATGGAAGACCAGACAAAAGAAGATTGTGATAAGCAAGGTAAAAAAAAAATGACTAAAGCATGAGTGAAGGTCTTAGCAGAGGAAGCGGAAAGATTGTGTCACCATGGATAGCTCCTTCTAAGTTCAGACTGAAAAACCCAGAGTGTTGACATCAAACCCTCACCCCAATTTGTCATCACTCCTTTTTGGGCTGAGAAAGCATTTAGGAGAGAGGAGGTGACCTTTGAGATGGAAAAAGACAATATGAGAGGGCTTAAGCAGCTTCCTGGACATGTTTTGTGTCTTCCCTGGAGGTACAATTCGCCAGAAATGTCTTGGAAATGTGCGCTGGAAAGGACTGCAAATTACATAGGACTAGGTTGTTGTAGGTTTTTCCGGGCTACATGGCCATGTTCTGGAGGCAATTTTTCTCCTGACGTTTCGCCTGCATCTGTGGCAAGCATCCTCAGAGGTAGTGAGGTCTGTTGGAAGTAGGAAAATGGGTTTATATATCTGTGGAATGACCAGGGTGAGACAAATGACCCCTGTCTGTTGGGGCTAGCTGTGAATGTTTCAGCTGATCACCTTAGAATCATAGAATCAAAGAGTTGGAAGAGACCTCATGGGCCATCCAGTCCAACCCCATTCTGCCAAGAAGCAGGAATATTGCATTCAAATCACCCCTGACAGATGGCCATCCAGCCTCTGTTTAAAAGCTTCCAAAGAAGCAGCCTCCACCACACTCCGGGGCAGAGAGTTCCACTGCTGAACGGCTTGATTTGCATTCAATGGCTTGGAAGTGCCTGGGGGGAATCTTTTGTTGAGAGTGATTTTATGTGCTTGTTTGTTTCCCCTCTGTTGTTTTGCTGTTGTAATTTTTGAGTTTTTTTTAATACCAGTAGCCAGATTTTGTTCATTTTCATGGTTTCTTCCTTTCTGTTGAAATTGTCCACATGCTTGTGTATTTCAATGGCTTCTCTGTGTAGCTTGACATGGTGGTTGTGAGAGTGGTCCAGCACTTCTGTGTTCTCCAATAATATGCTGTGTCCAGGTTGGTTCATCAGGTGCTCTGCTATGGCTGATTTCTCTGGTTGGAGTAGTCTGCAGTGCCTTTCATGTTCCTTGAACCATGGTTCCATGAACCAACCTGGACACAGCATATTATTGATTAGTGATTCCGGCCATGAAAGCCTTCGACAATACATAGGACTAGTTTGGTTTGGCCTACAATGTCGGCCTACGAACATTCCAATTGTGCTACCGTGCAGCAAGGGAGAAGCAAAACAAATTTCCCCCAGCACTAGCTTCATTTGGAGTCCCAACGCAATCTGTTTTGTCCCTTCTTGCACCTGCGTTGCTTGAGGGCAGAGCAGAAGACACTGGATGTCGCTTAAGTATTCCAGCAATGAAGGCTGTACGTGAGCACACTGGGCGTGTGTTTATGCAGGGCGGCCAGGACGCCACTGTCTCCCTGACAGCAACTGACGGGGAGAAGCAAATGGCTTAATTAAAATGTCAGTGGCTAGGATCCCCTAAAGGTGAAGGAGAGCTGGATTTTATTAGCGCAGCCTGGGATAATGATGCCTCCTGCCTACACATCAGATAGGAAGAACTCACTTTTGGGGCTTGGCAAGAATCTCCTTGTCTCTGTGTACATGCAAACACACACATACACAGAGAAGGCTAAATTCAGAGCTTTTCAGGAGAATGACAAAACCCTAAGATAGAATCATAGAATAATAGAATCAAAGAGTTGGAAGAGACCTCATGGGCCATCCAGTCCAACCCCATTCTGCCAAGAAGCAGGAATATTGCATTCAAATCACCACTGACAGATGGCCATCCAGCCTCTGTTTAAAAGCTTCCAAAGAAGAAGCTTCCACCACAGTCTAAAATACTAAAATACTAAAAGACCAAATTATATATTGGTCTAGTGGCACAAATAACCTCTGTTTAAAGAGCCCCCAAAGAAGGAAGAGTCCACATTGTTCCGCGTCCTAGTCTCCAAGGAAGCAGAAAACAAGCTTGCTCCCTCCTCCCTGTGGCTTCCTCTCACATATTTATACATGGCTATCATATCTCCTCTCAGCCTTCTCTTCTTCAGGCTAAACATGCCCAGCTCCTTAAGCCACTCCTCATAGGGCTTGTTCTCCAGACCCTTGATCATTTTAGTCACCCTCCTCTGGATACATTCCAGCTTGTCAATATCTCTCTTATAATTTTCTTATAATTTGTTCTAGTCTTTAAAGCAGCATAAAACAGACTGGGTTGTTGTAGGTTTTTTCGGGCTATATGGCCATTGTCTAGAAGCATTCTCTCCTGACGTTTCGCTTGCATCTATGGCAAGCATCCTCAGAGGTAGTGAGGTTTGTTGGAAGTAGGAAAAAGGGTTTATATATCTGTGTAATGACCCGGGTGGGACAAAGAACTCTTGTCTGCTGGAGCTAGGCGCGAATGTTTCAACTGACCACCATGATTAGCATATAATGGCCTGACAGTGCCTGAAGCAAACTTTTGTTGAGAGGTGATTAGATGTCCTTGTTTGCTTCCTCTCTGTTGTTGTGCTGTTCTAATTTTATAGTTTTTAAATACTGGTAGCCAGATTTTGTTCATTTTCATGGTTTCCTCCTTTCTGTTGAAATTGTCCACATGCTCATGGATTTCAGTGGCTTCTCTGTGTAGTCTGACATGGTGGTTGTGAGAGTGGTCCAGCATTTTTGTGTTCTCATATGATATGCTGTGTCCAGGTTGGTTCCTCAGGTGCTCTGCTATGGCTGATTTCTCTGGTTGGAGTAGTCTGCAGCAGGGAAGGAGGGAAAGGAAGAGAAGGAAGGAGGGAAAGGAATGAGGGGGTGAAGAAAGGAGGGAGGGAAGGAAATGAAGGGGAAGGAAATGAAGAAAAGGAAAGAAGGAGGAAAGGAAGGGAGGGAGGAAGGAAAAGAAGGAAAGGAAGAAGAAAGGAGGGACAGGAAGGAGTGGAGAACATACATTGGGTTGTTAGGTGTATCGTGTCCAAATTTGGTGCCAATTCATCCAGGGGTTTTTGAGTTCTGTGACTACCACAAGTGAACATTACATTTTTATTTATATAGATTTGCATCTTCTAAGAAATGGTGGATCTGCATAATTGCAATAATAATAATGTTAATAATAATAGTACATCAGAAAGTAGCCTCACAAGTGTGTGAGGAAACGTAATTGCTGGACAATGGATTGGCAAATTACCGTAGTTGAGCAAATGAAGAGAAGGGCGATATTGAAGATGCTCAGTGCAATATGAATCCACTATCAATGATAATGCAGCTGTAGTGGACTAGCAGGTTTGTGAAATAAAGTCCTAATAAATAGGATTCCGACTACTGTGTGCAAAATAGTTGAAAGATATGGCAAAGTTGTAATCCTGTAGTGTAACAACTGGATGTACACATTCCCCATGAGGTGGGTGGATTGGGTTAGGGAGATTATGCAGGAAGACACGTTGATGTTTCTGCCCTCTAAGACAATTCCAGACACAAATATAGTCCTTTGCTGGAGGTCCTATCTGCCTGCTTGCTCTGTCTGTTGCTGGAGCGGCGTGTCATGGTGCGATGGGTCATAACAATTTCCCTCCTCTTATTATGTACAAATCAGCTGTGCTTGTTTTTGCCTGGATTGCCCGTAGGCTAGACTTCATTTCTACACCCTTCACCAAAATATTGTTTGATGTCTTCATTTTTACAGTGCAGCAGAGTGAACATTTTTGCTTTAATGCAGCAATGCCCCTTTCATGGAGCTAAAGGCTGAATCACAGTGATTTGGAGCAATGAATAGTTGAGCGGCTGCCAGAATGACTCAGCAGGGTACAGTATCTGCCAGTGACACACAGCTTTTCACGGAGCCTTTGCATTGCAAGGTAGCCTGGCTCGAAGTACAACAGGAGAATCAGATTAAAGCCAGATTGGAAAGGGGATCAAGGAAGGCACCATGGTGTCCCACAGCAATCACCTAAGAATTGCTCAGGAGCTGCGATGTCTTTATTCCATTTCCCCAACCACTTTACAGAATCAGAAGGGCTAGCCATTTCTGACTGACAAATTCATAGAATCATAGGTCTGGAAGACACCATAAGGGACATCCAGTCCAACACCATTCTACCACTCCATATAGATGACCTCCTTTTCAAAACCTCCAAAGAAGAGACCACACCATACTCCACAACAGAAGCATAATCCATTGTTGAATGGCTCTTACTATCAGGAAGTTCCTTCTAATGTTTACGTGGAATATCTTTTCCTTCAGATCAAACCCATTCCTTCATCTCCTTGATTTATCTTATTGCAATGTGTGTTTTATGTTTTTATGCTATTTTTTTGTAATGCATTACTGGGCTTGGACTCATGTAGCCAACCCAAGGCCCCTTTGGGAAGATTTATTTATTTGTTGCATCAGGGCAACCAGTCAATTGTATTACATTTCTAACAGAACAAAACAAACAAATAGACAAAACACACAATTTGCAAGATTGGTAGTTGATTAAATGTCCTTTAACCAGATTAAATGTCATTTGACCACTTGGAGTGCCTCTGGTGTTGCCGCAAGAAGGTCCTCCATTGTGCATGTGGCAGGGCTTGCCACAGTGGTTTGCTCTTCTCCGCACTCGCATGTCGTGGATTCCACTTTGTGGCCCCATTTCTTAAGATTGGCTCTGCATCTGGTGGTGCCGGAGCACAGTCTGTTCAGTGCCTTCCAAGTCGCCCAGTCTTCTGTGTGCTCTCATTTGGTATCAGCCATTGGTTCAGGTTCTGGGTTTGAGCCTGCTGCTTTTGGACTCTTGCTTGCTGAGGTGTTCCAGCGAGTGTCTCTGTAGATCTTAGAAAACTATTTCTAGATTTAAGTCGTTGACATGCTGGCTGATACCCAAACAGGGGATGAGCTGGAGATGTCTCTGCCTTGCTCCTTTCACTATTGGCTACTACTTCCCAATGGATGTCAGGTGGTGCAATACCGGCTAAACAGTGTAATTTCTCCAGTGGTGTAGGGCACAGACACCCCGTGATAATGCAGCATGTCTCATGAAGAGCCACATCTACTGTTTTAGTGTGGTGAGATGTGTTCCACACTGGGCATGCGTACTCAGCAGAGACTAGCATAGTGCAAGGATAGATGTCTTCACTGAGATGGGGGAGATGGTGGTGGGGTATAAATAAAGATTATTATCATTATCATTATCATTATCATTATTTTACTGACACAAAAGCACAGTATGTTACAGCAAACAAGATCTCTATGCTGAATTTCGTATCACAAAATCACAAGTCAAACACTTCCCAAGTGTCTAGGACTGTGTGATGTATTTTTGAATGATGCACACAGATCCAAGTCAGGTGGCCTTTTGCAGCTGACAGATTGTGATTTTGTCAATATTTATTGTTTCCAAATGCCGGCTGAGATCTTTTGGTACGGCACCCAGTGCACCAATGACTACTGGGATCACCTGTACTGGTTTATGCCAGAACCTTTGCAGTTCAATTTTGAAGTCTTGATAGCAGCTGAGTTTTTCCTGTTGTTTTTCCTCAATGGGACTGTCACCCGGTATGGCAGCGTACATAATCCAGACTTTCTTTCTTTTCCACAATCGTGATGTCTGGTGTATTGTGTTCCAAAACTTTGTCAATCTGGATTTGAAAGTTCCACAGTATTTTTGCTTGTTCATTTTCCATGACCTTTGTGGGTCTATGATCCCACCAATTCTTTACTGCTGGCAGGTGGTCCTTGTGACAGAAGTTCCAGTGAATCATTTGGGCCACAGAGTTGTGCCTCTGTTTGTAGTCCAGCTGTGCGATTGTCTTGCAGCAGCTGAGGAGATGGTCCATGGTTTCATCAGCTTCCTTGCACAGTCTGCATTTTGGGTCATCTGCTGATTTTTCAATCCTGGCCTTAATTGCATTGGTTCTGATGGCTTGCTCCTGGGCTGCAAGAATCAGGCCTTCGGTCTCATAGAATCATAGAATCATAGAATCTAAGTGTTGGAAGAGATCTCATGGGCCATCCAGTCCAACCCCCTGCCAAGAAGCAGGAACATCGCATTCAAATAACCCCCGACAGATGGCCATCCAGCCTCTGTTTAAAAGCTTCCAAAGAAGGAGCCTCCACCACACTCTGGGGCAGAGAGTATCCTTCTTCTCCTTCTTCTCCTTCTTCTCCTTCTTCTCCTTCTTCTCCTTCTCCTCCTCCTCCTCCTCCTCCTCCTCCTCCTCCTTCTTATTGAGTCTGGAGCAGCCTCTCCATTTTCAATATGACCTTTTTTCAAACTTTTCGATGTGTTTATCAAGTGAACATTCCCAGTTCCCTCAGCTATCCCACTATTTCTGTGATGTTTTCCTCTCTGTTTGCAGAAGAGACCTGGGCTTAAAGACAGGGTTTACATTACCACCATTATTTCTGTGATGCTTTCCTCACAGTCTGCAGAAGAGACCTGGGTTTAAAGACAGGGTTTAAGTTACTACTATTACTGTGATGCTTTCCTCTCTGTCTGCAGAAAAGATCTGGATTTAAAGACAGGGCTTAAGATATCGCTCCTGTGATCTGTCTGCAGAGAAGACGAGCAGCAGGCGGGCAAGGCAAGGCAAGCAGCAGGTGAGGTGGACCCAACAGGCAGGGCTCAGAGATAGATACAAGCACATGGGCCATGGGCTGTCTGACATGAAAATCAGGCAAATAAATGACAACTGTTCCCACTTACTTTAGTTTTTGGCTTATTTTCGTACTGGGGGGGGGGGGGGGGGTACCGTTTTGTGCCCCCAAACGAAACAAAAGGAATGAAAACATGATGAACATTGCACACATGACTAATTTCCAGACCTTTGACCAGTTTGGCTGTCCCTCCTCTGGATGTCTTCTTTAAAGTTCAGACCAAAACCCAGTATGGACTATGAGAAAACCCAGATGCCACAAGGTTTAAATATTCATGGTAGATATTGGATTATATGGCCCTGCATTTGCTTCCAGCTCTATGAATCTATGTTTCTTTTTAATGACAGAGATTATGTTTAAGATGGCAATGCAGCTGTTTCACCAACCACTGTACCCAGATCCCCATTCCCATTTTAAGCTGTAACAAATGTCTTCTCCTCAACTACCATTGCTTTTATGTTTCTACTGAAGTTATTCTCCATATTGTCAGAATGAGAACTTCTTCATCTGTCCAGGAATGTAGTCAACTCCATGCAATCTTTAAATCTCCTTTAGGAGAGGAAAATGGGATATAGATACATATGATTATGATCACAATCAACCACCTTCTCCAACATCTGAGAATAGGACATAATAATAATAATAATAATAATAATAATAATAATAATAATAATAGAATCATAGAATCAAAGATTTGGAAGAGACCTCATGGGCCATCCAGTCCAACCCCATTCTGCCAAGAAGCAGGAATATTGCATTCAAATCACCCCTGACAGATGGCCATCCAGCCCCTGTTTAAAAGCTTCCAAAGAAGGAGCCTCCACCACACTCCGGGGCAGAGAGTTCCACTGCTGAACGGCTCTCACAGTCAGGAAGTTCTTCCTCATGTTCAGATGGAATCTTCTTTCTTGTAGTTTGAAGCCATTGTTCCGTGTCCTAGTCTCCATGGAAGCAGTAAACAAGCTTGCTCCCTCCTCCCTGTGGCTTCCTTTCACATATTTATACATGGCTATCATATCTCCTTTCAGCCTTCTCTTCTTCAGGCTAAACATGCCCAGCTCCTTAAGCCGCTCCTCATAGGGCTTGTTCTCCAGACCCTTGATCATTTTAGTCGCCCTCCTCTGGACACATTCCAGCTTGTCAATATCTCTCTTGAATTGTGGTGCCCAGAATTGGACACAATATTCCAGGTGTGGTCTAACCAAGGCAGAATAGAGGGGTAGCATGATTTCCCTAGATCTAGACACTATGCTCCTATTGATGCAGGCCAAAATCCCATTGGCTTTTTTTGCCGCCACATCACATTGTTGGCTCATGTTTAACTTGTTGTCCATGAGGACTCCAAAATAATAATAATAATAATGCATCACACAGACCTAAGTGTTTGACTTGTGATTTTGTGATAAGAAATCCAGCATATATATCTCGTTTGCTGTGGCATACTGTGTTTTTGTGACAGTAAAATAATTACTACTACTACTACTACTGCAACTTTATTTTTATACCCTGCCATCATCTTCCCAAGGGGACTTGTGGTGGCTTACGTGGGGACTTTTCAAAATAATAATAATACTAATAATAATAATAATAATAAACAGAGATGAACAGATGAGCTTGGAAGCCTACCCCATTGGCTTCAACACTAGGACTGGTTCTGTAGATATGCTATTCTTTAGAAAAGTCATACGTTCAGATACTTTTCATGTATATGCAGGCTACAACTTTGCTAAAACTTTTCAGGGTTTTCTGTTGCATTCCTATGACTTTTCTGACCTGATCAAAGATCGTAATCTCTGCTACGGAGAGGTAAGACACTGTTATTATTATCAATTATTTATATAGTGCCATCCCTGTACATGGTGCTTTACAAGTAAAACTACAACAAAACAGTTCCCTGCCCTCAGGCTTACAATCTAATTTGAGACATGACACAAAAGGTAAAAGCGATAGCAGGGTAGGAGGAGATTAAGTTCAGCAAATCTTGGCTTTTTGTTCTCTCTCCCTCCTTCTCCCTCCCTTTCTCTTTCTCTCTCTCTGGTCAAGGCAATGGCAGTTGGTATGGATGGAAGGCTTTGGATCTGTTTCTAGGTCTAGACAAGATGGAGCTGTGGCTATCTCCTCTTCCTCTGAGACAAGGGAAGTCGTAGTTGGGGTGGAGATAGGACCTTTCCTTGGGTGCTGGTATGAAGGCATAGTAAAGGCAGTTCTTCTCTCCCTCCAAGGCCAGGGTAATGGCAGCTGGTATGGAGGGTGGACCTGGTATGGAGGGTGGACCTTTCATAGAACAAGCCCTATGAGGAGCAGCTTAAGGAGCTGGGAATGTTTAGCCTGAAGAAGAGAAGGATGAGAAGAGATATGATAGCCATGTATAAATATGTGCGAGGAAGTCACAGGGAGGAAGGAGCAAGCTTGTTTTCTGCTTCCATGGAGATTAGGACAAGGAACAATGGCTTCAAACTACAAGAGAGGAGATTCCATCTGAACATGAGGAAGACCTTCCTGACTGTGAGAGCCGTTCAGCAGTGGAACTCTCTGCTCCGGAGTGTGGTGGAGGCTCCTTCTTTGGAAGCTTTTAAACAGAGGCTGGATGGCCATCTGTCAGGGGTGATTTGAATGCAATATTCCTGCTTCTTGGCAGAATGGGGTTGGACTGGATGGCCCATGAGGTCTCTTCCAACTCTTGGATTCTATGATTCTATGACCAGAGGAGGGCGACTAAAATGATCAAGGGTCTGGAGAACAAGCCCTATGAGGAGCGGATTAAGAAGCTGGGCATGTTTAGCCTGAAGAAGAGAAGGATGAGAGGAGATATGATAGCCATGTATACATATGTGAGAGGAAGCCACAGGGAGGAGGGAGCAAGCTTGTTTACTGCTTCCATGGAGATTAGGACGTGGAACAATGGCTTCAAACTACAAGAAAGGAGATTCGATCTGAACATGAGGAAGAACTTCCTGACTGTGAGAGCCGTTCAGCAGTGGAACTCTCTGCCCTGGAGTGTGGTGGAGGCTCCTTCTTTGGAAGCTTTTAAACAGAGGCTGGATGGCCATCTGTCAGGGGTGATTTGAATGCAATATTCCTGCTTCTTGGCAGGGGGTTGGACTGGATGGCCCATGAGGTCTTTTCCAACTCTTGGATTCTATGATTCTATGACCAGAGGAGGGCGACTAAAATGATCAAGGGTCTGGAGAACAAGCCCTATGAGGAGCGGATTAAGAAGCTGGGCATGTTTAGCCTGAAGAAGAGAAGGATGAGAGGAGATATGATAGCCATGTATACATATGTGAGAGGAAGCCACAGGGAGGAGGGAGCAAGCTTGTTTACTGCTTCCATGGAGATTAGGACGTGGAACAATGGCTTCAAACTACAAGAAAGGAGATTCCATCTGAACATGAGGAAGAACTTCCTGACTGTGAGAGCCGTTCAGCAGTGGAACTCTCTGCCCTGGAGTGTGGTGGAGGCTCCTTCTTTGGAAGCTTTTAAACAGAGGCTGGATGGCCATCTGTCAGGGGTGATTTGAATGCAATATTCCTGCTTTTTGGCAGAATGGGGTTGGACTGGATGGCCCAGGAGGTCTCTTCCAACTCTTTGATTCTATGATTCTATGATCTGTTTCTGGACCTAGGTATGAAGGGACTGTGCTTCCTTCTTATCTCCCTCTGAGGCCCTGGCATTGGCTTTTGGAAGGAGGGCTTTTCGTCTGCTTCTGGTCCTAGACTTGGTAGAACTGTGTCAGTTTTCTTCTTTTCTCCCTCCAAAGCCAGGGCAAAAGCAGCTGGAACGAGAGGAGGATCTTTCTTGTAAGGGCTACTACTTGTGTTTATTTCAGAATTTCCTCTCTGCAGATTGTGTCTTTTCTTGCTTCCTGTTCAGCAACAATAAGGAAGAGGAGCAGTAGAGAAGTACTCTTTAATTAGTCAGCTTCTCTTCCTTATCGAGAGTGAAAGCAGGAAGCTTTGATTACTGGCCTTTTTTCCCATTTTTGCTTTTATAGCAAATCAGCTATAGCACATTAGACTTTTCTACAAAGAGAACGGCACCCAGCTGGATGGGCAATTCATCACGGCTTTCTCAGATGTACAATAAAGTTGGATGTAATGGAAAGCATAGAACCTGCTAGGATAAGCTTTTAACTAAACACACAGTGGGAATTAATACATCATCAGCATTTTGTCTAACAACACAAGCTGTGTTCAAGTATTATAAAGAGGATTAAAACTTGATCAGGGTAAGTTAAGACTGAGCTAATATATCATATTCATACATGGGATGAGCTGTTAAAGGGAAGTCTTTTTGATCTGGCCTCAGGACCATGACGAATGTCCAGATTTCAGATTGAACTAGCTGTCCCCTGCCACGCGTTGCTGTGGCCCAGTCTGTTGATCTGGAAAATAAAGTAATGAGAAAATGTTGGTTTCTAATATATGTAATTTCTTTATGCTTGTGGGTAAACAGTATTTCTTCTTGTCTCTTTGTCAGTGTTGAGTGTCTGGTTTGCCTACTCTGGAACATGCAACATATAATTGTCCTTCTTCAATGGTCCCTTTCAAATCTATGATACTATATCTCTCTGTGTGTGAATCATATCTATCTATATCTATGGCTGGATAGCAAAATAATTTAAAATGGCTTTCCACGAAGCTTAGAACAGTGTTTCTCAATCTGGGGGTCGGGGGAATTGCGGGGGGTGTCAGAGGGGTCACCAAAGACCATCAGAAAGCACAATATTTCCATGTAAATAATCTGTGAGCGAAAGTGGCCATTATTCTGCATAGTGGTTTTAGGATTCTTAACACACACACACACACATACATTCATTTTTAATTATTATTTATTTGGTTAGGTATGTTTGTAACTTTTTACATTGCAAAATATGAATGAAGATGTGCCATTCTATGGAATGTTTCTCCCAGTTCTATCATTGCTGGGGTTCAGAATGCTCTTTGATTGTAGGTGAACTGTAAATCCCAGTGACTACAACTCCCAAATGTCAAGGTTTATTTCCCTCAAACTCCATCTGTGTTCATATTTGGGCATATTGGGTGGCTGTGCCAATTTTGGTCCAGATCCATCATTGTTTGAGTCCACAGTGCTCTCTGGATGTAGGTGAACTACAACTCCAAAACTCAAGATCAATGCCCACCAAACCCTTCCAGTATTTTCTATTGGCCATGGGAGGCCTGTGTGCCAAGTTTGGTTCAATTCCATCGTTGGTGGAGATCAGAATGCTCTTTGATTATAGGTGAACTATAAATCTCAGCAACTACAACTCCCAAATGACAAAATCATAATTTTTTGAGTGATGGTCACTCCTTGTGTAGTGAGACGTTTTGTTGCCAAATTTGGTATGATTTCGTTAATTGGTTCGTTTGTTTTTAAGGTACTCATTATGCACAGAGCATTTATAGATAGATAGATAGATAGATAGATAGATAGATAGAGATAGATAGATAGATGTGAAGGGAGATATCCAAGGTGCTGAATCAGTTGTGGAAACATGGTCAACATCTTGCACACTCTTTACATTTTGGCCTAAAATCTGGCCTTACTTCCCACTGATAAGGAAGCTACTATCTGGCTAAAAGCTCATAGTTCTCAAAAAGTAAGCAACGATGGAATTGAGCTTTTTCCTGTTTCCAAATCCCCTTCTCCCTGGGCTTTAAGCCACTAACTTGCTCCAATTTGCGATTTCGTTTACTGTTCATTGAGTGACTAACAGGACTTCTCATGCAACATTTTCTGCAAAGGACATGTGAGATGCATCAGTTGGGGAGAAGCTCATTTGCATATTATTCACCACCTGTCCCATTTCAAATGCCATCTTAGACATTTCCTATGAATCTGCAAGGAAAACGTAGCCCTGTTTCTCATCAGCTTGGAATGACATCAAGAATAAATGGTTTTTTTTTTTTTTTATTGTTGCAGGGCATCAGAGACTATAACTCAATGTTCAAATCTGGATATCTACAATAACCTGGATCAATTTATAGTTGAATTCCCAACACCTTAATTCCTCATGAACTCCTAATTTGAAGCATGTACAGTTGGCCCCTATATTTCTGGATTTAACTTTTGTGGATTTGATTATTCACAGATAAGACAAATATGGTCTCAGATTCTCTTAAGTTCTCTAGTGTTACACTAGACTGGTTGCCAGGCGTCAATCTTCCAACATTTCACAAGTGAAAACTAGGATATGTGTGGTTGGCCAAGTAGTACCAGAGTGTGGTCAAGATGGCAAAAAGTGTTAACAGGGAAGAAAAGACAAGCTAGGCAAGGATATAGCAGTGTTGTTTTCCCTCCTCTCTCCTCCTATTGAATGCAGAATTTACAAAACTTAGTCCCCTTAAACAATTACAGTGCTATAGTAATATCTTATTACAGCACTGTGGTATTCTGGGATATGCCCTTTAGTGAGGGGCGATTAGCATTCTCAGCCAGAGAGCTCTAGCTCCTAATACAGCTATTAATCCCAGGTTTCCATAGTGCTGTAACTCTTGATGTCCACTTGGGGGTTGGTTTGGTGGACACCAAAATCCATGGATATTCAGGTCCCATTATATACAACAGCATAAAAAATGGTATGCCTATAGGCTTGTGCATTTCAGCTGAACCTCGATCCATTCCTGCTGACCAAATTTCGGGAGACCACCAGATTGGCTGAAGGGGACGGACTAAAATGAATCTGTGCACAAACCTAATGCCTTATATAAAATGGCAAAATCAAGTTTTGCTTTTTTGAAATTTTTGAAAAATATTTTTAACCCATGGAGGGTTAAACCCATGGATAGTATTGAACACATAGGAATGATTATGATGAGAAAGGTCTTCCAAGTAGAGTGCCAATGGCATGAAGGTACAAGGAAGTTTCCTATTTTCATCAGAAAGAAGTGCATTTTTTTCTTTAATGCAAAACATGCGATTGGGTGTTGGTGGGGGTGAGCAATAAAAGATGAATACCATTTAGCAAAGTTAAATACTTTTATTTCCAAGTTACATGGTGTATACTTTAAGTGTTCAAATCTTCTTCTCAGCAAATGTGTTTTCTGTCTGTGTTTGCCTTCCACACATTAAAGGGTCTCTTCCCTACAATTGTGAATGATGCTGTTGAGCCTCCAAGAGTCTCCAGACCAATTTCCAACCCTTGCAATTCCTTCTTGATCCAGGCAGAGAGTTGCTATCCCAGCACAGCCCCACAAAACAACAGCTTCTGATTTCAACAAGCCTTGTGTTGTCTTGACCCAGTCCAAAAAAAAGTTGGGATGGTACAATGCAGATCATCTTGGGAAGGGCAAAGGAAGCCAAATTGGCACAAGCATTCACTCTGCCTAGAAAGAGGGGCTCAGAATGAGAAACCAGACCCATAGTTTGATAACAGTTCCTCTGTTATTTAAGGCACATGGGAAAATGTTCTCTTCTTTGCAAGCTTCTAAAGCCTACTTTATGCATTATGTAATGCACCGAACAAAAATTTCTTTGCCCCCAAATGCCCCCATGGGTCTGGCTCTCTAGAGGCTATTTTTAGGCCCAGAGGAAACATATTCTACCCAACAGAAAGTGAGTCTGAAGTTAACTTTGTTAGATCTAAAATGTCCTGGGGGAGATGTGTCTAAATTTAGAAGGTGGATCCATTGAGCCAGATGTGGTTCCTGCAGTATTTTGGAAGCCATTCAGCCTGTATGTGTTAGGATGTATGTTTATGAAAAGGCCCTCTCTCTCGTCCCCACCAATCGCACCTGCGATGCTGGTGGGATCAAGAGCAGGGTCTCTCCGGATGGTCGAAGGGATCGTGTGGGTTCATATACAGAGATGCGGTCACGCAGTTGAAAATGGGAGTGAGATTTGACCAAATTGGACCACAGCAATGCTATGGGGATGGACAAAATAGGATTTGTTGCTCTTTCCATGGACTTGGGGAAACATTCAGTTTCAGGGAAACAACTGGCTCCCATGTAGACCCACAATCATGATGATATTTTGCAGTGATTGTATTTCTCCAAAGCTGTGGATATTCAACCTGCTGTTGATAATCTATGTAAAAGCCAGGTTGGCGTCTGAACTGTCCTCCCCCTGATTCCCCATTACTTGCCCTTCTCTGGATACTTAGGATGCTGCAGCATCTTCTCAGCTTCAAGGCAAAGCTCAGCATGGAAAGAACTCCCTCCCTCTCTCCTTTCTTTCTCCTCTCCCCCCACTGCTAGTTCTCCACTTTGAAGAATGAGTCAATAATTAACCAAATCAACACATCTCCTCCTCCCTCCCCCTCCGCCCCTCTCCGTTCCCCTCATTCAACCTTAACACAAGACTGCACTGTTTCTGGGTCTCACATGGACCCGGAGCTATTGAAGCCACTTGTTCCTGCCTGAATGAAACCGACAGAGATCCTTTTGTACCCAACCAACCATGCCTGAATCGCAAGCCCATTTGGGAGGCGACGAGTCGGGGAGTGTGCGTGTGTGTTTGTACGGCAGCCAAGTGAATGGTGTTACTAGGTCATTCTTCTGGAAAGGTCGTGGAGGAGGGAATTTCAAGGGGATCCCAAGGGTAGGAGAGACGTTCTTTTCGACCCCGTGAGATAAAGAGCCAACATGGTGTGATTTCAGTATTGAACTAGGGCTCATGGAATTTTGTTGTTATTGACTGCAGTCACTGACTTATGGTGACCCCATGAATGGGGGACCTCCTGTCCTCAACAGCCCTTCTCAGGTCTTGTAGACTCGGGACTGTTGCTTCCTATAGAATCCTGTCTTTTACACTTCTTCAACTCCAAGAGTGAGAGAAATCCATGTCACCTTGCTCAGGTCTTGCAGACTCAGGGTATCCATGGCTTCCTTTAAAGGAGTCTATCCTGAAACGTGGAGCCCCAGGTTTCAGCGGTGGTCAGGGGAGCTTTTGCACAATTAAAACTTGTGCGCCAGCTGCGCCCATACCTTGGGAAATTTGACTTGGCCATGGTGGTCTACGCTTTGGTTACATCCCGTTTAGATTACTGCAATGCTCTCTACATGGGGTTGCCTCTGAAGACTGCCCGGAAGCTCCAACTACTGCAACGAGCGGCAGCCAGAATACTAACACGAGCAGGGTACAGGGAGCATACTACTCCTCTGCTGCGTCTGCTCCACTGGCTGCCAATTGGCTTCCGAGCACAATTCAAAGTGCTGGTGTTAACCTATAAAGCCCTAAACGACTCCGGCCCAGTTTACCTGTCCGAACGTATTCTCCCCTATGAACCATCAAGGTTGTTAAGATCATCTGGAGGGGCCCTGCTCTCGGTCCCACCGGCCTCTCAGGCACGTCTGGTGGGGACGAGGGACAGGGCCTTCTCGGTGGTGGCCCCTCGACTCTGGAACTCTCTCCCACTGGAGATCAGAACTGCCCCCTCCATTCTGTCATTCAGAAAACGGGTGAAAACCTGGCTATGGGGTTTGGCTTTTGATGAGTGAATCAATATTTCTGTGATCGGATAGATGACGATGAATGATGGACAATGAATTCACTATGATGACTGACCATTGTTATTATGTGATTGCATTTTGCTGTTATAACATTTTAATTGAATATGTTATATGATGTTTTTAATGATTGTTTTGTGATTTTATTGTTGGAAACCGGCCCAAGTCCCCCAATAGAGGGGAGAAGACCGGTATACAAAATTGCTAAATAAATAATAAATATCCATTTCTAATGTGGTCTTCCATATTTTGTACTGCCTTCTACCTTGCCAAGTATTATTGTCCTTTCTGGTGAGTCATGCTTCCTCATGATATGCCCGAAGTATGAAACCCTCAATTTAGCAATGTGTTCTAGGTGTTGTGGTTCAGCCAGAGGCTTGTTCAGTCAGGGGTTGTGAGGAATGATTGGCTTTTTAGTTTGGGAAATGAGAGGATCTTGGATCATGATGGAGTCTGGGAGGATAGGTTTGTGTCTGGTGAGGAAGAAATATCTTCAGAACAGGGAGAAGATGGAGATACTTTGTCATTGGGAGATAGGGAAGACCTTTCCCCTAGTCATTCCTTGGCAACAGAAGATAAGGAGCTGGAAGGGAAAGGTCTTTCTCCTGGGAAAACACCTGAAGTTAGTAGGGAGACTCGATCTCCGGGAGAACAGAGCCAGATTATGAAGGTCACAGAGACTCTCTGAGAAATCCTTGAAACGGACCAGATGTCAAAGGCATGACTTCATGGCTTGTGGACCTTGTTTACTGAAAGGGTTAGAGCCAGCAAAACTGTGGTATCGTGTATACCTTGAGTCTTGTTCTTGTTTTATGTTCAAGTTTATGTTTAACAACTTTGAGAAAGTCTTGTGCTCATGTTCACGGATCCATGTTTTGGAAGAAGTTCCTGTGTTCCTGGTTCCTGTTTTTTTCCATGTACCTTGTTGCCTTTGAACAGAACTTTGATATATATGGACTATGGTCTCTTGAAAGCTTTTTTCCTATTGCTTTTTGGACATTGCTTTTTACATTGTCTTTTGCCTTTTTATATTTGCTTTCTTCAATAAACTGTTTAGTTAGTACTACCAGGCTAGGCGCAAAGGTGAATTCAGGCATCACTAGGGAGTTCAGACATGATTTGCTCTAAGGCTCATTCATTTTCTTTTTAACAGCCCATGGTATCTGCAGAACTCTCCTCCAGCACCTCTTCTCAAATGAGTCAATTTTCTTTGAGTTCATAGAATCATAGAATTGGAAGAGACCAGAAGGACCATCAGTCTTCATGCCTGTATGCATAACCTGCAGGCTTTCTTCATACATGTAGGATATGCTTCTGAGTATGGAAATGTGTTGTTGTTGTTCATTCGTTCAGTCGTCTCCGACTCTTTGTGACCTCATGGACCAGCCCACGCCAGAGCTCCCTGTCGGCCGTCACCACCCTTCAAGGTCAGTCCAGTCACTTCAAGGATGCCCTCCATCCATCTTGCCCTTGGTCGGCCTCTCTTCCTTTTGCCTTCCACTTTCCCCAGCATAATTGTCTTCCCTAGGCTTTGCTGTCTCCTCATGATGTGGCCAAAGTACTTCAACTTTGTCTCTAGTATCCTTCCCTCCAATGAAGGATACTAGAGACAAAGTTGAAGTACTTTGGCCACATCATGGAAATGTAGAATATTACATTTTGGAAATGTAGAATATTACATTTTGGAAGAGATCCGAAAAGCTATCCACTCCAACACTATCCTGCCATGTATGAATGCACAATTTAAGACCTTCCAAAAAATAGTCATCCAGCCTCTGCTTAAAATCCTGCAGAGAAGGAGACTCTACCACAACCCCAGGCAGCACATTCTACTTTCCAACATCTCTTATCTTCATGAAGTTCTTCCTAATCTTTAGATGGAGTCTTTTTTTGTGCAATTTGAACCCATTGCTATTTTCTGGAGCAACCAAAAGCAAGCATGCCTCCTTCTCAATGTGACATCCTTTTAAGATATTGAAACATGGCTACGATGTCTCCTCTCAGCTTTCTTTTCTCCAGGCTAAACATACCCAGCTCCTTAAGCTGCTCCTCCTTCCCTCCCTACCTTCTTCATCTATTGTTTTCCGAGCTGAAGGAGGGGACATCACATTCTGAATTTCATTCTAGCTTGAACATTTATATTTGAGGTTCCTGCTTAGGAATCTGAAGCATCTGCCCACCAGCCTCGGCACTCGCTGACTGGCATTTGGGCTTGGTAGGAGTCCGTTACCATGACAGCCTTCGACATCATCCTGTGCATCAGCAAACGCTTGAAGCTGATGGCCAGGAGATTTGTGGCTTTCTTTTCCTAGTCTTCTTCTAAGCTGAATCCATAAAGATATTAGGCTTGGCCATTTTGTCGACTGCACATTAAATCTGAAGGGTGAGAGAGGGCTCAGTGTGCAGGCATGCATGTAAGGTCACTCTCGGCAGATTACGCCCTTGGGTGCTGAATTCATTGCAACCATTCAAAGAAGCAGCTGTTTTCCTCCAGTCCCTGTAAAGAGAGACTCAGGTCCTTTCACACCTTCAAGAACAATATGATCTCCAATGGTCCTGATTTGGCAGAAAGAGTTTCCATGGATTTTCCCATCCTCCTAGTTTTCAGCTGATTTTAAGACTGTCCTATTCCCCTTTTGTCTTCCGCTTACTTCAGCTGCTGCAAACTGAATTGCATTCAAAAGTGCAGGAGAGAAAGGAGGAGGATTGGGTAAAAGCAAAGTGCTGTGACCCCTCCTGTCTTCTCTGTTCTTCCTCAATAATGACTCGTGCAATCCTAACTATATTCTAATGTTCCTTGGCTATGGGTGTCCTGGTTTTCATCTGTGAAAAGTTGGAGACTATGATGCAATAAGTGGACAAAATATCCTAAAGACACCAGACCCTGTCTGTTTTTCAAAGCTAAGTAGGTTCAGTGTTCGATAGTACTTGGGTAGGTGTCCATTAATGAACTGCAGGTGCTATTGGCTATATTTCAGAGGAAAACCATTTCTGAATATTCTTTGCATAAGAAAACCTTACAGTGTTCATGGGGTTTCCATAAGTTGATGAATTGCTTGAATATATATATATTAGGGCTGGGCGGTTTCGTTTCGTTAATTCGTAATTCGTTAATAATTCGTTAATTGTTTCAGTTACAAAACGATAACGAACCATTCTGGAGCAATTTTTTAAAAAAACGAATTTTTAAACACGTTTTGTAAATGCTTCGTATTTCGTTATTGTATTCGTTTCGTTATTGTTCTGAGGTCGTTTCATTATTATTTCCGCATGTCTGGGGCAAGTTTTTTGTTTAATTAGTGAAAAAAAATTATAATATCACACCAACAGTCAACAACAGAGGGAGAGGGAAGCTTCAGAAGTTTTTGGAGGTTTTTTAGCGTATTTCGCGGTCGCGTCCGCCATTAACGAATCGATTCGTTATTGTTTCGGAAATCGATTCGTTAATGTTTTGTAATTTTTTTCACATTTACGAAATTTCGTAAATATCGAACTTTTTAAAAGGAAAATTTTGTAATTATTTTAAATATCGAAACAAAAAAAAACCCCAAATACAAATCGATTTTAGAAACAAATTTTTCCGTTGTTACCCAGGCCTAATATATATATATACACACACACACATGGAGAGAGAGATATTGGCCTTGGGAGCTAAGTAGAGCCAGCCTTGGTTAGGCTCAGAAGCCATCAGTGAATTCCAGATGTTATTGCTATATTTCAGAGGAACAGTTAAAACCAGTTCTGGGTCTTCCTTATTGAAACACGAAATTCAAGTCAGCAGGGGACTTGAAGACAAACACACAGACACATGATGTAGTAAAGTGTTATTGCTCTCTGGATGTAGGTGAACTACAACTTCAAATCTCAAGGTCAATGCCCACCAAACCCTTCCAGTATTTTCTGTTGGTCATGGGAATTCTGTGTGCCAAGTTTGGTTCAATTTGATCGTTTGTGAAGTTCAGAATGTTCTTTGATTGTAGGTGAACTATACATCCCAGCAACTACTACTCCCAAATGACAAAATCAATACCCCCCCCCCTCCCGCCACCCCACCAGTATTCACATTTGGGTGTATCAAGTATTTGTGCCAAATATTTCCAATAAATGAAGATACTTCCTGCATATCAGATATTTGTATAACAATTCACAACAGTAGCAAAATTACAGGTATGAAGTAGCAACGAAAATAATGTTATGGTTGGGGGTCACCACAACATGAGGAACTGCATTAAATGATTGCGGCATTAGGAAGGCTGAGAACCACTCTAGAAGAAAAGATGGCTAAAAGTCTGTGTAACTAAAATATCTAAGTGCAAATTTTGGACAGAACAACACTTTACTAATTTGCATCAATTCAGGATATTTCTTACCAAGTTTTCGAAACACTTGAAAAATTTGCAATGACCCTTACATCTGCTGTGCTTTTTCCAACTTATTGGCAATTTTAGTAGATTGCCTACTTTTCACAGGGAGATTTTTGGAGTTGTAGTCTAAAAAGTAACTTTTCCATATTCTGGTTGGAA
The DNA here is from genome assembly GCF_037176765.1 of Anolis sagrei. NCBI lineage: Eukaryota > Metazoa > Chordata > Lepidosauria > Squamata > Anolidae > Anolis > Anolis sagrei. The sequence continues at coordinate 8,059,907 of NC_090024.1, read as the reverse complement.
GAGATGTGATAGCCCTGCTACTGAGAATAGGCACACACCTGTAGCATATTAACGATGTCAGCTAAAGCATGCACACAACTTGAGCCAAAATACGCCAGTTTAATTGGGTTGCAAACTTGGCTGGAAATGGAATCATGCATGACTTGCTAGTTTCAGAAAAAGTATTCTTTTTTACAGAAGAGACCCAAAAATAGAAAGAAGGAATAGAATATCTGAGGAATGAGGTTGAAGCCAGGGGGTTATTCTAAGGTGTCATTGCTAGATATGATGAAATAGACTGAGAAGGAGATTCCATCTGAACATGAGGAAGAATATCCTGACTGTGAGAGCTGTTCAGCAGTGGAACTCTCTGCCCCGAGTATGGTGGAGGCTCCTTCTTTGGAAGCTTTTAAACAGAGGCTACCTCTCTATTCTGCTTTGGTTAGTCCACACCTGGAATATTGTGTCCAATTCTGGGCACCACAATTCAAGAGAGATATCGACAAGCTGGAATGTGTCCAGAGGAGGCCGACTAAAATGATCAAGGGTCTGGAGAACAAGCCCTATGAGGAGCGGCTTAAGGAGCTGGGCATGTTTAGACTGAAGAAGAGAAGGCTGAGAGGAGATATGATAGTCATGTATAAATATGTGAGAGGAAGCCACAGGGAGGAGGGAGCAAGCTTGTTTTCTGCTTCCTTGGAGACTAGGACGCAGAACAATGGCTTCAAACTACAAGAGAGGAGATTCCATCTGAACATGAGGAAGAACTTCCTGACTGTGAGAGCCGTTCAGCAGTGGAACTCTCTGCCCCGGAGTGTGGTGGAGGCTCCTTCTTTGGAGGCTTTTAAACAGAGGCTGGATGGCCATCTGTCAGGGGTGATTTGAATGCAATATTCCTGCTTCTTGGCAGAATGGGGTTGGACTGGATGGCCCATGGAGTCTCTTCCAACTCTTTGATTCTATGATTCTATGATTCTAGGCTGGATGGCCATCTGTTGGGGTTGCTTTGTATGCAATTTTCCTGCTTCTGGCAGAATGAGGTTGGACAGGATGGCCCATGAGGTCTCTTCCAATTCTGTGATTCTGTGATTCTATGAGAAGTGGATAAAGACTAATGTTGGAGGAACGTTTGCATGGACTCCCGTCGTTGGCAGGTTTTTCACATATGTGACTTGACCATATGACCTCCAATTCCATTCCATCTGTTCCAGTTAGGTGGGATTATTTCTCCTGCAGCAAGGATATGATAAAAAAAGAAGAAATTCATGCAGCTGTTCAGTAAAGAAACAGATACTATTTCCCCACATGAGAAGGCCATTCCGTCTTTCTTGCTGTTGAAACTCATTAGGCTTCTTTTAAATGTTAGTGGATGCTTTCCTCTAAAATGTACTGAGTTCCCCTAAGGGCTTAATTTGGAAATCAGATCACCAACATTCAAGGAAGCCAAAAACTCATCCCTTGCCCTCAAAGTCACAGAGATAAGCAGAAACCAGGAGCTAGCAGGCTCTTCTCTGGGGTTATTCCAGGTCATCCTTGAGTTCCATCTTCTCTCGTGTGTCTCCTTCGTGCTCTACTGACTTCAGTTACTATGAGATTTTGCAGGAGATGCTTGGGAAGGAGGATCCCTTTTAGTGAAAGGTGATGGATAGAGAAAGGATTTTAAAGCTCTCTGTGACCATTCTGTGATAGTGGAAACCGTGACTCCTGCTGAGGAACGGTTTAGGAAGCTGGTTATGTTAAACATGGAAAACAGAAGGTCACATAATTGTCATGTTTACATAGTTAACATGAATCATAGAATCATAGAATCACAGAGTTAGAAGAGACCTCATGGGCCACCCAGTCCAACCCCCTGCCAAGAAGCAGGAATATTGCATTCAAAGCACCCCTGACAGATGTCCATCCAGGCTCTGTTTAAAAGCTTCCAAAGAAGGAGCCTCCACCACACTCTGGGGCAGAGAGTTCCACTGCTGAATGGCTCTTACAGTCAGAAAGTTCTTCCTCATGTTCAGATGGAATCTCCTTTCTTGAAGTTTGAAGCCATTGTTCCGTGTCCTAGTCTCCAAGGAAGCAGAAAACAAGCTTGCTCCATTCTCCCTGTGGCTTCCTCTCACATATTTATACATGGCTATCATATCTCCTCTCAGCCTTCTCTTCTTCAGGCTAAACATGCCCAACTCCTTAAGCCGCTCCTCATAGGGCTTGTTCTCCAGACCCTTGATCATTTTAGTCGCCCTCCTCTGGTCACATTCCAGCTTGTCAATATCTCTCTTGAATTGTGGTGCCCAGAATTGGACACAATATTCCAGGTGTGGTCTAACCAAAGCAGAATAGAGGGGTAGCATTACTTCCTTAGATCTAGACACCTATGCTCCTATTGATGCAGGCCAAAATCTCATTGGCTTTTTTTGCTGCCACATCACATTGTTGGCTCATGTTTAACTTGTTGTCCACGAGGACTCCAAGACCATTTTCACATGTACTGCTCTCAAGCCAAGCGTCCCCCATTCTGGATGTCCTTTTGCAGCTGGAATAGGCTTGTTTTCTCAATTTCAGGCACCAGGGCTCAGAGCAGTGGATTCAAATTGCAGGACAAGAGATCTAGCATTAGAAAGAACTTCCTGGTGGAAATTGCTGTTCAACAATGAAATATGATGTCTGGGAAGGTGATTGGGTTTCCTTTTCTGGCAGTTTTTAAGCAGAAGCTGGGTGCCACGTGTGCTTGGAATGTGTCTTCCTAGATCAGTGGTTCTCAACCTGTGGGTAACCAGGTGTTTTGGCCTACAGCTTCCAGAAATCCCAGCCAGTTTACCAGCTTTTAGGATTTCTGGGAGTTGAAGGCCACGGGTTGAGAAAAACTGTCCCAGATGGACTTGAATTAGATGACCCTGGAGCCTCTTCCAGCTCTATAATTCTATAGTTATGAAGCAGCAACAAAAATAATGTTATGGTTGTGGGTCCCCACAACATGAGGAAATGTATTAAGGAATTGTGGCATTAGGAAGGTTGAGAACCATTGCTGTAGACCAGGGGTCCTCAAACTTTTTAAACAAAGGGCCAGATTACAGTCCCTCAAACTGTTGGAGGGGCGGATTATAATTTGAAAAAAGCATAAATGAATTCCTATGCACACTGCACATATCTTATTTGTAGTGCAAAACAAACCACTTAAAAACAATACAATAATTAAAATGAAGAACAATTTTAACAAATATAAACTTATTAGTATTTCAGTGGGAATTGTGGGCCTGCTTTTGGCAGATGAGATAGGATTGTTGTTGTTGTGTGCTTTCAAGTACTTTCAGACTTAGGTTACGACCAGGGGTGGCTCAACCCATTACGCAAAGTAAGCATTTGCAGTATAGTTGATTTTGCCCAGGGGCGCTCTTGAGGTGCTCTTGGGGGAAAATAGACCTTGACATATGCGGGTTGTAGTTACTGGGATGTATAGTTCACCAAAAATCAAAGAGCATTCTGAACTCCACCAATGATGGAATTGAACCAAATATGGCACACAGAACCCCCACGACGAACAGAATATATATATATATATATATATATATATATATATATATATATATATATCTCAGTCATTGGTTGGGGGGGGGGTGCCAAAATACTGTTTGCTTTCCATTGAAAATTACCTAGGGCCGCCTCTGGTTACGACTTAAATCAAGAAATAGTTTTCTAAGATCTACAGAGACACTCACTGGAACACTCCAGCAAGCGAGAGTCCAAAAGTGGCAGCCTCAAACCCAGAACCTCAACCCATGGCTGATACCAAATGAGAGACTCCCCCCTGGGCACACAGAAGACTGGGTGACTTGGAAGGTGCTGAACAGACTGCGCTCTGTCACCATGACACATCAATCAAATTCACGAATAATCAAATCTCAAAAACACAACCAGCAAATACAAAGGGCCAACTGTATTATTTGCTTGCCTTTCACCATGAATCAAGGTGGGGAACAGCACCTGAACCATCAGTTGAAAACATAACACATAAACCAATTCAAGCATTTATTTAAAAGTACAATACATTCAATGCATTCAAATCAATCAATCAATAATTCAAAACTCACAATTTAAAATGCATAATTGAAGTTTTGGGTCCCACCTCAAGCAGTAATAGAACAGAAAATAAAAAGCCAAATAGAGATGCCAACACTTGATCCCTCTTTGGAAGAAGCTGTTTATAAGTCTGTGCCCTCCCCTTCCTTCCTTGAAAGACTTCTTCAGGGATTTGGAGGCACCACCGGCTCTTGGCAGAAGGCTGTCTCTAACCCAGAAAAAGAAAATCTTGGTCCATTCATGTGTTTAAGAAATAATTGGAAGCTATTAAGTAGTTAATTAATAAGGATTAGAAAGGAGAGCTGAAAAGCTTGACAAGGAAGGCAAGACTGGGCATTATAATGGGTTGCCGGAATGAATGGGGGAAGAGCGAGCAGTAAAGTCAAATTCATTAGCAGGGGGACAAAAAAGAAGGAGAAAACAGAGCTACGTTTCCAAAAGGCAGATTGGTTCCCTTTGCTTGTTCCTTTTTCTTCTCCGTCAAAAGAACTTCTGTTTTGCTGCCTAGCAAATAGGCGACAACATTTAACATTTTGAAAGATGATGCATCTGCGAGTCAACAAAAGCAGGGAAAATATTACATGGGGAAAAATTAGCTGTGAACAAAAACTGTGCTGAGAAATTTTGCCATCTTACAAGATGCACAAAAGCGCCACATTTCAGCTGCATTTCAGCCTCAAATCTTTACAGCATCTCACCAATAATTGTTGTTCATTCGTTCAGTCATTTCAGACTCTTCGTGACCTCATGGACCAGCCCATGCCAGAGCTCCCTGATGGCCATCACCACCCCCAGCTCCTTCAAGGTCAATCCAGTCACTTCAAGGATGCCATCCATCCATCTTGCCCTTGGTCGGCCCCTCTTCCTTTTTCCTTCCATTTTCCCCAGCATCATTATCTTCTCTAAGCTTTCCTTTCTTCTCATGATGTGGCCAAAGTACTTCATCTTGGCCTGTAATGTCCTTCCCTCCAGTGAGCAGCCGGGCTTTATTTCCTGGAGGATGGACTGGTTGGATCTTCTCGCGGTCCAAGGCACTCTCAGGACTTTCCTTCAACACCACAGTTCAAAAGCATCTCTCTTCCTTCGCTCAGCCTTCCCTATGGTCCACCTCACACATCCATAGGTGACTACAATTGAATACAATTGTTTTTACTATGTGGATCTCGGTTACCAGTGTGATGTCTCTACTCTTCACCATTTTGTCGAGATTGGACATTGCTCTCCTCCCAAGAAGTAAGCATCTCCTGATTTCCTGGCTGCAGTCTGCGTCTGCAGTCTGCGTCTTTGCACCTAGAAATACAAAGTCTGTCACTGCCTCCATGTTTTCTCCTTCTATTTCCCAGTTGTCAATCATTCTTGTTGCCATAATCTTGGTTTTTTAATGTTTAGCTGCAACCCAGCTTTTGCACTTTCTTCTTTCACCTTGATTAGAAGTCTCCAATAATTATTTGGCTATAAGATCAAGGCAGTAACACTTTTGACCAGTGCCTTCAGGGAAGGCGTCACATTTGTCTTCACAACTTATGGAATCAAGATGTGGTTCACTATTGTTTTGCAAAATTAGAGCAGTGGCTCAAAATATTATATTGACATTTCATGAACTTATGGAATCATAGCATTGGAAGAAACCACAAAGTCCATCCAGTCCAATGCCATTCTGCCTCCAGACAGGTGGCTTTCCAGCCTCTGAATAAAAACCTCCAGAGAAGGAGACTCCACCACATTCCCAGGACGCATTTTCTCCTGCCCAGCAGCTCTTAACATCAAGAAGTTCTACCTAATTTTTAGGTGGAATGTCTTTTCTTGAAGTTTGAATGTACTGCTCCATTATGTCCTAATCACCAGAACAGCCAAAAACAAGCTAGTTCTATCTTCCAGATGGCTCTCTTCATAATATTTAAAGATGGCTACCATGTTTCCTTTTAGGCCTTTGTTCTCCAAGCTAAAGATACCAAGCTCCTCCCTACACTGTTCCAATCCTCATAGAGATTCAGGACTTCCAGACCTTTGACCATTTTGGTTCCCCCTTTTTAGACATGTTCCAGTTTGTAGATATCCTTCTTGACTTATGATGCCCAGAACTGGACACAGTGTTCAGGTAAGGTCTCACTAAATCTGGCGGGAAGGTAACAGCACTCCATGCAGTCATGCTGGCCACATGACCTTGGAGATGTCTACAGACAACAGTGGCTCTTTGGCTTAGAAATGGAGATGAGCACCACACCCCAGAGTCGGACACGACTGGACTTAATGTCAGATGAAAACTAACCTTCAAAGAATCAAAGAATCAAAGAGTTGGAAGAGACCTCATGGGCCATCCAGTCCAACCCCATTCTGCCAAGAAGCAGGAATATTACATTCAAGTCACCCCCGACAGATGGCCATCCAGCCTCTGTTTCAAAGCTTCTAAAGAAGGAGCCTCCACCACACTCCGGGGCAGAGAGTTCCACTGCTGAATGGCTCTCACAGTCAGGAAGTTCTTCCTCATGTTCAGATGGAATCTCCTTTCTTGTTGGTTGAAGCCATTGTTTCGTGTCCTAGTCTCCAGGGAAGCAGAAAACAAGCTTGCTCCCTCCTCCCTGTGGCTTCCTCTCACATTATACATGGCTCTCCTCTCAGCCTTCTCAACATGCCCAGCTCCTTAAGCCGCTCCTCATAGGGCTTGTTCTCCAGACCCTTGATCATTTTAGTCGCCCTCCTCTGGACATATTCCAGCTTGTCAATATCTCTCTTGAATTGTGCTGCCCGAATTGGACACAATATTCCAGGTGTGGTCTAACTAAAGCAGAATAGAACCAGAGTTTTGTTGTTGCTTTCCTTATCTAAATCAGCTGTTTCCAACCTTTTTTTGACCAGGGACCACTTTGATCAGAGACCACTTGAAAAGGAACCACTTTGACCAGGGAGCACTCTCCAACATTAGTACCAAAAGGTTAATGAATCTAGGTTCTTGTGGATTTTTTCGGGCTATAGAGCCATGTTCTAGAGGCATTTCCCCTGACGTTTTGCCTGCATCTATGGCAAGCATCCTCAGAGGTTGTGAGGTCTGTTGGAAGTAGGAAAAAATGGGTTTATATATCTGTGGAATGGCTGGGGTGGGGCAAGGAGCAGCTAAACATTCACACCTAACTGCAGCAGGGAAGAGCTCCTTGCCCCACCCCAGCCATTCCACAGATATATAAACCCATTTTTTCCTACTTCCAACAGACCTCACTACCTCTGAGGATGCTTGCCATAGATGCAGGCGAAACGTCAGGAGAAATGCCTCTAGAACATGGCTCTATAGCCCAAAAAAATCCACAAGAACCTAGTGATTCCAGCCATGAAAGCCTTCGACAATACGTTAACGAATCTGTTTTTGGTCAACTTTAAATTTGGCTTGGTTATTTGGGGTGCCGATTCAGAAAACTGCATTGGATAGACTACATCAGCTCTCGTTTCTGATACAGAACATATGCCATCCAGTAATTTCACCCACAGAAAACCATATTTCATAAGTCTCAGCACTATGAGAGGGTTTAGCGAGACCAGCCGATCTTATTGCAATGGTGTAGCAACGGTGAGAGCACGGACCACATTTTAGTTCTTGTGGACCACTGGTGGTCCACGGACAACAGGTTGGGAACCACTGATCTGGAGACACCTATTGATGCAGCCTAGAATCACATTGTGTTTAGTTGCCACATCACATTGTTGACTCATGTTCTGTTTATTGTCTACTAAGACTCTGCGATCCTTGTTACATGTACTGCTGTCAAGCCAGATGTCACCTGTCCAATATCTGTGCCTTTCATTGTTTCTGCCCAGGTGTAATGCTTTTCATTTCTCCCTGATTAAATTTAGTTTGTTAGTTTTGTTCCAGCTCTCCAGTCTTAAGGTCATTTTGATTATTGATATTTAATAAAAAATCAAATAGAAAAGGGGATCCATTTTTTTGCCATCCCTCCTGAAATCAGTAACTCATAGTGAAGAATGGGGCTGAGACAACAGGAAGAGAAAATGTGCCTTCCACATGTTTCATAAAGTTTCTAGCACACAAAGTTTTCATGGGTTGTTGTAGGTATTATCGGGCTAAATGGCCATGTTCTAAAGGCATTTTCTCCTGACGTTTTGCCTGCATCAAGAGAAAATGCCTTTAGAACATGGCCATATAGCCCGAAAAAACCTACAACAACCCAGTGATTCCGGCCATGAAAGCCTTCGACAATTTATTTATTTATTTATTTAGCAGTTTTGTATACCGGTCTTCTCACCTCTATCGAGGGACTCAGGCCGGTTTCCAACAGTAATATCACAAACAGTCATAGAATCATAGAATCATAGAATCAAAGAGTTGGAAGAGACCTCATGGGCCATCCAGTCCAACCCCATTCTGCCAAGAAGCAGGAATATTGCATTCAAATCACCCCTGACAGATGGCCATCCAACCTCTGTTTCAAAGCCTCCAAAGAAGGAGCCTCCACCACACTCCGGGGCACAGAGTTCCACTGCTGAATGGCTCTCACAGTTAGGAAGTTCTTCCTCATGTTCAGATGGAATCTCCTCTCTTGTAGTTTGAAGCCATTGTTCCATTGCGTCCTAGTCTCCAGGGAAGCAGAAAACAAGCTTGCTCCCTCCTCCCTGTGGCTTCCTCTCACATATTTATACATGGCTATCATATCTCCTCTCAGCCTTCTCAACATGCCCAGCTCCTTAAGCTGCTCCTCATAGGGCTTGTTCTCCAGACCCTTGATCATTTTAGTCGCCCTCCTCTGGACATATTCCAGCTTGTCAATATCTCTCTTGAATTGTGGTGCCCAGAATTGGACACAATATTCCAGGTGTGGTCTAACCAAAGTGGAATAGAAGCAGAGTTTTGTTGTTGCTTTCCTTATCTAAATCAGCAGTTTCCAACCTTTTTTTGACCAGGGACCACTTTGACCAGAGACCACTTGAACAGGAACCACTTTGACCAGGGAGCACTCTCCAACATTAGTACCAAAAGGTTTACGAATTTGTTTTTGGTCAACTTTAAATTTGGCTTGGTTATTTGGGGTGCCGATTCAGAAAACTGCATTGGATAGACTACATCAGCTCTCATTTCTGATACAGAACATATGCCATCCAGTAGTTTCACCCACACAAAACCATATTTAATAAGTCTCAGCACTATGAGAGGGTTTAGCGAGACCAGCCGATCTCATTGCAATGGTGTAGCAACGGTGAGACCATGTACCACATTTTAGTTCTTGTGGACCACTGATCTGGAGACACCTATTGATGCAGCCTAGAATCACATTGTGTTTAGTTGCCACATCACATAGTTGACTCATGTTCTGTTTATTGTCTACTAAGACTCTGCGATCCTTGTTTACATGTACTGCTGTCAAGTCAGATGTCACCTATCCAATATCTGCGCCTTTCATTTTTTCTGCCCAGGTGTAATGCTTTTCAATTCTCCCTGATTAAATTTAATTTGTTAGTTTTGTTCCAGCTCTCCAGCCTTAAGGTCATTTTGATTATTGATATTTAATTTTAAAAAATCAAATAGAAAAGGGGATCCATTTTTTTGCCATCCCTCCCGAAATCAGTAAATCATAGTGAAGAATGGGGCTGAGACAACAGGAAGGGAAAATGTGCCTTCCACATGTTTCATAAAGTTTCTAGCACACAAAGTTTTCATGGGTTGTTGTAGGTATTATCGGGCTAAATGGCCATGTTCTAAAGGCATTTTCTCCTGACGTTTTGCCTGCATCAAGAGAAAATGCCTTTAGAACATGGCCATATAGCCCGAAAAAACCTACAACCCAGTGATTCCAGCCATGAAAGCCTTCGACAATTTATTTATTTATTTATTTAGCAGTTTTGTATACCGGTCTTCTCACCTCTATCGAGGGACTCAGGCCGGTTTCCAACAGTAATATCACAAACAGTCATAGAATCATAGAATCATAGAATCAAAGAGTTGGAAGAGACCTCATGGGCCATCCAGTCCAACCCCATTCTGCCAAGAAGCAGGAATATTGCATTCAAATCACCCCTGACAGATGGCCATCCAACCTCTGTTTCAAAGCCTCCAAAGAAGGAGCCTCCACCACACTCCGGGGCACAGAGTTCCACTGCTGAATGGCTCTCACAGTTAGGAAGTTCTTCCTCATGTTCAGATGGAATCTCCTCTCTTGTAGTTTGAAGCCATTGTTCCATTGCGTCCTAGTCTCCAGGGAAGCAGAAAACAAGCTTGCTCCCTCCTCCCTGTGGCTTCCTCTCACATATTTATACATGGCTATCATATCTCCTCTCAGCCTTCTCAACATGCCCAGCTCCTTAAGCTGCTCCTCATAGGGCTTGTTCTCCAGACCCTTGATCATTTTAGTCGCCCTCCTCTGGACATATTCCAGCTTGTCAATATCTCTCTTGAATTGTGGTGCCCAGAATTGGACACAATATTCCAGGTGTGGTCTAACCAAAGTGGAATAGAAGCAGAGTTTTGTTGTTGCTTTCCTTATCTAAATCAGCAGTTTCCAACCTTTTTTTGACCAGGGACCACTTTGACCAGAGACCACTTGAACAGGAACCACTTTGACCAGGGAGCACTCTCCAACATTAGTACCAAAAGGTTTACGAATTTGTTTTTGGTCAACTTTAAATTTGGCTTGGTTATTTGGGGTGCCGATTCAGAAAACTGCATTGGATAGACTACATCAGCTCTCATTTCTGATACAGAACATATGCCATCCAGTAGTTTCACCCACACAAAACCATATTTAATAAGTCTCAGCACTATGAGAGGGTTTAGCGAGACCAGCCGATCTCATTGCAATGGTGTAGCAACGGTGAGACCATGTACCACATTTTAGTTCTTGTGGACCACTGATCTGGAGACACCTATTGATGCAGCCTAGAATCACATTGTGTTTAGTTGCCACATCACATAGTTGACTCATGTTCTGTTTATTGTCTACTAAGACTCTGCGATCCTTGTTTACATGTACTGCTGTCAAGTCAGATGTCACCTATCCAATATCTGCGCCTTTCATTTTTTCTGCCCAGGTGTAATGCTTTTCAATTCTCCCTGATTAAATTTAATTTGTTAGTTTTGTTCCAGCTCTCCAGCCTTAAGGTCATTTTGATTATTGATATTTAATTTTAAAAAATCAAATAGAAAAGGGGATCCATTTTTTTGCCATCCCTCCCGAAATCAGTAAATCATAGTGAAGAATGGGGCTGAGACAACAGGAAGGGAAAATGTGCCTTCCACATGTTTCATAAAGTTTCTAGCACACAAAGTTTTCATGGGTTGTTGTAGGTATTATCGGGCTAAATGGCCATGTTCTAAAGGCATTTTCTCCTGACGTTTTGCCTGCATCAAGAGAAAATGCCTTTAGAACATGGCCATATAGCCCGAAAAAACCTACAACCCAGTGATTCCAGCCATGAAAGCCTTCGACAATTTATTTATTTATTTATTTAGCAGTTTTGTATACCGGTCTTCTCACCTCTGTCAAGGGACTCAGGCCGGTTTCCAACAGTAATATAACAAACAGTCATAGAATCATAGAATCATAGAATCAAAGAGTTGGAAGAGACCTCATGGGCCATCCAGTCCAACCCCATTCTGCCAAGAAGCAGGAATATTGCATTCAAATCACCCCTGACAGATGGCCATCCAACCTCTGTTTCAAAGCCTCCAAAGAAGGAGCCTCCACCACACTCCGGGGCACAGAGTTCCACTGCTGAACGGCTCTCACAGTTAGGAAGTTCTTCCTCATGTTCAGATGGAATCTCCTCTCTTGTAGTTTGAAGCCATTGTTTCGTGTCCTAGTCTTCAAGGAAGCAGAAAACAAGCTTGCTCCCTCTTCCCTGTGGCTTCCTCTCACATATTTATACATGGCTATCATATCTCCTCTCAGGCTTCTCTTCTTCCGGCTAAACATGCCCAGCTCCTTAAGCCACTCCTCATAGGGCATGTTCTCCAGACCCTTGATCATTTTAGTCGCCCTCCTCTGGACACATTCCAGCTTGTCAATATCTCTCTTGAATTGTGGTGCCCAGAATTGGACACAATATTCCAGGTGTGGTCTAACCAAGGAATAGAGGGGTAGCATGACTTCCCTAGATCTAGACACTAGGCTCCTATTCAGGCCCGTAGCCAGGATTTCGTTTTGGGGGGGGGGCTAAAAAGATTTCAGGGGGGGTTTGGGGGGGGCTGAGTTTCGGGGGGGGGCTGAGTCTGAGTGAAAGAGTGTCTACCCTAGCAAACCTTTTGTATCGTTACCCCAATACCCCCATGCATATGAGATATATTGAGTATGGTGATCAGATCATGATATGAATAAACATAACAGATTAAATAATGCACCAGTAAGGCCTTTTCGCGAACCACCATGAGAATTTCGGGGGGGGGGGGGGCTGAAGCCCCCCAAGGCCCCCCCCCCCTGGCTACATGCCTGCTCCTATTGATGCAAGCCAAAATCCCATTGGCTTTTTTTGCCGCCACATCACATTGTTGGGTCATGTTTAACTTGTTGTCCACGAGGACTCCAAGATCTTTTTCACACGTACTGCTCTCGAGCCAGGCATTGTCCCCCATTCTGTATCTTTGCATTTCGTTTTTTCTGCCAAAGTGGAGTATCTTGCATTTGTCCCTGTTGAACTTCATTTTGTTAGTTTTGGCCAATCATCTCTCTAATCTGTCAAGATCATTTTGAATCCTGCTCCTGTCCTCTGGAGTCTTGGCTATCCCTCCCAATTTGGTGTCGTCTGCAAACCTGATGATCCTGCCTTCTAGGTCCTTAGGGTCTCTTCCAACTCTATGTTTGCATAACACTTAAAAGCAAAGTCTCTCTGTCTTTTTCTCCCAGTGTGTGAGAGGCAAGGGATGGAGCCAAGATCTTTTGCTAGCAAAGCACACAGTCCACTCCTTGAGCTTTCTTTCTTTCTTTCCCGGCAGGAAAAGTCCACCAGCACTTTTGCAGGTTCTCAGAAAACTGCAGATCAAGCATCTCCTGCCTAGCAGCTATGACTTTTCATTTCTTGGATTCTGTAGCTTTCGTGTGATCTTTCCTGACAGCTTCCTCTATTGAAATGTGGAAATTCTACATGGTAACCAATCAGGAACTGTAGCTTTTATTTTGATTGAATTCCCTCACCCACAAAAGAACTCGAATAAATAGCTTTACAGAATGGGTAGTGACTCACCCTGTCAATAGAAGAAGGATTTTAAAATTGATTAACTGTCTTGCTTTCAAATGATTAGGCAATTAATTAGCCAATTAAAATAAATATTAGAGTTCAAATAGAGGCTATGTTTTCAAGGGGCTTCCATGGAAACAGGGGTCTCTCAGCTCAGTCACTGGCTGTCCGAAACACATCGCCAGGAGATGTGTTTTGTTATTGAACGTTTTTGTGCCCTGTTGTCATTCCTTTAAGAAGTTCAGGTTGATGCAACTAGGGTTTTTGTTTTCCCCCCAGTTTGGTTTCCATAACGATCTAAGGAAAAAGCAAAGAAAATGTGCAATACAGAACAAAGACAAGAAGAAAATGCTATTGGGAAATGGAAATTGGAGAGTTTTCAGTTCCTTGGGAGAGAGACTAGGCTGAGGGTGCATCTAGACCAGTGTTTCTCAACCTGGGGGTCGGGACCCCTGAGGGGGTCGCGAGGGGGTGTCAAAGGGGTCGCCAAAGACCATCAGAAAACATATTATTTTTTGGTGGTCATTAGGATTCTGTGTGGGAAATTTGACCCAATTTTACTGTTGGTTGAGTTCAGAATGCTCTTTGATTGTAGGTGAACTATAAATCCCAACAACTACAACTCCCAAATGTCAAGGTCTATTTTCCCCAGATTCTACCAGTGTTCACATTTGGGCATACTGAGTATTCGTGCCAAGTTTGGTCTAGATCCATCATTGCATGAATCCACAGTGCTCCTCTGGATATAGGTGAACTACAACTCCCAAACTCAAGGTCAATGCCCACAAAACCTTTCCAGGGTTTTCTGTTGATCATGGGAATTCTTTGTGCCAAGTTTGGTTTAAATCCATCGCTGGTGGAGTTCAGAATGCTTTTTGATTATAGGTGAACTATAAATCCCAGCAACTACAACTCCCAAATTACAAAATCAATCCTCCCCCCCCCCCCCCTTCAACCCCACTAGCATTCACATTTGGGCATATTGGGTATTTGTGCTCAATTTAGTGAATCAAAATATATTCTGCATATCGGATATTTACATTACGATTTATAACAGTACTAAAATGACAGGTATCAAGTAGCAACAAAAAAAATATTATGGTTGGGGGTCATCACAACATATGGAACTGCATTAAGGGGTCACGGCATTAGCAAGGTTGAGAACCACTGATCTAGACTGTTAAATTAATGCAGTTTAATGCTACTTGAACTGCCATAATAATAATAATAATAATAAAATAATAATAGTAATAATAATAATACACTTATATTTATATTCTGCCCTTCTCCCCTAGGGAACTCAGAGCGGATCACAGCATTTACATACATAGGCAAACATTCAGTGCCTTTGCAGTCATATACAATGAGACACACAAACACAAACAAAAGCAGAGGCTTCTCCTTTCATTTCCGGCTTCTGGAGGTGGTGCTCATTTCTGGTTCTGGAGAGGTGCTTTCTCCATTTTCAAGCTGAGGAGCCTGCATTGTCACCTTTTGTGTGGCTGGCAAGATTGCTTGGAGCATCTTTTTGCCTTTTCTCACCGAAGTGGTACCTATTGCCTTAGTCACCTCCAGATTGGACTACTGTAATGCGCTCTATGTAGAGCTGCCCTTGAAAACGGCTCGGAAATTTCAGTTGGTCCAATGGGTGGTGACCAGGTTGTTAACTGGAGCTCTTTACAGGGAGCAGTCAACCCTCCTGTTTAAGGAGCTCCACTGGCTGCCATTCATTTTCCGGATCCAATTCAATGTGCAGGTTCTTACCTACAAAGCTCTGAACGGTTTGGGACCTGCCTACCTGCATGACCACATTTCTGTGTACGAACCCACATGATCTCTTCAATCATCTGGAGAGGCCCTACACGCGCTCCCACCGGCATCGCAAACGTGATTGGTGGAGACAAGAGAGAGGGCCTTCTTGGTGGTGGCCCCTCAACTCTGGAACTCACTTCCTAAGGACATCAGGCATGCCCAAACTCTGGCAGTCTTCAGGAGGAGCTTGAAATGGCCCTATGTAGAAGGAGAAACCAAGTGGCTGCAATCTGAATTCGACAAAAGGAAATGTTAGTTTGGCCATCAATACAATGCCAGCCCAGTGTATTGAGAGTAGGTGTTGTGCCAAAGAGACAACTCTGAGTCAGTTCAAGGGAAGGATATTCTGAAATAGAGTTGGATTGTTTTGCTGGTGTAGATGGAGAAACTTGAAGAGACTCTGAATGGGTTCTTCTCGAAGTATGGAGTGATTAATTTCCCTGTAAAGCAACTGAACAGGAAGCCCTGAAGAGACAACACTGGGGTCAAAAAAGTGACTGTTGGCTGATTATGCTGCTGATTGTGGCTGATAATCGTTCTTTTACGTGGCTATTGATCTAGAGGTTACATCATTAATCACATTCAGCTTTGCTTTGAGTCATTAATTAGCAAACCTGTCATTAGTATCTTAAATGGCTTGACTTTTCCCTTGAATTCTGGAACAAAGTAGCCAAACAAATTCAGTGTCTTAACAGGCATTTGGAAGGGAGTTGCAAAGTCCCTCTTTCATCCTTTCTGGAGCTTGTTCTCTTTTGATCGTTTCTTTGAATCGGTTTGTTTTAGTTGGTCATAGAATGGCCGGTGAAATGAGTGTCCAACTCCATGGATAATTGGGGCCTCTTTCTAAAATCTAGCTTTAATCCTAGAATAAGTACTTTTAAATGGCCTTGTTGTGGTTTTTGAAGTCAACACAAATAACGTTTCCAGGGTTGAATACAATGCTTTTTTTCTGTATTTCAAATAGAATGTGAAATTTGCTGCACTGGGGAAAGGACAACCCATTGGCCTTATTTCTATGGAAACTTTTGAATATTTTTGTCCCCTGAAGAGCATTTGTATTCAGTTCAAGGAATCAGAGTTGCACATGAGGTATCATTATACATCTAGATCCTCAGTCATAATATATCCATCTGCCCCTGTTGAAATTGCCTATGGTATTATCAGTGTCTTTATAAGCGTGTCTTCAATTGTAGCTTCAGCAACATAGGAGGTCATAAAATCATAGAATCTTAAAGCTGGAAGAGACCCCAAGGGCCATTTAGTCCAACCTCATGTTTCCACTAGGCCTGGGTAACAACGGAAAATTTTGTTTCTAAAATCAATTCGTTTTTTGGGGGTTTTTTGCATTTCGTTATTTAAAATAATTACAAAATTTTCCTTTTAAAAAGTTCGATATTTACGAAATTTCGTAAATGGTAAAAAATTAACGAATCGATTTCCGAAACAATAATGAATCGATTCGTTAATGGCGGACGCGACCGCGAAATACGCTAAAAAACCTCCAAAAACTTCTGAAGCTTCCCTCTCCCTCTGTTGTTGACTGTTGGTGTGATATTATAATTATTTTTCACTAATTAAACCATAAAACTGGCCCAGACATGCGGAAATAATAACAAAACGACCTCAAAACAATAACGAAACGAATACAATAACGAAATACGAAGCATTTACGAAACGTATTTAAAAATTCGTTTTTTTAAAAATAATTGCTCCAGAATGGTTCGTTATCGTTTTGTAATTGAAAAAATTAACGAATTATTAACGAATTACGAATTAACGAAACGAAACCGCCCAGCCCTAGTTTCCACTGGAATATACCAAAAATACCACCAACAGATGACCATCCAGCCTCTCTTTAGAAACTTTCAGACCAGAGACTCCATCAGAATCCAAGGCAATGGCAGATTCCATGGTCAAACAACTCTTACTATCAGGACATTCTTCCTACTGTTTAGAAGGACTTGTAGTTTCAATCCATCAGTACGCCGATGACACTCAGCTTGTGCTGAAGATGGAAGGCTGACCAGACTCTGTACCCGATTGTTTCCATCAGTGCCTCGAGGCCGCTACTGGATGGCTGTGTGACAGCAGGTTGAGAGTGAATCCAGCAAAGACGGAGATCCTATGGCTGGGTCAACCGGGCAGTGGGGATATCCAGCTGCCTACCCTGGATGGCGAGGTGCTATGCCCGTCATCATTTGTAAATAGTCTGGGATTCCTTTTGGGCCCTCTGCTGATGATGGAGGCCCAGGTGGGTTCAGGGCCCTGAGTGCCAAGCTTCCAAAGGACCAAATAAGACACAGATGGGCTCAAGGCAAAACCGGAGGCTTTATTCTCAATGGCCAGAGGATGTCAGTGAAGATAGCCCTCCAAAGAACTGGCATACCTTGGTGCAAACATGCAGAAATATTTATAGCAGTTTGAAACAAAGGTCTTCTGCTGCCCTGAGTGTCCACTGATCCAAGTCTTGGCAGGCTAGGATCTGCAGGCTGGTTGGCTGGGATGCACTGTCTAACATTTTTTCTGAGGGGTTTCAAAGTTTGGAGTGGAATTTGATAGGTTGTCATTACTCAATTTGAAGTTTTGTGGTCAATGCTGGTTCCACCTCTATTGTGATGTGTGAAGGAAAAAAATGGGTGGGTTTGAGGTAATGGATGGTAATGATGGTAGTTTCCCCAGTCTGGGGAGGATAGTGGTCTGTGCTTGTGAGACAATGGGTATTAGTCAGCCCAAATGTATTGACAGGAGAAGGACAGGGGTGAGGCAATTTCTGTGACCTTTCTTGGTTCCATTGGTAGGTGTGTGAAGGCATTGTTAAGGGATTATGGTAATTGTGGGTTTATTGCCTGAAATCCTATAGCATTACAAACCTAATACAATACCTGATTCCTGGAAAGAAGCTGAAATAGTATTAATAAAAAAAGAAAAATCCAACCCATTAGAAACACAAAACTACAGAACAATCTCCTTACTAAACTCCGATTATAAAATATATGCAAACATCCTAGCAAAAAGGCTAAAAAGGTTCTTGAATGATTGGATCGGTAAGGAGCAAGCAGGCTTCCTGCCGAACAGAGGAGTAAAGGAGTAAAGGAAAATATAAGAACAATTGTAAATTCCATAGAATACTATGATATCAATATTCAAAAGGAGGTGGCCTGGCTTTCTCTAGATGCTGAGAAAGCATTTGATAATCTGAACTGGAGTTTCTTTAAATTATTATTAGATGAAATAGATATTGGTTTTTTTCTTTTTAAAATCCCATAAATGTGATCTATGCAGACCAGTTGGCCAGAATACAAATTAATGATCAACGAATGGAAAAAATAGCAATCACCAAAGGTACCAGACAGGGATGTCCACTCTCCCCTCTGTTATTTGTTTTGGCATTAAAAACACTATTAAAAGCAATAAGAGAGGATAAAGATGTCATTGGGATGAAAGTAGTGAAGCAGGATTATAAGATAAGAGTGTTCGCCAATGACGCTATTTGCATAATAGAGGACCCCATTAAGAATATACGAAGAATATTCTATTCTATTCTATTTTATTTAACCATTAAGAATGGTTAAATAAAATAGAAGAGTTTGGTGAGGTAGCAGGCTTTAAATTGAATAAAAATAAAACAATGATTCTAACTAAAAATATGCCCAAACCTAAGCAAGAAGAATTAACCAAAATGACCAGCTTCAAAATTAGTACCAAAATTAAATATCTGGGAATCTGGCTGATGGCTAAAAACGCTCAATTATTTAAAAATAACCACGAGACAACATGGGCAAAGGTAAAGAAAGATCTAACAAATTGGAAACTCCTAAAGCTTTCTCTGCTTGGGAAAATAGCCTTAATCAAAATGAACATCTTACCCAGACTTTTGTATTTATTTCAAAATCTGCCAATTATTAGAAATGTTAAAGTATTTGATAAATGGAACAGAGAACTAGCGAAATTTATTTGGAATGGCAAAAAGCCGAGAATCAAACACAAGATCATGATAGATAAAAAGGAAAGAGGGGGCTTCGGCCTTCCAAATTTCAAAACCTTGTTGTTGTTGTTCATTCGTTCAGTCGTCTCCGACTCTTCGTGACCTCATGGACCAGGCCACGCCAGAGCTCCCTGTTGGCCGTCACCACCCCCAGCTCCTTCAAGGTCAGTCCAGTCACTTCAAGGATGCCATCCATCCATCTTGCCCTTGGTCGGCCCCTCTTCCTTTTGCCTTCCACTTTCCCCAGCATCATTGTCTTCTCCAGGCTTTGCTGTCTCCTCATGATGTGACCAAAACCTATTTCGAGGCATGTGCACTAGTCTGGATTAAGGAATGGTCATTATTAAAAAATGAAAAAAACATTGACACTAGAAGGATTTAACCTGAGATTGGGGTGGCACTCATACATGTGGTACAGAAAAACAGGTATGGAAAAGAATTTTGGGAATCATTTTATAAGATCTGCATTAATGAAATCCTAGGTATTGTGAGGCAACATTCCAATAAAATTCATAAAGGTTTACCAGCATGCAAGGGAAAATCCAATATGTGCTGGCTGAGGTGTATATCTCAATGCAGCACATATAATAATTCATAAGATAAGATTATAAGGCCTTTGAATGCTAATCAAGGTAGCTAATTGCAACATTCACACCTGCCTCAAGCAGATAAGAGTTCTTTCTTCCACCCCTAGACATTATTCCAGATCTATATAGACATCACTTGCCTAGTTTCCAACAGACCACTCAACCTCTGAGTATGCCTGCCATAAATGTAGGCAAAAGGTCAGGAGATAATATTTCTGGAACATGGCCATACAACCCAGAAAACCCACAGGAACCAAATAATTCATAATTTAAAGGTCTGATTTCTCAATAACACTATGATTTCCAAAATGACTCCTCCTTTCACACTGCAGAAGCTGCAAGTGTGAATATGAACTTGGTTTTGCCAATTTAAATGGATGCTAATGACATTCATTCCCATGGTAGTAAATTTTCTGGACGAAATCTGAATATGGCTGGGATCAGGAGGCAGATCTTGAAACAGAAAGTACTTCTTCTCATCTGAACAGACCCTTTATGATACAGGAATAGGAAAACCAAATCTACTCTGGAATCCTCACTTCAATTTTTCACTTCATTGGTTTCTATGGATTCCACATGCTCTTGTTAGTGCTGCTATGCAACCTACCTTTTATGCTTTTATTAATACTGTATATCATGGTTGTCCTTGAAAGACAACAATCCTGTTGTTCAGTGAACTGTTTTTGTTGAGTTTGATAGATTGTATGGTGATTAGAGAGGATCTATGATTCTGTTGGCCACAACTGAAGAGAGATATTCACAAGCTGGAAAGTGTCCAGAGGAGGGTGATTAAAATGATCCAGGGTCTGGAGAAGAAGCCCTATGAGGAGCAGCTGAAAGAGCTGGACAATGTTTAGCCTGAAGAAGAGAAGGCTGAGAGGAGACATGATAGCCATGTATAAATATGTGAGAGGAGGGAGCAAGCTTGTTTTCTGCTGCCCTGGAGACTAGGACGCGGAACAATGGCTTCAAACTACAAGAAAGGAGATTCCTTCTGAACATGAGAAAGAACTTCCTGACTGTGAGAACCATTCAGCAGTGGAACTCTCTGCCCTGGAGTGTGGTGGAGGCTCCTTCTTTGGAAGCTTTTAAACAGAGGCTGGATGACCATCTGTCAGGGGTGCTTTGAATGCAATTGTCCTGTTTCTTGACTGGATGGCCCATGAGGTCTCTTCCAACTCCATGATTCTATGATTCTAGTTGTGATGAGCCACCAGGGTTATAGACTGGAACTTCTCTCCAGGATTTTTCTGAATGTTTCTTTTGTGTGCATGTATATAGCTATCCCATTATTTTCATAGCATTTTCTAAGGCAAGGACTGCTCAGACATGGTTTGCTATTGCCTTCTTCTGAAATATAGCCCACAACACCTGGTATCAAGTCCAATGCCCTGCTCAGTGCAGGACTGCCAACTAAAGCAGCCCCAGCAGGTTGTTGTCTGGTCTCTTTTTGTAGGTTCTTTTTCCAGTGTTTCAGCCAAACTTTATTATTTTTACTGAAAGTATCCCTGTACTTAGATGTATCCATAAAGGTATTTTTCATAAGCCTGTTATTGTCCTTGTTCTTCTTGTTTGTTTATATTTTTTACATGGTGCTTTCCAGTAAAACAACCAAAGCAGTAGGCTCTGCCAAAGGCGTGTGGTATAAAACATATGGATACCTACAAGGAATAATAATAAATCACAAACAGGTAGTGAAACATCGAGATGAATACAACCTTAAACCCAAACACAATCTTATATAGGCCAAACATACCAATACATGTATCAAAGTATACAAGACTTCAAAACAACATCAAACTAAAAGCCCAGCTTACATGTACTTGCAAGACTTACAAGCCTAAAACTCTATGTTGATGCTGTCATTATTACCCAGTTACAAAGATATTTTGCTGGCATATTCTACAAGTACACACTGTTGTTTTCATTGCTCCTGGTTTTGATAGTCACTGTTTCTTTTCCTCCATACTTTCTAGTATTTCAGTGAAAATGTTGTGGCATGGTCTGCTATGGGAAGAGGTTGATGGGAGCAAAACCATGAGTTACCATACTGGGTGTCACTAATAGTAGTGATGCCACTTGTCTTGAATCTGCTTAGTTTCTAAGATCATAGAATCATAGAATCATAGAATCATAGAATCAAAGAGTTGGAAGAGACCTCATGGGCCATCCAGTCCAGCCCCCTGCCAAGAAGCAGGAATATTGCATTCAAATCACCCCTGACAGATGGCCATCCAGCCTCTGTTTAAAAGCTTCCAAAGAAGGAGCCCCCACCACACTCCGGGGCAGAGAGTTCCACTGCTGAACGGCTCTCACAGTCAGGAAGTTCTTCCTCATGTTCAGATGGAATCTCCTCTCTTGTAGTTTGAAGCCATTGTTCCATTGCGTCCTAGTCTCCAGGGAAGCAGAAAACAAGCTTGCTCCCTCCTCTCTGTGGCTTCCTCTCACATATTTATACATGGCTATCATGTCTCCTCTCAGCCTTCTTGTCTTCAGGCTAGACTTGCCCAGCTCTTTAAGCTGCTCCTCATAGGGCTTGTTTTCCAGACCCTCGATCATTTTAGTCGCCCTCCTCTGGACACATTCCAGCTTGTCAATATCTCTCTTGAATTGTGGTACCCAGAATTGGACACAGTATTTCAGGTGTGGTCTAACCAAAGCAGAATAGAGGGGTAGCATTACTTCCTTAGATCTAGACACTATGCTCCTATTGATGCAGGCCAAAATCCCATTGGCTTTTTTTGCCTCCACATCACATTGTTGGCTCATGTTTAACTTGTTGTCCACAAGGACTCCAAGATCTTTTTCACACGTACTGCTCTCGAGCCAGACGTCCCCCATTTTGTATCTTTGCATTTCATTTTTCCTGCCAAAGTGGAGTATCTTGCATTTGTCACTGTTGAACTTCATTTTGTTAGTTTTGGCCAATCATCTCTCTAATCTGTCAAGATCGTTTTGAATTCTGCTCCTGTCCTCTGGACTATTGGCTCTCCCTCCCAATTTGGTGTCGTCTGCAAACTTGGATGATCCTGCCTTCTAGCCCTTCATCTAAGTCATGAATAAAGATGTTGAACAGGACCGGGCCCAGGACGGAACCCTGCGGCACTCCGCTCGTCACTTCTTTCCAGGATGAAGAGGAAGCATTGGTGAGCACCCTCTGGGTTCATCCATTTAACCAATTACAGATCCACCTCACCGTAGTTTTGCCTAGCCCACCTTGGACTAGTTTCCTTGCCAGAAGGTCATGGGGGACCTTGTCGAAGGCCTTCCTGAAATCCAGGTACGCTACATCCACGGCATTCCACGCATCTACCCAGCATGTAACTCTATCGAAAAAAGAGATCAGATTAATCTGGCATGACTTGTTTTTGATAAATCCATGTTGACTATTAGCGATGACTGCATTTGTTTCTAAGTGTTTGCAGACAACTTCCTTAACAATCTTTTCCAGAATCTTGCCTGGTATTGACATGAGGTTGACCGGACGGTAGTTGTTTGGGTCGTTCTTTTTTCAGATAGGATCTTCTGTCTTCAGGGTATTTAGGCAGTGGGCATTTCTTAAGAGCTGTTCGAATATGGAGCCAGCTGTCCAGAGGTGTCTCCTTCTCTAGAGATTTTTAAACAGAAGCTAGATTGCCATCTGATTGTGCTTTCCTACATGGCACAGAGCTGAACTAGATTGTCCTTGTGGTCTCTTCCAACTCTGTATCCATATGATTCTATGACTGTATTGACATATTCTGACCACACCACCTCATGCTTGAAGACAGCCCACCTCTAACAGGAACAAACTTGCATCGAAGTATTCTGGATCCATACAGAATTAAAAAATAAATAAATAAGGGCTCCTGTTTTATGAATGGGCACAGCTGGAATCCATGAATGCCATGCAGTTGTTGCAATGCCACCCACCAATTCCGAGACATGATGCAATTTCACAGGAAATCTGCTAGAGGTAAAAGCTGGCGAGAACCAACTATGGGCCTTCTGATTATTTCTTTAACTCTTTTATTTAATTCCTAATGAGTCATTTGCCTTCCAATTAAAATGAGGAGTAAGGGAAAACATTCTTCTCGCTCCCTTCTTCTTCTCCCCTGCCTTGGAATTCAGTCGTGCTCCAGTTCTCTTTCAATGAGGGAGTGGACCAAATACATCAGTATTGGTCCAGGAGACAAATAGTAAAGCCTCAACCCAAGCTTTTCTAATAGAGACAGTTGGAATATTAACTAGCGGTGACCCCCCCCCCCCCTTTTCTTACTTCTGCAAAGAGCCATCCGCAAAGGCTGACAGATCACATCAAATTACAACTATATGGAGAGAATGCAAGTAAACAGTATGTAGAAGATTCTGCTCAGGGCTGCAGACTTGTCAGAGTTCATAAGCTTGGCAAAAATGCCCAGGCTTCTGTCGTATGGCTCAGTTAAAGCCCTTGAAGTAAACAACTAAAGAGGCATATGTTTGTGCAAGTAGGTTTCTTTTTTTATTTCTCACTTCTGGGAGGCAATCTTAAAGGGAAAAAAGTAGTGCTTTGCTCTGCCATCAGGGGCACTGTTGCCAGTCTGAGTGTTTGTTTAGCTAGTTGCATCTACACTATTGAATTAATGCAGTTTGACACCACTTGAGCGGCAATGAGGAGGTACCAACATTATTTGGCAGAGAAGGCTAAAGACTTCATCAGACTACAGTTCCCATGATCCTATAGCATTCAAACTGTATCTTTCTCTTCTACTCTCTTTCCCATGGTTAGGGCAGTGTCAGTTGGGATGGAGGGAAGGTCTTTCATCTGGACCAAGGCATAATGGAGCTGTGCCTGCTTCATCTCTTTCTCCATAGGAACAACTCCATTGAGCCTTCTCTTCTCTTTCTCCCTAGACCTTCAGATACAGTTGAATGATGGAACTATACCTCCCTCTTCTTCTCTGATGGAACTATACCTCCCTCTTCTTCTCTCCCTCTCCCTCTCTCCATCCCAAGGCAGTGGCAGTTGGGATGGAAAGAGCTTCATCAGCTTTTGGGGCTAAGCATAATGGAGCCGCAGTGCCTCCTCCTCCTCCTGCTCTTAGAATAATAGAATCATAGAATCAAAGAGTTGGAAGAGACCTCATGGGCCATCCAGTCCAACCCCCTGCCAAGAAGCAGGAATATTGCATTCAAATCACCCCTGACAGATGGCCATCCAGCCTCTGTTTAAAAGCTTCCAAAGAAGGAGCCTCCACCACACTCTGGGGCAGAGAGTTCCACTGCTGAACGGCTCTCACAGTCAGGAAGTTCTTCCTCATGTTCAGATGGAATCTCCTCTCTTGTAGTTTGAAGCCATTGTTCCGCATCCTAGTCTCCAGGGCAGCAGAAAACAAGCTTCCTCCCTCCTCTCACATATTTATACATAGCTATCATAACTCCTCTCACCTTCTCTTCTTCAGGCTAAACATGTACAGCTTCTTAAGTCGCTCCTCATAAGGCTTGTTCTCCAGTACAGTCTCTCCCATGAGGTCTCTTGATCATTTGAGTCGCCCTCCTCTGGACACATTCCAGCTTGTCAATATCTCTTTTGAATTGTGGTGCCCAGAATTGGACACAGTATTCCAGGTATGGTCTAACTAAAGCAGAATAGAGGGGTAGTATGACTTCCTTAGATCTAGCCACTATGCTCCTCTTGATGCAGGCCAAAATCCCATTGGCTTTTTTTGTTGCCACATCACATTGTTGGCTCATGTTTTACTTGTTGTCCATGAGGACTCTAAGATCTTTTTCACATGTACTGCTCTCGAGCCAGGCATCCTCCATTCTATATCTTTGCATTTCGTTTTTCCTGCCTAAGTGGAGTATCTTGCATTTGTCCTTGTTGAACTTCATTTTGTTAGTTTTGGCCCATCTCTCTAATCTGTCAAGATCGTTTTGAATCCTGCTCCTGTCCTCTGGAGTATTGGCTATCCTTCTTCTTCTTCTTCTTCTTCTTCTTCTTCTTCCTCCTCCTCCTCCTCCTCCTCCTCCTCCTCCTCCTCCTCCTCCTCCTCTATTTTGATGTCACAGCAATGGCAGTTGGGATGGAGGAAAGCCTTTCATCTGCTTTTGGACTTAGCCATTGTGAAATTGTGTCTTTCTCTTCTTCTCTCATTCCCATTGTTAGGGCAGTGTCAGTTGGGATGGAGGGAAGGTCTTTCATCTGGGCCAAGGCATGATGGAGCTGTGCCTGCCTCGTCTCTTTCTCCATAGGAACAGTTTCATTAAGCCTTCTCTTCTCTTTCTCCCTAGACCTTCAGATACAGTTGAATTTAGACTTCAGCTCTCGATCAGCAAGAGAACTGTAATCTCAACAGGTGTGGATTTTTTTTGGTCCAGACTCTTTCACTAAATGGCAGTATTGAGGTCAATTAGCCCTCTAAACTCTGGTTCTTTTGGTACATCTCTATGTGAACATTCTTCTGATGGACTCAAAAGATCTCTCATTCCTTGCTTTGATTAGAACTTCTCCTCTTTCTCTCTGAAAGATGCTGACTCTTCCCTGCTGGAGCTCCATCTGATGTCTCACTGAGAAGGTCCTTAATTCACTCTCTCTTTCCCCTTCTGCTGCAATGCAGTGTCACACTGTGAAGAAGTCCAACAGCTACAAAAGCAACTGCAGATATTTTTTTTATCTCTCCTCCAGGCCCTTCCAGAATAAAAACAATAAACATGGAGCGATTGTTCCTATCTTGGAGAGTTTGGGAAAATTACTTTTTGGCACACCGGCTCCAAGAATTCCCCAGCTGACTGAGAGATTCTGGCCATTGCAGTCCTGATGCAGAAACTTTTCTGAGCTTTTCTATGCAGTGATTGGCTCCCCAAGAATCATTCCATGTCTTCTCCTTTGCCCCATAACCTCCCTGCTTTGTTGCTATGGGTATTTAGCTGAGATCCCAAGGCACCCAGTAATGTCTGGTTGAACAGGAGGGCATTTCAGCTTCAGTTAAAAATCCTTGCATCCTTCCTCACCCCTCTGAGAAAAAAACACAGTTTTTGAAAAATGGCTTCCAGATGGTATCCAAAATGATGCATAGGGATGCAGCTGCAAGGGGGAAAGAACACACTAATTGAAATGCCTTGAATGAGTGTGTTTGTGTGTGTCGTGGCATCTTTGCCTTTGATTCTCCCCACAAATAGGAATGGGGCACCATTAGTCTGGGCCACAGCTGAATCCCATGACACTGGGTAGCTTCCATCTCAGTGGCGTGTTAAATCCATTCTGGGTTTTAGTCTGAGAATAGGCTTTACTACCATCAGTATTTATTTCAAATTTCAGATTCAAATCTAGACTAGATTCACCATTCCCTCACAATGGAGATAGCAGATATCCCTAATTTTGTGCCAATCGTCCTAATTTGCAATTCCTAAAATAATACATGAATCAGGAACACAATTATCCTCTGTCTCTGTGTTTATCTGTGTAGGGTTTTTTTTCCAGAGTTTTTTTTTGCTTGTTGACAGTGCGGTCTCCTGATTGAAAAATGTATACAAAAAAACCCAAACATTAGGACAAATTGCATACAAAACAGCGGGTGAATTTTCAAGATAACTTTAAAGAAAAACTATTTGCAAACTGATGAGGAAATGGGATGGAACAAACACATAGATGGAAAAGTGCAGACACAACAGGAAGGAAAAGAACTAGCTTCCTGTGTGTCATGTTTGCAAGTAGTGTATATACTCAAGTATAAGCCTAGTTTTTCAGCCCCTTTTTTAGGCTAAAAAGGTTCCCCTCGGCTTAGGGCTGGGTAACCACGGAAAAAATTGTTTCTAAACTCGATTCGTTTTTAGGGGTTTTTTGTGTTTCGTTTTTTAAAAGAATTCCGAATTTTTTCTTTAAAAAAGTTCGAAATTTACAAAATTTAGGAAATTACGAAACAATTACGAATCGATTCGTTAATGGCGGACGCGACTGCGTAATATGCTAAAAAAACCTCCAAATGGGACAGTGGGAACTTCTGAAGCTTCCCTCTCCCTCTGTTGTTGACTGTTGGTGTGATAATTTATTTTTTATCACTAAGAAAACAAACAACAACTATAAAACTTGCACCAGACATATGGAAGTAATAACGAAACAATTTCGAAACGTTTTCGAAACGATTACGAAATGAATTGAAAAATTCGTTTTGATTTTTAGTTGCTCCTGAATGGTTCAATATCGGTTCGTAAGCTAATTTAAATACGAATCAATAACGAATTACGAAATTAACGAACGAAACTGCCCAGCCTGAGGCTCGGCTTATACTTGAGTCAAGGTTATTTATTATTTTACTATGTTATTAGTATTATTAGTATTATTTTAGTACATTTATTATTTTACCCTATTACTATTATTAAATTTCCATTATTTACTCTATTATTATTATTACTATTGTTATTATTACATTTATTATTTTACCCTATTACTGTTATTAAATTTCCATTATTTACTCTATTATTATTATTACTATTATTATTATTACATTTATTATTTTACTCTATTACTGTTATTAAATTTCCATTATTTACTCATTATTATTATTATTGTTATTATTATTATTATTACTACTACTACATTTATTATGTGGAGCCCCCAGTGGCGCAGTGGGTTAAAGTACTGAGCTGCTGAGCTTGTTGATTGAAAGGTCGCAGGTTCGATTCCGGGGAGCGGTGTGAGCTTCCGCTGTCAGCCCTAGCTTCTGCCAACCTAGCAGTTCGAAAACATGCAAATGTGAGTAGATCAATAGGTACCGCTCCGGCGGGGAGGTAACGGCGCTCCATGCAATCATGCCGGCCACATGACCTTGGAGGTGTCTACGGACAACGCCGGCTCTTCGGCTTAGAAATGGAAACGGGCACCACACCCCAGAGTCAGACATGACTGGACTTAATGTCAGGGGACTACCTTTACCTTTACTACATTTATTATTTTACTCTTCTATTATTATTATTACATTTATTATTTTACTCTATGCATTATTATTATTATTATTATTATTATTATCTTATTTTTTATCGGAAGGATACGTAAACAGATTTACATTGAGGAAGGTTAGCATAATGGTTTGGACAGCTGGACAGTCTTATCTTAAATTACAGTTTTATGTAAATACACAAAAACATTTAACCTACTGATTTATTTCTGTCATTTATACCCCGCCTTTCTCTAGGGGGGACTCAAGGCGGCTTACATCCGGCACAATTCGATGCCCACACTTACAATAAAATGCAATAGCAAAACACAATAGATTAAAAACAGACAATTAATACAGTACAACATAGCACAATACAATATCAACTAAAAACCACTCTAAAACTTGCGTTCATCGTGTTCTAAAATCCATCAATCCGTTTAGCATTGCCATAGTCATTTCCAGCTCTAGTCATCATTACCATGTTACCCTGCCAGACTACCCAAATGCCTGGTCCCATATCCATGTCTTCAGCTTTCTCCTGAAGGAGAGGAGGGATGTTGACAACCTAATTTCCCCAGGGAGTGAATTCCACAGGCGAGGGGCCACCACTGAGAAGGCCCTGTCTCTCATCCCCACCAGCCTCACTTGTGATAAAGGTGGGGCCGAGAGCAGGGCCTCCCCAGAAGATCTTAAACTCCGTGGTGGGACATAGGAGGAGATACGTTCGGACAAGTACACTGGGCCGGAGCCGTAGAGGGTTTTAAAGGTCAAAACCAGTAGCATCTGCATTTCTCACCCTCTCACCCTTGGCTTATACTCGAGTCAATACATTTTCCCAGTTTCTTATGGTAAAATTAGGTGCCTCGGCTTATATTCGGGTCGGCTTATACTCGAGTATATACGGTAAATTATCATTGTTTTGACAGATGTCAATGATTTATGGTGATCCTTGAATGAGAGGTCTCCAAGTCATCCTATCCTGAAAAGCACTGTTCAGGACTTGCAAATACAGGGTATTGGCTTCCTTGATTGAATCTCTGTATCAGGCATTGGCAAACTCAGACCCTCCAGGTGTTTTGGACTTCAACTCCCACAATTCCTAACAGCCCCAGGCTGAGGGGGAAAAGGAAGGGGCCTGAGGCTGTAAGAAATTGTGGGGGTTGAGGTCCAAAACACCTGGAGGGCCCATGTTTGCCCATGCCTGCTCTATATCCATAATGCACTCTTCCCCTTTTCCTGCTCCTTCTCCCTTACCAAGCATTATTGTCTTTTCTGGTGAGTCATGTCTTCACAGGATGTGTTGAAACTACGTCAGTCTCTCTTTAGTCATCTTGATTTCCTGGGAGAGTTCACACTTGATTTGCTTTAGGATCCATGTATTTGTCTTTTTGGCAGTTCGGGGTATCTGCAGAGCTCTCCTTCATCACCACATTTCAAATAAGTTGATTTCCTCCCTGACTTCACTGTCAAGTTTTACAGAGAAACTAAAAATACAGTGGCACATTACCTGAAGAATGTGTTTGCAGTGAGCAAAATGTTGGCTTCACAAAATTCAATCTTTGGCTCTTCTGATTCATTTCTTTGTCCTAAGCCAAATTCTCCTACAATGTTTGGTTCTGCTCTGGTTCCTGCTTTTGCATTTTGATCATCTGTGATTCCCAACATATTCTGTTTTGGTGTGTCATCACTTTTCTTCTGGACTCCAGTTACAATTTCATCTTCTGCTTCTGCAGTTGGAACATAAACTTAGAATGTTATATTGATGTTTTTGAATGATTACTGCCATGATTAAGCCAGACTTTATATTGTGCCCCTTGACTGCTTTCGCTACATCTCTCTTCACTATTAATGCTACCCCGTTTCTTCTTAGATTTTTATGTCGATAGTAAAATACTATATAATAATGTGACTAAAAACAGTTCTTGTCTACTCAGTTGCCCTGAGTGTTGCAATTTTTATAGTCAATAGATGTGCGTTTGGAGAAAATCTTGTCCTGTTTTGTGTCCCGGCTTTCGTTCGGGGCCCCGATCCATTTTTTGTAAGCCTCCCTAAATTGGAAGGGTTTTTTTCATTATGGGGGAAGGGTGGCTTCCCACCCATTGACTCCCCTTCATCATCATCATCATCATTTAATAACTTATTAATCGCCCTCCATCCGAGAATGCTCCAGGCGATTTACAGCTAAATTACAAAAGATAAAATACATACATAGAAAAATTAAAAATTAACAGAGATTGAATGCTCTAGTAAAAAGCCAGGTCTTAAGTGCGAGAGTAAAAGGCCCTAAGTCACGCATGGCTCTCATGTAGGGTGGCAAGGAATTCCACAAGGCAGGGGCAGAAACAGAAAAGGCCCTGCACCTGGTCCTTTCCAAGTGCACCTCTGCAGGACCCGGCACACGGAGCAAGTCAAGCCGGGCTGGTCGTTGTGACCTCCGATGATGGGAGAAGGAGAGGCGGTCCCTAAGGTACGATGGACCCTGGCCGTAAAGAGTTTTAACGGGCCATCCAGTCCATCCAGTCCTTCCTGGCGTGCATTCTTCTCACTTGGCACCTTCTGTTTGTACTCTATAGTAAGAGGCATTCAGCTGCAGATGCACTCAGGCCCTGCCTGCCTGCATACCCTGCCACATGTGTCCTGCCACCATACTCTCTGAGAGTGCATATGTTGTGGGGCGTGCAGGTAGGCCCAGAGCATGCCTGCAGCTGAGCACTGAGCCTGCCCGCCTGCCTGCCCTGCCACACATGCACTCTCTTTCCAAAGGCAAGAAGGCAAGTTTGGATGCACATGGAAGCAGACTTTCATGTCAAGCAGATTTTCATGTGGGGAGCGGGCTTCCTGTTTCATCCTTCCAAAGAAATGGAAGACACAAAAGAAATGGTAGGAACAAATTTCACGCACATGTCTAATAGTCAGCTCTTCACCTCTCTAGGAATCTCTAGATTCTCTACCATGTACTTATGAGCAACTTCCATTAATCCTATCCAATTATGCTGAAGGACTTAGCAATTTCTAGCTATGTTGAAGAATGTTTAGGTCTTTCAGCATAACTTTGTGATCAGTCACTTGCACACACTGTTGATAAAGTCACATTGGAGGACATAGAGATTGAACACTTTAATCAAATCTGTAAATAATCAAATCCACACATGTCCATTCCATTTCTTATTTTACTATGTATAGTTTCCTCTGATTTCTGCTTATCAAATTAGAATCATAGAATCATAGAGTTGGATGAGACCTCATAGGCCATCCAGTCTAATCTCCTGCCAAAAAAGCAGGAAAATTGTGTTCAAAGCACCCCTGACAGATGGCCATCCAGCCTCTTCTTAAAAGTCTCCAAAGAAGGAGCCTCCACCACACTCCGGGGCAGAGAGTTCCACTGCTGAACAGCTCTCACAGTCAGGAAGTTCTTCCTGATGTTCAGATGGAATCTCCTTTCTTGTAGTTTGAAGCCATTGTTTCGCGTCCTAGTCTCCAGGAAAGCAGAAAACAAGCTTGCTCCCTCCTCCCTGTGGCTTCCTCTCACATATTTATACATGGCTATCATGTCTCCTCTCAGCCTTCTTGTCTTCAGGCTAGACATGCCCAGCTCTTTAAGCTGCTCCTCATAGGGCTTGTTCTCCAGACCCTTCATCCTTTGAGGCATCCTCCTCTGGACACATTCCAGATTGTCAATATCTCTCTTGAATTGTGGTGCCCGGAACTGGACACAATATTCCAGGTGTGGTCTAACCAAAGCAGAATAGAGGGGTAGCATTACTTCCCTGGATCTAGATACTAGACTCCTATTGATGCAGCCCAAAATCCCATTGGCTTTTTTTGCCACCACATCACCTTTTTGGCTGCAAAATTCCACGTCTTTATAATATATTTTGTATAGCTTCTAATTTCCCTTTGGCCTTTGGAGAAATAGATTATCAGCACTTATTGTGAATGACTCCTGGGTGGGATTGGTCAGCGTCAAAGCCACAGGTGCTTACTGACCAATATCTGTGACATCTCCAACAATGGAGAAAAATCTAAACTGTCATCCCTTTTGTCTGAATACTTTTGTGAATGCTGCAATTATGTTCAGTTTCACCCTTTGCTTATCCTTTGTATTTGAGTGCTTTCTTATAGTCATTTACATTGTAGAATTATTGCAGCTTGCCACCACTTTAATTGCCTTGTCTTATTGCTGTGGAATTCTGGAATTTGCAGTTCAGTGAGGTAACAGCACTCGTTGGCATAGAAAGTTAAAGACTATGAACAAGTACAACTTCCACAATTCCATAGCATTGAGTCATGACCGTTAAAGTGGCATCAAACCGCATTCACTCGACAGTGTAGCATTCTCCACACATTTCCAAATGGCTCTACCATTGCTCAACTGAAAAACACTGGGAGAAGAAAAGGAATTGCTGGTGAAAAAAATAAAAGAACATTATCTTATAGAAGATCAGTTGAACTGCATGTTGTCATGGTTACGGAGTTGTCCTGACACCGCCAATACAAAAACAGGACTTTATTCTACTCCCATTAGCATTTAACATTTTCTTCCCTGGTAACAAATAAATTGGAGAGAGATGAAGGGAGAAGATAACATTGCCTGATGTGCTTTAATCACCCATCTTGTACCTCTCTGCTGCATTCACTTTTGGATTCATCCACCCAGGAGATACACTCCATTTTTTGTGGTTTCTGGCAATCGCTAATATGGAATAAAATTACCCCATCAGGTGCTTAATATAGAGAACGAGATCGCCCCGCTGAGTTTTAGTAGCACTTTGCAAACCTTGAAGTTCTTTCAGCCATGGAGAGTAGATCTGGAAGAACAAACAGCTAGGCTTCATCCACTCCTGGTGTGTCCAGAGGCATTGTTGGAGAGGACAATGCAATGCTTTCCCTTGGCTGCTAGATTATAACCAGTTGTCAGGCTGATGGTGTTGACAAAGGACTCTGGGGAAGAGGAGGCAACAAAGTCAAAGCAATTTTGATGGATAGTTGCAACAAAGATGTAAGGAATGATATAGATGAAGGAATGCAGAATGGTGGTATTCAGCAGAGGAGGGTGACTAAAATGATCAAGGGTCTGGAGAACAAGCCCTATGAGGAGCAGCTTAAAGAGCTGGGCATGTTTAGCCTGAAGAAGAGAAGGCCGAGAGGAGACATGATAGCCATGTATGTGAGAGGAAGCCATAGGGAGGAGGGAGCAAGCTTGGTCAGCTCCCGCTTGCTTTTGTGTCAAGCGAGGTTTTGTGCTGAGGGCCCCTTTCTGTTACATGCTCGTGAAGATGCCGGAGGTGCCAGATGTGCCACACATACAGAAAGAAATGGGATCCTCACACAACCCTCCTAGGTAGACTCTAGTTGGGATTATCAATAGAATCCAAGCCTCTATTGCACCATTTATACCAGTGGTTCCCAACCTTTTTTTGGCCACTTGACTAGAGGCCACTCTCTAACATCAGTACCAAAAAGGTTACAAATGAGTTTTTGGTCAGCTTTAGATTTGGTTTGGTTATTTGGGATGCTGATTCAGAAAATTGCATTGGATAGATCACATCAGCTCTAGCGTCTGATACAGAACATATACCATCCAGTAGGCACCATCTGCTTACCCACAGAAAACCATATTTAATCATGTAGAGCTGACGTGGTAGTAGTAATCTTTTGTGGATAGTCAGCCTCTCCTCTCCTGACATCCCTGTTGCCTCGGCACTATAAGAGGGTTTCGCATGACCACTCACTCTCGTTGCCATGTGGTTTTGAGGCAACGGTGTAGTAATGGTGAGGCATGGACCATATTTTCATAAGAGGGTTTCGCATGACCACTCACTCTCGTTGCCATGTGGTTTTGAGGCAACGGTGTAGTAATGGTGAGGGATGGACCATATTTTTGTCTTGCGGACCACTGGTGGTCCACGAACCACAGCTTAGGATCCACTGATTTATTGATTTATTTAATTAACTTGTATACCACTACTCCCAATTTGGCTCAGAGTGGTTTACAGAAATAGATTAAAACAATACAATTAGCTTTAAAACAACCATAACAATAACAATAGGTAGCAAGGACAGACATAGCCCAGTTTGTTCACCCATCAAAACCAATAATACCTGATACATTTAACTAGTAAAGCCAAATTACTACAAAGACCTCCAGATCAATTTTCCCAATGAATGAAAGCATTACCTAAGAGCGATTCATTGTTCCCAGTGTGTCTCAATATATTTGGTGAAAAACTCTTCAAAGCGGTTCTCTCTTTTTGACCAAAATATCTTCCTTTAGTTCATAGAGAAATGTATTGAATAGGAAATGTTTTGAATGCTTGATCTGCCAAAGGCATTTGTGTTTTGTTTTGTTTTGCTTTTTTTTTTTTGGGGGGGGGGGGGAAGACATTTTTCAACCAACATTTACTTTCTGAATTATGTATGAATCACCAAAACAGTTGCTCTTGGCAGTTGCTGCTAAGCAAGATCTTTTCCTTGAGAGCTTGTTTTTTTCCTCTTTTTCCCCTTGCTCTTAAAATTAAATGTGACTTAGACAAATGCACTAGAGGGACTTGGGATTGGGCGAGAAGCCTGTGTGGGCTTCTTCTAGGCTACGTCATTGCACTAAGTTCCGAGTGGAGGCGGAGAGCGTGGATTGAGAAGATGAGAAAGAGAGAGGAGGAGAGGAGGATGGGGCTGAGTCCATTAAGACTGCAGAATTCGTCAAAACATTGGAGTTTTCTGGCTTTGCTTTTTATCTTGAACAAGGGGCTTATGCTGGAGGGGTCTGAACATCAAGCTTCACATCATGTATAGAATTAGAGCGTTGGAAAAGACCACAAAGGCCATACAGTTGCACCCCTTTCTATGCAACTCCCATAATGATGTCCTTTCTTAAAATAAAACAATCACAACAAATTTGCCAAAAAGGTGGGGGAATTTGTTGAACCTCTGATGGGATACCCATAAATGAGTAGTGCACTACATTTTGGCTTGGGAAACTATGCAATGCATTGGGTTGTTGTAGGTTTTTCTGGGCTATATGGCCATGTTCTAGAGGCATTCCCTCCTGACATTTCGCCTGCATCTATGGCAAGCATCCTCAGAGGTAGTGAGGTCTGTTGGAAGTAGGAAAATGGGTTTATATATCTGTGGAAAGACCAGGGTGGGACAAAGGACTTTTGTCTGCTGGAGCTAGGTGTGAATGTTTCAACTGACCACCTTGATTAATGGCTTGGAAGTGCCTGGGGGAATCTTTCTTTGAGAGGTGATTTGATGTGCCTGGTTGTTTACTCTCTGTTGTTTTGCTGTTGTAATTTTTGAGTTTTTTAATACTGGTAGCCAGATTTTGTGGGTTTCTTCCTTTCTGTTGAAATTGTCCACATTCTTGTGGATTTCAATGGCTTCTCTGTGTAGTCTGACATGGTGGTTGTGAGAGTGGTCCAGCATTTCTGTGTTCTCAAATAATATGCTGTGTCCAGGTTGGTTCATCAGGTGCTCTGCTTTGGCTGACTTCTCTGGTTGGAGTAGTCTGCAGTGCCTTTCATGTTCCTTGATTCGTGTTTGGGTAATGCTGCGTTTGGTGGTCCCTATGTAGACTTGTCCACAGCTGAATGGTACACGGTAGACTCCTGCAGAAGCGAGAGGATCCCTCTTGTCCTTTGCTGAATGGAGCATTTGTTGGATTTTCTTGTTGGGTCTGTAGGTAGTTTGTATGTTGTGTTTCCTCATCAGCTTCCCTATGCGGTCAGTGGTTCCCTTGATGTATGGCAAGAACACTATGCAATGCATTGCCCATCTGTCAATAAGGTCTGTCTCCACTGCCATATAATGCAGTTTCATAATGTCGTTTAACTGCATTATACGAGTCTACACTG
Source organism: Anolis sagrei (assembly GCF_037176765.1). Taxonomy (NCBI): domain Eukaryota; kingdom Metazoa; phylum Chordata; class Lepidosauria; order Squamata; family Anolidae; genus Anolis; species Anolis sagrei. Next base: position 8,023,552 of record NC_090024.1, on the reverse strand, counting down.
CCATATAATGCAGTTCATTGCAGTTAAACGGCATAATGAAACTGCATTATATGGCAGTGGAGATGGGGCCACAAACACTTTTACTCAATGGGTTAGTTGTTGCACCAAGAGGTTGATTTGTAGACTTTGGAGTCACCTAGTGGTTGAATCCTTTAATTACATATTAGTTTACTACAACCTATAAAACCCTGTATAGTGAAGTGGTTTGAGTGTTGGTCTATGATTCTGGAGATTAGGGTTTGAATCCATGCTCAGGAATGGAAACCCATTGGGTGACCTTGGGCATATTGTCTCGCCAAGAGGAAGGCAAACCCCTTCTGAACACATGTTTTCAGGATCGTTTCACCTTGGGGCAGCCATAAGTTGGAAACTGTTTAACACAGTATCAACAACACACTGACCTGTGGCAATGGACCTATTAAAGTATTCCATTGTATCTGAGAATAATGGAATTGTAGAAATGAATAGCAGCCAATGTGATGTAATAGTTTGAGTGTGGACTTATAACTCTGGAAACTAGGATTTGAACCACTGTTTGACCTTGAAAACACACCAGCTGTCCTTGGACATGGAACATTCTCTGAGCCTCAAGGAAAGGCAATGGCAAACCTCTTCTGAACAGCCTCAAGAAAGCCCTCTGATTCACCTAAGGCAGCATTTCTCAATCTAGGGTTCAGGACCCCCGGGAGATCTCCAAAGATGATCAGAAAACATGGTATTTTTTGGTTGGTCATGGGGGTTCTGTGCGGAAAGTTTGGCGCAATTCTATCATTGGCGGGGTTCAGAATGCTCTTTGATTGTAGGTGAGCTATAAATCCCAGAGACTACAACTCCCAAATGTCAAGGTCTAGTTTCTCCTAAATTCCACCAGTATTCACATTTGGGCATATTGAAGATTTGTGCCAAGTTTGGTCCAGATCCATCATTGTTTGGGTCCACAGTGCTCTCTGGATGTAGGTGAACCAGAACTCCAAACCTCAAGGTCAATGCCCACCAAACCCTTCCAGTATTTTCTGTTGCTTGTGGGAGTTCCATGTGCCAAGATGGGTTCAATTCTATTGTTGGTGGAGTTCAGAATGCTCTTTGATTGTTGGTGAACTATAAATCCCAGCAACTACAACTCCCAAATGTCAAGGTCTATTTTCCCCAAACTCCACTAGTGTTCACATTTGGACATCTTGAAGATTTGTGCCAAATTTGGTCCATATCCATCATTGTTTTGGTCCACAGTGCTCTCTGGATGTAGATGACCTACAACTCCAAAACTCAAGGTCAATGCCCACCGAATCATTCCAGTATTATCTGTTGGTCATGGGAATTTTTTGTGCCAAATTTGGTTCAATTCCATCATTGGTCGAGTTCAGAATGCTCTTTGATTGTAGATTAACAATAAATTCCAGCAACTACAACTCCCAAATGACAAAATCAACCCCCCCCCCCCCAAAAAAAAACCCCCACAAGTATTCAAATTTGGCCATATGAGGCATTTGTGCCAAATTTGATCCAGTAAATGAAAATACATCCTGCACATCAGATATTTACATGACAATTCATAACAGTAGCAAATTACAGTTATGAAGTAGCAACAAAAATAATTTTATGGTTGGGGGTCACCACAACATGAGGAACTGTATTCAGGAGTTGTGGCATTAGGAAGGTTGAGAACCACTGACCTAAGGGTTGCTGTAGGTTGGAAACAACTTGAAGGGACATAACAACCAAAAGTCATCTAGTACAATCACTTGTCATCACATGCCTCCACTTCTAAAATATCCTTGGGACATGCAAATCCAATAAATCACAGAATCACAAAGTTGGAAGAAACCTCATGGGTCATCCAGTTCAACCCCAATCTGCCAAGAAGCAGAAAAATCACACTGAAAGCTGTAATCTCCTGGTTACTAGTGCACCACCTTCACAGGTAGCACATCACTCCATCAAACAGCTCTTACTGACAAGCAGTCCTTCCAAATATTTAGTCAGAATCTCCTTCCTTGAGACTTTATTCTATTAATGAGGGGTTCCATCTTCTAGATTAGTAGAAGACAAGCTTCCTCCATATTCCATGTAACAGTTCTTCACATCTTTGAAGATCCCTGTTTGCTGAGTGGTTAGGTCTCCATAATGTCATGTCCTACCCGAAGGAGGTCTCCTCAGATGAGGAAGGGAAAGATGGGAACCCCGATCAAGGCTCCAGTCAGTTATTCCCTTTAAGTAGAGTCCATGATATAGACCTTGAACAGAGAGAGTTGGAAGCTAAGCCACCTTATCCTTCAGGATATCAAAAACTGAAATGCTGGCAACAAAAACACAGGCTTGGCCTACCTTAAATAGGAAATGCTTGGATAATTAGGCCAAGTCTTCTGAGCTGCAGCTGGTTACAAATTAGTACATCCAAAACCATTTCTGTGCTATAAAACAATTCGCTCCACTATCTCTTTTTGGCATCCTGCTCTCTTGTCTCTTGACCTTCCATTTTCTCCTTGGAATATTATTTTCAGTAACTCTCTAAAATCATGTAGTGTTACTGAGTTACTTTATAAACCACAAGGGCTATCCTGTCTCATCTTGTCCTACCACGAGGATATACCCAATTCAAGCCCTTCTGCATCATAGTTATCCAGCTTCTGTTTGAAAACCTCCAAAGAAGGAGACTCCATTGGACTTCCAAAAAGCAACTTTCCCCGCTCTTTAACAGCTCTTACCCTGAATGGGTTTAGATCCTTCTTTGGCTGCTTTTTGTGCTTGGATTATGCACTACTTCAACCGCACTCTTTGTACATCAGTGCTTCCCAATTTTTTTTGACCAAGGCCCACTTGACAGGGGCCCACTTGACCAGGGCCCACTTTGCCCATGCCCTGGGCATGGCCCACTTTGCCCATGCCCTGGGCATGGCCCACTTGACAAGGGCCAACTTTGACCCTTTGACCAGGGCCCACTTGACCAAGGGCTCACTTGACAAGGGCCAACTTTGACAAGGATCCACTTTGACCAGGGCCCACTTTGACTAGGGCCCACTTTGACAAGGGTCCACTTTGACCAGGAGCCACTTGACCAGAGCCCACTCTGACCAGGGCCCACTCTGACCAGGGCCCACTTTGACTAGGACCCACTTTGACCAGGCCCACTTTAACCATGGGCCACTTTGACCAGGGGCCACTTGACCAGTAACCATTTTGACCAGTGACCACTTTGACCAGTGACCACTTTGACCAGGGCCCACTTTGACTAGGGCCCACTTTGACTAGGGCCCACTTTGACAAGGGTCCACTTTGACTAGGAGCCACTTGACCAGAGCCCACTCTGACCAGGGCCCACTCTGACCAGGGCCCACTTGACTAGGACCCACTTTGACCAGGGCCCAATTTGATCAGGGCCCACTTTGACCAGGAGCCACTTGACCAGGGCCCATTTTGACCACAGCCCACTTTGACCAGTGACCACTTTGACCAGGGCCCACTTTGACTAGGACCCTCTTTGACCAGGGCCCACTTTGACCAGGGGCTACTTTGACTAGGATCTACTTTGACCATGGCCCACTTGACTGGGGCCCACTTTGACCAGGGCACACTCTGACCAGGGCCCACTTGACTAGGGCCCACTTGAGTGGGGCCCATTTTGACCAGTGACCACTTTGACCACGGCCCACTTTGACCAGGGACCACTTGACTGGGGACCACTTTGACCAGGGACCACTCTCCAACATTAACATCAAAAGGGGCAGTGCTGATCAGCTCTGCATAAAGGAGCGGAAATAAAATAAATAAAAGAAAATAAAGAAAGAAAGAAGAAGGAGGTTCACAGACTGGATTTTCATTTTCGCAGCCCACTGCTGGGCCACAGCCCACAGGTTGGGAACCACTGTTGTATAGGAATCTGGACTATCTGTGTTTCTCTATTGTCTGTTTCTTGAACTAGAGATAAACACACGGCTGCTCTCTTGACACTCTGAAACAAGACACGTGGTTTTCCACCCTTCCTTATCAGCTTCACAACTCCTTTATTTGAGCTGCAAAATTCAGCTTCATCGTTTCGGACTGTTTGCCCTCTGTTGAACTCGGAAGAGCCTCGTATTTCAAACACATAACCAAAAGCTATTGAGTCAGCTGCTTCGCCTACCCTCCTCATATTTTCCTAGACGTTGATGCTTATTTCCCCCCATTTCTCTCTTCTTATGGTTACTTATTTGAGAAAATTTCCTCCTTAGATCTTCTTTTGCTTTTGCATAATATTCCAACCAATCAGGGATGGTGTAGTGAGAAAAGCTGCATTGCCAATCCAATTTTGTTAAGCACTGGTGTATGAACAAATCTCATTCAGACTTATGGCTTCCTGCATGGACTACGTGGATACTCTTAACCCATGAGGATTGTGTGGGCAAACCATCTCTATTCAGGACAGCACTCCATCGTTCTGTAACTACTCCTCTCCCACATACAATTATCTCCAGCCTTGTTGCAGAAAGGGAGGTTTCTATTGTAGTACTGATGAAAAGGCCTGATATAATTCAGCTTTGCTTTCAGCACACCCTTCCGAGGATCTCCAGTCTTTGCTCAATGCCACAAGTTTGTGAGTGGTGCTGTTTTGTGCTATGTATTGTCCACTAGATACAAACTTGAAACAGGCACAATCTCAGCTCAAAATAGCAAGCTAAAGGCAGAGACATTTGTGGGTTTTGTTTTGTTTGCTTGAGTATTTTGATGAAAGCAGAGAGAGTTGCTAAGAAACGAAGATCACAGTGATGGAAGCCCACAAAAGATTTGACAGCTTCCAACCATCACCTGCTCGATGGAGGCTCTTAGTTCGAACTTGACTCAGGAGATGAGAGGAAGGGGGTTCTTGTACAGAGACCTTGGCCATTCTCAATTCTATGGAAGAACAAAACACTCTTCCCCTTGGACATTGCACCACATCATGTAACCTTGATGTGTGAAAAGCAAGGGAGAAAGGGAAGGCTAATGTCTTAATTCTACAAGGAGCGAGAGATGTGCAGGATTCCTCCAACATCTAGAAGTTAGAGTCATATATCATAGAATTGGAAGGGACCTCATGGGTGGTTGAGTTCAATGTTCCGCTCAGTATCCCAAGCAGATATCTGTCCAGCTTCTTTTTGAAGACATTTAAGTAAAGGTATAGGTTTCCCCTGACATTAATTAATCAATTATTTTTTTATTTAAAACTTTTATATCCCAATCTTCTCACCTCCGTAGAGGGACTCAGACTGGCTTACAGCAAGGATTCAATGATACTAATACAAGTTAGAACATCATACAACAATACAAGGTTAAAATACATATAGATAAGAGGGAGCTCATCCCAATCCCCGGGTTTGAACTTCTGACCTTTCAGTCAGCAAGTTCAGCAGCTCAGCAGTTTAAACCACTGTGCCACTAGGGAATCCTAGATGAAGACATCTATATTAGGAATCTAGACAATGAGGTCAAATGATGACCTGCTCTATATTGTCATAAGGTTCCTTCTAGTATTCAGTTGAACCCACGCTCCTGTGACTTCAAACCATTAGACTTGGTCTTCTCCTATGGATCACAAGATAGAAGGCATGCCCCCTTTTCTTTGAGGTATTTAAAGGCTGCATTCATCTCATCCTTCAGTCTTCTTTCATCAAAGCCAACATGCCTAGCTCTTTCAACCTTTTCACATAAATTATAAAGTGGTGTTTCCTGCTTAGTCATGGAAACACACTATATAATTCTGGGCAGGTCACATACTCTCAGCTACGGAAGGCTGCAAAGAAAACTCCCACTGAACAAATCTTGCCCCAAAAGCTCTCTGATAGGTCCACCATACGATCACCATAAGTCCAAAATGATTGAAACCACATAACAACTCTTGTACATGCCTATTTGATGGTGTGCAATTAAGGCTGTTGCAGCACAATGCCTACTAAACTATACTCTACATAAGTATAATGGTTGGATCTTGAACTAGTGCTACAGAGCAAAATCAATGAATAATGCTGCAAGTGGAGATTTAGACTACACAACACATCGGGATACACCTGAGGCTAAAAGATCCTGTTCTCCTCAACAGCCCGAGTGGGTAGGACCTAGTCTACTGTTTTGAAGTAATGGTTACAGCAGTTTAGAAATGAGCCTAGAGAGTTGGTGGGTCTTCTTCTCTAAATGTCTTCAGGAAGAGGCTGGACAGCTCACTGCTGAAGCTGCTTCCATTGAAGGTCCTTTACTGAACAGAAGGTTCGACTAGATGGTCCATGACATTCCTTCCAACTTTAGGATTCTATGATTCCATTTGTCAATAATGGACTGCCAAAGAATCATTGTTTATGCTACACTTTTTTAACCTGGGACACTTAAGTGGGATCAAAAGCAACTCTACTTTGATTTAGAGATGACTTCATTTTAAATTACAGAGAGAGGAAGCTGTACCTGTTCCATCCATTGGAAAGCTGTGCATTTAAGAGACAGTGCATAGTTTTTAACCTCCCTCCTTTCACTGTATTGTAGCAACTCGGAAAGCTCCATCAATGCTCAGGATGCCATGGAAACTCTGCTGCTGAAGGTCCCACGTTGCAGTTCAGCCTATCAGCTGGTGATTCTGAATGTTTGTAATTTTATAAAAGGAAAACAAGGCAGAGAGAAAGAGAATTCAAAGAGGAAGAGATGAAAAGGAATCAACTGTCAATTGCCTATAATGGAGAGGAGAACATACAGGATAAGCTTGTAACGTCAGTGTCATGGCAAAGTGGTGAACCCACTGTGGGATTTAGATTAAATCACAGAGTGTATCTACACTGCAGAATTGATGCAGTTTGACACCACATTAACTACCTTTACACTATGTCAGCTCACCATGGTGTTCACTGTGATTATTAAAGGAACTATCCAAGGTGCTGAACTATATGCCTAAACAGGTTCTGCACTCTTGAAATTTCACATTAAAATGTATAATGGTTCTATCAACTCCACTGATACAGAGTGATGAAGGTCAAAGTTTGGGAAATGCTACATTTTTTGGATCTTAGCCATGCTGCCTGATTCTGTTTATGGTGCAAAAGTGATAGTGGTTTGAACATTGGGCCAGGATTGAGGAGACCATGGTTGACTTCCTGCTCCTCCATGGAAACCACATTGATGAGTCTAGGCAAGTCTCACTTTCTCGGCCTTCGAGTGAAGCAAATGCAAATACTAGAAACAGGGTCACCATAAGGCAGAGTTGACTTGAAGGCAGAGTTTGAAAAAAACCCTTTAATTGTGTGTGAATTATATATGTGAGGTTTCCCGTCTTCTCTTAAACCAGAAAATGACATTTTGGAGCATAAAACATTCTTGCTCAGAAGGGACTTTCCCACTCCAGTGCAGGTGGCGATGGGGGGGGGGGAGATAGATTTGCCTCCTCCCCAAACAGAGACCAAGTAGTTCCAGCCAGAACTACTTGGAAGGGGCAGAGCTAGACTAACAGCCTTCGCCTGCCCCCTTCTTCATTCCTCACTTGATTGTTGACCCACCTCTAGAGCAGCAGAAAGTCAATGCCCCCCTCTCTCAATGGGACACCCTTTTAGATCTTGAAACATAGTTCTCATGTTCCCTCTCAACCTTCTCTTCTCCCAGTTAAACATCCCTCAGGAGGAAAGGAGGCAGGAAAAAGAAAAGGAAGAAAGAAAGAGAAGGATGGATGGAAAGAAGGAAGGAAGGGTGGAAGGCAATGGAAGGAGGGAGGAAAGACAAAAGGGAAGAAAGGAATGAGAAAGAGAGAGAAGGAAGGAAGGAGGAAAGAGGGAAGGAAGGAGTAAAGGGTGGAAGGGAAGGAAGGAGGAAGGGAGAAAGAGGGAGGTAAGGAAAGGAGGTGTGCAGGTACAGCTGTACCAGGAGCTCCAATTTTGTTTTCTTTGCATTGAATGTTTGTTGTAGTCCTATGTTTCAGGGACTCTGCAGATAGGTGGCTTCTTTTGGCTGCAATCATAGGACAACTCACCTGTCAATTATCGTTAGGTTTCCTAGTCCCGCTCCTTTTTTGGGGTTTGGTAGGGAAGTTATTCATTTTGTGTTTTAGTTTCAGCCAGGTCAGCCAATGTATAGGATGTGTTTACTTCCCCTGTACAAAGGCTTCAACCTTTAAGAATTCCAGGGTCACAGAAACTCTAACAGAATCTCCAGGGAAAGAATTTCCAGGGGAAAACAGCTTTAAGAGTCTCCTAAGAACTCCAGGGAAACCTTCCCACAGCCTTGAGAGTTTCCAGGAAGACAGTCTTAAGGTCTAAAGAACTCCAACTGGAGAACATCCATTGCCTTGATGGTAGGTCCTCTCAGCTCTCGAGAAGCAGTTCAGCCTGGCAGCAGAACCCACACCAATGAAGGTTGAATTTTAGTCAGCCTTGGGAGAAGTTAAAAAGGGGAATTTTCCTTTAAAGAAAGTTATTGAAGATAGTGCCTGTCCCCTGTGGGCAAGATTGAGAGAACTAATTCTTTATCAAGAAAACTTTGAAGTACCTGTTTGATTACCTGTTTGATTCATTAATAAAAGACTGTTGTATTTTTCAAGCCATATGAAGATTCTTTTGTAGTGGAGACCTCTGAGAACTTCTTCTTAGGCCACTGGCTTCCTGCTGGGCAAAGGTTACACATCCCATATTTAAAGCCAACCAAATACAGGCCCAGCAGCGACAGAACAGGAGGGAGAGACAAAAGAAGGAAAGAGAGAGGGAAGGAAGGAAGAATAGGATGGTGTGAGAGAGGAGTGTCTGAGAAAAGAGTTCAAGAGGCTACATCCAGCCTCCAGGCTGGGGTTTGCCCATACCTGGCATAGGGGGTGGAAAAGAGAAAGAAAGGGTGTAAGCAGAGCTCAGTGCCAGCTCCTACATTTAGACAACTCTGAATGTAAACAAACATGTAAATAAATAAAATTATTAATACAGAAGGTTTTTTTTAAAAAAAATAAACAACTTAAAGTTAAAGCAATTTAAAACACACTTTCTATTTTCTGAACAGAAAATGCATCTTCTATACTGCAATATTTTTTTCTGTGCAGAAAAATCGGTTTTGTGCATGAAGGAATTGCAATATTTGTGCACATAGTAATATTGAAATAACAATGGTTTTCAAAAATAGTGCCATTTTTATTCCTTTCTGGTAGCAAGAAAGAAAGTGACAGAATGATTCTTTTTTTTTGGTCTGTAAGGACACAATTTACAAAGGTTTGCAAAGATTTCCCTCCTTTGGCCTGGAGGGGAATAAAGCCCTCAAGCGGGTCAATATAGGCGCAAATGTGGAGGCAGTAGATGCGATGAAGGAGAAGAGGACAATAGCTGGAACATCCCTGTCCTGAACTGACCCTAGCAGCTTCCAAATCAAGTCTTCAAAGTCAGTCTCTTGCTTTCCTATTAAAATTCTCCCCTGCCCTCCTGCTCTCCCACACTACATTCCGGGTGCCATACAATCAGCTCCATTACTAACATTTGCATTTTGTCTGGCTTCGTTTTGATTGTTTTTTTCCCCCATCTCTCGATTTCCCTTGTCACTATCTGAAGTTGAAATGAGGCTGAAGGCCATAACTGTCCACTCTCATTGACTCAGGGGCCGGAATTAGCGAGGGGACGGCTTTCCAGCCTTGCAGCGGAAAAGCAGTGAAAATACGCAGCTCGCTTTCCGCCTCTGGTCTTTTTCCTCAGCTCTTTGGTGGTGAAGTCCGGCCATCTTTCTGATTCACCCTTTCCTTGCTCTTTGCAGCTGTAGCCAAGGCTAGTAGTCTTGTCTCCTGCATGCATTCATTCTCCCTTAAGTGGCTGAGTTGCAGACCTTCTTGGTTGGAGGACAAATTCATTGTTGAATTCTCTCTGCTTGCTTCATATTTTCCATCCCCACTTGCCTTTTCTGCCCAACTTTGATTTGTACTAAATCTTTAATGTTTGGTATTTTGTTTTTACACATCCATGTATCCCCCTCCCTAATATGTGCATTCATTTAGGAATTCCCTTCCTCATCCCTTCTTTCACTACTTTTTCTATTTATTTCTCTTCGTCCACCACTCCTCCTTTCTTCTCCTTCTTTTTCTTCCTGTTCTCCACTTTCTTCTTTCTCTCTTTCCTCCTTTTTCTTGCTTTTCCTCTTCTTCCAGTTTTTCCTTGTTCTCATCTCCCTCTTTCTCTTTCTTCTCATTCTTTTTTTTTGTTCCTCTCCCTCTTATTTCTTAAGTATTTACTTCACTTGTATACCACTTTTCTCACCCCAGCGAGGGACTTATGTTTCCAACATAATTATGGCGAAATTTAATGCCTCACATACAGAAACCTAACATAACGATAATAACATACAAGTATCAATTAAATCACAAAACACAATATCATTTAACATTAAAACATGGAATTAAAAACATCAATATAAAACATTAAACTCACATCAATCACAGTTTAGGCCCCTGATGGTGAACCTATGACACGTGTGTCAGGACTGATACGTGTAGCCATTTTTGATGACACACGGCTGCATACAGAGAAGTGTGGGGCCACATGCCGAGAAGGTGCAGTAGCTTAGGATGAAACATTTGCTGTAGTGTAGTGTAGACACTCTATAACGGAGGTCTGTAGACCAAAACAGAACTCCAGCACAGAGCTTCTAGTTCTGGGACTTCCAGTTCGGCCATTAGGGGATCTTTGACCTCACTTCCAGCCAATGGAGCAGGGAGCAGCAGAATGCCCCAGGAGACCTGTGATCTCCATTACAAGGACCCACATAACCACAGCAAAATCATCCAATCTACTGTTCTGAGGTGTCGAGGATTTCTAATTGACCATAATTACTGAGATAAGTGAGGGGGAGGAGAGGCGAGGGCCTGCGCTATGGGTGCCATTTTTATCGAAGTGACACCCCACCCAAATTATGCTTGGTGTTTTGGTGAATTTTGACACACCAAGCTCAAGAGGTTGCCCATCACTGGTCTAGGCCAATCCAAATGTCATGTCTATTGCGCATAATCCCTGCTCATTCTTTATACTGCTTATACTGCTTATTACCCAAAGGCTTGGTCCCATAGTGAAGTTTTTATTTTTCTTTTGAAGGCCAGAAGGGAGGGCGCTGATCTAATTTTGTTGGGGAGGGAATTCCATAGCCAAGGAGCCACCACTGAGAAGGCCCTGTTTTTCATCCCCACCAATTGCACTTGTGAGAGGTAGAATCAAGAGCAGGGCCTCCCCAGATGATCTTAATCTCCATGATGGTTCAGAGAGGGCGAGACGTTCAAACAGGAAAGCTGGGGCAGAACCATTTAGGGCTTTTTATGCTAAAGCCGGCAACTTCTCTTTCTCTTCCCCCCTATTCCTCCTCTACCTTGTTGAGCCATGGTAGTTAAAGGTGTATCAAATTGCATTCATTCTGCAAGATAGGTGCACCCCTATTCTTAGTTTGTACTCATTCTGATAGCTAATCCTACCCAATGGTCCAATGATAACTGGTGGGTCCCATACTGATGGGGCAAATGATTCCTTTCCAGGTTTCAGTTCAGGTTTGACCTTTACTTCATATCTGCAATAATGTTGAGCTTTTAGGAAAATTTGAAAGGAATTTTCTAAAGTTCTGGGACATTTATCTCCAGTAGGTTCAGCACTATGGAAAGCTTCTTTAAAGCTGTTCAAATCCTGGACATGATCCAACACCTCAGTGACATGGGACCTTCCAGACACAGCTGTGGTGCTTTTCTCATCCTTAAACAGATAAGGCCTATTTGGTGTCCACAAACAAGCTTGAGTCTTTTATGACTTCTTCTCTTTTTCTTCTCCTCCCTTTGGCTAGCCAATTGAAACTGTCAGTGTTATGGATGGGTGAGTTATTGCATGGAATGGTCAACACATACTCATTTCCTTCAAAATGGGGAAGACAGATGGTGGGCAGAAAACAAAATCGTATGCTCATCAATAATTCAGCTTGGCATCCAAAGGATGGCATTTCAGAGATGCGGTGAATATTCAGAGTTTCTTCAAGATAACAGGCGAGGTTACTTCAGTTGAATACATGCAGGGAGTGAGGAGGAAAATGCAAGTTATAAATCATGTACATCTAAAAATAGGGATCCAATTAGTTAGTCCTAACAGAGCAGATCAATTTATTTATTTATTTATTTATTTATTTATTTATTTATTGTATTTATTGACCGCCCCTCTCAGCCCGAGGGCGACTCGGGGCGGTGAACAGCAACAAAAAGAACAGTGTACAATAGATCTAGACAATACAAACTCGACAATACAAACATAACATATACTTATCCTAAAAATCCGCTTCGTCAAGTCCTGGGGTCATAGCCAATTTCGTAATCCTAGTCCATTCCAGTGTCGTTCAAGATACTTTCAGTTGAAGGCCTGCTCGAAGAGCCATGTTTTTAGGCCTCTACGAAAGGCCAACAAGGAGGGCGCCTGTCTGACTTCAACAGGGAGGGTGTTCCACAGCCGGGGGGCCACCACCGAGAAAGCCCGCTCTCTCGTTCCCGCCAGGCGTGCCTGTGAGGCAGGCGGGACCGAGAGAAGGGCCTCCCCGGAAGATCTCAAGGCCCTCGTGGGCTCATAGGCCGAGATGCGGTCTGCAAGGTATTTTGGGCCGGAACCGTTTAGGGCTTTGTAGGATAATACCAGCACCTTAAATTGGGCCCGGTAGCGAATCGGCAGCCAGTGGAGCTGGGACAGCAGGGGCGTTGTATGCTCTCTGCGTCCTGCTCCCGTTAACACCATGGCAGCCGCGCGTTGGACTAGCTGTAGCTTCCGGGCCGTCTTCAAGGGCAGCCCCACGTAGAGAGCGTTGCAGTAGTCGAGGCGGGATGTGACCAAAGCGTGTACCACCGTGGCCAAGTCAGACTTCCCAAGATACGGGCGCAGCTGGCGCACGAGCCGAAGCTGTGCAAATGCTCCCCTGGTCACCGCTGAAACCTGAGGCTCCAGGCTCAGCGATGAGTCCAGGGTCACACCCAAGCTGCGAACCTGTGCCTTCAAGGGGAGTGCGACCCCGTCCAGCACAGGCTGTAACCCTATACCCTGTTCGGCCTTGCGACTGACCAGGAGTACCTCTGTCTTGTCTGGATTTAATTTCAGTTTGTTCGCCCTCATCCAGACCATTACAGCGGCCAGGCACCGGTTCAGGACTTCGACGGCCTCCTTAGTAGCAGGTGGGAAGGAGTGACAGAGTTGGACATCATCTGCGTACAGGTGACACCGCACCCCGAAACTCCGGATGATCTCACCCAGCGGCTTCATGTAGATGTTAAACAGCAAGGGGGACAAGATGGAACCCTGAGGAACGCCACAGGTCAACGGCTGTGGCGCTGAACAGGAGTCCCCCAGCAACACCTTCTGAGTACGACCCTCCAGAAATGACCGGAGCCACTGCAGAGCAGTGCCCCCAAGACCCATCCCTGCAAGGCGCCCCAGAAGAATACCGTGGTCGACGGTATCGAAGGCCGCTGAGAGGTCCAGGAGCACCAACAGGGACACACTCCCCCTGTCTAGCTCCCGGCGCAGATCATCCACTAAGGCGACCAAGACCGTCTCGGTACCATGTCCCGGTCTGAAACCAGACTGTGCCGGATCCAGAATATCCGTGTCTCTCAAGAATACCTGGAGTTGTGAGGCCACCACGCTTTCCATGACTTTGCCCAAGAAGGGAAGATTGGAAACAGGCCGAAAGTTGTCCAATTTAGTGGGGTCGAGTGATGGTTTCTTCAACAGCGGCTTTACAATAGCCTGTTTTAGGCTCGCTGGAATCTTGCCTTCCCGAAGGGAGGCATTAACCACCACCGTTACCCACTCGGCCAATCCCCCTCTGGCCTCTTTCAGAAGCCAGGATGGGCAGGGGTCTAGGATGGACGTGGTGGGTCTCATTCCTCCAAGTATCTTGTCCACATCCTCGGGTTTCACAAACTGAAAAGAATCCAACAAAATCGGACAAGCAGGTGCTTGTGTCACATTCACAGAGACTGCATCTAATGCGGCGTCCAGCCCAGCGCGGATCAAAGCGACTTTGTCTGCAAAGAACCGAGCAAATGCTTCACAGCGTGCTGCCGAGTTGTCAGGGCTCCCACCTGAAATTGGGGGAGTTAAAAGACCTCTGACAACCCGAAACAACTCCGCCGGACGGTTTTTTGCAGACGCAATAGTGGCCGCAAAGAAAGTTTTCTTTGCGGCTTTTATTGCCGCGGCATATGCCCTTAAAAAGGACACAAACCGTGTTCGGTTTGACTCGCTTGGGTCTGAGCGCCACACGCTCTCTAGAACCCTCTTCTTTCGCTTCATCGCTGCCAGCTCCTCAGTAAACCAAGGGGCTGGTTTAGCTCGGTTACTCGAGAGGGGACGTTCCGGAGCGATCTTGTCAATAGCCCTGGTCATCTCCCCATTCCAGAGAGCGACCAAGGCCTCGACATGATCACCTACCGCGGCGGCGGGAAACTCCCCAAGAGCCGTCAGGAATCCACTTGGATCCATTAGTCTCCTGGGGCGGACCATCCTAATGGGTCCTCCACCCTTGCGGAGGTTAGGGGGCGCAGTGAGTCTAAATCTAATCAGGAAGTGGTCGGACCATGGCAACGGAGAGCTAGACAACTCCTCCACCCCGCCACCTTGCTCCCATCCCTGACAGAAAACCAAGTCCAATGTGTGTCCAGCACAGTGGGTGGGGCCAGTTATTCGTTGGGACAGCCCCATGGTTGCCATGGCGGACATGAAGTCCTGAGCCGCCCCTGTGAGGGTTGCCTCGGCGTGGATGTTGAAGTCCCCCAGCACAAGGAGCCGTTGGGACTCCACCGCCAGGCTCGAGACCACCCCCGCTAGCTCAGGTAGGGAGACTGTAGTGCAGCGAGGTGGACGGTACACTAGCAGAATCCCTATTCTGTCCCGGTCACCCACCCTCAGGTGGACGCATTCAATTGATTCAATGGTTTAGCAGTTTGCCAACAGATAAATATATAACCCCATCATTTTAACAAGTCTACTTTTACTGAGGACTAAAACTCCAGGATTTAGAACCTTAAGTCAATGACACTCATGACCAATCCTATTTGGTTATCTATATTAAGGATTCAATTTCTGCACATAGTGAAGCTTACTCCTCAAATTGTGCCTTATAGAGCCAACATGGTGTAGTGCAGTGGCCCTCAACCTTGGGTCCCCAGATGTTTTTGGCCTACAACTCCCAGATATCCCAGCCAGTTTACCAGCTGTTAGGATTTCTGGGAGTTGAAGGCAAAAACATCTGGGGACCCTAGGTTGAGAACCACTGGTGTAGTGGTTTGTGCATCGGATTATGACTTTGAAGGCAAGGGTTCAACTCGTCACTTGGCCATGGAAGCCCATTGGGTGACTTGCCTCTGGCAAGGCATACTCAGTCTCAAAGGAAGGAAATCTCCCTTTCTTGCTGATAGCTCTGACTTAGGGTCACCATATGTGGGAATGACTTTGAATGTATCTGCATGTTGATCATAGAATCATGGAATCGAAGAGTTGGAAGAGACCTCCTGGGCCATCCAGTCCAACCCCATTCTGCCAAGAAGCAGGAATATTGCATTCAAATCACCCCTGACAGATGGCCATCCAGCCTCTGTTTAAAAGCTTCCAAAGAAGGAGCCTCCACCACACTCCGGGGCAGAGGGTTCCACTGCTGAACGGCTCTCACAATCAGGAAGTTCTTCCTCGTGTTCAGATGGACTCTCTTGTAGTTTGATGGAGATAAAATGCAAAAAAATGGTGAATATCTAGAATATAAGAGTAAATGGAAGTTCAAAACATCTTGAATCTGTATTCTGGACAAAAAAGCCAGGAGATATTGAGTAAACTAAGATATTGTGGATGGTCTTTGAATGTGGAGCTACGGTGGGAATCTTTTGGCATTCCAGATGTTGCTAGATCACAGTCCCTAGCATTCCTTATCACTTGTGATGCTATAGAGAGCTGGTGAAACCTGCTTGTCAGCTATCCTCCTGGTAAACACAATAGATCAGAATGTCATCCAGAAGCTGATAATTCGGGGACTTAATAAATCCAACCTAAGGTAATCTGAAAGCTCATCAACACAGCCTAGCTCCCATCATCCCATTTAGGGAGACCAAGAAATCCCATCACCTAAGACTATTGCACACAGATAACTTGATTAAAGTTCCTGCCATGCACAACCCACCAATCACAGGTGGAAGACATGACAATAGTGAATGTACATCAAACTGAGGAGATTCCATCTGAACATGAGGAAGAACTTCCTGACTGAGAGAGCCGTTCAGCAGTGGAACTCTCTGCCCTGGAGTGTGGTGAAGGCTCCTTCTTTGGAAGCTTTTAAACAGAGGCTGGATGGCCATCTGTCAGGGATGATTTGAATGCAATATTCCTGCTTCTTGGCAGGGGGTTAGACTGGATGGCCCATGAGGTCTCTTCCATATTTGAATCTATGATTCTATGAGAAAACAGATTGTAACTGAGATTGCAATTAGAACAAAGTCCATTATATTTCAAAGTCCATAAC
The DNA here is from genome assembly GCF_037176765.1 of Anolis sagrei. Taxonomy (NCBI): domain Eukaryota; kingdom Metazoa; phylum Chordata; class Lepidosauria; order Squamata; family Anolidae; genus Anolis; species Anolis sagrei. Next base: position 8,007,091 of record NC_090024.1, on the reverse strand, counting down.
ATACCAATGGAAGCCAAGGTAGATCTGGGATTGTCTCTCCCTTCACATCTTCCCTTGATCAATAAAACAATGCACTTGACTTATCATTCTGCCTTCATCTCTGCATTTTCTGATTGGGAAACATTGGAACCAACACACCAGAAATGAACCCTTATTCAGACAACATCTGAATGAATTCATGATTCACAGCCTTGAGCTAGGAGATGACCTCAGAGCTGGAAACAAATGCCATTTTAGACTACAACATCCAGAATCCTAAAGGTGACATTCTGGGGATTGTAGTCCAAAAAAGGAACATTCCCAAGCTCTGGGTGGTAGTTTCCTGATCTTATTATGTTCACAGTTCCATCCATGTTAGCTGAGATCATTGCCTGAGGTCTTGAAAGAACCAACAGTGGTTGTGTTAAGTAGATACTACTGAGATATCGGCATCAACACCTCACTTAGGGAGAGACAGCACCATATGGTTATACATCTATGTGTTCCCATGTTTTCTTGTAGCCAAGTGCAGTTTCCCTGCACTCATGTACACAGATAAGCTCTTGGTTGCATACTACAATTTATCTAATTTACAGGTATCTATATATCGTAAAAAAAAAAATGTTGTTTACTGCTGTAAACACTGATTCTAAATGGTTCTAAAGTATATAAACATCAGTTTAATGCAGCTAAACCATCCAAACAACATAAATCATGTAACGGTAGCAGGCAATGTTAAAGACCGAGTGTAGACGCCGTTGTAAATTCTCTCTCCTGTGAGAGGTTTCTAGTCCAGTTAAAGCTTCATCATTTTTTCCTCAGCTGTGTCTTAGCTTCAAATAGTAAATATTCAGTGTATTGTCAGTGCTTTCATGACTAGAATCATTGGGTTGTTGTAGGTTTTTTGGGCTATATGGCCATGTTCTAGAAGTATTCTCTCCCGAAGATATTGTTTGTTCTCTGCTCAATTTCAGTGTTCATTCAAGTAGGTGGTATGGTGGAGGCTCCTTCATCGCAGGCTTTTAAGCAGAGGCTGGATGGCCCTCTGTCAGGGGTACTCTGAATGTGATTTTCTTGCTTCTTGGAAGAATGAGGATGGACTGGATGGCCCATGAAGTCTTTTCCAACTCTATGATTCCATGATTCTATCATGTCCCACCTGGGATGAAAAAGTAGGGATGATAGGGTTGTATTGTCAAAGGCTTTCATGGCTGGAATCACTAAGTTCTTGTGGGTTTTTTGGGGCTATATGACCATGTTCTAGAGGCATTTCTCCTGACGTTTTGCCTGCATCTATGGCAAGCATCCTTAGAGGTGAGGGTGCTTCTGAGGATGCTTGCCATAGATGCAGGCGAAATGTCAGGAGAAATGCCTCTAGAACATGGCCATATAGCCCCAAAAAACCCACAAGAACTTGATGATAGGGTTGTTGTAGGTTTTTTTGGGCTATATGACCATGTTCTAGAAGCATAGTAAATTTTCAATGTATTGTCGAAGGCTTTCATGGCTAGAATCATTGGGTTGTTGTGGGTTTTTTGGGCTATATGACCATGTTCTAGAAGCATAGTAAATTTTCAATGTTTTGTCGAAGGCTTTCATGGCTAGAATCATTGGGTTGTTGTGGGTTTTTTGGGCTATATGACCATGTTCTAGAAGCATAGTAAAGTTTCAATGTATTGTCGAAGGCTTTCATGGCTAGAATCATTGGGTTGTTGTGGGTTTTTTGGGCTATATGACCATGTTCTAGAAGCATTCTCTCTTGATGTTTTGCCTGGATCTATGGCAAGCATCCTCACAACCTCACAACCTTTGAGGATGCTTGCCATAGATGCAGGTGAAACGTCAGGAGAGAATGCTTCTAGAACATGTCCATATAGCCCGAAAAACCTACAACAACCCAGTAAATATTCAACTCAAATGTTCTTGAAGAAGCAAAACAAAGACAAGGTATCCCTGTGTTGTTTTAACCACATTTCGGGAAGCTTTCCCTTTGTCAGGTTTCTGTGCTGTCTTCACCAAAAGCGTAACTTTTTCAATAAATTATTCTCTATTTCATGGATTTGGCTCTACTGCCAGGCTTTCTATAGTGAGCCATTATCACATACTGCAATTCACATGTAGAGTTTATATCGAGTCTTTTCAGTGTACCAGGTTGATTATTGGACACTAGAGCTTTGAAAAGATCTTTTGGGGGAGGAAATCTTCAACTCTGAGCTTTCTTTGGAATTGAGATATGCTGTGTTTGGATGCTCATTGGATGCAAGTTACTACTGCCCTCTACCGGAATGAAGTAGAACCTCCAAAATGTGGGCAGTTTCCCTGAATTTACAACAACAATCCCTGGCCAAGGATAATTCCTGTTTTATAGATAGGAGATTGAATCTATAAGGTACCAAAGACCACCCTAGGTCTCAGTAAACATTTTCCTGCTAAGACAACTATTTCTCTCACCATCCCACAATATACCATTTAGGAAATGTGATTAGCTATTTTATAGATTTTTTTACTGAATGTATTGGAGACCAGGTGCTTTCAGAACAAGATTATATATAGCATATATACATTTTAGCATTCCGTATTGTGGGCATGTATGTGTCTGAGAGAGTGCTTAATTCTGCTTTTAAATTTCCCCACTGCAGTTGGGATCCATTCAAAAGAGGGAGATGTTTGCATTCCTTGACCATAAAACCTTCCAGATGGGTCCTGGTTTAGGTGAAATCAATCTTGAGACCTAACAGCCGGAACACAGCATCCTTTTAATGGGGATATTTAGTTAAAGTTTGTTGGCTTTTAAGAGGTGTGTGGCTGGGAGTGTGCAGAGAGGTCTGTAGGAGGCAAATCCAAGCATTATCTCCTGTGGCGGAGTGCTGGAATCCACCCAATTCCCTAGGCATGAGCTGAGTTTGAAAGCGGCTTATGGGATCACTGTCATTCACAATGCAAAAGGAGATGATGAGAAGTGTTGACAACCTTGGCCTTCTTTTTTCTAGTTCAAGGTTTTGAGGACCATTTTCAGCATCTCAGAAATCTTGGAAGACTGTGTGAGCCAATGTGTGGCCACCATTTTGGATTATTGGCAATGATATTCCATCGCGTCAGTTGTTTGGGGGTCCCTTGAGACCTTTCCTAGAGCTGGAATAATACTCCAACGGCCAGCCAATCCAACCCACTGCCATGCAGGAATACAAAGTCTAAGCCCTCCTTACAAGTGCAGCCTTTGCTTTAAAACCTCGAGGAGGACCCCACCACACTTCCAGGCAGCAGCATATTCTGCCATCCAATAGATCCTACCATCAGGAAGATTTTTCTAGTGTTTAAGTGTAACCTCTCTTCCTGTAGCTTGAATCCTTTGTCCTGGATTCAAGCTACAGGAAGCATGGACAAATCAGCTTCATAGCAGCTGAACAATGCACAGAGCTGATTTGGTTAATAACGTCCAAGACCACCTCAATGTAGCCTTGAACAACATTAACCAAAGTTATGGTTTACTCCAAATTCTCCCAAGAACCAGGAGCAGTCCATGACTTTGGGCCCCTGTTGAGCCAGTTCTGAGACCAAGCCAGCCACAGCTGTTACATGGCCAATTGGCCATCCCTTTTTCCTATCTCAGGTGGTCCAGGGACACAGGATGGATGGCTATCTCCATGCATACTTTGTCATTATCTGTTTAACGCTGAGGTTCTATACAATACTGATGCTGAAAATCAGCTTGACCTATCTTGACCGGTGATGTGAATAGGTTGGAATGCAATCAGTGTTGGGCTTGGTAATTCCTTGAGCCAAAGATATTGTTTGTTCTCTGCTTAGTTTCAGTGTTCATTCAGGCATGGGGTGTGGTCGAGGCTATTTCATCGGAGTCTTTTAAGCAGAGGCTGGATGGCCATCTGCCAGGGGTGCTCTGAATGCGATTTTCCTGCTTCTTGGAAGAATGAGGTTGGACTGGATGGCCCATGAGATCTCTTCCAACTCTATGATTCCATGATTCTATCATGTCCCACCTGGGATGAAAAAGTAGGGATGATAGGGTTGTTATAGGTTTTTCGGGCTATATGGCCATGTTCTAGAAGCATTCTTTCCTGACGTTTCACCTGCCTCTATGACAAGCATCCTCGGAGGTTGTGAGGTCACAACCTCTGAGGATGCTTGCCGTAGATGCAGGTGAAACATCAGGAGAGAATTGTCGAAGGCTTTCATGGCTGGAATCACTGGGTTGTTGTAGGTTTTTTGGGCTATATGGCCTTGTTCTAGAAGCATTCTCTTCCGATGTTTTGCCTGCATCTATGGCAAGCATCCTCACAACCTCTGAAGATGCTTGCCATAGATGCAGGGGAAAAGTCAGGAGAGAATGCTTCTAGAACATGGCCATATAGCCTGAAAAACCTACAACAACCCAGCGATTCCAGCCATGAAAGCCTTCGACAATACAGTAGGGATGATATTTCACTCCTACCTGACTCCTTGGTAAGCTCTTAGACCAGTGTTTCTCAAACTGTGCCCCTCCACATGTTTGGACTTCCCAGAAATCACAGTTTACCAGCTGTTAAGAATTGTTGGAGTTGAAGTCCAAAACATCTGGAGGAGCACAGTTTGAGAAACTCTGTCTTAGACTCTTAGGGTGGCTCTACACAGACACTATCTTGTGGCCAATTTGGAGTGTTGAATGATGGATCATTACTGGGATGGTTTCGATGACTATCCCATCTACCTAGGAAGTGGGAGAGAATCCTAACAATTCCCCATTCTTGCCACTGTAGCCAGCGGATACAACATGACTAGTGTCCATCACTTGTCGCTCAGGTGTTATAGAGATATGGAATTGCAGAAGGGAGAAATCCCTCCTCCATCCTCTCCTCCCTTCTCCAATTGCCTCATCACACTGTCTAGCATCACCCCAGGTGACAAGCAATTGGCACAACTCTTTTGACACCCACTGGCCACTGCGATCACAAGAAAAAGGGGGCTGATAAAGGTGGCTCTCTGGTAGTGCCAAAGCTGGTTTGTCAGCACTGGACAGTCAGGACTCCCTCTCATCTCTGCAGCACTTCTGTGTGTGTGTGGACAGGGGAGGTGGGCAGTCTAAACTATTTTAGTCCTGATCCAGCCTTTGCCACTCCACATTGGTCCTGGATAAGTATTATTTACTGGATTTATATCCCACCTTTCTTGACCATATTGTATGTATGTATATATTATATCTGAGGATGCTTGCCATAGATGCAGGCGAAACGTCAGGAGCAATGCCTCTAGAACATGGCCATATAGCCCGAAAAAACCCACAAGAACTTATGTATATATTAACAACAACAACAAAAACGATAACTTATTTTACCTTTGCTTTCACTACAGTCAGATTAATTCTCACTTCAGGTGGGGGAGGTTTTTTATTTTCTTCCATTGTATCCTGTGCTTCAAATGTTTAGTTAAAAATATACTTGTATATAGGCAAAATTACTAGTAGGTGTGGGAAGAAAATTTAAGAAACATTTTTAAGTGGTCAAAAACTGTGTTTCTCGTGTGCTGAGAAGAGATAAAACAGAGACAATTGGATCTCACAAGATGTTACTTTTCCATTGCTAATGGAGTTGACATTTTATTACCTGTCTTCTTATTGCTCTTTGTCCTCATAGGGCAAATAACAGGAGCAGCTTCTGCTGGCATTGAAATCCCTCAGTACAATCTTAATCGACAACATCTCAGGCAGAACATAGGTCTGTGACTAGAGCATCATCCCCATTGTTCTCCTGTGTGATTTTTAACATTTTTGCCTGATGAAGAAGCTTGCATGATATAGGTTTTTATGCTTTGAAGTTGGACCAAAAAAGAAATTGCTGCTTGTGGGTTTTGGATTTTGTTATGCAGGGAAAAGGGGATGATGATGCCTGGCTAGGAGGACAATTAAACTGTTCTAATTAGTTTGGGTGTCCACATTATTCTGAAGTGTGGGGTAGGCTTGTTCAATCTAGGTAAACCTTGACCCATTTCATGTCTCAGCTTTCAGTGGGGACCCCGATCCATCTTTGTGAACCTCCCAAAATTGGGAGGGCAGATATCTCTTTTTGCTCTGGGATGCCAAAAGATCCGTTTTCTATTAGACCATTATTGGGGGGGGGGGGCTCCCCTTCCCAGGCTTCCCAGGCTCCCCTTCTCATCATGTTTGTCATTTCAGCTGTTTCTACTCTAGAGGAGAGGCACTCAGCTGGAGGAAGGTGCTCGCTTTAAGGAGACTTCTCTTACCCGTTACTCTACTCAAGGGGGGGGGGGGGTGCTCGGCATGCACACTTTCTGGGCTTGCATGCCACACATGCAATTTCCAAGGCAAGGAGGGAAGTTCTGTTTCTTACTCTAGAGGAGGCACTTGGCTGCAGGCAGGCATGAGCATTTTCTGGGCCTGCATGCCACACACAAACTCTTTCCAAGGCAAGGAGGCAAGTTCTATTTTTACACTACAGGAGACCCTCGGCTGCTGGCATGTGCGTGCACATTCTGGGGCTGGAGGCCACACATGCACTTTTTCCAAGGCAAGGAGGCTGCTCACAAAAAGCAAGTGAGGAGCCAGGATCGGTTCCCGCTTGCTTTCGTGTCAAGCTGATTTTCGTACAAGGAGGGGGCTTCTCGTTATGGGCTTCAGACGGTAACGAAAGTCACGAAAGATCTGATGTAATGAAGGAAAACAGATCCACGAACAACTCTAGTGTGGGGCTGCTCTGCAGTTTCATGGACACTCCAGAACATTCCCTGACTTCTCCAAAAATGGGGTAAAACCAGGTTAAGTGATTCCATCTTGCATTGCTAACCAGAAGCATGGTTGTTCAGATGGAGACAAGAGCCAGTAGTGACAAGCCCTAACTAATCTTGGCTTATAAAGAGAGTTCTAGCTTGATTTCTTCTATGATCCATTTGTTTGTCTTCTTTACAGTCCATGCTATCTGTCGAACTCTCTTCAACCGCATGTCAAATGAGGTGATTTTCTTCCTATCAGCTTTCTTCACTGTCCAGCTTTCATAGCCATATATAGTAATGAGAAATATGATTGTATCCTAATCCTAACATTAGTATTCTTCCAAAACAAACTATAGGAACAGGAAATATGATTGGATCCTAATCCTAATATTAGTATTCAGTGATATTTCTTTATGCTTAAGAATCTTGTCTAGATCCTTCTTCATTGTGGTTTCAAATACACATCTTCTTCTTATGTCTTGATTGAAGTCTCCATTCTGAGCCCAGGTATGTTACTGAGTCATCTGTTCCACACACACACACACACACACACACACCAGATTCTGGATCAGAGTCAATCCCAGTTCTTCTTGATACTGAAACTGTGGAGGGTGCTGTACCTACATATGTGTTTGATGGTTTGCATTGTGTGTGTGTGTATGGAAAATGTGGGTGGATGGCTGGGGGAGAGATTGTGCAATTTCGCTTCTCATTAGTGTTGGTCATGAGTTGATGTGAGCAGGACTGAGGAGGAGGCTTTTTCAGGACATGTGTGTGTATATGTGTGTGCATTAGCCGGTTTTTACTCCTCTGCAAAAGAAATCCAAATTGAAGATAGTCACTTGTGGTATGAGCTCTTGGTGGAGTGGAGACAGCATTATGTTCTCCATACACATGTCTCCTTGGTCTGACAGCCATAACTTCCACATGTGACTTGGTGGAGAGATATTACTCATCTCTAAAGGAAATTCTGGACATGCCTGCATTGAACCATTCTGTATTTTGCAATTAACTGTGCTTTCTCTTCTTATTCTCATTTCCAGGTGTTCTCTGCCAAGCCACAAGGAGGAGCCTGAAGCCAGACATGAGAAGGCTGGATTAATCTCACGGAGAGCCTAGAGTGAGATCTCTCTTTTCCCCCCTCTTGTTATGTCCAAGATCTGCACCTTACCTGGCCATTACTTTGAGTTCCAAAGGACCAGGGACCTAGGATGAGGAGAAGCGCTGGATATTCCTTGAACCTGCTTTTGTTATTGCCACTTTTCTTTGTGTGGACGGCAGTGGCCCTGGACTTGGGGCAATCTTCATGCACAACATTGGTCCAGGGCAAATTCTTTGGGTATTTCTCCTCGTTTGCTGTCTTCCCTTTGAACGCTTCCCGTTGCTCTTGGATTATCCAGAATCCTGACCCAAGGAGATATACTTTGTACATGAAGGTCTTGAAGCCCGCCGGGGTGTGTGACCACCAGCTGATACGCACATACCAGTTTGACTCGTTCTTGGAGTCAACACGGACGTACCTGGGCATGGAGAGCTTCGATGATGTGCTGAACCTTTGTGACAGCTCCACCCGATATGCCTTCCTCCAGTCCAACAAGCAATTCCTCCAGATGAAACAGATGGGGTCTCCCTTAGAAAGTGGCCCTGTCCGGTGGAAGCCCTTCAAAGTTCAGGAGAGAGATTTCTCTGTGGAATACCTGGTTGTGGGCAACCGGAGTCCAAGCAAAGCTGCCTGCCAGATGCTGTGCAAATGGCTGGATACTTGTTTAACCACTAGCAGCAGCTCCCACCCATGTGGCATCATGCAAACACCATGTTCCTGCTCCAACGGGGAGGCATTGGATCAGCCCAGCGAGATCCTTGGGATAACCAAAAAGAAGGATGGTTGTTTTAAGGGTGGGATTTACTTGGAGAATTGCTTGAGCAGCCCCAAAGACAGCAGCGGGCTGGATATACTGGGTAAGTGAGGTGACTTGGTGCTGTTGGTTCCAGACTTTGAATGGAACGGAAATGATTTGGGGTGAAAATGTTCCTTTTTCCTATTGTTGGTAGTGTTAAAGTCACAGCAAGTGTCTTGGGCATAGGTAAACGTCTTCTGGTTTGAAATGTTTTGTGGATTGCCATATTCAAATCATGTTGAAAAGTTGACTCTGGTTTACAGTCTTTTGGGATCTTTTTCTCAGAGAATGATGGGTACTAGAATGTGTTCAGGGTAATAGAGAGTGTGTTAACCAGCCTAAGAAAATTTGCAGCATTTACATGATACTGTGAACCACATGTCTCAACTGGGGTTCAGTGAGGTTTAGATTTCTATATAAATATTTCAATATGCAGGAAACTAGGAAACTTGTTTGCATGACCAGGGTGATGAGTTAATATTAGAGAGGTGCAAACTGGCTAGCTGACTGAATCTACTAATTTATTCCAAGACCCTTCCTTCATTGTCTAATGTCTTAGAAGAGGGTGAGCTTTCTGGAGTCCTCCAGCTGTTTGACTACAATTCCCAACATTCTTCATTGCTGACAATGTTGCCCAGGGCTGCTGGAATCTACAGTCCAACAAGAAATGATTAGGGCTAGCAATAAAAAAAAAATTAAAATAAATTAAAAAAATTAGTTGACTGCATGTTTTTCACACTTGTCTTGTAGAAATTAGGCCTGGGTAACAACGCAAAAATTTGTTTCTAAAATCGATTCGTTTTTGGGGTTTTTTTTGCGTTTCGTTATTTAAAAGAATTACAAAATTTTCCTTTAAAAAAGTTCGGTATTTACGAAATGAATCGATTCATTAAGATGGCGAACCCCCGCGCATGCGCAAATCACTTCTGAAACTTCGTTATTAAAACGGGGGTCGATTCGTTAATGTAATAACGAATCGATTCGTTAAAGTGGCGGACGCGATTTGCGCATGCGCAAAATGACTGTTGTGGAGCGAACACAGCCACAGGACAGGGACAAACACACACACAGGCACACAAGTTTTTTTTTCTTTTTTAGAATATTTTTTGAATTTTTTTAAGAATAAAAGAAATATTTATCAGAAATATTTAAAAATGGAAAATTAACAAAATGCTTGCCCTGCCCTGTTGTGGGGCAAAAACAGGGCAAAGCCTCCCCGCTGCTCCCAGCCCAGGTCCTTAAACCGCCCTCGCTCTCCCAACAATGAATGTGAATGAATGAATGAATGCAAGCAATGAATGAATGCAAGCAAGCCAAGCCTCCCTCCCGCACTTCCCGTCTCCTCGCCTTCGCAATGAGCAATGCGGCCATGCGGAGCCGCTTTTAAAGGACAGCCCGCCCAATCACAATGAGCCACGGTGCTTGGGAGCGCTGGATTGGCTCCCGGCGCACCCAGCATCCTCCATCCCTAAAACGTCATTTCCGAAACGGGCGGAAGCTCGTAAAAAAGATGAAGGATGCCGTTTCGATATTTAAAAACACTTCTGGGTTTGAAAATAAGTTTTGTAATCATTTTGTAATTGTTAAAAATAACGAATATTTAACGAATTACAAAATTAACGAACGAAACCGCCCAGGCCTAGTAGAAATAAAAAAAAACATGTGAGACATAAAATCCTACCATTTTTGAGATCTCTCAGAGTCCAGAGGTCCAAACTATTGTTTTCATAGTACTGCTACTGAAACATAGAATGATAAATTTACAAAGTTGTAGGGCCCTTCTACACAGACACATAATGCAGCTTGGATCTGGCATAAAAAAATAAACCCCTTTCCCTTCTCCCAAACTCTTTGCTCATTCAAGGATGACAAGAAAGGAAGTCAATAGCTTGGAGCCCCAGAAAGTGTAGATTATCATTCTTTTTGGGAGGGGGAGTTGGGGTGCTTGGGGTCATGAAGGATTATTCCCCCCCCCCCTCCAGATTGGTCATCCCTCCACATTTCAGTTTTTGGCATACACTTTATTATTCATGGATTTGATTTAAAATTTATGGCTAGAAATACCTGTGTCCTCTAGAGTATTAATGTATCATATCGGGGGCAAACCAAAGATATAGTGTAATGTATTTTTTTTTAAAAAAAGTGTGTGCCAGCCTCAACTTCCCCCACAAGCCCCCCCAGCGGACCTTCTGCAGCCCCTTCGAGCATGGGGCACCCACCCTGGGCCCCCCAACCAGCCAGGGGGCCTTCCTCCTGCCCTCGTACGTGTTCTCCTCACCCCGGCACAGCTGTGGAGGAGACCTCTGCTTGTGTTTGTGTGTGGGAAACCTAGGGCCCTTCCACACAGCCCTATATCCCAGGATATCAAGGCAGAAAATCCCACATTATCTGAGTGTGGGCTCAGATAACTGAGTTCAAAGCCGATATTGTGGGATTTTCTGCCTTGAAATTCCAGGAAATAGGGCTGTGTGGAAGGGCTTCCTGTGTCGCTTTCTCTAAGCAAATGCTGCAGTAGGCCTTGGCCAAAGGTAGCAGGTGGTAACTGTTTGGTTGGATATGAATGTCCTTCAGCATAGCCAGAGTTATCTTTGGAAGATGAAGACATTTGGTCCACATTTACAATGGCAGAGCTGTTGAGTTTGGGAAGGGGAGCAGGTACACAAAAGCTTCTCAGAGAAATCAACAGTAGTTTGGAGAGCCTTTTGTTTAGTCATTTTCTGCTGAGATTGTTTAAAAGCCATCTGAGATATTGTACATATCTCTGGCCAGGCCCGTAGCCAGGATTTCGTTTCGGGGGGGGGGGGCTAAAACATTTTTCAGGGGGGGTTGGGGGGGGCTGAGTTTTGGGGGGGGGCTGAGTCTGAGTGAAAGAGGGTCTAGCCTAGCAAACCTTTTGTATCATTAACCCAATACCCCCATGCATATGGGATATATTGAGTATGGTGATCAGATCATGATATGAATAAACATAACAGTTTAAATAATGCACCAATAAGGCCTTTTCGCGAACCACCATGAAAATTTCGGGGGGGGGCTGAAGCCCCCCGAGGCCCCCCCCCCCCCCTGGCTACATGCCTGTCTCTGGCCATTGAGACAGAAATACTAAGGAGAGGGGTTTTCTCACTTGGAAGATATATGCTACAAAACCTCGACATGCAGGCCCGTAGCCAGGATTTTGTTTGGGGGGGGGGGGGCTGAGTTTGGTTCGGGGGGGGGGAGGAAAAAAATAATCTGCATGATTAGATAGTTAAATTATTATTTTGTGAAGACTCTGAATAGGGCAGTGGTTCTCATCCTTCCTAATGCCACGACCCCTTAATACATTTACTCATGTTGTGGTGACTCCCAACCATAAAATAATTTTTGTTGCTACTTCATAACAGTAATTTTGCAACTGTTATACATTGTAATGTAAATATCAGATATGTTGGATGTATTTTCATTCACTGGACCAAATCTGGCACAAATCCTGATATACCCAAATTTGAACTCTGGTGGGGTTGGGGGAAATTGATTTTGTCATTTGGAAGTTGTAGTTGCGGAGATTTATAGTTCACCTACTATCAGAGAACATTCTGAACTCCACCATCAATGGAATTGAACCAAACTTGGCACATAGAACTCCCATGAGCAACAGAAAATACTGGAAGGGTTTGGTGGGCATTGACCTTGGGTTTTGGAGTTGTAGTTCATAGAACCATGCACACAGAAGAAACATCCAGAAAAATTCTGGAGAGATGCTCCAGTCTATAACCCTGGCTCACCACAACTAAAATCAAAGAGTTGAAAGAGACCTCATGGGCCATCCAGTCCAACTCCCTGCCAAGAAGCAGGAATACTGCATTCAAATCACCCCTGGCAGATGGCCAGCCAGCCTCTGTTTAAAAGCTTCCAAAGAAGGAGCCTCCACCACGCTCCAGGGCAGAGAGTTACACTGCTGAACAGCTCTCACAGTCAGGAAGTTCTTCCTCATGTTCAGATGGAATCTCCTCTCTTGTAGTTTGAAGCCATTGTTTCGCATCCTAGTCTCCAAGGAAGCAGAAAACAAGGTTGCTCCCTCCTCCCTGTGGCTTCCTCTCACATATATATCCAGAGATCACTATGGACTTAAACAATGATAGATTTAGACCAAACTTGGCATGGATACTCAATATGCCCAAGTGTGAACACTGGTGGAGTTTGGGGAAAATAGACCTTGACATTTGGATGTTGTAGTTGCTGGTATTTATAGTTAACTATCAAAGAACACTCTGTACCCAGCCCACAATGGATCTATACCCAACTTGGCACACTACCTACATGGCCAATATTGAATACTGGTGGGGTTGGGGGGGGGGTGGTTTTGAATTCTGCAAGTTGTAGTTCGCCGATACCAAAAAGGAAGAGAAGAGCATGTGGTGAGATCTTCAGCATTCTCTGCCAAAAGGGTTCCTTAGAACATCAGAAATGTATGTTTTCTGATGGTCTTTGGCAACCCCTCTGAAACCCCCAGATTGAGAAACACTGTATGTTTTCTGATGGTCTTTGGCAACCCCTCTGAAACCCCCAGGTTGAGAAACACTGGAATAGGGTGAAAGGAGGAAGTAATAACAATGTACCCAGAGGTTCTCTACACCTGCTTACTGGAAGTTGAAAGGACACAGCCTGGAAGTAAAGCAGAGAATAGCGATGCTCTCAATATGCGCACAGCACTATGTGGATCCATGGAATCTTGCTGTATCATCAGTAGTTACTATCACTGCTTTGAGAAAAACAGGGTGATGATGACATAAAACAACAACAAAACAGCACCAGTGTCAATGCTGGAATGATGTGGTTTTAGGAGTCGATTCACAGATTTCCCAAGTGAATTAAAAGATACAGCCAAACCATGGCAGAAACTCAGTTCTTGTGGGTTTTTTCGGGCTATATGGCCATGTTCTAGAGGCATTTATCCTGATGTTTCGCCTGCATCTATGGCAAGCATCCTCAGAGGTGAGGTCTGCTGGAGGATGAGGATGCTTGCCATAGATGCAGGCGAAACGTTAGGAGAAATGCCATATAGCCCGAAAAAACCCACAAGAACTGAGTGATTCCAGCCATGAAAGCCTTTGACAATACATGGCAGAAACCTTCAATGTCCCTGTTTCACAGTGATGTTATGAAATAAGCAGTGTGAACATGTTATGTTATAGAGATGTAAACATGCACCACAACCTTAATGTTACAAAAAGAGGAAAGAAAGGATTGTCCATCCATATTTAAAGTACTCAAATAGCATAAACAAAAATATGATTGAACTCAGTTGCAGGCCAATATTCCCCAGTCTTGTGCTTTCCGATGCCAAAAGAAGATGATAGGTATTATTATAATGCTTTCTGTCACATCTGGACTGGTGCAAGTTCTAGTCCCATGTGGCCATGACGAGAGCTATGGATTTAACTAAATTCTTAATGAAACCCAAATGAAATAAAATCCATCTGCACTGGCCAAATTCAATAGATGCAGCTGTTCTCAGCACGGAAAGGATAAGATTGTATCTACATGCCAAGAAGTGATTAAAAAATGAGAAGCTGGTCAACAGAGAGAGATTAAGAGTGCCAGCAAGATGGCAATGTGAATTCAACATGGGTTGAACACACATTAAGTTGCAAAAGGCTCCTTTTAGTCATAGCATGTACTGTTTTGAACTCGATTTTTTCTTTCATTTAGGACTTCATCCCACGGGTTTAGGGCTCAGTTTCCATGCACTTTGGAAATGGAGTCCCAGGGAGATCATCGCATGGCATAAGGACACTTACAGAGGGACTCCATAGGACTCTGCATACACAATGAATGGGAAAAGAGCCCTAAATCCATCTTCAGAAGAAAAATAGAGAAAGTGGGAGAAAATGGGGAAAAGATGGGCAACTTTTCTATACATTTGCCATTTGGTGTGCTGATTGGTCACTGAAAGAGTAGCTCTCACTGCTAAAATGGAACAGATTGAATTTTTGAGGACACACATTTCCCTTAATTCTCAAGACTAGGTTAAGTGCTTATGAAATTTCATCTTCTTCTTCTTTGGTGATCCCTCATTGACCAAGTAGGATATTCATCCAAGGTCAATGTACTGGTGGATCCGTAGGTGGCTGTGGAGTCCTATTCTTGATCTGCATCTTCTCCCACAATGAGGGCATTGGTTTCCAGGTGGAAGGCGGTCCTGGTCGGGGTTTGTTTGACACGCCTTCCTCTTGGCATGTTTCTCTCTTTTGCTCTCCATTTGTGCCTCTTCAAATTCTACAGCACTGCTGGTCACAGCTGACCTCCAGCTGGAGAGCTCAAGGGCTTCCCAGTTCTCAGTGTCTATGCAAGAGTTTTCAAGGTTGGCTTTGAGCCCATCTTTAAATCTCTTTTCCTGCCCACCAACATTCTGATTTCTGTTTTTGAGTTCGGAGTAGAGCAACTGCTTTGGGGGAAGGTGGTTGGGCATCCAGACAAAGCAACTGCTTTGGGGGACGGTAGTTGGGCATCCAGAAGCAAAGACCACCAGCATTGAAGCGATGGTCCAGCGGAGTTGATGGCGGAGGACCATCGCTTCAATGCTGGTGGTCTTTGCTTCTTCCAGCATGCTGACATCTGTCCGCTTGTCTTCCCAAGAGATTTGCAGGATTTTCTGGAGGCAGTGCTAATGGAATCATTCCAGGAGTTGCATGTGACGTCTGTAGATAGTTCACGTCTCGCAGGTGTATAGCAGGGTTTGGAGCATAATAGCTTTATAAACAATTACCTTGGTATCCCTACGGATGTCCCGGTCCTCAAACACTCTCTGCTTCATTCGAAAGAATGCTGCACTCGCAGAGCTCAGACAGTGTTGTATTTCAGTGTCGATGTTGACTTTTGTGGAGAGGTGGCTACCAAGGTAATGGAAATGATTAACATTTTCTAATGTTACACCATTAAGCTGTATTTCTGACATTGGAGAGGGATTATGACATTTCATAAATCCTTACCAAAAAGAAACTGGAACACGACTGTTCCCTAGTTGGGCACCCATCCAGAGTACCCCACTTTGGGGGAAATTACCATGAGTCAAAACTAACTGCATTACCAACCTATAAATGCCACCTTGCGGCAAGGGGAGGCAGAAGCTTTCTGATCTGTGCCATTATTCCGGCACTAAATTTTTATCAAAATGCCTTTCCTTCCTTTTATCCCACATCAGAAAGGCAGAACTGCTGGGCAGTAGAGAAAGGGGAGGCGAGAAGGAGAAAGCAGCCCATCCTTTCTGTTCTCTGCTCAATAGCTTACGGACATGATCACAATGCGGAAAGACCGGCAATTACCTCCCGAATGCGCCATCGGTGTAGCAGAGAGAGGAAAGGTGGAATTTACATCTAGTTTCACTGGGGAGTTTTACAGGCAACTAGTCCCATTATTGCTACGAGGGGACTTTTATGTGTAATTTAATGAGCAGCACAGCAGCAAACAGTGCAGCGGTGCAGTCTCGTTCTTTCTGAGTTCAGCGTTATTTAACACCCTCTTTGACTCTGGCGGTGGAGTCAATTATTCCAAGGCCGTTTTGAAGGGGAATACTGGATGGAACAAGAGAGCCAAAGAGCTGACCCCCTCCCCTCAGTCTCTCTCTTTTTGCAAAAACAACAAGATGGGTACTTGGAGGACCCTGGGGCCAAACACCCATGCAAGTACATATCCACACATGTGCATACATACACATATATTTATCTATGCATATAATAAAAGTCAGTGTTTGTATGTGGAGGACGGGAGGTGTATGTGGCAGCGTTCTGATTGGCTGCCACTGTAGTAGAATTTGCATATGGTCTCTGATTGGCCAACATTTTGAGGTGACACAGAGAGGAGAGGTAAAGGCCTGAGGCTGTCGGGAATGGTTGAAGTCCAAAACAACTTGTGGACCCCCAACAATGACAGAACAAGACCAAACTTGGCACACAGATTCCCCCCGCAAGACCCACTCTACATCCTGGGGCAGTTTGAGGGAGGATGGACCATGGATGATGGGGCTTACAGTACTTTAACTCACTACCTTAGAGCACTGTGGCCCACACCAATGACAGATCAGGACTAAACTTGGCACACAGAGACCAAATGGCCCACTTTAAACCTGGTGTGGTTTAAGGCAGGATGGGCCAAGAATGATGGGATTTGCAGTGCCTTCACCTGATTCACTTCCCACAGAACATTGTAGCCCTTCCAAATCACAGACCAGACCCAAACTTGGCACACAGAGTACTAATGAACCACTCTACACCCTGATGCAGTTCTAATGGGGATGGACCATGGATGATGGGATTTGCAGTATCTTCACTTACTGAAACCACTGCGACCCTCAACCAATGACTGATCAAGACCAAACTTGGCACACAGAGCCCCCATGATCCACTCTATATCATGCTGCAGTTTGAAGGAGGATGGACCATGGATGATGGGACTTGCAGTACTGTAACTCAGTTACTTAAACCACTGTGACCCTCATCCAATGACTGATCAAGACCAAACTTGGCACACAGAGCCCCCATGGCCCACTCTCCATCCTGCTGCAGTTTGGAGGAGGATGGACCACAGATGATGGGACTTGCAGTACTCTCACTAACTTCCTAAGACCACTGTGAGCCATATAAATAACTGATAAAGACCGACCTTGATACACAATTCCTTTCTCAAATCACCCGGGCGGCGCCGGGTCCCCAAGCTAGTCTATAATAAAATGTGATTTCCAATATGGCTGTCACACCCAGAGAACCCTGTGCTTCCGCCAACAGTGGATCTGGACCATACATGGCACACAGACCCACCATGGACAACAGAAAATACTGGAGGGGTTTGAGGGAAATTGACCCTGGATGATGGGAGTTGCAGTCCAACCACATCTGGAGAGTCCTCTGAACATCAGTGACAATGGATCTGGCCCAAACATGGCACACATACCCATCATTACCAACTTTAAATACTGGTGGGTTGTGTGGGGAAAATGACAGAAGATGATGGGACTTGCAGTCTGCCCATGTCAAGAGAACATTGTGAAGTACTCTGATCTGAACTCAACCAAGAATGGATCTGGACCAAACTGGCACACATACCCAACATGATCAACTTTGAATACTGCCAAGGTTTGCAGGGAATTGTCTAAAAATACATAATGTTCACACGTATTCTTATGTATTTTCTAATAGGGCCATTGATTTTTTTTAAAGGCAAACAAGAACTATTTCTAATTAATAGCAGTACAAAAGACCTTATTTGGGCATCGCTGGGTATCTGAGCTAATATATGTGTGTGTGTGTGTGTGTGTATACACACACACACACACACACACACACTTCTCCTTCTCTTTCTTATGTGTTCTGAAGTCATTTGTTGTTACCTACAAGTCATTGGATGGTTGAATCTGTGGATTCAGAACTCATGGATAAGGAAGGCCAATAGGCCAATGTACGTGCAGACTAAATTTCATTGTAGGCAATTGGGTTTACTTAATGAAAATGATTCATGTAGAGCAGTGTTTCTCAACCTGGGGATTGGGACCCCGGGGGGGGGGGCGAGGGAGTATCAGAGGGATCGCCAGTGACGATCAGAAAACACAATATTTTCTGTTAGTCATGGGGATTCTGTGTGGAAAGTTTGGTCCAATTCTATCATTGATGGGGTTCAGAATGCTCTTTGATTGTATGTGAACTATAAATCCCCATAACTACAACACCCAAATGTCAAGGTCTATTTTCCGCAAACTCCACCAGTGTTCACATTTGGGCATATAGAGTGTTTGTGCCAAGTTTGGTTCAGATCCAACATTGTTTGAGTCCACAGTGCTCTCTGGATGTAGATGAACTACACCTCCAAAACTCAAGGTCAATGCCCACCAAACCCTTCCAGTATTTTCTATTGGCCATGGGAGTCCTGTGTGCCAAGTTTGGTTCAATTACATAGTTGGTGGAGTTCAGAATGCTCTTTGATTGTAGGTGAACTATAAATTCCAGCAACTAAAACTCTCAAATGACAAAATCAACCCCCCCCCTCCCCCAACCCCACCAGTATTAAATTTGGGCATATTGGACATTTGTGTCAAATTTGGCCCAGTGAATGAAAATACCCACTGCATATAAGACATTTACATTATGATTCATAACAGGAGCAAAATTACAGTTATGAAGTAGCAGCGAAAATAATGTTATAGTTGGGGGTCACCACAACATGAGAAACTGTATCAAGGGGTCGCGACATTAGGAAGGTTGAGAAACACTGATGTAGAGATTCAAGACATGTTCATGCTTCTGGCTACTCCAACATAAAAATCGCATTGCTGGGATGCAACATACATGTTGCTGTGCTTAAGCACATGAAAAACATTATAAAGAAGATACAAGTACAATGTGCATAATTAAAAGTTCCTTCTGTTACAACAAGATTGAAAGTCCTGCCTAAATAAAGTTGTATTTGCTTGTCAAGGGAAAGAAGGCAGCTGGAGGGCCAACCAAACCTCCCATGGGAGGAATTTCCACAACTTAGGACCAACTGGAAAATAGAGGGAGAAAATGTGTAGGCCGTGACAGACTTTGTATTTCTAGGTGCAAAGATGAGTGCAGATGCAGACTGTGGCCAGGAAATCAGAAGACACTTCCTTCTTGGGAGGAGAGCAATGTCCAGTCTCGATAAAATAGTAAAGAGTAGAGACATCAGACTGGCAACAAAGATCCATTGCCTAGTCAAAGCCATGGTATTCCCTGTAGTCACCTACGGATGTGAGAGCTGGACCTTAGGGAAGGCTGAGCGAAGGAAGAGAGATGCTTTTGAGCTGTGGTGTTGGAGGAAAGTCCTGAGAGTGCCTTGGACTGCGAGAAGATCCAACCAGTCCATCCTCCAGGAAAGAAAGCCCGACTGCTCATTGGAGGGAAGGAGACTAGAGACAAAGCTGAAGTACTTTGGCCACATCATGAGGAGACAGCAAGGCCTAGAGAAGACAATGATGCTGGGGAAAGTAGAAGGTAAAAAGAAGAGGGGCCTACCAAGGGCAAGATGGATGGATGGATGGCATCCTTGAAGTGACTGGACTGACCTTGAAGGAGCTGGGGGTGGTGACGGCCGACAGGGAGCTCTGGCATGAGCTGGTCTATGAGGTCACGAAGAGTTGGAGACGACTGAACGAATGAACAACAGGAGCAGTCACCAAGAATGCTCCCTTCCTTCCTGTCCTCACCAAATGAGCTTACATGAACCTCTTGCATTCAACCGCTATATATTTATCTGTCTCAGAATACTGTCAAAAGTTTTCTTCTATGGTGACCTGACTATTTGTGTGTCTTATTTTTAGCCTTTGTGCACTCCAACTGGGTGGTAAGCCACAGTCCTGCCCTATTTACATATTGTGCTCATCAGTTTTGTAAGTCTTAATGGGACATTCCTAGGACATCCACATATCATAATTACATATACATTGCTATACCGCTGCCTTTTGCTCAGGAATCCAATATCCTGCAATAACAATGGCACACTTCATTAAGCCAAATGGCCCTTGTGGTCCCCTGGTGACCCATCCAATGGATGAATGCTTAACAGAACTGGGAATAAAACACAGCAACCAAGTTAGAAAGAAGCAACCAGGTTTAGTGTGGCCAGCATGCTTGGGAACATCCCACCATCATGCTTGGGAACGTCTCATCATCAGAAAGACAAGAGAGGACAATTCCCTCTTATATCTCTCCCAGTACTCCAGGTAAATTGATGAGACAAAACAGTGCACCCAAAGAGGTTGTGGGTATGGGAAGAGACTTGTTGGGAAATAAGCTCAGGATAGAAAAGTTGGGAAACATGAGGACCTGTTAGCAATGAATAAATCAGGCTGCTTCAGTCCCATTGCAGTGTATGTGTGTGTTCAGTGAAAAAGGCCATTCAGTATACAATTTTTAAAACTGTATGCATATTCACTTTGAATTCTTATGAAAATTTCTGCAAAAAATATGGTCTTCCCCCCAATTTCTCTCAACACAGTAAGTATCTGCTTGTATCTGCTTGAGGACTCCTTGTGGGCACCTAAAATCTGTGGATGTTCAAGACCCATTATATAAATAGGATCTTATATAAAATGGCAAAATCAATGTTTGCTATGTAGAGTTTGTGGGTTTTTTTGTGGGGGATATTTTCAAGCCATGGATGACTGAATCCATGGATACAGAATCCGATGCTACAGAGGTATCAATTTTTAATGTAGCTCTTCCTAGTAAAGGTTAAGTATATCTCATCCATAATACTTGGGACCAGAGCTGTTTGGTGATGAGTCCCACTTCTAAAGACTAAATTCATTTATGTTTCATATAAATCTTGTAAGCATGGTCTGAAGGTAATTTTATACAATATTTTGAATCATGTATATGAAATCAGGGTTGTGTAAATCGAACCCTCAGAAAGCAAAGGTGCCACTTGTCAGCCACCCACATGAATGATTTTGGATTCTAGGCTATTTTGAAATCTTGGATTGGGGATGCTCAACCTTTGTGTATTTATTTATTTCAGATATTTGTACTCACCCTTCTCAACCCCCGGGGGTTTGCACACAAAGATTGCATACATAATTTAGCCACAATTTTGTATGAAATTTTTGAGCAAGGAACTTCACTAGAAAAATTGGATATGAGTAGATTGATTGAGTGATTGATACAGATTGATTGGCATATTTATACTTCACCCTTTTGGGGAAAAAAGCTCCCAGAACAGCTTGCAAACTGTTGATTTGGCAGTCCTTGCCCTCAGGTTTACAATCTAATAAAAGAATTTCACAAGGAAAAAGGGATGCCAATGGAAGAAAGCATAAAGTCCAGCAAACACTGTTGCAGGTTCAAGATAACTCCGCAGTCAAAAGGTCCAGTCCAGTGGTCAAACGCTGAGAGTTCAATAAACAAAGTCCAGGGATCAAGAGTCTATACCGTAGTCAAAAGCCAGTCCAAAGATTCAAGGTTCCAGGATTCCAAAGGTTCAGGAGACAGGTCAGGACACCGAAAATCCAACAAACCTGGGGGAAAACAAGCAGCATCTACCACCAAAACAAGACAAATACTTTTCTCCCAAAGATCAGTCCCAAGGCTCACTCATTATATCCAGAAACACCCAGCTACAACCTATCTCTTGTATGCCTCCACCCTTAATTGCTTTCACCCATGAACTCTTACTTACAGATTACTCAGTCCTTTAGAACTTAGACTTACATTAACCCTTCCACCACCAACTGCTAGGCTTACCACCAACAACCATCATCAACTACAGAACATGATACATGACAAAAACTGATCTTTCGATATTGGGAGGGATATTGCCCTCCCAATATCGGGAAGCACCCAATAAATGGATCAGAGTCCCCACTGAAAGCTTGGACACTAAATGGGTCAAAGTTTACCTGGATTGCACAACTTTAGCAGATACTGACTTCTTCTCTCCTTCAGAGGCCAGAAACCATTGTCTTGAACCAGTCACTGCAATCAAGATTTGATGCGTCCTTGTCTAAAGCAGTTTTGAGTATTATGAATCAAACTAAATCCCACACCATTGTTATAGATTAGCATCAAAGCACATGATTTGCATGGTGAATAACCAAACTTCAGTTGCTGGAACCTCTGCTTTAGAGGATCAGCTATTAGATGATGGGATGAGGGGAACAAATCCAACATTCTGATGGTAACAGATGTTTGCATAACCTGCTGTTACATGCCTATACTGGATTTGCAGAAAGAGATATTCAATAACTGAATTTGAATGCATGTCCACTCCCCCAAAAACTGGCAATTTCATAATACTAGGCACTGACTCCTCAGCCATTCATGGGTTAAGGCAGGGCAGTGTCTGGCTATAGTTGGGAAAAGGGGAAATTGTTAACTTTCTTCTAACACCTGCAGAATATTGTATGAATGCCTTGGCAGGAGAGTCTCCAGTTTGAAACCAGCCTTTCAGGGAACTGAATTATGCAGGTGGGAAATTATACTGAACCGAAGCACTGTAGCATCCCACCTTCTGAAAACCATTCCAGTTATAATGTGTTAGAGTTTAGAAGTAGGGGCCAAAAGCATATACACTCAGTACTTACAAGCAGTATATTTACATAGAATCATAGAATCAAAGAGTTGGAAGAGACCTCATGGGCCATCCAGTCCAACCCTCTGCCAAGACGCAGGAATATTGCATTCAAATCATCCCTGACAGATGGCCATCCAGCCTCTGTTTAAAAGCTTCCAAAGAAGGAGCCTCCACTACACTCCAGGGCAGAGAGTTCCGCTGCTGAACGGCTCTCACAGTCAGGAAGTTCTTCCTCGTGTTCAGATGGAATCTCCTCTCCTCTCTGAAGCCATTGTTTCGTGTCCTAGTCTCCAGGGAAGCAGAAAACAAGCTTGCTCCCTCCTCCCTGTGGCTTCCTCTCACATATTTATACATGGCTATCATATACCCTCTCAGCCTTCTCTTCTTCAGGCTAAACATGCCCAACTCCTTAAGCCACTCCTCATAGGGCTTGTACTCGAGACCCTTTATCATTTTAGTCGCTCTCCTCTGGACACATTCCAGCTTGTCAATATCGCTCTTGAATTGGGGTGCCCAGAATTGGTCATAGTAACCTGGTAGTTGGGCTGTTCATCTGAATATCAACATTGTCAGTGCATTGCTTATTGCCTTGTTTGCAATGGTTGTGCAATTCAGCTGGAGGGTGATCCATTTTGGTATCTGAATTTTGTTTGGTGCCCAGATCCAAAAGTTGTCTAATTAAAATATCTGATTTCGGCTAGGCAGCCAAAATATCTAGGAAGATCCAGTGCATTGGCAGCAATGGGGAACTTATGAAGCTCCTCTTTCCATTCCTGGGATCCCTTTCTTTCTTTCTTTCTTTCTTTCTTTCTTGGAACCTGGGTTTGAGGAATGGGGTTAAGGAAGCATGTGCCACATAGGCCGGTTCGAGCAAAAACAAACAAAAACAAAAACATGGCAGTTGAGCCCTTGCCGTTATGGCTGTCTGAAGAAGCCAAATAATATTGCTAAAATGGATCTGTTCACAATGTCTGCTCCTGCAATCTTAATGAACCAAGAAGTACATTAAAGGCCCTAGCCACTAGTGATGCACCCTTCGAGAGTTTGAAAAGGCAAGTGCTGCAGTTTACACTTGGAGAGCTCAATTGGGAACTGCACATAAATATTACACAGTGGCCCAAATAAACACAACCCAATGAAAAAGGGAACTTATATATATCCTGTATACACTTAGGTATTTTGGCATGGCATATAAGTCAAGAGCAGGTTTGGGTGGGATGGGGTCAACGTTATAGAATTTGATTTAACCCCTGTATATGCAGTGGTCATTCTGTAAAGAGGAGAAAGTGCCACCACTACTTAAGAACACACCAAGCTATTGCTTAGCATCCCTTCACTTGGAGAGGAGAATAGTTCTTTTCTATGCAAAGTACTTACATCTACTCATGGATAATTTGATCCAAGTCTTTTGGTGGTCAATTTTGAACTTAAGACTTATTCATGAGAATATACAGTATGAAAAACACCAGCAGGATCCCTGGCATTATTTTGGACTTCAATGCTCAGAGTCCCTCAGGTGTGATGCAGTGTGAGTTCCCTAATTTATTTATTTATTTATAATTCAAACTTATATGCCGCCACTGCCCTGGGGCTCGGAGCGGCTTACAAAAACACGCTAAAATCTAACACAATTTAAAAACAATTTAAAACAATTTAAAAACAATTTAAAACAACAATGTCAGAGATCAAAGGCCTGTCAAAACAGATATGTCTTACATGCCCTGTGGAAAGCTGATAGGTCCCGCAAGGCATGGACTTCAGGTGGCAGAGTATTCCAGAGTGATGGTGCCACTGCTGTGAAGGCTCTGCGTCTGGTTGCTGATAGGCGCAAGGTCTTGACACTGGAAATTTCCAATAGATCTTGGTCCTCAGAACGGAGGGATCTCTGGGGTTGGTAGGGGGTGAGGCGGTCCCTCAGGTACATTGGCCCCAGACCATGCAAGGCCTTCAAGGTGAGTACCATCACTTTGAAAGTGATCCGGTGCTCAATTGGTAACCAATGAGCTTCCGGATTTTGTACCAACTTGAGCTTCTGGATCACCGACAGAGGAAGGCCAATGTAGAGGGCATTACAGTAGTCCAGTCTTGAGATGACCGTAGCCTGGATCACCGTAGCTAGGTCATCCCTAGCTACGGTGTTATATAAAGAAGACTTAGGCAACGCATGACAATGAATTGACTCAAACTTGGATTTGGTTTTAACAGGCGTATTTAATCAATTGTTTTAATGTATTTGTTGATTGTTTTATTATGGTGATGGCACCGTATGGTGCTTGTTGTGAGACTGCCCTAAGCCCGGGGTATTACTATAGGAAATAAATAAATAAATATACTGAGGGTTACAGTTTGATAAAATTAAAATTTGGAACTCTACAAGAAGGGGATATTGCAAGCACCTCCTTAAAAACACAGCAAAACCTCACATATGACATGAACATTCCTTCCACATGTGGAGAACAGAGAAAATGGGGTGGCAGCTATGGCTCATGTGAACAGAGTAGTAGTTCCACATTAGAGCCAGTCTAGCTGTTTACATCAACCCCAAAGTGTGGGGCAGTTCTGGAGTTTCAGGGAAGCTTCTTCCTAACATCTGCTAAAGAGGGGTAAAATAGATTAACCAGATTTACCCTGCATTAGGAGTCAGAAGTCCCTGGATGTTATTTGAATTCTTAGGAGTGACTTCTGGTCAGGGTTTGTGTCTCGTATAGATGGGCTCCCCAAAAAGTTCAGTTCCTACCTACAAGGGTCTTGAGATCCATCCTTGAACTAGACTAGAACAAACTTTGGATTTGTCTCCATGAGCAAAAATAGAAATTTCTCCATGTTGGTTGAACTGCAGTAGGGATTATGAGGGGACAGATGCCTGACTAATTTCAGGAGGTGAAGAAGCCAGATGAGATGGTGGCCGAGTCCCTGCTGGCAATGGGATTTCATGCCACAAAAAGCAGCCCAGCTTTTCTTTGTACGCTTGCCCACTATGGGTCAAGAGACCTGGCACTCGATTCTGGTCCTGTCACTTTCCAGCTTGTAAACAGCCAAAGCTCTGTGGAATATTTTGATGACAGCAAACCCGTCTTTCCTTGGGCTCAAGCGTTTGATTCCTGTTCTTGTCCTTTCCCCAGCATTTATTGGAACGTCTGTCACTTGGAGCTGCCCCATCTCTGAGTTCAAAGCAATGATCTGCAGAATTGATCTTGCTTAGATAGAGGAGGGAAGCTGCCAAGATAACCACACAATGGGTTGCTCGAGACAAAACAAAGGCATCTAGAAAGGCCATCAAATGTACAATGTAAAATTGCATACATCAAATCAAGGAACATTGTCTAAAATGTCCGTAGGAATAAAATTAGGGACATCAGGAATATCCACACATTTTTCTCATCTTTGGAAAGAAAGGGTATCTCAAAATGTCAAGACAGACTGTAACACTGGGGTTTTTTCGTTGACTACTTTGAGTTGTATTGTCAAAGGCTTTCATGGCCAGAATCACTGGGTTGTTATAAGTTTTTTCGGGCTATATGACCATGGTCTAGAAGCATTTTCTCCTGACGTTTCGCCTGCATCTTTGAGTTGATTCATCTTTCAGTGATTTCTGTAAGTGCTGTCCTAATCCCCCGCATTCTGTGGTTTAATATGGAAGTGTTGATTTAACTAGAGCAATGGGTAAAAATTAGGTTTTTTTTGTGTCTTTGATATATTAGGTCCTGGTTTTGATGTATTAGTTCTCTAAATGCCTTGCTCTGTCAGATTAGACATAACTAAACACAGAGCAGGTTTCTTCTGCTGGGGCTTTTGCCTAAGTTAATACTCCTGACCAAAAGCACAAATCCCAGCTTCTTCCAGTTTACCCTAATGTCATTTTCACATGTGGGATTTTTCTAGGATTATTATGTTGGTACTTGTTTGTTCTATGGTGGCATTGAGTGTTTGCCTTTGTATGTTGGAAACCACCCTGAGTTCCCCTGGGGAGATAAAGCAGAATATAAATAAAGATGATGATGATTGTTATTATTATTTGAAACACAACATGATGAACCCACGACAGACAAGATCACTCTGCTGGCTGTTGTATTGGATCACATTTCGGACACTTCCCAAGTGTCTAAGACTGTGTGATGTATCAGTGAATAATGCATGCAGATCTCAGTAAGGTGGTCTTCTGAAGCTGGCAGATAGCAATTTTGTCAGTGCCAATTGTTTTTAAGTGCAGGCCAAGGACTTTAGACACTGCACCCAGTGTGCCGATCACCACTGGGACCACCTTGACTGGCTTGTGCAAGAGTCTTTTCAGTCCGATCTTTAAATCCTCATATCATGTCAGCTTTTCCAGTTGTTTCTCTCCAGTCCTGCTGTCACCTGGGATTGTAACATTAACAAACCATAATTTGTTTTTTTTAACACGATCGTGAGGTCAGGAGCATTGTGCTCCAAAACTCTGTCGGTCTGAATCCGGAAGTCCCAGAGGAGTTTGATGTGTTCATTTTCTGCAATTTTTTCGGGCTTGTGATCCCACCAGTTCTTTGTCGCAGGCAGATGGTATTTGTGGCACAGCTTCCAATGAATCATCTGAGCAACGGTGTTATGCCTCTGCTTGTAGTCTGTATTATTATTATTATTGTTATTGTTATTACAGTATCATCATTATTATTATAGTATTATTATAGTTATTGTTATTGTTATTATTATTATTATTATTATTATTATTATTATACAGTATTATTACTTTGGTCCCTTTTGGTTAGAAGAGTTGTCTGGGACTGCAAACAGATATTCGAGAGCGGGGTGGGTATCAACAGTAGAATCATAAAATCATAGAATCAAAGAGTTGGAAGAGACCTCATGGGCCATCCAGTCCAACCCCCTGCCAAGAAGCAGGAATATTGCATTCAAATCACCCCTGACAGATGATCATCCAGCCTCTGTTTAAAAGCTTCCAAAGAAGGAGCCTCCACCACACTCCAGGGCAGAGAGTTCCACTGCTGAATGGCAGTAATTTTAAAAGGATGAGGGACATGTGTAGCCCATGAACCACACTTTGCCTGTACCAACGACACTGTGTCTCTATCTGGAGTAATTTTTCTGTGTGGATGACTTAGCCTTGTGAGACTCTGATGGAAGATACACTTCTGAGAGAACCATTTTAAAATGGCTGTTTTCTGATGGGTTGGACTTAGCTACTGAATCTGGCTGACTCCTGGTGAACTGATACTAAAATATGTTTTGAGGTTTCAACAGGAGTTTATTGATGTCCACTGTACAGTGGTATCACCCTTTTCAGTGGAGGCGTTGAATCTGCTCCAGTGTGAATTTCAGGGTGAAAATAACGTAAAAGAAGCTGTTTTTGTTCTCTGTTCGGGATCTTGAAGGACTCCTCTAAAGTATGACCTAAAACAATAGAGGAAGACCCCTTTAAAGTTTGGTTTGAAATGCAAACTTGTTGTCATCTTCCTTGAGGTCCAAACAAATGCACAAAAGATACTGTCAAGACTCAGAAGCCTCAAGAATGCCAAACACAGTCTTAAAAGGTCCTCTTCTCCCTTCTACCAGTAGTAGTAACGTTACTATCACGCTGTACTACAACAGATACAGTGCGAATAATTCTAGAATATAGTGTGACATCTGTATCCACAGGAATATGTTCCCTGACTTGCATGTATATTAGGCCTGGGTAACAACGGAAAAGTTTGTTTCTAAAATCGATTCGTTTTTGGAGGGTTTTTGTGTTTCGATTTTTAAAAGAATTCCGAAATTTTTCTTTTAAAAAGTTCGATATTTACGAAATTTCGTAAATGTAAAAAAAATTACGAAACAATAACGAAACAATTTCGAAACAATAACGAATTGATTCGTTAATGGCGGACGCGACCGCGCAATACGCTAAAAAACCTCCAAATGGGACAGGGGGAACTTCTGAAGTTTCCCTCTCCCTCTGTTGTTGACTGTTGGTGTGATATTATAATTTTTTTTCACTAATTAAACAAACAACAACTATGTCCCAGACATGCGGAAATACTAATGAAACGACTTCAAAATGATAACGAAACGAATACATAACGAATCCGAAACAATTACAACACGAATTTAAAAATTCATTTCGTTTTTAAGTTGCTCCAGAATGGTTCGTTATCGCTTCGTTATAAAAAAAACGAATTTTTAACAAATTACGAATTTACGAAACGAAACCGCCCAGCCCTAATGTATATGTGAAACAATGGGTAATAGTGAACCCTATTTCAATGAAGGACTTCTGGCCCAAGAATACCAGAGAGCTGTGCTAAAGAACCTAGATAATGGCCATCTGTCAGGGGTGATTTGAATGCAATATTCCTGCTTCTTGGCAGGGGGTTGGACTGGATGGCCCATGAGGTCTCTTCCAACTCTTTGATTCCATGATTCTATTATTCTAATGCCCACAGAAGTCATATTTTAGTGGATGGAAGAAACTATGGGTGCTGTTTTTGTGGATACAAGGGTCGTACATTACAATACCGATTACTGTGAGAAAAATAATTGCAACGCAAAGAAAAAATGGATTTTCCAGTATACCTATTGAATCAGTTGTGAAATAGTGTGTCAAAACATAGGTAAATCCCCTTAATTTTTTGAGTCTACCTTATCTGGGATCAACAGTTGGGTTCAGGATTGTATATAGAGCCATATTCAACTGTCTGCCTTGACCCAAGCAAATAGCTTTCCCTTTCCTTTTTAACGTTCCTCCTAGGCATGTTGAGAGAATAAAGATGGCAATTCTGCTTTCCCCTGAATGTTGTTGAATTGCAGCTCTCAGCATTCCCTATCACAGGTTGTGTTGGATGGCTGCTTGGGCACCTCCTACTCCTGTTATAAATCTCTAGAGTGCTCACTTCTCTAGAGAAAGCCCAGAATACAATTACAAGCCATTTGTGCCAATTCCGTCATCTGTAGACATCAGCTTTTTGGACCCATAAGCGGTGTTGAAGCACCACTCTGCTGAAAATGATAATTCGGCCGCCATAAACAGAACGCTTTAATTAAAAGTCCACACGCTCTCCTCTTCGCTGTATCTCCCTCTCCTCTCTGGCTCCTCCTTCCCCCAAATGTAACTTCTGGTGCCATTCATTAGAGCTGGGGGAAGGGAGAACCAGTCCTCATTTTGCAATTAAATAATTGAATGGTTTTCTGGCAAAATGAAATAGCCATCGTTCTCCTCCACGTTCCCATGTCTGAATCACAATGCTACCCCCTTTCCTTCCTTTCCTTTCCCTTTTAACAGCCACCTCTGCTTTTCCCCCTCTGGTGAGATAAGACTGCGATTCTTGAAAGCCATTTTAAATATTCATGTTTTAATTAACGGACTTTATTGCATGAACTCTATGTTAGACAATAAAAGGGACTGCCAGAGGCACCAACACATTTCATGTTTGCTCTTGAAAAAGGAGGCTGGGAAGGAGAAGAGCTAATATGTGTCCTCAGTAAACATTTACAAGACCACGAAGTGGGGAGCAGGAAACTGGCTTCGAAGGAAGGGTTGCATTTGGCCAAAGATTGCTTCCGTTGCTTCTGCATTGTGGTCAAGAGGGTTGCTCCTTAGTGCTGTTGCAGGGTGCTTTCAAATCATTTAGTGACCTTTAAGCCAGTGGAGGATGGTCCACTGTCACTGAACATCGAGAAAACCAAAGCGCTGTTCCAGCAGTCACCAGCCATCCCCTCTCCAATGCCAGAGATACAATTTGGTGGTGTAACATTAGAAAATGTTGACCATTTCCGCTAACTTGGCAGTCACCTCTCCACCAAAGTCAACATCGACGCCGAAATACAACACCGCCTGAGCTCTGCAAGTGCAGCATTTTCCCGAATGAAGCAGAGAGTGTTTGAGGACAGGGACATCCGTAGGGATACCAAAGTGCTTGTCTATAAAGCCATTGTCCTCCCAACCCTGCTATATGCCTGTGAAACGTGGACTGTCTACAGACGTCACATGCAGCTCCTGGAACGATTCCATCAGCGCTGCCTCTGGAAAATCCTGCAAATTCCCTGGGAAGACAAGCGGACAAACGTCAGTGTGCTGGAAGAAGCAAAGACCACCAGCATTGAAGCGATGGCCCTCCAACATCAACTCCGCTGGGCCGGCCACGTTGTCCGGATGCCTGACCACTGTCTCCCAAAGCAGTTGCTCTACCCTGAACTTAAGAACAGAAAACGGAACGTTGGTGGACAGGAAAAGAGATTTAAAGATGGACTCAAAGCCAACCTTAAAAACTCTGGCATAGACACTGAGAACTGGGAAGCCCTGGCCCTTGAGCACTCCAGCTGGAGGTCAGCTGTGACCAGCAGTGCTGCAGAATTTGAGGAGGCACGAGTGGAGGGTGAAAGAGAGAAACGTGCCAGGAGGGAGGCGCATCAAGCCAACCCCGACCGGGACCGCCTTCCACCTGGAAAGCAATGGCCTCACTGTAGGAGAAGATGCAGAGCAAGAATAGGGCTCCACAGCCACATACGGACCCACAGGGAAACCCATGATGGAAGACAATCTTACTCATCCAACGAGGGATCGCCTAAGTAAGTAAGTAAGTAAGCCAGTGTTTCTCAACCTGGGGGTTGGGACCCCTGGGGGTTCATGAGGGGGAATCAGAGGGGTTGTCAAAGACCATCAGAAAACACATTATTTCCTCTTACTCATGGGGGTTCTGTGTGGAAAAGTTTGGCCCAATTCTATTGTTGTTGAGGTTCCAAATGCTCTTTGATTGTCGGTGAACTATAAATCCCAGCAAATACAACTCCCAAATGTCAAGTCTATTTTCCCCAAACTCCACCGGTGTTCACAATTGGGCATGTTCAGTATTTGTGCCAAGTTTGGTCCAAATCCATCATTGTTTGAGTCCACAACTAATGTAGGTGAACTACAACTCCAAAATTCAGGGTCAATGCCCACCAATCCCTTCCAGTATTTTCTGTTGGTCATGGGAGTTCTGTGTGCCAAGTTTGGTTGAATTCCATAATTGGTGGTGTTGAGATTAACTTCACAATTCAGCAGCAGATCAGTTGCAGAATTTCAGCACTTTCCAGTAGCTTCTTCCTGCACAATATTCTCAGTCAACTGCTCCCACAGCCTGCAGTCACTCTGGAACCTTTTACAGACACTTGAGCACATGCCCGGCCATTGTCAGGTTTACCATTGTCTTTCCCCCAGTCTAGATGATATTACAAACTTACCACAGCATACAGTTATATCTTGTCTTAGCAGACAGGTTCTTTTAATTACATATAGCCTTCGACGAACAACATCACAGCACAAGGAGAGAGTATACACTCTACATGACTTCCTTATATTCATTTCATTTACACATAGACACTGATTGGTTCCCAACTCATTGACTCAACTCAAACCCAGGATATCATCATTCACAATCACCTGGACTAGGCCAGAACACATTCCCCAAATGATTCCCTATATACAGTTAATGCATGACTCAGCATTATACATTGTAAAACCTGACAGGTGGACTTCAGAATGCTCTTTGATTGTAGGTGAACTACAACTACAACTCCCAAATGATAAAATCAATCCTATCCCAACACCACCAGTATTCAAATTTGGGCATATCAAGTATTTGTGCCAAATTTTGTACAGTGAATTAAAATACATCCTGCATATCAGATATTTACATTATGATTCATAGCAGTAGCAAAATTATAGTTATGAAGTAGCAATGAAAATTAATTTATGGTTGTGGGGTCACCAGAACATGAGGAAATGTATTAAGGGGTTGTGGCATTAGGAAGGTTGAGAAACACTGCTTTAAGCAAACCCATCATGGAATTTCTTGGTGAGATTTGTTCAAAGGGCAGATGTCCTTTCTCTGAGGCTGTGAGTGTGGCCATTCATTGGCTTTCTAGGGCTGAGCGAGGATTCAAATCTCAGTCTCCCACTGGAATGCTACACTGCCATATAAAATCTAGATTATTCAGTTCAAATCCTGATTTGAACTGAATTATATAGCAGTGTTAACTCATATTTATTTATTTATTTATTTATTTTGTGTACTTCTACCCCGCCCTTCTCAACCTCCGAGGGGGGACTCAGGGTAACTTACAAAAGGCACAATTCGATGCCTACACAATAATACAGATAACATATAAGACAGTAATTAAACCAGTTATAACAGTTAAAAACAATCACAGTCAATAAACCAATCTCATATTCAGCGTTTGCTAACTCAGAGTCCATAACTTCATTCCACATTGTCTACTCTTATCGGTCATCGTAGTCCTTTGTTTATCTGCCAGATTGTCCCAAATCCATGTTTTTAATTTCCTTCTAAAGGAAAGGAGGGATGTCGCTGATCTAATTTCCCCGGGGAGCGAATTCCATAGGTGAGGGGCCATCACCAAGAAGGCCCTGCTCCTCGTCCCCGCCAATCTCACTTGTGATAGAGGTGGGGACAAGAGCAGGGCCTCCCTGGAAGATCTTAAACTCTGAGTTGAGACGTAGAGGGAGATCCATTTGGACAGATATGCTGGGACGGTACCGTATAGGGTTTTGTAGGTCAAAACCAGCACTTTGAATTGTGCTTGGAATTGGATCGGCAGCCAGTGGAGCTGACATAGCAGAGGGGTGGTATGCTCCCTGTATGACGCTCTGATGGGTAATCTGGCTGCTTCCCTCTGGACTAATTGAAGTTTCCGAACAGTCTTCAAAGGCAAACCCACGTAGAGTGCATTGCAGTAATCTAATCGGGATGTAACAAGAGCATGGACCACTGTGGCCAGATACAACTTCCCAAGGTATGGGCGCAGCTGGCGCACAAGTTTTAATTGTGCAAAAGCTCTCCCGGCCACCGCCGAGACCTGGGATTCCAGTTCAAATAATCTGGACTATCTGATTTGATAATCTAGATTATATGACAGCATAGAAGGGGTCTTAGATATACTAGAGAGAGCATCTTGATCAAATCCACGAATAATCAAATACTCAAACGTCTGTACAGCTGGTGGAAAATGAGGGTATTGACACACACAATAATGCCTGCCTCAATTTAAAATTCTATTTCACTTCATTTTAGTGTGAAAGGCAGTGTAGACATCCAAAAGAAAAAGAAGGGCAGGTAAATTGACCAAGGGAGTACAAGTATGAGATTGGAAAATGTATACAATTTTCAGTGTCTCTCTCTCAGAAGATTTAGAATCATAGAATCATAGAATCAAAGAGTTGGAAGAGACTTCATGGGCCATCCAGTCCAACCCCATTCTTCCAAGAAGCAGGAATGTTGCATTCAAATCACCCCTGACAGATGGCCCTCCAGCCTCTGTTTAAAGGCTTCCAAAGAAGGAGCCTCCACCACACTCCGGGGCAGAGAGTTCCACTGCTGAATGGCTCTCACAGTCAGGAAGTTCTTCCTCATGTTCAGATGGAATCTTCTTTCTTGTAGTTTGAAGCCATTGTTCCATTGCATCCTAGTCTCCAGGGAAGCAGAAAACAAGCTTGCTCCCTCTTCCCTGTGGCTTCCTCTCACATATTTATACATGGTTATTATATCTCCTCTCAGCCTTCTCTTCTTCAGGCTAAACATGCCTAGCTCCTAAAGCCGCTCCTCATAGGGCTTGTTCTCCAGACCCTTGATCATTTTAGTCGTCCTCCTCTGGACACATTCCAGCTTGTCAATATCTCTCTTCAATTGCGGTGCCCCGAATTAGACACAATATTCCAGGTGTGGTCTAACCAAAGCAGAATAGAGGGGTAGCATTACTTCCCTAAATCTAGACACTATTTGAGGACTATCTATGGATCATTTGCCTCTGGTTTATGTTAAATGTCATCATTGTGAATTTATAGCCCTCAGAGAAAGGAAATTTGGACTAAACATCTGTCCCTTCCCATGTTGAACCAAAAGTTCATAGTCAGAATATTCAGAGAGTGCTGGTGTGCCATCAAGCTCCATGATTTCATATTATGTTGGCATTGTGAATCAATATAAATTGAGAGGACTTTAATTATGCAATGTGCTGGGGCCCCCAAATGTGTTTAGGATGATGTCTTATTTCAGTGGTTCTCAACCTGGGGTCCCCAGATGTTTTTGGCCTTCAACTCCCAGAAATCCTAACAGCTGGTAAACTGGCTGGGATTTCTGGGAGTTGTAGACCAAAAACATCTGGGGATCCCAGGTTGGGAACTACTGTCTTATTCAGAGGATAGGACTGACTCCCCAGCAGTACAATCACAACAGTTCCCAGGATCATTCTAGTGATCTTCTGCCTCCTCTTTAGTTCAGAGAGCCATTTTTGAAGCAACTGTTGTTTCTCTAAAGTTTTGAAAGTATGGTGAGCTTTGATATGAAAATGTGTGGCTTGGCCTTTCCTTTAACAAGAATAGGTGAAGACCTTGAGATGCCTCCTTGTGAGAAAACAGAATGGTCTCTTGAGGAGGACAAGCGTTAATGGGGAATAGGGGCAAATGTCCCTTCATTTAGAACTTAATCTTCAGTGGGAGCGAAGGCAATGAATAACATTTGTTTGTGTTGTTTATAGATCTTGTTAATTGTCTGGCTCTTTCAACAAGGTAATTAAATGTTACTGGGGAGAGGAGGTGGAAGTTCACTAAGCCTCATGGAGAATGAGTAATCTTTGACTAACATCTGGAAAATGTAAGAGAATGTTGCCACCTCTCACCCTGGAGCTCAAAAAAAAAAATACAGGCAGTCCCCAAGTTACAAACAAGAAAGGTTCTATGTATTGTCGAAGGCTTTTATGGCCGGAATCACTGTGTTGTTGTAGGTTTTTTCGGGCTACATGGCCATGGTCTAGAGGCATTCTCTCCTGACGTTTCGCCTGCAACTATGGCAAGCATCCTCAGAAGTAGTGAGGTCTGTTGGAACTAGGAAAAAGGGGTTTATATATCTGTGGAATGACCAGGGTGGGACAAAGGACTCTTGTCTGCTGGAGCTAGGTGTGAATGTTTCAACTGACCACCTTGATTAGGATATAATGGCCTGACAGTGACTGGAGCAAACTTTTGTTGAGAGGTGATTAAATGTCCTTGTTTGTTTCCTCTCTGTTGTTGTGCTGTTGTAATTTTAGAGTTTTTTAATACTGGTAGCCAGACTGTTCATTTTCATGGTTTCCTCCTTTCTGTTGAAATTGTCCACATGCTTGTGTATTTCAATGGCTTCAATGCACCTCTCAACAACCATCATCCAATCTAGTGTTCTGGAGTATCATGGATTTCTAATTGACCATAATTACTGAAATAAGGGGGGGGGGGGCTGGGAGAGGTGAGGGCCTGTGCTATGGGTGGCGTTTCCCGCCATTAGAAATAGCAGGAGCCATCTTCATTTGCACTATGCAGGTAAGTTAAATAATTAGTTTTTGGTTTCTTAAATATAGTTATATATTACAATTATACTTTTTGTTATTTAAACTATAAATATCACAAAATTAAGGTTTGTTTCTCGAAGTGACACCCCACCTGAGTTATGTTCAGTTCTTTTGGTGAATTTTGACACACCAAGCTGAAAAGGTTGCCCATCACTGGCCTAGGGACTAATCATTCTCAAAAACCTGCTGGAACATCCAGGTTTTCAGGTCCCTACGGAAGGACGACACTGTGTGGGCTTACTAAATCTCTCTGGGGAGGGAGTTCCAAAGTCAGGGGGCCATTTTAAACTATGTAATGTAAGTCAAATGTTTGTAACTTGAGGACTGCCTGAAGTTGGAAAACAACATGAAAATCTGGAGCAGGACTTAACAGTAGGCTAAGAGAGCCAGAATGGTACACTGGTTTGTATTTTGAACTAGGACTCTGGAGGCCATGGTTTGAATCCACACTGGATCATAGAAATCCAGTGGGTGATTTTAGGCCAGTCACAGTCTCTTAACCTCAGAGCAGCTCTGTGGCAACCTTCTTTCTGAATAATCTTGCCAAGAAAACCCTATGATAGCTTTGCCTTTAACTCAAAAACATCTTGAAGGCACATGATAGCAACAACAGGCATAGCACATCAACATGCAGCACAAAACTAGTCTGCATAAATAATACTGAGGAGAGTCATTGTTCTGGTACGGCTCCAATTTTATTTGCTTTGTATTAAATGTTTGTTTGCAGTCCTAGGTTTCAGGGACTCTGCAGATAGGTGGCTTCCCTTGGTTGCAGTCATAGGGCAAGTCACCTGTCCATCATCGTTAAGTTTTGGTTCCGTCCCTTGCTCAGGGCAATTGGGAAGGGAAGGGAGCCATTTTTAGTTAGTCTCAGCAAGGAAAGCTAATGTACAGTACGTGTGCAAGCTTCCCCTGTACAAAAGCTTCAACCCTTAAGACTTTCCGGGGAAAACAGTCTTAAGAGCATCCAAGACTTTCCAGGGGGAAACAGTCTTAAGAGTTTCCAAAGATTTCCAGGAAAACAGCCCTAAAGACCAAAGAACTCCAGCTGGAGAATCTACTGGACTTACTGGTAGGTCCACTCAGTGTTTCGAGACGCAGTTCGACCCGGTAGTGGAGCCCACATCAGTAAGGGTTAGATTACAGTCAGCCTGGGAGAAGTTAAAAAAGGGGATTTTCCATTTAAAGTAAAGAAGAAGTTATTGAAGACATTTGCCTGCCCTTCGTGGGCAAGATTAGGAAGTCACCAGTTGCATAAAGCCTGGAAGCATTTTGTTGAGCTTTATTGAAGACAAGAGAAGTTTCTGTTTGATTGTTCATTAATAAAAAAGACTTTGTTATACTTCACAAGCCATCTAAAGGTCATTTGTGGTGGAAAACCTCTGAGAACTTCTCCTTGGGGCCCCTGGCTTCCTGCTGGACAAAGGTTGCACGTCCTGTTCTAAAGGAAATTCTTTACAGGCCCAGAGCGCAACAGAACAGTCATGGCCCTACTTTTTTCTTCTTTGCCATATCTCAGATGGAATACCATGTCCAGTTATGGTCTCCCCAGTTCAAGGTGGACATTAACAAACTGAAATGTGTCCCAAGAAAAGCAAGCAAGATTAATTTGTTGCTTGCTTGCTTGTACGAGTATCTTGCTTTTCTCTAAACATGGGACCCAGATATGTCCAAATATCTGGAAGTGAAGCCCTGCAAATGATGTCTTAGGGAGCGGTGTATTTTTAACTTGGAGAAAAGAAGATTGAGAGGTGATATAATAGTGCTCTTTAAATATCTGAAGAGTTGTCATGTGAAAGATAGAACAAACCTGTATTCTGCTGCTGCTCCATAGACTAGGATATGAGCCAACAGATTCAAATTACAAGAGAAGAGATTCCTCATAAATGTGTGGAAGAACTGAACTGTACTGAAATATTCATATGTGGAAGAGAATGCCTCAATGTGTGATAGATTCTTCTTCTTTGGAGGTCTGTAAATACAGATAGGATGGACAACTTTTGGCATTGCTTTAGTTGTGTATTCATGCAACACAGAGGGATGGACCTTGATGGCCTCTCAAGACTCTTCCAACTCTATGAGTCCATGTTTGTATGTGTCTAAGAGAGTTTAATTTTATTATACACACATTCCTTTTTGTAGTTTAAATACCTTTGGACTTCTAAGTCCAGCAGTAGCAAAGAGTTCCTCATACTTCCCTATGTTTATCCTTGGTGGTTGGGATTAGCAAAATTAAGACCACTGTTTTGGTACAGCTGTACCAGGAGCTCCAATTTTGTTTGCTTTGCATTGAATGTTTGTTTGCAGTCCTAAGTTTCAGAGACTCTACAGATAGGTGGTTTCTTTTGGTTGCAGTTATAGGGCAAGCCACCTGTCCATCATCGTTGAGTTTGGTCCCGCCCCTTGCTCAGGGCAATTGGGAAGGGAAGGGGGGCATTTTTCAGTTAGTCTCAGCTAGGAAGTCAATGTGCAGGACATGTACAGACTTTCTCCTGTACAAAGGCTTCAACCCTTAAGACTTCCCGGGGGAGAACAGTCTTAAGAGCATCTAAAGATTCCCAAAGGTTCCAGGGAAACAGTCTTACAGTCCTGAGGAATGTCGGAGGGAATAACAGCTTCAAACATCAAGAACTCCAGCTAAGTGACTACAGGCCTACTGGTACGTCCACTCAGTTTTGAGACACAGTTCAGCTCGGTAGTGGATTCACATCAGTCAGGTCTAGTTTCACAGTTAGGCTGGGAGGAGCTAGAAAGGGATTTTCCTTGGAAGTAAAGCAAAGAAACAGTTAGAAGCCACCAGTTGCTTGAAGCCTGGAAGCATTTGTTTAATCTTTGAAGATAAAAGAAGTTTATGTTTAATTGTTCATCAATAAAAGACTTTGTTGTATTTAAGCTCAAGCCTTCTAAAGACTGTTTAATGGGGGAAAATTCTCTAAGGGCTTCTCTTCAGGGCCCCTGGCTTTCCATTGGGATAAAGTTGCACGTCCTGTTTTAAAAGCATTTCATTTCAAGCCCAGCGGCGACAGAACAACCACAAATGTGGGTGAAGTAGTAGTTGTCTGTGAAAACTTATTGGTATGCTGCCAACTTCTTTTTCTCAGTTATTATCAGTGTGCTACATGATCAATCTGGAGCTTCAATTCCTAAAAACAAGTGGCCATCCAAATGGCTCAGGCCTACTATAGTCATTCTAGTAATAAAGAAAACCCACCTATTTTTCCTGTTAAAATCCACCACATTGCAAAAAATGATTCGTGCCTTTATCCTGGTCTAGGCTACATACTTTCTTAAAAAGCTGTTATTTTCTTTTGTACTTGATGGAAACATTTGCTGGATCACAAAAGGAACTAGACAGTAGACATAAGAAGAGATAAGCAGGGCACCAAAATGAGTCTGTACCTTCCTCTTTAAGTCTTTGTTTTTGTGCTTCCAAAATGGGAAAATTGCTTTTTTTTCAAAGACTGTGAACTACTAAGGGAGTTGGAAAGAGAAACAGAATTGGAGTAGGCCCACAAACTTCAGTCCATCAACAGCAGATTGAACATAGACAATGACTTCCTGTCATACTACACATATTATAATACTGGCTAATGGTCTAATCTCATGAAAGCTGTCTTGGCCAGTTTTCTGCTTCCCAGTCAGCATCATACTACATTTCAATAAATCCCTCCACTATTCATATTATCTTGGCTTATTATTATTATTATTATTATTATTATTATCTTTATTTGTACCCCGCTAGCATCTCCCGAAGGACTCGATGCGGCTTACAAAGGCCAAGGCCACAAAACACAACACAAACAATATAACACCAAAAGCAAAATTAAAAACAGTTAAAGCAATATTGACGACATGCAATAGACAGTATATCAAGACACAATAAAAACTGGGCCGGGCCAGAGTAATGGGTACAGGATTAAAAGTGCTGATGTGGCAGGAGGCATGTAGGATTATAGGGCAAGTGCAGTGTGCGGTGTGCAATAATCTTAGTTCTACTAAAAGTGCATCGAGGACTTGTTATTGGAGATTTCCTATTCTGGAAAGGCACATCGGAACAGCCAGGTCTTCAAGTTCTTTCTAAAGACTGCCAATGTAGGGGCCTGTCTAAGATCTTTTGGGAGGGTGTTCCAGAGTCGGGGGGCCACCACAGAAAAGGCCCTGTCTCATGTCCCCACCAGCCGCGCTTGTGATGCAGGCGGAATCACGAGCAGGGCCTCCCCAGATGACCGAAGTGAACGTGTGGGTTCATAGATGGAGATGTGGTCACTCAGGTAGGCAGGTCCCAAACCGTTTAGGGCTTTGTAGGTAAGCACCTGCACCTTGAATTGGGCTCGGAAAATAAATGGCAGCCAGTGGAGCTCCTTGAACAGGAGGGTTGACCTCTTTCTGTAAGGAGCCCCAGTTAGCATCCTGGCTGCTGCACGTTGGACCAGTTGGAATTTTCGAGCCGTTTTCAAGGGCAGCCCCACATAGAGCGCATTACAGTAATCCAGTCTGGAGGTGACCAAGGCATGGACCACCCCGGCCAGATCAGCCTTCGCGAGGTATGGTCGCAGTTGGCGCAATAGTTTTCTTCCCACCTTTGTGTCCCAAGGACCATAGTCACCCCATCACCACACCTACAAAGTCTTACATTTCTATTGATTTCGGACACACAACCAGCTCATTTATTACATTTTACATGGTCAATGAAAGTTTGTGTTACCCAACACTAGTCTCTTTTTCCATACTGTTTCAAAATAACATGGGTACGTCTTTGAATTCTACCAAAAGAAACTCCAAGTTCCTCATGGTGATTATTAAAAAGCAGTTCGACTCCTAAAATGGATGAGCTTTCCAACTGAGGGCAGTTCCACACAGGACTTTAATGTGAGCCCAATCGGGTTTAAGAAACTCGATTGGGCCCGCATTACAGTCCACACATGCCCTAGAAAGCTTGAACTTTGGGGGGGGGGGGGAGAGATAAAGATGCCCTGCCAAACCTTCTGACAGGTCACGCACACACTAACAAAAACCTCCCAGGAAAGCCTTAAAAAGAAAAAATAACTTACCCATCAACTATTCATATTATCTACTTATTCATATTATCTACATTTCCTTGCTACTGCCTCTCTTCTAGCAAGTAGAAATGATGTGCCAGGAGAAGGGAGGACCAGGAGCTATTTTCCTCCTCCTCCTTCTCCTGGCGCACCATTTCTATGTGCCAGGAGAGCTACAGGAACACATTAAAGGCGGCCAGGTAAGTTATTTTCCTTTTAAAAGGCGTTTGGGGGTGGGGGTGTTGGGGAGGAGGTTAGATCCCTTTGAGTTTTCCAGACTGGTTTAATTCAGGAAACTTCAGAGGACTGTGCAGTCTGCCCCCCTCGGGAGTCCCAGAATTTCCGAGGGGCAGTCCAGATAGTGGCCATAGTGGGTTAGATGCGGTTCTTTCAGGAAGACCTGGATGTAATCCAATATCAAATTACTTTGGGACATAGAAGGGTTTCCCCACTTTGTCCCAAAGAATTTTTTTTCATTTGACTGCCCCACTTAAAAATGTAAGAGGGCAGATGTTTTAGGTACTGTCTGGATGCACCCTGAGAGAAGATCAGTAGGAGCATGGCCCGAACCCTATTGCCACTGACAGTTATAGTAGG
This sequence comes from Anolis sagrei, assembly GCF_037176765.1. NCBI lineage: Eukaryota > Metazoa > Chordata > Lepidosauria > Squamata > Anolidae > Anolis > Anolis sagrei. The sequence continues at coordinate 7,965,450 of NC_090024.1, read as the reverse complement.
CCCATTACATCAATGGGATTTCTGACCATTGTATCATTGATTCAAAAAAGCTGTTCTAGTTGAAGATCTCAATAGGACTGAGGTTCTAGTGTAATAATAGAGAGCCCTAAATGGTTTGGGACCCTCCTACCTGCGTGACCGCATTTCCGTATACGAACCCACACAATCTCTTTGTTCATCTGGAGAGGCCCTGCTCACGATCCCACCTGCATAACAAGTACGATTGGTGGGAACGAGGGACAGGGCCTTCTCGGTGGTGGCCCCACGACTCTGGAACTCCCTCCCCAAGGACATCAGGCATGCCCCAACATTGGCAGTCTTTACAAGGAGCTTGAAAACATGGATGTTCCAGTGTGCCTTCCCAGATTAAGGTATCCCAAGCAACTTGTCCCAAATGCACTTTACGAGAGAGTTATAACTGCCTGCACCCCCACTTATCCCTAAAATATCCATCCTATTTCACCTGGACATGCCCACCATTTTTAAAAAAATTAACCATTACATTTGGCCCTGCCACAGGTTTTTAAATGCATTGTGATTTTTGTTATTGTTTTGCTTTGCTGTGAGTTATTTATTGTTGTATTGTTGTTGTTGTGTTTTTTGTTTCTGATGTATTTGGGCTCAGCCTCTTGTAAGCCACACCGAGTCCTGCAGGACATGGTAGCAGGGTATAAATAAAGGTTCATTATTATTATTATTATTATTATTATTATTATTATTATTGATGGGGATATCTTCTTTGGCTGCTGAACATTGTTGGTGCCGCTTGTATGAGCATTGTGTCTCTGCATCAGTTTTCATTGTTTGCAGTTCAAGGGTACATCTCCTGGCTCATGTGTTACTCCACTGATGCTCCCCAAATGATCAACCTGGGTCACTTAAATATACAGAAAAAGGTTTGAGTCTTTTTAATGTGAATATGTTATACTGAGATCCTTAATTGTCTCTTATTACTTTCCCTGAACTGTATTCAAAAGGTGGGATTAAAATGAGGACGTTTGCAGTATTTGATTCTTGCAAAATCTAAAATAAATTGATCTGAACCGAATCTTCTGGACTGATCTGCTGGCAGGAATTTAGTTAGCAATCAGGATTCATGCTCCCCAAACAGTCAGACACAATTACTGGCTGAAAATAACATTTCAAAATACATACATACTAAAATGTGTATTTAACTCTGTCTTGAAATGTGCATTTCCGTTAATGCTGCAAATTACTCCGCAAATGGAATGGAAGGAATTCATCCCTAGCTTAAAGAGATTTCAGTAAAATCTCAAGCAAACAAGTAAATGAGATGACCCTATATGTGTACTGAGAGCCACCATGGTGTGGTGTTTTAACATCAACCTATAGCCCAAGAGACCAGGGTTCAATTCTATACACTCAGCCATGGATACTCATTGAGTAATGGACTCTCAGTCCCAGACAGGTTTATCTTATAGTCACCATAATTTGGAAACAACCTGAAGGCACACAGCTACCAGTGTGTAATGGGGGTGAGTTGTGCCACCAAATAAAGGGTTTCTAAAATAATTATTACAATCATGGGCCAAAACCAACAATTATCCAGAGATATTAAAGGAGTCATTTTGTAAGCAGTAAATTCTTTTAGATAATGTAGTTATGAACAGACCAGTGGCTTGGAAATGGAAGTAAGCTTTTACATTAGTAGCTTCTTTTGTAGTATCCTCACAACAATTAAGATTAGCTTCTGAACAATTAAATTTCCTTTGTTTGTATCTGGCTTACAGAATCCTGGGGAATCATCTTCCAGCTGCTCAGATAAAAAGATGAGGTAGTGGTGAACCCCTTATCTAGCCACAGAGATTGGAAATGTTGGCCCTGGGATATTTCTGGTAGGATTTTTTTGTGCAAATGCAAAGATACAGAATGGGGGACAATGCCTGGTTCGAGAGCAGTACGTGTGAAAAAGATCTTGGAGTCCTCGTGGACAACAAGTTAAACATGACCTAACAATGTGATGTGGTGGCAAAAAAAGCCAATGGGATTTTGGCCTGGATCAATAGGAGCATAGTGTCTAGATCTAGGGAAGTCATGCTACCCTTCTATTCTGCTTTGGTTAGACCACACCTGGAATATTGTGTCCAATTCTGGGCACCACAATTCAAGAGAGATATTGACAAGCTGGAATGTGTCCAGAGGAGGGTGACTAAAATGATCAAGGGTCTGGAGAACAAGCCCTATGAGGAGTGGCTTAAGGAGCTGGGCATGTTTAGCCTGAAGAAGAGAAGGCTGAGAGGAGACATGATAGCCATGTATAAATATGTGAGAGGAAGCCACAGGGAGGAGGGAGCAAGCTTGTTTTCTGCTTCCCTGGAGACTAGGACACGAAACAATGGCTTCAAACTACAAGAGAGGAGATTCCATCTGAACATGAGGAAGAACTTCCTGACTGTGGGAGCTGTTCAGCAGTGGAACTCTCCGCCCTTGAGTGTGGTGGAGGCTCCTTCTTTGGAAGCTTTTAAAGAGGCTGGATGGCCATCTATCAGGGGTGATTTGCATGCAATATTCCTGCTTCTTGGCAGAATGGGGTTGGACTTGACCATGAGGTCTCTTCCAACTCTTTGATTCTATGATTCTTGGACTGAGTCAAACCTATAGTATAGTTTTGTTAAGCTAGGGAGTGCAGTGGTTAATACATCAGACTATGACTGTGGCGACCAGGGTATGAATCTTTGCTCAGCCATGTAAACCAAATGGGTGGCCACAGACAAATATACTCTCTCAGCTTCAAGGGAAGGCAAGGACAATTGTGAAGTCTTAGCGCTGCCTTTTTCTCTCCTCTGCTTCAATTCCCCCGGTTTCTAAGTTTTCCCAATAGTGTAGATACTATACTGGTATGGCTGTACCAGGAGCCCCAACTTTATTTTCTTTCTGTTATCTGTTTGCAGTCATAGGGCAGGCCACCTGTCCATCATAATTAAGCTTTGGTTCCGCCCCTTGTTCAGGGCTCTGGGAGGGAAAGGAGCCATTTTTGGGGCAGTCTCACATAAGGAAGCTAAACTATAGGACACAGACCAGCTTGTCCCGTATAAAAGCTTCTTTTCTCAAGAACATCCGGGGAAACAGAAACAGAAATTCCAGGGAAAAGGTCCCAAGGCTCTGGCTGAGAGCTCACAGCCTCTCAGCGTCACAACAATCAGAGGGAAAACAGCCCTGAAGTTTTCAAAGAATTCTCGGAGGGAGGACAGCATTACAGATCCACTGAACTCCAGCTGAAATATCTACAAGCCTCGGCTGGTAGGCCTACTCGATACCCAGACGCATTTGGAATAGGCAATAGGACCCACACCGATGAGGCATAGATATTAAACTGTCATTAAATAGGGTTTTTTTTCCTACAGAGAAAGTACAGTTAATCAAAGTCAGGTACCAGTCCATTGAGGACTAGACTAAGAAAGCCTTGAAGTGTTGTTTGACTCATTGAATATTTGAGAAATATCTGTTTAATTTGTTCCATAATAAAGACTTTGTTGTATCATTAAAGACTCTAAAGACCATTACTTCAGAAAAATCCCTGAGAATCTCTCTTTGAGCCCCCCTGGCTTCCCACTGGGCTTAAAGTGTATGTCCTATAGTAAAGACAGCTGTTACAGGCCCAGTGCGTGACAGAACAGATACCTTCCTTTGTATTACTTTTGGGTGGAGCATAAAAACCCCTAGAGGCCAGCCTTAGTTGGTCTATTCCATTTCCTGTATAGAACTCCTTTGCTGGACTATTCCTTTTTCTGTAGTAGAGTTATAGAGAATAGTAGTTTGGGTATTGTCTGGTAACCCTCGGCACAAGCAATCCAAAAATCAGGCATCCTTAGCACCTGTATTCAGCAGTATTCTTAAACCACCAGTCCAAAAGACAACAGAAGCTTATGGCCAGCTTAAGCTTCACAAGAAATAAACTTATTGTAAGCCATCGCTTTGCACCAGAGGCAGAAGACTCCAGAGAGATTACTACAACCAGCAAAATCTCATTTTGTAATGTATTGTTTTAAGTTACCTTATGATAGTGGAGTTAACACTTTATTCATCTTGTTTTCAGTAATCTCATTTTGGTTATCTTTTCACCTTGCCTTAAGTGCCTCTATGTGCTAAGGGTCTTGATCTTATCAGAAGGTATACAGATAGCCCCCGATTAAAGCCAGACACTATAGTTTTCTCAAAGGCTCGGGTGTGCCATCATAGCAATTCTCTGGATAAATCATACCAAGAGAAGATAGGGTTGCTGTTAGTCAGTGTCAACTTGAAGGCATTTAGCAACAAATAATGATATTTTAAATATTTTCATGATATCCCATTAATGAGAGCTTGTCTATACCAATATAGTAACCCTCTTACTTGCAAGTGAGACTTTTGATTTGGAAGACAGGTTAGGCACTGTACCTGACACAACCCACCCCTCTGAAGATCATCACAAGGAAAGGCTGATGGTGATGGTGCCTGTCTGGATAGAGGATTGGGGCAAATTGGACCAAATCCAGCTGTCCAGACAGCCCAGAAACTTGAGATACTCTGAAGCTTCAAGTAAACCCTGGAGTTGTTGTTGTTCATTCGTTCAGTCATCTCCGACTCTTCGTGACTTCATGGACCAGCCCACACCAGAGCTCCCTGTTGGCCGTCACCACCCCCAGCTCCTTCAAGGTCAGTCCAGTCACTTCAAGGATGCCATCCATCCATCTTGCCCTTGGTCGGCTCCTCTTCCTTTTACCTTCCACTGGAGTATCCCTTGACTTTGTCTAAAATAAAGCAAAGTTGGTTCAAAGCTATAAAAAATCACAGAATACTAATTAGAAGCCACTGTGTATTACCACCACTTTGAGTCTCTTTTAAGAGAGAAAATGTGTGCTATTAATAAATATAATAAATAAATAATAAGATTGACAGTGGTCCATTTGTGATGAGTACAGATTATGGTCCATGTAGACAGCCTCCTATTTGTTGCAACATGGAAGAAGATGAGAACAGTGTGAAACTAAAAACCAACAGTTGGCATCATAACCTAGCATGGTGCTCATATAAGCAAAAATCTCCAGACTTTCTATAAAAAGACAGGTCACATCCTTTGATGGTTAAGCGCCTTGCTTGTTGTTCCCTGCTATCACCATTGTCAAAAAGCATAAGGGCTCATGGAACTGACATCTCAGACGTGTCTCTGTACAGCTAGGCCCTTGGCATGCTGGCGAAGTGACCAACCCGATTTTGCATTCCTCTTGTGATAAGGTTAGGAGAGGTCCCTGGGAAGCGTTCTCCTCCCGTCACAATCCTAACCATCTCTTCTAAATCGATGCAGCCCCCACCCATATGCCCTTTCTCTTCATTGCGTGGCATCATCTAATATTTATAAACACAAACAATCAGGAGAACAAAAGATGGCAGTGACCTACAGGGCCAACTGAGCAGTCTCTTGGCTTCCAGCCTAGAGGAGGAAGATTTGACCTTTCGTCCTTCTCCTCCCCACAAACACACCCCAACCCTCCTCAGTTGGCATTTTGAATTAGCTGTCTTCTGCCTAGCAGATGATGCTCCCATTTCAGGACACAACTGAGAAGCGGAGTGCTCTGGATGCAGCTTCTTTCATGTTGACTGCTGACAAAGCCAGTCTGGGTTACCTCCAGGGGAAGGCCCAGTTTACATATCATGGGTTGTCTCCTTGACCTGAGAACAAGTAGAACTTTGGAGGACAGTAGACTCAAGTTTATTTCTTAAGTTACACAGAGGCCTTGTTCTCATTGAAGTGGTTATAGAAGCATTGACCACTTCAATGGTTCACATGTGTCAAAGTTTCTGGAGTTATGCAATGTAGTGTTCATGGTCCATATTTGTTCCTGTGCCATCCGCCCAGATGATATAAAAAACAAAAATTGCGACGTGCTTCTCTCTCTGCCGAGCGAACTGCAGGTGTCTATATTGAGAAGCTTGAGATACTCAGCAACTGAGACTATTAGTGGTTTAAACATCAAAAAAGGATATTTATTTATTCAAAGTCCTTGAAGACTTGGCACAGTTCATCAAAGTTGCAAACAAACAGTCAATAGATGAAGCTACAAAAATATTCTTTCTTTTCTTTAGTTACAGAGGTACCCTTTTCTCCAGATGGCAGATAAGATCCTGGAATCTTTACACCCTAACCTTAAGCTGTTGTGGTTTAGAAAAAAGCAGGTTTTTCCCCTATCTATAACTTAAGGTTAGTTCTGGAGATAAAGCAGTGAAGACTCTTTCTCTATAGCTATATAACTCAATCTTCTCAATTTTATTTATTTATCATGTCATCCGCAACCAGAACATTGTATTACATTTCTAACAGAACAAAACAAACAAAACCCACAAATTTTGCAAACTTGGTAGCTGATTAGATGCCCTTTGACCACTATCTGGCCACTTGGAGTGCTTCCGGTGTTGCCGCAAGAAGGTCCTCCATTGTGCATGTGGCAGGGCTCAGGTTGCATTGCAGCAGATGGTCAGTGGTTTGCTCCTCTCCACACTCGCATGTCGTGGATTCCACTTTGTAGCCCCATTTCTTAAGATTGGCTCTGCATCTCGTGGTGCCAGAGTGCAGTCTGTTCAGCGCCCTCCAAGTCGCCCAGTCTTCTGTGTGCCCAGGGGGGAGTCTCTCATCTGGTATCACCCATGGATTGAGGTGCTGGGTTTGAGCCTGCCACTTTTGGACTCTCGCTTGCTGAGGTGTTCCAGCGAGTGTCTCTGTAGATCTAAGAAAACTATGTCTTGATTTAAGTCGTTGACTGATACCCAAACAGGGGATGAGCTGGAGATGTCTCTGCCTTGGTCCTTTCACTATTGGCTGCAACTTCCCGGCGGATGTCAGGTGGTGCAATACCGGCAAAGCAGTGTAATTTCTCCAGTGGTGTAGGGCGCAGACACCCTGTGATAATGCAGCATGTCTCATTAAGAGCCACATCCACTGTTTTAGTGTGGTGAGATGTCTTCCACACTGGGCATGCATACTCAGCAGCAGAGTAGCATAGCGCAAGGGCAGATGTCTTCACTGTATCGGGTTGTGATCCCCAGGTTGTGCCAGTTAGCTTTCGTATGATATTGTTTCTAGCACCCACTTTTTGTTTGATGTTCAGGCAGTGCTTCTTGTAGGTCAGAGAACGGTCCAGAGTGACTCCCAGGTATTTGGGTGCGCTGCAATGCTCCAGTGGGATTCCTTCCCAGGTGATCTTCAGAGCTCGGGATGCTTGTCTGTTCTTAAGGTGAAAGACACATGTCTGTGTTTTAGATGGATTAGGGATCAGCTGGTTTTCCCTGTAATAGGCAGTTAGAGCATCTAGAGCTTCGGAGAGCTTCTACCATCTCAAAGCTCCCTGCTTGAGCGGTAATGGCACAATTAAGCTTATCTATCTATAATATCTCAATACAGCTCAATACACAATGTTGTTGTTCATTCGTTCAGTCGTCTCTGACTCTTTGTGACCTCATGGACCAGTCCATGCCAAAGCTCCCTGTCGGCCATCACCACCCCCAGCTCCTTCAAGGTCAGTCCAGTCATTTCAAGGATGCCATCCATCCATCTTGCCCTTGGTCGGCCCCTCTTCCTTTTGCCTTCCACTTTCCCCAGCATCATTCTCTTCTCAATACACAATACACTATCTATATTAACTCAATATAGCTTAATACTTATCTATAATGTTTATATACTATCCATAGCTTAATATAACTTACTTAATTTAGTTTTTGCAATGGTTCTCCCAGAGCTAACTGCCTAGACGTCAGCACGTCTGAAGTATTTCCTCAAACTGAAAAGGCAGGGGAGAATCTAAAATGGAGATCTTTCCCTGGGAGAAAAGGCGGCCCCTAAACTCAAAGAGCTGTTCTCTAAGCCAATAGTTGCAAAGAGGTCTGCAGACTCTGATACTATTAACTTTTAGGACTCTTGCAAAGCTGCAGTAGCCCTGGGAGAAAATGCAAGAGGAAGCAACCTCAAGCAACTATAAAGTAAGGGAAATCAGGCTTCTGGGAGAAGGAACAGTTCCATGCATTAAAGAAATCAAACAGTATCACCCCTTTATCATCTCAGAAGACATTCACCATGATCTTCTTTGCTGGCTGGATACTGTCTTTTGACTATCTTTGACTTAGGACAGATAAACTGCCACAATCCGACGGACTGATTCTTGTGACTTTATCACATCAAGCCACAATTCTAGGATAGTCAAGTGATTACCAATAGTGGTGATATACTGGAACGAACACCCTTGGTATTGGAAGTCTCTACATTCACACAGGTGTGTCATTTCACCAATCCATGGTCCTGTGTTGATAGTTTTGCATAACCTCATAACTTCATCCTACTACTTCCAATGCTCAATAGTTTTAAAAATATTAAAGTAATTTTGCAGTTCTAACTGAGGTTATCTTTTGAAATAAAATGTATTTAAGGAACAAATCAATGCATTGGGAATAGCAAAAGGAAGTAGGGAAAGTGGAAGAGGAGGAGAATCCCACCCTCTGATATCAGCAGTGGAATGGTCCCATCACACCAGGTAAGGATTGAGGACACCATGTCATTAGCATCTATTTATTAAGTTTGTGCCTGAATCAGTTTGAACGAAAATGATGTGTAGTATTCATTGCACTCGTACTGTAATATTGGCATAGCCCCAGTTATTTGCACTTTCCAGACCAGTCTGTCAGTTTGAGCTGTAGTCTCCCAGAACAGCTGTAGATGAGCAACATTTTGGATATTTTTCTATATTTGGCTTCTTCAAGTATCTAAAGGGAATGAGTGATGGACTTAATCTCTGATGCTACAAAGGTCCCTGGGGCTACCAATGTCTTTTCCTCCGATTTCTCAGCTGTCAGAGAGTGCAAACATCCCATTAATGTTCCAGCTGATTCTAGAGATATCAGCTCCAGGTGATTGGCAAAAAGAAGTGGAGATATCAGATGTCATTTAATAACAGCTGTGAGGGTCATCGGTTTAGGTGGTGTGGAGTTTTAAAGGCACAGATTCACATATTGCGAGTGTGCGGGAAATAACAATGGAGAGAAATGTTGATGTGCCTGCCAAGGTGGAAAGCAAAGCAAAGCAATGTATTGTCGAAGGCTTTCATGGCTGGAATCACTAGGTTCTTGTGGGTTTTTTCGGGCTATAGAGCCATGTTCTAGAGGCATTTCTCCTGACGTTTCGCCTGCATCTATGGCAAGCATCCTCAGAGGTATACCTCTGAGGATGCTTGCCATAGATGCAGGCGAAACGTCAGGAGAAATGCCTCTAGAACATGGCTCTATAGCCCGAAAAAACCCACAAGAACCTAAAGCAAAGCAAGTCAGGAAACTAAACACAGAATCATAAAGGGATCTCCATTGAGCATCCATTCCAACCCTCTTCCGTCTTGCAGGAACACTCAATCCAAGTACTCCTGACATAGAATCATAGAATCATAGAATCAAAGAGTTGGAAGAGACCTCATGGGCCATCCAGTCCAACTCCCTGCCAAGAAGCAGGACTATTGCATTCAAATCACCCCTGACAGATGGCCATCCAGCCTCTGTTTAAAAGCTTCCAAAGAAGGAGCCTCCACCACACTCCGGGGCAGAGAGTTCCACTGCTGAACGGCTCTCACAGTCAGGAAGATCATAAAGGGATCTCCAATGACCATCCATTCCAACCCTCTTCTGTCTTGCAGGGACACACAATCCAAGTACTCCTGACATAGGTTTATCCAGCCTCTTTTTAAAAACCTCCAGAGAAGGTTTGCTGCCTAGATTCCTAGGCAGCATATCCACTGTTAAACAACGCTTTACCATCAATATTTTTCCTAATGTTATTTATTATTTATTTATTATTTGAAACATTTGTACCCCGTCCTTCTCAAGTCCCGAGGGGGGACTCAGGGCAGCTTACACCGGCACCAATTTGATGCCAACACACAACATAGCAATAGAACACAATTAAAACATTGATTAAAACATTAAATATAAATAGACGATTAAAACATTATTAACAATAATATGACAGCACCCAAGTTCGATTCAGAGATATTGACAAGCTGAAATGTGTCCAGAAGAGGGCGACTAAAATGATCAAGGGTCTGGAGAACAAGCCCTATGAGGAGCGGCTTAAGGAGCTGGGCATGTTTAGCCTGAAGAAAAGAAGGCTGAGAGGAGATATGATAGCCATGTATAAATATGTGAGAGGAAGCCACAGGGAGGAGGGAGCAAGCTTGTTTTCTGCTTCCTTGGAGACTAGGACGCAATGGAACAATGGCTTCAAACTACGAGAGAGGAGATTCCATCTGAACATGAGGAAGAACTTCCTGACTGTGAGAGCCGTTCAGCCGTGGAACTCTCTGCTCCGGAGTGTGGTGGAAGCTCCTTCTTTGGAAGCTTTTAAACAGGGGCTGGATGGCCATCTGTCAGGGGTGATTTGAATGCAATATTCCTGCTTCTTGGCAGAATGGGTTGGACTGGATGGCCCATGAGGTCTCTTCCAACTCTTTGATTCTATGATTCTATGATTCAGGGACCCTTTTCCAAAGCCTGTCAATTATCAGTTTGCATACATCAGTTACGATTGCTGCTAAGCCTACTGTCCAATGCCTGGTCCCAAAACCACAATTTGAGCTTTTTCCTGAAGGAAAGGAGAGATGGCCCCAACCTAATTTCACTGGGGAGTGAGTTCCACAGGTGGGAGGCTACCACCAAGAAGGCCCTGTCTCTTGTCCCCACTAAATGTGTTTGCGAAGAAGACGGGACTGAGAGCAGGACCTCCCTAGACAATCTTCAACTCTGAGGTGGATCGTAGAGGGAGATGTGTTCGGACAAGTAGGCTGGGCCAGAGCCGTATAGGGCTTTATAGGCTAAAAACAGCACTTTGAATTGTGCTTGGAACTGGACGGGCAGCCATTGGAGCTGGTGTAACAGGGGGTGGTATGCTCCCTGTATGCCGCTCCATTGAACCAATCTAGCCGCCATTGGACAAATTGGAGTTTCCAAGTGAGTTGCAGTTGTCTATTTGGGATGTAACCTAAGTTGAGGTCGAATCTCTTGAGATGTTTAGGTGGAATCTCTTGAGATCCATTGGGATTTGGGAGATCCAGTTTCTCGTTTCCACTGAGCAGTGATATTCACTGGCTGTTGATTAGCATGTGTAAGTTGCACTACGCACATACCATCTATTTTTTTTGCTATAGCACAAAAATATATTTTGCTGACAGCGGCAGAAACAGAGTTAAATAAATAAA